>NC_133619.1:220050199-220795199 GCF_048593235.1 Sminthopsis crassicaudata | reverse complement strand
ATCCTTCAAGGCCCAGTGGAGGTGCCTCCTTCCCCATGAAGTTTCCCCTGATTTTTTGCCTGCTGACAAGAAGCAATCCCTCCTTACCTGAACCTCTTAAGTCATTCTTTGAATTTATCATTTGAACTAGACTATAAGCTCCCCAAGGCTAGGGGCTGTCATTTTAAGTTGTTTCATTAATATATATATTACTTTAAACATTGTAGGAATTTAATAAATATCTGTTCAAACAAGTTGTCATTAGTCAGTAATTCTTTCTGGCTTAATTTATTCACAGGAAAAATGAGAAACTATTAGCTTCCTCGTCATTAGAAATTTCACATCTTAAATATGGAAAAGGATTTTGTAGACCACTAATTTCAATAACCTCTACAGAATCCCTGAAAAGCAACATTTAGTAGCCCTCAAATTGCCTTTAGTAACAATAAAGTAATTACTTCCTCAGGCAGTCTATACCTTTTTTTTTTTTTTTTTTTTTTAAAGACATGGAGTAAGATATAATTGAGGCAGCAAAATCGTATTTCATGCCCTACTTCTGATACAGACTGATAAGGAAGTCACTTAACCTTTGAAATGCTCTAAACAATTAACTAATACTCAGAGAAAGCGTCAACCTGTATTGATAGAAGGAGTTTCCTCATAAAATATATTTTCCTTTACCAATAAAATCCCAAGTTCAGTTCCATCCCTATCCATATAATTAAGAAGTCTTATATATATATAATCAAAGCTCAAACTTAGATTCTTTAATTCTAAGGTCAAGGCTTTTCTATATGCACTACACTGGCTCTCAAATTCAATTTGATAACCAATCATTAAGGCAAGACTGAGTGCAAGGATCTGTGATAGGCACCATCATAGAGTTTGGGAATGGGGAGTCACAAGGATTCTGCCTGTGGAGAAGAGAGGCAACAGCAGAGCAGATGATAAGGTGAGCATATAAGTCATTCTACTCATTCTTAGTAAATAACTAAATGGAAGGTGAAGCAAGATCTGGGACTGGTTAGACACAGGGAGTTAAATGAGTTTGCCCTGGCCCACTCACTAATCTGGACAGTTTAGGCCTAGGGAAGTTTCAGAGTTGAATTTCCCCAAGGAAAGGGAAGCATGGTCTTGGAAGGTTCAATCCAGAGGGTGATGTTTTATATGAGAAAAAAATGTCTTCAGGGGTTTTTTTTTTGCTGTAATATACATGTGAACTACATGAACAATGGATAAAGTCCTGCATGTGGAGTCAAGAAGATTCATGTCCCTGAGTTCAAATCTGACCTCAGATACTTCCTAGCTGTGTGACCCTGGGCAAGTCATTTATTTAATCCAGTTCACCTTAATTTTCTCATCTACAAAATGAGCTGGAGAAGGAAATGGTAAACTACTGTAATATCTTTGCAAAGAAAATCCCCAAAAGAGGTCACAAAAAGTTAGAGATAACTGTAATAAGCCTGAATACCTACATAATCAAAAGAGAGTTCTAAGGAGTTCTTATATCTTCCTTTTATTCCAATATTAGTACAATAAATTTATCAAATTATCTGTAACCTCAAAATATAGGAAGAGCCAAACCTTGACTAAAGAAAAAGAAAGTAATATGGTAGCAGCTGGTTAGAGGGGATTGTGGTACTTTCTTAGTGGAGGCAATAATTAAGGAGAAAATGGTCTCTAAAATAAATCTGTGTTTTAGTTAGAAGGAGGTTACAATGAGAGCTATCAACTGCAGTGAACCATAAAGACCATTAAGTTCCTAGTGGTGCATTTAGTCCTAGCCTGGTTTCTGAATATTTTTCAAAAGAGGCAAGAAGGAGGGGAAGAGACTTTACTCCTTTCCCATCTTTCACAAGCTATCAGTTTACTATACTGTGTATTCCTCCAGTTACTCATTCAGCAAATATCTATTAAGTGCCTACTAAGTACTAGACACTTTGTTAGGTGCTGGATGTAACAAAAATTAATAAAAATGAAACCACCCCTACTTTTAGGAATTTTCTCTCAAGAAATGTAACAGTAGAGCTAACCACAGCTTGCTAGATTCGATCTTTGGGATAATACTATGAGAAAGAAAAAGAAATATAAGGTAACATAGTTCATGGGAAGGTTTGCATTATTTTATGTGATAGAGGCATCTCTGGATAATTATACTTACAGATTATCATGTCTCACTTCATGGATTTCTTTCATCTCTTGGGGATCTGCCTCCAAAAACCTTCTATTACCTGAAGCAAGTAATGAGTTGTCATGGCCAAAAGATTAATCTGATAGTCTACTTGTTTGTTGATAGTTTTAGTTAGTTCCTTGTGAAACGTACTCTCAGATGGATCATAGCCATACATGAAGCATTTATGTATTAGTGATACAAGCTTCTGAAGCTTGTATTCTGCCAGCTGAGAGTTCAGGAACTCAGGATAAGCCCCTCCCGTCTCCATCATAATGAAGGAAAAATATTTTTAAATGATCAAATAGATTTTGAAATGACCTAAATAAGTTTGCTATAGAAAAGAAACCTAGAGTATGTCTTTTTCCACAGATAATAATGACCTTTCAAGTTGACTAATATATAAACCTGAATTTTCCTATATCAGATTTGCCAAAATCATGGTGTACCTGCATACTTCTCAGATCAAAATGATAACATCTAGTACCTTGGAGAGACCATGAGGTCTTCTAAGTAATTCTATTGAAATTAATTCCAGTGATTTCTAGAAATTTTTTTTAACTAAACAAAACTTATTACGACTTTGATTAAATGCAGTATGATGAATCTTTCTTCCACAGAAACTCCCTAAGACAATATGCTGAGATGTAAAGACACTGGAAACTAAACAAACTGGTAAAAAAAAAAAAAAAAAGAAAAAGAAAGAAAAGAAAAGAAATTCTTTAAGCACCGAAATATTTACAAATGTTCTTAAAATAAGTCAATATGTAGGGAACCACAAGGTCACTCCGACCTGGGTATTGAAAAAGGAAAGAAAAATGGGAGACTGTGAGAAAAATAATGGTGAGGAAGGGGGAGTATCTGAAATTGTGATGGAAAATAAGCCAACAAGAAAAACTGGATAAATTAGTTTTTATGTTGCTAATCTTAAGCAGGATAATTTTTAACATGCCCTAAGGAACTCCAGTATCAGATATATATCTCCCAGGGAAAATCAAATAGATAAAAGCTAGCAAAAACTGACTATGATTTTAATAAATTCAAGAGGAATTTATAAAGCACCTACTAATTTTTCAGGCACAGTGTTAAATATTAGGGATACAAAAAGAGACAAATGACAGCCCTTTCTCTCATGGGGTTCACAATCTAATGGGGAAAACAAGAAGCACAGAGAAAATTTATAACCAAGTTACATGCAAGATAAATAGGAAATGTATAAAAGAGATGGAACTAAAATTAAGAGGGATTGGGAAAAGCTTTCTGTAGAAGATGGGGTTTTAGATAGGACTTAATGAAAGCCAGGAAGCCAAAATGAGGAGAAAGAGCATTCTAGGTATAGTAAATAGAGAAAATATCAGAAACCAAGAGGTGGAGTGTTTTGTTTATGGAACAATCAGGAGGCCAGAGTCACTGGATAGAAGAGTATGTGTTGGGGATTATGATATAAGAAGAATGGAAGGGTAGAAGGGGACTAAGTTTGAATGCCAAACAGAACACTTTTATATTATCTCCTTGAGGCAATAAGGAAGCACTGCAGTTTATTGAAATTAAGAATGAGTTCTGCTACACTGAGGTTATCAGAAAATTTAGAGTAATAATATTTTTCTCTTCTCAGCATTCTTCTTTAATATGCCTTTCTTTGCTCAGTTTTTGGTCTACACTAGGGTATTGGTTTCTGTAAGGTTCCCCTCCAAACATAATAAACAAATAGAGAAAATCTATTATAGAGAAATAGGTAATTGTTAGGATTACTAGGTGAGAACTCAGGTTGTCTGGACAATTACAAGGTGAGAACTCAGGTTGACTTGACAGTTCTCTGGCTCAGACCTGTAAAGGGAGGTTACACCTTAGGAATCCTAGAAGGAGCAAGCTCATTGGTTGGAGTACTTCTTCCCAGAAGCCCTTGCATTATGCCACGCCTATTCTCTGGGAGGATAAAAGAGGCAACATTGGGCCTGGAGAGCAGATTGGACTGGGGAAGGACAAGGGCTTCGGGGAAGAACCACTTCAACCAATGAGCTTGCTCCTTCTAGGATTCCTAAGGTGCAAACTCCCTTTACAGGTCTGAGCCAGAGAACTGTCAAGTCAACCTGAGTTCTCACCTTGTAATCCTAACAGGTAATAGAGAAATCTCTTAACTCTTAAATTTTTTTTTTCTTTTTATACTTAAAAAAAAAAAAATGTTCTTAAAACCTACTGTGAAACATCACATAGCAATTTCTCAAATATAACATTAGAACTTAACCCTTTCCCCCCCAAAAATAATCAGAAGTTAATATAGGTCAAATTACTTCATGCAAATATAGAGTAATTTGTTGACTTAAAAATCTCAGAGATATTTGGTTTCCACCAAGCTTTGGATAGTGAATTAAGCAAAGAAAAATTCTTGAATGACTTCCTGTACTGAAGTTTTTGAAAGGGTCACCTTAAAACCTTCAAGGAATTAAGCTTATTTTAAAGAGCTACTGGAAATTAGGTTACTCCTATCAATCCAAACACTTCTCCACTTTAAAAAGAAAAGGCCTTTGCCAGAATAGTTACACATCTGTCACTTCTGGGGGCTGACATAAGCATAGGTCTCTTTATTTAACTGAGGGAAGGCACAACAAGCACATCCACTATCTGGTCCCAAAATATACAAAACTTTTTTTTCTTTAGAAAACAGCAAATATAACAAAATATCCATAAGAATGTTGATGAGATATATCTTGCTTCATTAGTTCTTAAAAGAAGCCAGTCTTCAAATCTATTTTTCCCTACTTCAAACATCTCTTTATCTCTTTTTTTGCTCTTGCTCTCTCTCTCTCTCTCTCTCTCTCTCTCTCCCTGTTTCTGTCTTTGTCTCTGTCTGTCACACACACACACACACACACACACACACACACACACACACACACACACACAATGACTTAAGTGGTAAACATGAAATGCAGAGTCTCCCTAAGTCTAACATTTCTATGAAAATTATCAAATAATATACAATATTTTTTCTGTGTTCCTAATATACCAGACCTAGGGAACAACCCTATAGAAGTAACCTAATCATGGAAAAAAGAAAGGACAGATTATGTGTGACCAAATTTAAAACTTCATATAACCTTCATGACATTTTTTTTAAAGTAAGCTTTCAGTTGGGGTTCTTTTTGTAGTGCTGACCCACTTTCTACTTTGAAGTGGAATTTCCTCTTTTTGGTCAGGACAACATACCCTTAGGGATATATTTTTGGTTCCCAGTTCAGTGATACCCTAGAGTTTCTTTCAATGGTAATGAAAGTGGCTAATTCACCTCATTGCATAAGGGAAAGAAAAAAGTTATCCTGTGTTACTCTCAATTTTAAGGAAAAAAAAAAAAACTTCCTGATGAGTAAATAATGCATGTCTAAATATATAGACATATATATTATGTATTAATATTATGTATATATCCTCATTACAAGATATACTAAGGTAAAAATTTTTTTCAAGGGACCTGAAAGCCTGAAGCAAGACCATCTGCCCTGAAGGAAAGAGGAATAAACTGAAATCCCATTGTAGAAGGAATGAAGTTAAGGATTCTTCTTTGAAAGAGTCACAGGAATGTAGAAAAGTCTGCCAAAAGAAATAGTGGGGGTGGCAAGCATTATAGAATTTAGGGCAGGGCTTGAAGCCTGACTACATCACTTGGCAAAACAAGAGATGTACTGGGAGTGTGCAAAATGCTCTGTAATTTCTGTGCGTGTGCTATCAGCAGCATGTATAAAAGGATGTAAAGATCAAAAGGTGGCTTTTCAATGGTCAATCCCTTAAGACTCTTTAAATTCTTTCCTTTATGGGAGTATTTGAGGTAGCATTGTATGTCACTAAAGTTAAAAATCTGGAACAGCCGATGTTTGGGACCAACTAATATGTGCCAAATGTTCAGAACCTACTTTAGATAGAATAGTGAAAATAACAGTGCTCTAAAAGTTATTAAGTATAGAAGTATAAGGTTGCATAGTAGAGAGAGATGCAATGTTTTCTCAGATAAATAATGAACTGGTCGTGTGCTATTTTGATTTCAAGATAAATCCATGGAAGAATGAAGTATCTGCATGCACTGGGCAAATTTTCATTTACATAGCATGCAGTTTATGATTTACAAAGCACTTTCCTCAAGACCACCCTGCTAGATGAGTAGAACAAATATTAGTATCATTAATTTACACATGAAGCAACTGAGGCTGAGTGAGATGAAGTCATTTAGTGGATAACATACAGCTGTTAAGTTGTGGGAGCTGGGACCAGAAGGCAGATTCAAAACACTCCAAATACCACTTTGGCTTTCAGGCACATGCTGACTGCACGTATAACAAACCTTTGCTTAGATTTCTTAAGTACAAGCCCCGCCTTCATATTTCGATCTGGATCTGTGGTTCAGCTTTAGATGGTGTCTCTACACAGCAAAATGGAGATCTGGCTCTCTCCCAGTTAGCATAAGGGATAACCAGAACCAAAGCAAATAACTCAGATTTCAAAGAGTTACTTGGAAAGAGTTGAAGGTGGATGCTTATGTTAGCTAGTTTGGCCATCTATATTGATAAAATTAGCCAGGTTATTGTGCAGTGTAGACCCATCTTCCAACCTGAAAATATTTTCTCTCCAACTGAGTCAAAACATATTTAATTTCCACTTAGATTTTAAAACTGAACTTAGGTTTACAAAGATTTCTGGTCTCTCAACTAGAATAAAAATGTTAGTTAAGAAATATTAGGTCATTTTTTTTTTTCTAAATTTTCAAATGTATGAACAAATAGATAATAATTGTTTCTGAGATGTGAGTTTCCACTCTGTTGGGTTTTCTTTTGCTAGTTTGTTTTAAATTCCCATAGTTTTATTACAAGAACAGATCTCAGGTCTAAGAAATTAGGAGATGGTTATTGTAACTCATGTTATATCTTAAAATTTCACTCAGCTTAGTCCACAAAGGTTTAGTAAAATGATCCATGGACAAGAGTCAAAATCTTTGAGACTCATTCCAGATTTGCCATTAATTTACTCTGATCGTGGGCAGATCAACTTAGCCTGAATTTGTAAATTGAAAGACTTTTTATGATTTATGACAGTCTTTTAATGATTCTGCATGGCCAATCTCAATGCAGTATTGCTAGGATGGGCATGATTTTGAGATTAGTGAATTTGAGGAATTTCCAAAGTAAGAAATAAAAAAGATCAAAGGTTTATGCACTATATAGAAGTTTCACACATATATATCATAAATACTTTCTTTAAGACACAAGGAAGCACTGGTCCTAATGAGTATTTAATATTATGGTAAAAAAAAAATGGAATGGATTATATTCTAAGAGAAAGGAAATGTCTACTTATCAAATTAGGAATCTTTCTAAATCAGCGATGTGAAGTCAATCTATCTTTTTGTTTCAGAAAAAATCAAAATCAATTTCAAACTATTAAAAGAAAAATGTACACCAATCCTGCCTATTTAAATAAAATTATAATATTAATAGAATAGGAAATGGAAATTACACAGTGATTTTGATACCAAACTTTTCCCTGAAACAAAGGCTTGTTTTTAAAAGATAAATATTCTTGTAATGAAGCTATATACATGAGAATCATAGAATACTATAGTCTACAAAGAATTAAAATTTAGAGTCACCCAAAGGGCACTGTAGGGTGAGTGAACTGCACGTTAAATGACTTACCAGAATCAAACAGGATTATTCAGCATTAAAAGGTTTACCTAGAGTTATGCAACATAAATGTCAAAAAGAGGCTATGAGCTTTGGCTCTAAACCCAACTATCTTTCCACCTATACCACTTCTACATTTTACATGAATATGTATGTTAATACTCACATATAATGTTAATATATACATATATAGTGTAACTATAAAATGATAAGATAGTGTGGAATGAGTCTCCTTGCTCTCTCTGGTATATGAATATAAATTCAATTTATATGCATATAAATTTCAATTATTTCATGGCATTTAGTCAAAGAGAAGATTCTCCTGAATTTGAGAATTATTGAGATTGTTTTATATACCTTATGATTCTAAGAAAATTGTTGTGAATGAATGACAGTTTTTAAGAGAAAATGCATAGTATAGTAAAACAAAGGTGAGGCTTATAGTCAGCATGGCATAGGGAGTTCAAATAAAAACAGTTTTTTCAGAAGATAGGGATGGACCAACAAAATTTTCTTCAAAACATTATAATCTCTAAACTTGAATTTAGGAAGAACAAAATTTGAACTCTACCTCAGACACTTAGCTATGGTAATCTTGGGCAAGTCACTTTAACCCAGTTTGTTTCAGTTTCCTCATCAGTAAAATGAAGATAATAATCTACCCCCGAGGTGATTGTGAGGATGAAATGAGAAATTTGTAGAGCACTCTGCAAACCTTAAGCATTGTATAAATCATAGTTGTTGGTGCTCATGGTATTATTATTATTATTAGCTCACTATGCAGGAAGTATGAAACTTTCAAAAGGTCAAACCATAATTCACATCAAAATGCCAAGAGATAATTAAAATAGCCAACAAAGGATAGACGGTACTTGCTAACAGAATCATCACTCCAGTTCTCAGTATCAAGCTTGGTGTTAAGTAAAGGCAGGAAGTCTTTCTAACTGTGTCCCAGTGATAAGGTTTTACACTGCAGTCATCACTAATAAAAACAGTTCTTAGTTTTCTTTTGAGCCAGCGGATCTTGATAAGATTCTTTGGCTTTTTTTCCAAGAGAATTTTGTGAAATGACACTCCCTTTAGGACTAATGAATAGAAAGGGTATGCAAGGATGTATGTCAGGCTTAATTAGGTTTTTTTGTCTATAACATAATATAGGCACCTTTGCTGTTTATTCTCAATCCCCCAATAATTACAGTTCTTATTTTTTTTTCTGTTCATTAATATTTTATTTCTAGAAAACCATGAGTGAGAGAAAATTTCCAGCTTGACTGACTTTTCTAGGCAACTAAAAGCTCCATTTTTCTCTGGTTCCTGAAAGACGGGTTCTCTACTCTAGAGCACCCATGGATGGAGGGCATTCTGAGCAATGGCATCAGGCATACTTTTTTATTTATACATTTAGCAAGAAAATCTTTTGGGCTTTCTTTGTTGTCAGGTAATCTACGCCCTGATCACTCCAGTTCTCATTTTTCATGAGTTTGCCAGAATGAAAGATCAATAAAACTGGAAACCAAACTATTGTAGATTCTAATTCCTGATTTCAATTTCAGTGTCACTTAATCCTGTTTACCTCAGTTTCTCATTTGTAAAATGATCTGGAGAAAGGAAATGGCAAAAGCACTTTAGTGTCTTTGCCAAAAAAAAAAGCCCAAATGGGCTTATGAAGAGTTAGACATGACCGAAATGAATAAACAACAACAAAAATCATGTTAAATAATGGGAAAATAAAAGCAACAGTGAAATAGGCCCTACCCTAAAAGAACTTAAATTCTTATTGAGAAGGAAAAGTGCAGAGATATATACATACAGGGTATTCTGGTAAATATTTAGCAACAGATTCTCAAAAAGATGAATCTTCATTATTAATGCTTTCTTTACATCACTTTCAGAAAAAAAATCTATATAGTCAACAAAACAATAAATTGGTTTCTGATTTGTAGTATTTGCTGATTGCAGAGGTATAAAAGTTCACACTGAAAACTTAACAATTGGCTTTCTTGAGTTGATTTCAGTGTACTCCCCACATACATATATCTACATATATGTATGCATATATTATATAAGTGAATATGATAGTGACCCAAGACAATACCAAAGGACTCAAGGTGAAGCATGCTATTTGACTCCAGATGAGGAACTTATACTGTCTGAATAAAAATTGACACATGCTGTTTTTCCCTTTCTTTCTTTCCTTTGTTCTTTTCTTTGATTCTTTACTTCTTTCTTCCTTACTTTTTTGTCCAAGTCTTCTTGTACAAAATAAACAAAATAGAAATGTTTTATATGATTACACATGTGTAACCTATATTAGATTGCTTGGTGGGGGAGGGAAAGAGGAAGAGAGGGATAGAATTTAGAATTGAAAACTTAAAGAAACTCCAAATGTTTAAAGTTTTTCTAACATGTAAATTGGAAAAAATAAAATGTTATTAAAAATAAGTGAATATGATATATTTATAGTAGAGATGTGCATATATAAATATATACATATACATAATACATATATACACATCATCTCTTGTGTATAGATATCTATATCTATATACATATATATTCCTTTCTCTTCACTCAAATACCCACTACTCTAGAATGATCTTTATGATCTCAGAGCTAGGCTACTACAGTAGCCTCATAATTAGAAGGCCTCCTGTCTTTGAATGCAATCCATCCCTTCACTCAGCTTACAAAGGAATTTTTTTAAAGAGCAGGTCTGACTACCCTCCTACTCAGAAAATTCAAGGGGCTCCCAATTACTTCCAATCTATCCCTATTACCTCCAATCTCTATCTATTATCTCCAATATCTCTGGCATTTAAAGTCCTTCCAAGCTGACCCCTTCCTACCTTTCCATTGTTCTTACATTTTATTCTACACATACAGCTACATTGGCCTTCCTGTTGTTCCTTACACATTATTCCTATCCTCCTCCTTGCCTTTTCACTCACTGTCTCCTCTATTTGGAATTCTTTTTCTTATCACCTCTACTTCTGACTTCCCTGTCTTCCTCAAATCTTATTTTCTATGGGAAACCTTTTTTGGTTATCACTATTCAAGCCTTATCTCTGTAATTATATTCCATGTAAACCTAAATTTCTTTTTTGTACAGTTCTTTGCACATTTATCTCTTGTATTAGAATGTCCCATCCTTGAGGGAAGAGAGCATATTTTTTTTTTTTCTTTCTATGTATTTTGCAAGATTAGTGCTATGCCTGGTGCATGGTATAGACTAAATACATGCTTATTGACTAACTGATAGTAGTTTGAGGAGGAAGGCACTAGCAGGTGAAGAAATCAAGAAAGGTTTCAAGTAGAAAGTGGTATTTTAACTGCATTTTGAAAGAAACTAGCAATTCCAAGAGGCACAGATGAGGAAAGAGCTCATTTTAGACATATAGAAATGATAGATGGGGGGCAGCTAGATGGCGCAGTGGATAGAGCATCAGCCCTGAATTCAGGAGGACCTGAGTTCAAATCTGGTCTCAGACACTTAACACTTCCTAGCTGTGTGACCCTGGGCAAGTCACTTAACCCTAGCCTCAGAGAAAAAAAGAAAAGAAAAGAAATGATAGATGGAATGTCGCATGTGAAGAATGACCAGCAGGTCAGTAGGAGTAAACCAGAAAATGCATGGGACTAATGAATACAAGTACTGGAAAAGTTTTCCAGGGACCATGAAAAATTTTAAATTCCAAAACCATTTGTATTGATCTTGAAGGTAATAGGGACCCACTAGAATTTATTGTTTAGGGGCAGAAAATAGGATCAGTTCTGCTTTTTAGAAAAATTAATTTGTCAGCTATGTGGAAGATGAATTAGAGTAGAAAGAGAGCTGATTAAGGAACATTAACCAGAAAGCTATTGCAACAGTCCGGGCAAATAATTATAGTGGCTATGTGAATGGACAGAAGAAGAAATGTGTAGGTGAAGTTTTGAAGATAAAAATGAGGACACATGACAAAAGACTGGCTATGTGGGGTCACACTCAATATGAGTGAGGAGATGATGTTACAGGGAAATAGAAGTATCCTTGACCGAAATAGAAAACAGTGGACTTAAGGGAAAGATGAGTTCTCTTTTTGAAATAGTTGGGGGTTTCTATGGGACACCCAATCCAAAATGCCAAATAAGAATTTAATGAAGCAGGATTAGATTTTAAGAGAGAAAGAACTAGGTCTACAGATCTAGAATTTATCTGCCCAGAGATGACAATTGTACCCACAGGAATTAATTAGGTCAGAATGTAAGACCGTGCAGAGAGAAAGAAGACCTATGGTATTTCATAATTGGGCATGAAATTATATAGTTATTGAACTTGTTTGACACTCAACTTTTTAATGTTAAAAATAATTTTTAAAAACAATAAGCAATATCAAAACATGTCATTAATCAATTTTAATGTTGTCATAAAAGACTGAATCTAAATTCTAGTATGGTAATCCTTTCAATTGGCACTAAGGGTGAAGAGCCCCAACTGTGGTACAAAGTCTTCACCCTTAGTCTTAGCCTGAGAAAATGACTACTCCTTGACTTGGGGACCAGAATTCATAGAGGGCAGACTCCTTTGGAGATAAAGGATAATGATCCTTTCTCCTGACCTGACTAGCAATGTGACATCATTACTACAAGAGACTATTTGAAGCCATGTGTGTAAATATTTATAAAAATGATGTTATGTGTTAACATGTTCAAGTTCTTTGAACAAATTAAACATTCCATTCTGTTACTAGACTATTATTACATTATCAGTCTATTTAACATGACCAGGATAAATGAGAGCCCAAAGCAATTTCTAGGGATTATGCCTGCATCCAGGGACAAGCTCTGGCACCAGGAACCTAGGGCAACATAGACTAGAGGTTCTTTCAAAATTATTGAATTTTTAAAAGAATTTCCCTTTGTTTTATCTGGAGAGGTAAAGAATATCTTTACTGCATGTCTTAGCTGCAAAAGTATGTTGGAGAGTCATTCAAAAAAGGTTTTTGTTAAAAAAGAAAAAAAAAAGTTTTTGTTTAGAAAAATTTCCCCCAAAGTGACAGTCCCCAGATTGTATTTTGGGAATCCAGTTTGATGGACATTCTAACTGTGATTTAGAAAAAGAAAAAAGAGGCATCAGAAACTGTATTCATTATCCAAAGAGAACAAAAAGTTGACTATTTTTGGTTTCAACATTTACACTCTAATTTCTATGAGATGCCTTTTAAGTAAATGAAAGTCAAGGAGCTCTCAGCACTAACTTTCTATATTTGGAATAACAAATTAGTCTAATGTTTTTTGTACAATTTATCAGTGTGGAGATGGTTCACCATATTACCATTTTTGAGTCATAAGTAAGACTCAAAGATAAAATTATAATGGATGATAAGATATTGTATTAATTTTATCTTAATAAGTTTTGACAAAACAGATTCAAATCTTTAGAGTACAGTATATACAGGAATAAGACTAACTAGAAGAATTACTTTGCTTTAAAAAAAAGGTGGGAAGGAGAGATTTGGACAAGAGAAGAAAATCTCAGTATGCCTTATAAATTCTTAAATTTGGTCTGGGTCACATCAGCCCCTAATTTTCTCATATTCTAAACAAAATTTCAAGCATATACAGACCCAACTTTCTGAAGTTCCTATCTCAAAAAGACAACTATAATGTAACCTTTCTGAGAATTTTGTATTATATCACAAAAATTCTTCCAAAAGGAACTCAAACTTAATTACAAAATATAATTGCAAATACTTTAAAGGAAGGAGACACTATGGAAAGCTTTTACATTAAGGGAAAAGACACTCCTGGAAGCCATTTTTCTTATTTTTCTATTTGCCTACCCTCTATTACTTTTTTAAGCAAATAACTTCTAACAAGTGAATAAGGTAAGACTCAATAAATTTGTCTATTCAAAAATCTAAACTCCTGTTTCATGGGACCATGTTTTATATTCTCCAGTAAAACTTGATTATTCTTATTTTAGACACAATTTTGATGGGAGATGTTACCATTTTCCAAGACCAAAGAAGAAAGGATATAATAAATTATCCATTTACTTTAAAAACTAAAAACAGGTATATCGGCAGCAATTAGAAATGACAAATACTAAAGAAAGAAATAGAAAAAAAATATTAGAAATCAGACATAGAAGTTAACAAAAATTTCAATATTGTATCATTTCAGAGAGGAAAAACTATTTCACCATGTTTCCTTTTTTTCCCTATCACAAGAACATAAATGTATCATAGAATGAGATGAAAAGTGATGTTCAGAATGAGAACTTTTGTAGTTGCTCCTCAATCTTATCTGATCTGACATGGAGTTTTTTTTGGCAAAGATACTGGAATAGCTTGTCACTTCCTTGTCTAACTCATTTGACAGATGAAGAAAGTGAGGCAAATACATTAAAATGACTTGCTCAGGAGCACCTAGCTAGGAAGAGGCTGTATTTGAACTCATGAATATATATCTTCCTAGTTCCAAGTTCAGATGAATCACCTAAGTGCCTCAGAATGAAAGCTACATATTCAAAAAAAAGTTTAAATTGTATTCTATAAGCATTGTTTAAGATGCCTATAAAATATAAGATGTTTTGGAAAGATTCCCAATTTGGCAGAAAATATTTTTTAAAAATTTAAAAATAGTTTTTAAAGTTTAAGTCCTCAAAGCTTAAAAGTTTTAATTTCCTAGAAAATTAACTTTCATATAATAAGAATCTCATCCTCTGACAATAACATATAAATGAGACATTACTGTACTTCTATGCTTATCAGACTTACCTTTTGTAAAAATATTTTAGAAAGTTTTAATAGTCTCTGATAACCTTGCTAAAATTAGTTGAACTTTAGAATAGGTAGAGAGTAAAGTCTTGGCAAAGAGACAGATGGTTTCAAGGTATAGTAGAAAAAGAAAGAATCATAAGGACCCACTTTGGAAAATGCTCAAAGGTATGAGTAAATCAAGAAATTTATAGGAGTTATGAACAAATAGTTAAACAGTGGGGGCACCCTTAATTAAGAAGATGTGATAAGCTCCTGTTTGACCAGAAACCTATTGCATTTTTTAGCTTATTCTAAAGGAAAACCAAAAATATTTAATGCAACATAGATAGATATTTGAAAAAGATTAATCCCAGTCTCCTACATCTTTGAAATCAACAGTGTAATACAATGATAACTAGATGGTTTCAGATGCAATGATAAATGTGTTGCCCTGAGTCTTACTCATTTATAAATAGATAAATCTTGAGATGTTCTAGACTTTTGAATTGGCAAAGACCAAATTGTTTTCAGTAGATTTAAACTTGTGAGTGGATTTTATGTCAATTTTTAAAATTGTTTGTCTTCATCAGGTATATGTGGTTAATTAGAATATTAATTTGCTTCAAATAACTTATCTCCTTATATTCTGGATAAATAAAATTTCATGATTAAGGAGAAAAAGTTGCATCCCTGTGTTGCTGAAGAACTAAGCTAAGGTTAACCAGCATATGAAAAGGCTAAAATCAGTTTACCAGGCTATAGTTAGAAACATGGATCTGGGGAAACAGAAACAGAAAAAGAGGAAGTAAGGACAGGAGCAAAGGAAGTCACAATCTGGAAAATGCTGTTTGGTGAATATCCCATGTGATATTTGGGGCTCTTCAGTAATGTGAAAAGCTCACACAGACTCACATGCTGCCTCTGTAAGCCTAATGGAAGATTGGTTAACACTTTATTGATTATTTAGATTAACACTGAGGAAATCATATATAATTTTCCAACCAAGTAACACCATACTTGAGAGTCATCAACCCAGCAGTCTTTCCAAAGTCATTCTGATACATAAACAGAAGGTCCTTTGTAGTGCACACATTTTAGTCTTTCACCTGGAACATGGCGTCAAATAGCTGGGTGCAAAAAAAAAAGTAACTCTTATTGACTGACTTCTTTCATTCACATACACACACACACACACACACACACACACACACACACACACATATATGTATATATATATATATATACACATTTTCATGTATGTGTGTATGATCTGCTTTACGTAGTAGCCAGAACATGGAAATGAAACAGCCATTTTCTTATTGAAAAATAACTAAAAAATTGTATTCTGTGAGTAAATTGAAATATTATTGTGCCATAGGAAATAATGAAATAGACAATTTCAGAGGAAACGGGGAAAGCTTCTCTGAACTGATGCCAAGCTAAGTAAGCAGAATAAAGAGAACAAATTATACAATGATAATAACATTATAGAGAAAGACAAACAAACAAACAAACAAACAAAAAACAACCAGGTTTTTGAACTTTGATCAAAATAATGATAAATGGAGATAAAACATGCCATTCACCTTCTAATGGAGAAGTGATACACTTAAAATACAGAAATGCAGGCATAGCTAACACATTGCTGTACCAAACTATGTGGCTGCATATTAGAAGATATATTTGGAGGGTTTAAAATTTGATGAATTGGGAGTGGTAGAAATTACAGGTTAATTTGTTTAAAAAAAAAACTGTTACCTGAAAAATAAAAGTATTGATAAATTTTGAAAAAAAAAATCAGTTGGATAAGACTCTATGTTGGAAAACTGATTAGAAAACAAACTTGCTTAATAATGTTTGTATAAATAAAAATAGATTTTCCACAAACATTATAAGATAATAGAAATTCAGAATTCATTTTAAAGGTCAGTTTGGTCAAGAACCCATCCAAAGAAGTTTAGATCTCATTCGGAAGATACCTCACCTAGACAGCTGGGTTCTTCTTGCATCTGTGTCAATTATTATTTGTATGACTCAGGGTAAGTGACTTCCTCATTAAATTCTATTATTCTAAAATAGAAAATAAGAGGGATTGAATCTGATGATCTGATATCCCTTTCATTTCTGAAGTTCTCTGTTTTCTAGAAACATAATCTTGGTTCTATCAGAGATACATCTGAAAGGGGGAAATCATTTAACCTTCTTGTCAAAGTAGAATAAATAATATGAGCCTATATCTTGGGGAATATAGAAAAATAATATTCATAAAGCACTCGGAAGATCTATTTTAAAACAAAAGTAGTGATGATGATATTCTAATATTAATCTAAGAGTTTACTGCAGTGATTTCAAATGTGTGGCACCAATATAAACTCCATATATTGTAATGAAATAAGGCATATGCTGCATGATCTTGGCAGGAACTCAGGGTTTTTAATATACTGTTTATATTTTGAGGGAGTCAGAATCTGAGAAGAGATCTGGAGGCCAGTTTAATGTAATCTTTGAGATGAGTCCCTTTTCAGCACTGGCCAAATCATTTGTTCTGAGTTGGAAGTTTCTTCTGTCAGTTGGGAATTACACAGTTCCACTTCATTATCACAATTGAGATGAATAATTTAGAAAACTTCAGAACTTAAACTGTACCTCCTGTATTCAGCCTTTCTTTGAAATTTAATAGTTTATCAGGATTAAGATTTGTAACTTGCAACCTTTTTTTTGTTTCCTCTTGACATTTTTCACTGTGATAACACTCAGATTCTCTTAAACACTTAGTTACTGATAGTCATAGTGCTACAAACATAGCAAGCCCTTAATAGAGGTTGGAAAAAATTAAATGAAGAACCAGGCTCATTCAATAGTTGAAGGACTAATACTTAAACTGGTCAAGACACTTTAAGGAAATTTGAAATAGATTCCTAGGTCTACATCTATACATCTAGGTTATATGTTTATATGCTTTTTTTCTATCATTCATTTTCTTTTTTTTTAATTTTATTTCAAAGTTATGGGCTCCAAAGGGTTAATAAACTGTACATGCTCTTTGATCCAGCAATGTCACCACTGGGTCTGCATCCCAAAGAGATCATAAAAAAGAGAAAAGGACCCACATATGCAAAAATGTTTGTAGCAGCCCTGTTTGCAGTGGCAAGGAACTGGAAACTAAATGGATGCCCATCAGTTGGGGAATGGCTGAATAGTTATGGTACATGAATATGATGGAATATTATTGTTCTATTAGAAACTATCATCAGGATGATTTCAGAAAGAATTGGAGAGACATATATAAACTGATACTAAGTGAAGTGAATAGAACCAAAAGAATATTGTACATACCAACAACAAGACTATGTGATGATCAACTGTGATGGTTGTGGCTCTATTTCAACAAATAGACTTGTAATGGAGAGAGCCATTCTGCATCCTCTCTCTCTATGGAGACTGAATGTGGATTACAACATAGGATTTTCCTTTTTGTTGTTTGCTTGCTGTTTTCTTTATTTCTTTCTCATTTCCCCCCTTTTGATCCAATTTTTCCTGTGCAGCATGATAAATGTGGAATATGTTTAAAGGAATTGCACGTGTTTAACCTATATTGGATTACTTGCTCTCTAGGGGAGGGGAAAGGGGGAGGGAATAAGAAGAATTTGGAACACAAGGTTTCACAAGAGTGAATATTGAAAACTGTCTTTGATTGTATTTTGAAAAATAAAAAAGCTATTATAAAAATAAAAATAAATAATGTTATAAGCCCAACCTCATGAACTCCTTTTTTTCTTTAAGTACTTCTTTCACCTTACTTTTCTAAGGGAGGTCTGATTGTTATTATCCCTATTTTATAGGTAAGAACATCTAAGTTTAGAAAGGTTCTAATTTACCTAAGATAAATCATTCAAACAAAAAATCAACAAGCCAAATGCTTATTCCTATTAGGACACAGCCAAAAGGTTCAATGGATTCAATACTAGACTTAGAAATTAGATGTCTGGAGCTCAAATTCTACCTTAGACAGTATTTGAAAGACCCTGAGAGAATCACTTTATCTCTTTTTCTTATTCTCCATATCCTTACATATAAAATTAGAATAAGAATAGTACATACTTTTGAGGGATATTGTGAGAATTAAATAAGATAAAATATCTTGGAAACAAAACTTAAATGCCAGATA
The DNA here is from genome assembly GCF_048593235.1 of Sminthopsis crassicaudata. Classification (NCBI taxonomy): domain Eukaryota; kingdom Metazoa; phylum Chordata; class Mammalia; order Dasyuromorphia; family Dasyuridae; genus Sminthopsis; species Sminthopsis crassicaudata. The sequence goes on along the minus strand of NC_133619.1, from coordinate 220,776,470 downwards.
AAGGTTAGCTAATGTTTCTCAGAGGCCAGGTATTCTCTGAAGAATTGGGGATAGAAAAGCAAAGGTCACAGGGTAAATCTAAGAGGTTAGATTGGAAGTCTGTTGTCTAATTAAATTCCTCCTTTCCAACTCTATGTTTGACTTAGAATCAGGCAGCTTATTTGATTGATTCCACACTAATGAAACTTGGTAAGTATAGCACCAATGTATATATTTTTGGCCAATTATTAACTTAAGTAGCAATGAAGAAAACATGAAAAAATTAAGAATGGTGGGAAAATTTGTTAATATTTGCCTACACAAATTAGATTAAGATATCACTAGCATTATAGAAAAATATTTTATTGACTCCAGTTTTAGCCAGTGCAAACAAGTAAATTTTCATTCATAATATTTTAGGAATTTAGTTCCACCTGTTTCTGGCCAGTGTAGCTAAGACCCCAAATAATGACAGCAGATCAATTAGGAAGTAATGTTTTGGGCACAATGTGACAAATCAAATTCATTGTGCATTGTATCCCTTTGATATAGCAAATGTGGCAACTTTCTTAAAGCAAGTACCCCAACTACACCTTTGATTCATATGAAAAAAAAAATAAAATAAGAACCTTTATTTCCAAAAGGGTACAGAGTGCTATTTTAACATTAAATTGTAAATTTTCTGTTTCTGCTATCTGAAATGGAATTTTTACTTGTATGTTAAATGAAATTCAAAGTGGTAATTTAGAAAAAATAGAAACTTCAAAATATAGAACATTCATTAATACTGAACACAGTTTTCAAGCCTGGGCTGAATCAATTTTTTTTTTTTTTAAAGCTCACCTTGAATTCAGAATTAGTTGATAATTATGTACAAATTTTTCAAGTTATTTTTCTTTCTTGGATCAAATCTGAATGTTATACTTTGGCATAAGTTCTCTGGTTCTCCTATTTCAGCTCCTTTCTCTTTGAAGTTAATTTGAATATAGCTGTCTTTTTCCTACTTATTCAACTGAGAGTACAAGTAGTGGTGGAATAAACATTCCTTGTGCCATAAAGAGAAAAATCAAAGAAAAGTAGGACACTTAGGTGATTCAATACATAGAATACTGGGCCTAGAGTCAGGAGGATCTGAGTTCAAATCCAACTTCATATACTTACTAGCTTTGTGATTCTAGACAGGTCACTTAACCCCTGTTTATCTGTGTAAAATGGGAATAATAACAGCACTTTCTTCCTTTGAGGGTTATTGTGAGAATCAAAAAATTATAATAGAATTAGCATATTGCCTAGAACATAGTTAAGTGCTGTATAAATGTTAGTTGCTGTTATTATTATTGAAGTACTTAACATGGGGACTGACACTTCATAAATCCTCCTTCTTTCTCTTCCTTCCTCCCAATTCTGTCTCTGACACTAGTCCTATGTGTGTTGGGAACCTGTTTCCTCATCAAATAAGGATGCTATTTATATAGTGTTTATATTTGTCTGCAAAGCTCTTTCAATTCAACAGCTTACTGAGGTAGGTATTACCTAATCCATTGAGTTATCAGATGATAAAAATGAGTTAGCAGATGTGAAAAAAATTTGTGTATCAAATATTATATAAAATAGGATACAATTTTATGGAATTTTGTGTTTTTAATTCTTCATGACTGAAGTGATATACATGAGAAAAAATAGGATATTGATGGCAACTCCCAAAATTACTTTCTCTTATTTCTTTTACCAACTAATCTAATTTTAGACATGAAATCAAGTCATCAGAATAGATAAATGAGAGAGTAGAAGTAATTTTTTTTTAAGGAGACAAATCACAAGACTCTAAGAGAGTAAGGAGTTCTATAAAACCCCAAATAGATGAGTGGGTTGAGTATTGTTTTGTAAAAATGAAAAGAAAGCTTCTGGAAATATCTAAACTCAAATAAGGAAAATAGACAAGGATTGGTAAGATGAAAGATTAAGCAACACAGAACTTTATAAATATGGACAGTAAGTGGTAATGCTTCATAAAGAGAATTCTTTTGAGTAGCTCTTCATCTGTGAAGATGAACCTTCTGAATACCTTTATTTTATCTAAAGTATACATAATAATGACCTGAGACCTCCAGTGTAACTTTGATTCTTCTAGTATGGAGTGGGTAAGATAAAATACCCAAATTTATTGCATAAATAATATCCAGACATAAACTTACGGCAATCAATACTAAAATAGTGCATAATATACCATCAGAGTTATGTCTCCAGAGGTCCAGAAAGGGCTGTAGTGCATCCTACTACAATAGGATGAACATTGAGGAGGGTGGGGAATAATGAATTAAATCTCTGTTAAAAGTAAATGTCTACTACTCTGTTGTGCTCCCAACTCCCCAGCAACAACTTCAGAGAGATTCCAGCTAGTTCCACAAAATATTAAACATTTCATCTCTTGCTTTCAAACAAATTAGGATAAAATGAAACTCAAAATTTGCAAAAAGCCTTGAGATGATTAGGGAAAAAAAATGTAAACTTTGATATATCACTCATAGTCAACTTCCTTTAATGATTTACTTTTGTTTAGCCTGATCTACACTAAAGAAAAACTACCACAAATAATGTAGTTACTGTTATTTTCATGCGTTACAAACTTTCCTAAGGTTTCTAAGGAGATATGGGCAAGAGTAAAATAGGGCCTTTGCAAAAGGCTACCTTTGATCTTGTGCTGGGTTTATTTTCAAGACTAATTGGTAAAAATGAAAGAAAAGCTAACCTTTTTAATTTTTTTTTTAAAGATTATCTCTTGCTTAAAAACAAACTTAGTAACACTGAAATAAGCTTGCAAAGAATGAGTCTTTAGGAAATATGGGGACATCTCTCAACATTTATAAATAGTATTTACACTCATCTATTCTTCCCAAAAAGTAGAGGTCAAGCACTTGCCTAGGCCAACAGTAAACCCATTACAAGAAGCAGATTGTCAAAAAAGGAAATCTGGAAGTCCAACATGAATTCTCCGTCATATCTTTGGACTGAGTCACAGGATACTAAGGACTCCCCCAAACTTCTGGAGCACCTACCCCAGGTTTTTGGTAATATGTTTTTGTGTCATGGACTTCCCTTTCCATCTGGTAAAGTCTAGGAACCTTTTCTCAGAATAACATTTTAAATAAATAAAATAAAATACATAGTATTTCAAAAGAAACCAATTTTATTGAAATATGTTTGTAATACATATCTTTTTTAAAACCACCTAAATTCTTACATTCCTTGAAATCTATACACAGACCCTAGGTTAAGAACTCCCTATTCTAAGGCCCTATAGATGGAGTAAATGATTTATCATAAAACTACTAAATGAGACCAAAAAGGGATCCAGGTCTCTAAGATTCAGCCCAGCCTGTAGATAGAAGAGACTATTTCAGACATTGGCTACATTGAAAAATAAATTATGCTTATCTTTAAAACTTGGAGGGAAAATTTTATTCCTCCTAAGAGAAATAAATAAACCAAACCATTACGTGCGTATCTATCCCCTGCAGCATTTCTTCTGTGATCTACTATTTCACCTCCGAGGTCATTTAAAAAAGTAAAAAAAACAAAACTGACTAGTATCCAATTCTATTCCTGTCCTTTCCACATATTTGACCAAAAGGCTGAATGGGTTGGTCCGGATTGAGTCAGGAAAAGAACCATCAGCCCATTCGGCATTCAAAAGCAACTTGGAAGCACTGGGAACTCAGTAGAGTCTAGTTTCTCAAGGCGCGCCCCATTTCTCAACTCCCTCTCCCCAGTCCAGATGCATCCAGGCAGCAAGAGCTAGCCGTGAGCCCTCCCACCTTGTCAGTAGCCTTTTTAACCCCCTTTGGCACAGAGGATTGCAGAGGAAGAACAACTGCAATTAACCCTCCCTCCCCCCTTCTTCCAGGTGTGTGCGCTGTTTGGTTTGGCTGGACAGAAAAATTCCCCTTTCCTGAGTTGTCTGAACTCAGTACCTAAGAGACACCCAAGTAAGATTAGATTGCAGGGGTCCCCGAGGGCACTACGGTAACAATCCAGGGAGGCGTTCAAGCGCCCATCCCCAGCCATCTTCAACTTGCTGTGAGTGCCCAACAGGTGAGGCAATGCCACGCAAACAGAAGTCCCCTTACCAGCCCCTTTCATTTAGCGAAAACCTCTCGTCCTGGCCTCCTCTGTCCTTTCCACTCCCCACCGCCAAGGGCTGCCAGCATCCGCACGAATTCCTTCACTCTCCCTGCCCACCTCCAGCATCTAACAACCCAGGCACGGTAAGGGGCTGGGACCCTTCAGCAACCTCCCAGCGGGCCAGATAGCTCCTCCACCCCCAGCCCTGACCAGTCCCATCTCCGGTTCAGGGACTGGACAACTTACCGCATAGTGCAGCTGGGGCTTCTCATTAAACACTGAGTCCCCCATGCTTCCCTCTGAAGTCAAGATTAGTGTTCCCCAGGCGTTCAGAGGGAGTGTCTGTAGCAGCCGCAACCGCTGCAGCGAGGGTGCGAGTGACCGGGGCGCTGCCGGGGCACCCGGACGCCCCCTCTCCTCCTTTTAGTCCTCCACTCCTCTTCCCCAGCTTCCCTGGAAGCGGTCAGGGCGAGCACTCCGATCCAACCCTATTTCACCACCATCCTGCTGACAGCACTAGCTTTGTTCACGGTTCAGAACCCGGCCACTGCTTTCTTATTTTGTTGATTTGAAGAAAAAAAACAAAAAACTAAAACCCCCAAAACACCACAAACCACCACAACAGAACACACAGACCCGCAGACACGACCCCTCTCACGTTGAGAAGCTGGAAGGGAAGAGGAGGAGGAGGAGAAAAAGAAAGGAGGAGGAGGCTGTCAGAAGCAATGGGCGGGCATTTAATTCCTTCCGCTCTCGGAGAACCCCACTAGCTGCTGCTGCGGCTGCTGCTGCTCAGGCTGCTGTTGCCAGCTGTTGGCAGTGGAACCTGCAGCTTCGTTTCCAGCAGAACAACAGGTGGAGAGTCAGAGGTTTCTACCTGCCAGCTGTCAGCCAACCTGCCCCATCTCCTTCAATGAAAGAGGGACAAGCGGTGCTGGACCGGAGGCTAGTGAAACTAACTGAAGGCATCCAAGGGAATCCAGAGGAGTTTACTGTAAAACAGTGACTTTAAATCCTCCTCCAGTTCTAGGTTCTGAGCCCGCTGAGTACCAGCTATTCCAAATAATGCTGTTTTTCTCCAAAGTATTGCTTTCATTTTACTCACAGCCTGTCACTTCTGGTGACCACAAGCGAGTAACTGAACTAGGGGAGTGTCTGCTTCAGGGCCCAAGAGGAGGGAATAGCCGCGATTGGACCTCTAGGGAGGGGCTGCGCTAAGGATTGCAGGTCCGGCAAACATAAGACTCTAATCTAAGGGTACTGCTCGTGGGGGACGCCGGGAACTCGAGGGGCATAATTGAACCGAGAAGGTACTGGAGGACATCATTCACTGCTGGCTCGAAGGAGGGGGCAGTTTCTGATTTACATCTGAGAGGCACTGTAGGAATAGGGTGGGCTGCTATTCAGGACTAGGGATATTGATGAAAGGGGAGGGGAGGAAACAAGAGTTCTGGGATTGGGTGGTAGAGATCTGTTTTGTTCAAGCAAAGCAAAACTTTGTACAATCTTTAAGCTCAAATAGGGGGAGCAACTTTTTTGTCAACCCATTGAATATATTCGAATTCTTAAATATTCAAATGAATTTGTGATCTCATAGATTGATTAGTTCTAAAGATGAAGATCGAAACTAGGGTTTGCTTGGGGTTTTTTTTGGTTGTTGTTTGTTTTTGGCAGATCTTGTCCATATCATTCCATAATGTCTATTGTCAGATTATAGTATGCATTTATATGGAAAACCTTTGGAATTTATCCATAAGTATGCATCCATTCAGATGAACTGTAAATTGTCCTGGGTTGAAGTGAAATAGGAAAGCTTGAGGATAATTTAAGTAAAAGTTACAAATATTTTAATAACTCCAAGCTTTACAAGAAAACAGAGACTCACTCTTTAAAATACCATGTTTTAGGGTATATAAGACCAAGACAGAGAAAACAACAATGTTCAAAGAATCAAAAAAGATTATTAAGAAACATAAGGAATATTTATAGTGAAAAGCGTAGTGGTCTTGGAAATCAAGACCCCTGGGTGAGTTCTAGGACAGGCTCTGACTTATTTTGTTTGGGCCTCAATTTCCTTCTCTGTAAAATGAGAGGGTCAGAGTGATAACTCATTTTTATATAGCACTTCAGGGTATACAAAGTATTTCCCTCACAATCATTAAAGCAGATGGTACAATTATTATGATACTACAACCCCAGTTTCCATGCATTTGCATTTTCAAATCCTGGCCTGCTCATTATAGAATTTTTAGCCTTCTTCAAAGCTGTATATAGTATATATGATCTCCTTCATGAAGGAGATTTTAAATTTTATTAAATTTTATTTTATTTTAATTTTATTAAAAATAATATAAATAATGTCAAAATTCAGTTACCAAAACCCAAAGTATTTGCTTGTGTGACTTACAGCTAATATGGAATATGAAAAAAATTTCCCTAAGGAACATAAGGCCAAGGATGGGGGAGAAGAAAGGATTAATAGGACTCAAGGAATTTTTATACATTCAACCTTCTCCAACTTAAACACTTTTAAATCCATAATATTTAAATGGGTGTAGCCTATTATGGGTTCTGGCTTCTCCCCAAGCTTTTGCTTCATTCTATGCCTAAATATTTTTCTCTGTCTCTGTTTCTGTCTCTCTCTGTCTCTGTCTCTGTCTCTCTTACACACACATATTTTGCAGACTGATATTGGAGTTCTCTTTCTTTCATAACTATTTAATGATTAATGCATCTAAATATGGGATTTATTTTAGGGTTTCACAAATCAGAATTTTAGTCCTTTCAGTGCACCAGCTTTATTTTTAAAATGTCAATTACCTATTATATATGTGTACTGTATTAAGAAAATAACTGTATAGGTTCTATGGTATTATAATAAACCAATGATAACCTAGCTTTACTGTGGAGTAGAATATTAGGCATAACTTCTGTTTTTTGACGTATCTATTGCCAAATCTCTATTGTTACAGTAGGGTGGAAAGAGATAATGGGTTGTTAGTTCATTTTTCCAGTTTTGAAAGGTTGTCTCTAGGGATGTGTCAGTGAGTTTAAGAAAAGAAACTAAACAATCTCTAAAATCTATTTGATTGAATTCAATCCAACAAACACTTATTAAATTCCTACTATATGTCAGGCACTGTGCTAAGCATCAGAGATACAAAAAAGAGCAAAAGACAATCTTTGCCCTTATAGAGCTTGTAATCTAAAAGAGAAGATAACATAAAGATATATACAAAGCAAACTATGTACAAGATAAATAATTAACAAAAGGAAGGCACTTGTATTAAGAGGGGCTGGGGAAGGCTTCCTAAAGGAGACAAAATTTTCCTTGGGATTTAAAGCCAGTCAAAGAGGTCATTAATTGGATTAGAGGAGCCATTCCAGCCATAAGGGATAACCAGAGAGGATTACTGGAACCAAGATATGGAGTATTTTATTTATGAAATAGCTAGGCCTGTGTCACTGTATCAAAGAGTACGTATTGAGGAGTAAGATTTAAGAATACTAGAAAAGCTGGAAGGGACGAGGTTATGAAGTACTGTTTTCATACATTTATTAGTTTTAATTTTATTTGCTACTTTATTTTCCCCAATTACATATAAAAACAATTTAACATTATTCCTCCCCCAAGAAAAGTTTTGAGTTCCAAATTCTTTCCTTCCTTCTTCTTCTCCCCTCATTGTGAAGATAGCAATTTGACATAGGTTTTACACACACACACACACACACACACACACACACACAGAGTAATGCAAAACATTTATGAAAGTCATTCTGTGAAAGAAAACACATCAAAAAAAAAAAAAAAGAAAAAGTATCTTTGATCTACATTCAGACTCTACCAGTTCTTTCTCTGAAGGACATCATTTTTCATCATAAATCCTTCAGAATTTCCTTGAATTATTTATTATATTCCTGAGAATAGCTAAGTTTTCATAGTAGATTATCAAATACTATTGCTATCACTGTGTACAATGTTCTCCTGACACTGCTTATTTACTTTGCATCAGTTCATATAAGTCTTAGGAAGAGCTTTGAATGCCAAACAGAGAATTTTGTATTTGTTCCTAGGGGCAATAAGGAGACACTGCAGTTTTTTGAGCTGGGGTGGAATTGGAGAGTGACATGATTAAAATTGAGTTGGAGGAAAATCACTTTAGTTGCTGAATGGAGAATGGATTAAAGTAAGAAAAGATTTGATGCAGGCAGATCCACCCGCTAGCTATTACTATTGCAGCAATCAAGCTGTGAGATGATGGATTAGTGCCTGAATTAGAATGTTAGCACTATTAGGGGAGAGGAGTGTATTTGGGAGAAGTAGCAAAGGTGAAATCAACAAGGCTTGCAACAGTTTGGATTTGAGATGAGGAAGTGAGAGATAATGAAAAATCAGTCCTAAAACTCAGCACCTGAGAGTGATAATGCCTCTACAGTAATAAAGTGGGTCAGGGAAGAAGGAAGGGTTTGGGGGGAAATAGAGTGAGTTTTGTTTTGGACATATTATGTTTAAAGTGTCTACTAATACCCAATTCAAGGATGTGAGATTGGAGATCAGCTAAAAGATTGGAACAGGAGAGGTAAAAGATGGTAAATATATCCATTTGAAAAAATCATCAAGTGAAATAGTATGGAGAGAAAACAAAGGAATCAGGATAGAACCCTGAAGGCTACCAATGGTTAGAGGGAGTAAAGTGAATTATTAACCCTTAGTCCCTTCTATTTAGCTCTCTAAAATCTACAGGATTTAGAAAAGTTCCAAATGTCTTGCTAATTATTGAGCAACAAGAGTTACATATCACATTGCTAGAAAAACATGTTACATACAATATATTTTATTGATAACTTTTGTTTCTCTATTGCCTTCTCTCTATTGCATTCATTATTCAATATATCTCTCCCTTGGACCAGCAAAAAAATTCCATTTCACACACACACACACACACACACACACACACACACACACACACACACACCATATATATTTTTTTTCCTATATACATTTTTTCTTAATAACATTCCAAGGAGGAATGGAGTTCGTGTAGTAGCTAATGTGCTGGATTTGGAATCAAAGAATCTGAATTCAAATTCCACTTTTGTCATTTATTACTTTTTATGTGACTTTTGAACAAATCTTTTTGATCTAGTAATACTACTACTATGTATGCATTCCAAAGAGATCAAAGAAAAAGGGAAATGACATAAATGGGCAAAAATATTTATAACAGCTCTTTTTGTGGAGCAAAGAATTGGAAATGGAGGGGATGCCCATCTATTGGGGAATGACTGAAAAAGTACTGGCATATGATTGTGCTGAAACCTTATGCATAGTAAAAGCAATATTGTACAATGAACAACTGTGAATGACTTAACCACTCTGATCAATACAATGATTAAAACAGTTCCAAAGGACTTATGAAAAAAAAAATGCTATCTTCCTCCAGATAAAGAACCAATGAGGTCTGAATGCAGATCAAGGCACATTTTGTTTTTGTTTTTATTTTTTCTTGCTTTTGTTTTTTGAGGGTCATCATTATCCATGATTAATATGGCAATTTAAAAGGGATGGCTTGCTGATACATGAAGGAATATATTTAGAAATCAATGGCATTTGATGTCATAAAGTATCAATAAAAATAAGATTGTATAAACATACTTTATAATTATTTTCTGCTTTCTTCAAAATGTGAGTTGCAGAAATATGAATAAGAAATGTGGTTAATTTATCACATTCATAATTATCATGAGGACACAAAGATTGATGAAACAGAAAAGTAGGTTTTTTTAAAATTCCTGCAATTCAGAAAGAATGCTTATCAATTAATCAACAAACTCTTATTAAATGCCTGCATTGTCAGGCATTCTTCTAGGTTCTGGGATGCAAAAGTAAAAATCAAACTATTTCAGCTGTCAAAATATATACATGTAATGATTCACTCATATTGCTATTCAGTTAGTTAATTTTATTCCAAGCATAATATTGGTTAGCTGTGTAAAAGATAAAACTTGAAGGCTGATGATGGATTTTCCAGGTCTTTCTACCACAAACTATTAAAACTTTTACCACAATAAGCATAGCTACATAAGTGATTGGAGAGCATCATTTAAAATCCTTTTCATTTACTCATGTTGTCTAATTGTTTCTAGTTGAGTTCTCCTTTATTTAATTTAACCACAAAAGTGCTAGAGAAGAGCAATAAAATAAACAAATAAATAAATAAAAATCAAATAAGACTAGGTGCCTTTTATCTGAAGTTCATAGAAATGATATAAGGTAAATGATTTAATAGTAATATGCAAATACAAAGAGGGATACAAGACAAATTCTATGGGGAGAATGATTTCTCAATTGAAGGGAAGAGACTCAAGAAACCTTCATGGAAGTCCTAGCATTTCAACTGAGAGTGAAAGAATGAGATGAAATTTTAACAATAGGGGGTATTAAATTAAAACAACTCTGAGGTACCACCTTATGCCTATCAGATTGGCTAACATGACAGAAAAAGAAAATGATAAATATTGGAAAGAATGAGGGAAAACTATGATGATAATGCATGTTAGTGGAGTTTGAACTGATCTAGCTTGTGGAGAACAAAAAACTATAAACCTATGTACCCTTTAATCCAGCAAACTACCACTAGGTCTATATTCCAAAGACATCATAAAAAGGGGAAAGGACCAAAATGCACAAAAATATTTATAGCAGTTCTTTTTATGTTATAAGGAGTTGGAAATTGAGGGGATGCCTATCAATAGAGGAATGGCTAAACAAGTTGCAGTATATATTCGTTTTACATATACATTTATATGCATGCAAATATATAGACTATATAAAATACATGAAAAAAATGTTTGTAAGAAATAGTTTCCATCTTCAGCTCCATGCAGAATAGTTAAACAACTAGCACCAATTCACACATATGTTTGGGACCAAAAAAGAAAGCTCAGCAAGAAGGGCCACTGATATATTATAAGACAGCAATTTAAGAAAAAAAAAAGTGGGAAAAAAAAGATATCTGGAATAGCCCTGAGTGGAGGTGAAGGACATATAAGATTAGGATGAAAATTATAATTTATGAGATTATAGATATAGAAGGGACCTTAGAGATCATCACTATAACCTACTTTAACTAATGAGGAAACTGAGTTTCTTGCCCAAGATCATACAAATGACTTGACAGAGTTAATATTTCAATTCATATCACCTGACTCTAAATCTAGCCCTGTATCAGATGGTAGATTTTAGAGTGCCGATCTTTACACTCTGATGATGCCCCTAAATGATGTTTCTTGAAAAAACACACTCATAAGTGCCTTAGAATTTCAAAGCTTCTTAAATTGTAAATTACAACCCCATATAGAGTCACATTACAAAATGTAGGGATCATGAAATTATGATTTATTATCAGTCAATGTTTGATTTGTATGCCTATTTTATATAAGGATAGACCTGAAGTTACATAAAAATTTCTCAGGTGAAAAGGGGTTGCAAAAGGGAAAAAAAAAATTTAAGAAGCCCTGATGACTACATCTCCTGGTAAGTCATTGGTAAATGTTAATTATGATAAGGTATTATAGAGGAGGCTGAAAAACTTTTTTCTTTTGAAAACTCAGAGAATAGACTATACCTAGAATGACTGTAATATGCAGATGGTTGTTTAATGGATTTATAATGTTAATTATTGGTATATTACACAACATAATCATGTTATTAGAAGTACATTATTTTAACTTGTAGTTATTACATATTACAGAGCAGATCAAGTATAGTAGTGGCCTGGTGTTCCTTGAATGGTTGTTATTCTAGAAATGCGGTTCCTCAACGAGGTTATCCACCAACAAGGAATGTTCTAATTAAGCCACCTATGTAACACAGTGGATAGAGCACTGAATTTGGAATTGGAAGGATCTGAATTCAAATTCACACTACTAGATGTATGACTCTAGACAAGTCACTTAACCTCTGCCTTACCTACTTCACAAGGTTGTTTTAAAAATAAAATGAGATATTTATAAAGTCTTATGTGTATATAATGCAGAAACTAATTGTTCACTTTTTGAAGTTTATGGAGATAATATTTTCAGTCCTTAAAGGAGTTTGAAAAACTTAGGAAAGAAGGCAAAAAGATCTAAGGAGGTTGCATTTAGAAGACTGGTTTTGCAAATTGAGATTTTCCCGTTTTATTTCATCGGCAATAAAAGCCATAGCACAGCACAGATATTTGACAGAAGACTTTTACAAAAAGTAGCAATACACATTGTATTAATACTTGTGACTTTGTTATTAATTCCACTTCTTCAGATCACCTTACTACCAACTTTTTTCAATAGTGGTAGTGTTACCTGATAATTAAAAAAAAAAAAAAAAGATTATTGATCTCTTAAGGCTCCTTATAAACCTAATTTTCAAAAATTTACAAGTAAGAATAAAATAAAGATAAAGTGATCGCTAAAAACTCCTTCCAAATCTATCATTCAAAACTTTAAAGGTAAGGACCTATGGATTTCATTGACAGCTCCCAGGTGATAAATTTCCTTTTCTGGATGCAATAAGCATCTCTTCTGAAACTCTGTGATGGAGACATTCTTGGAGCAAGTTAAATGACTTGCTCACTCAGTGTCACATAAATCAGTATGCCTCAGGTACAGACCCTATACTGGTTTTCCTGCTTTCAAGACTGCCTCTTTGAGCTCTTATCATTCTGTTCTGCTTTTCCATTCTAAAATTTAAATGAATTTTCAACAATTTATCAAGAGCTCTAACAACACAAAAAATAATAAAAATAATAATAACAGCAATACTAATAATAGCTATCATTTATATGGCACTTATTATGTGCCAGTCAATATGCTAAGTGATTTACAAATTTTATTTCATTTGATTCTCAAGACAATCCTGGGAAGTAGGTGCTATTATTATCTTCATTTTACAGTTGATAAAATTAAGATTAGCCACTTCCCAAAGTCACACAGTTGTTAAATAGCTAAGTCTGGATTTGAACCCTATGACCAGAATATTATGCATTATGTCACTTAGCATCCTTCTTTATATTCACATGGGTGAGTAGAAAAATAATGATATCCTCACTTAATATATCAATGTAAGATTTGAGAAACAGCTTAGCCATAAAATCAGCCTTGATATATGGGTTCAGGGCTTAAAGGAAACTTAACTGGATATAAGAAAAGTCATATTCCTGGAAAGTAATTTTTTTAGTAAAAACTGACATTCTGATTTTCAGACTATTCTGGCTGGCTGTCATCAAATATGTTATCACACTATGAAATGTTTGATGATTGTGATGAATGTGGTTATAAAGTATAGAAAGACTTCTAAAAATAAGACATTGGGGGATTTTTTTAGACAATGTGGCCGCAAAGGCTGATCCAAAGGACACCAATAAGTTGAGTCATCTTAGTCCAGTTCATATGAATAGGTAGCTATGCAAGGATCTTCCTTGCCCCTCTATGCCTGCTTATACAGGAATGTTTCCTGCTTTTAGGATTAACCAGTCAAGGGCTGAGGGAATATTTCTCCACTTTTAGTTAATGAGGGGAAAAAAAATGCACACAATTTAGCCTTACTTTGGCAGTTCAAAGTATCCTATAGAACAAATCATATTTCCTGTAGTTTTGTTGTTATAATTCCTTATATTTTCTTTATGACTTAGGATGAAAATAATTCTACATGTGATCCCTTTCAAAACCTTTAGAAATGATTTCCAACAACTTTTATTTTTTAAAACCACGAATATCTTCCTTTCTCACAGTAACCTATACTCAAGCAATAAAACAAAGTAAATAAATTATACAGGCTATTATTAGTATCCCTAGACTTTCCAAAGGGAAACCACCTTCAAGAATTACTAAAAACAAAAAACAAACAAACAAAAAAAAACAACCTTCCAAACTGGAAAAAAAATAGTAATTCTCTCCCATGAGCAAAACAAAATGACTAATCATTGGACTCCTATTTCTAGGGGTAAATTCTGAATTCTGGGGTGGAAGAGAAGTTTGGCTAACTTCTCTTCCACAAACTTCATCACTCCGAACTGTCTGAAACATTTATGTACTCAGCTTTAATCTTATTCATTTGAATTTACATGACTATGATTTGAATGATGGTTAAAGAAACTGGTTATATTCACCATGAAGAAGAGGTGACATAGAATAATGATCATCACATATGATGAATTGTCCCTTTGAAACTTGGGGTCAACTTGGCTCACAATTTTATCCATACTTGGTACTTCTCCAGTTCTACTAAAATTTTTTTGCTCCAAGCTCTCCCAATCCCTATGATGCAGAATTTCTGTCTGCCAGAGCAAAACTCCATTGTTACTCCTTTCCTTGTTCTTATCCATTTTCAACTCAGCCCTAACCTCATCTACCCTCCTCTTCCAGTGTGCCTTTTAGAACTTCTGATCTTTTATTAACAAATTTCCTTGTCCCCATATCTTCCTTTCACATTGTTTCTATCCTCTGGCACTTATAAGAACCTGGCTTTCTCCTGAAAACACCTCATTCTAACTACCAATCTCCTTTATTGGCTGCTTTTTCACTTATCCCAAAAAATAAGGCCAAGAGGAGGAGTTGGCATACTATTTATTCCCCATTCTTATTTCCAGTATTTTCTTTGCTATTGTTATTCAGCAACTTTTCCTTCCATTAAAATACACTTCTCTGCATTATTCCCATTCAGGTCCTTGTTCCCGACAAATATTGAACTCCAGGTTACTCTTTTCTTAACTAAGAAGTTCATTAACACCCACAGGGCATTCTTTTCCATTCTCAGCTTTTGTTATTCCTGTCCTCGATACTCACATTGATAACTCACCAAACATCCTTCATATTTATCAGCCTCTATCTTCATGAACTTCATCCTGACCCAGCTGATGGGTTTTACAACTAAAATGTCACCATCAACCAGAATGTTTATACTTACATTATTTTTGAGCTCTAATCATGATTTCCTGGTTTTCTGTCTATCTTCCTCTTTCTAACACATCTTTTTCCTACCCAGAACTCCTAGTACCAAGTGATGTGTTTGGGATTCAGGCACCAGATGATGAGATTGAGGAGAAAAACTGGCACCAGATGTTGGGGTTCAATTATGTGAAGAATTCAAATGACCAATCTCTTTGGCAAAAAATTACAGACAAAATGAAGATGTACAATATTCACCAGAAGTGTTAAATATGAAATAGAGTTGGGAGAGCATATAGTTAGCAAGAAAAGGGGTTTTAGCAATTAACAATAGAAAGAACTAGTTCCCTATTGGAATTTACAATTAATCAGGAGAAAGGAAATTCTCCAGGAGATGGGAGTATACCATTGCCTGTCAGGGTAAATTCATTGAAGAGGTAGTTGGCTATGAGAAGCAGAAAGACACCATGAAGTATGGGAGAGAGAGGAGGAGAAAGATATGCTGAAGTAGAACACTGCCATGGTGGGCGTAACACAAGAGGGATTCAGCCACAAGGGCATGAGCCATGGACAGAGTTATGGGGGAAATTTAACCTCAGGGGTTTGGCATCACTCAGATTTCTGACTGGACAGTAATGTAGGGCTACCCACAACCTACACTATAATTCTGAATTGATCCCATCAGTGCCCTTCCTTGCTTGTCTCAGGGAGTAATTTTATCAGCGTTAACCATACCTAGTGACCCAGGACCTCTTCAGTAGGAACTTTATAAATGTTGCTGAGTTGGTGACTGTTGGTGAGTTCATCCCATTCATGTTCACAATTATGATTATTAATAGTACATTCCCCTTTATTTTATTCTTCTTTTCCTTTGTTTCCTTTTTACAAAGAAAAAAGGCATTGAGAAAGTAAAGAGATCTATATTAAATAAAATCAGCTTCCATCTTTACTACCACTGTTCTCTACTCCTCAGTCCAGGATCACAAATTCTCAACCTTACTCACTTTCTTTTATTTCTTTCTTTGTGGTCTACCTTCTGAAGATGGAGCTGACTTTGACCAATCCCTTCCTCTTAATCCCACTTATCCCTATTATTGTCTCTCCATTTTCTGAGTTTAATATATTTCTACACCAAGATATCTGCATGTGTATCCTTGGTTCTGTTTAAATAAAAGTGATCACTCACTCTCCCAACTCCTTGATTCATGTTTCTAAAGTCTTTATATATTCCCTTCAAATATAATCAACATCCCTCTTTCCCTCTTTCTTTCCTCATGTTTTCCAGTTTCCCTCTCTTTTCTTTCTTACTCATAAGATCACCAAAACAACAAAACTACTCCAAGGCTTTCAGTTTTATTTCCTCTTTCTTTGACTCTTGAAAACATTAGAATGCTTTGCTCTTCTCTCTATATTAGAATTCATATACTTCATAATTAAAGTTTTTCCAACTGATCAAATATATTTCCTTTTTATGTTTTTTTTTTTTTTAATTTCTGTGTTTGAATTTCAAAGTATCTGATCTGAACTCTTCATTAGCAATATTTATAACTTCTCTATTTCATTAAAGTTTAATTATTTCTCCTGTAAGATTAAAAGTAAGTTTTGCAGGCTAAGTTAATCATGGCTATAACACTTTATCCTCTGTTTCTGGACTATTATATTTCAAACTTTCCATTTCTTTAGAGTGGTAGCTTTCAAGTCTTATGTAATCCTGATGGTGGCTTCCAGGCATTTTCTGTCTCCTTTTTTTTTTTTGCCCTAACCTGGAAAATTTGAATTTTGGCTATGAAGTTCTCTGGTGTTTTCCTTCAGAGATTTACTTCAGGAGGTATCTAACAGAATCTTTCTGTTTTCACTTTGTGCTCAGATTCTAATAGATTTGGGAAATTCTCATTCACGATTTCTGGAAATGTAGTACACAAACTATTTTGCAATAGAGATTTTCAAGTAATCTGAGGATTTTTAGATGATCTCTCCTAGACCTCAATTCTAATGCACTTGTTTTTGATAAGAGATACCTTACATTTTCTGATTTTTTTCATTCTTTCCACTTTGTTCTAGAATTTTTTTTTTATTTTCTAATAGAGCCATTTATCTCTTTTTTCCAATTTAATTTTCAAGGAAGCCAATACCAGACTAAGATTTTATGCCTTCCATACTAAGCTATTTATTCTCCTAATTCTTTCCTCTGGCATTCTCATTTTCTTTCTTCCAGAGCTCCATTTCATCTTTGTCATCATTTTTAAAAGGACAATTCATTTCTTTCTTTATAGTTTATGACATTTCTTTGAGGGCTTTGTGAGCTTCTTGTAAGGTTTTTCTTTGTAAATATTTGGAGTTATTTTATTCTGCTGATTTTGTTTCCTTGCAATATTTCTTTATTATCAATGGTTTTTTTTTTCTATTTCTATTTCTCCAGGCTTATTTCTCTTGATTGGGTATAAATATTAAGAGATTTTGCCTTAGGAGATAGTAGGTTTCTCATCTCTGGAACTTTCTAAATCTAAGGATAGATGATCAACACTTATCAGAAATATTATAAAAAAATATTCTGACTCAATTGGGAATTGATTAAACAACTAAAAAGCTCTAAGATAAACATAAAGGACTAAAACTACTTATATTAGAGAAGAGAAGAATAATAGAATCGTTTGATAGTAGCTTTCCAGGCTTATGTATAAGAGACATTTTATCTGCTACTCTCTATCTTATTTGAAGAGAGAACAAAATTTTGCATACTTAAACAGAAGTATTTTAAAATATTTTAAATGAGCTAGAAAAAGGATTTCTGGTATTAAGCACTAGATGGAGTTTCTAGTGGTTGCTCTGGGATTTTCTTCTCTATACAACCTTAAGATAATAGATTCTTATCTGTTTGGGATAGCTATGTGTGGTATGACTTCTAGGAAAAATTGCTTATTACTTGTATGACCTTTTTAGTTCCTGATCTTATCTTCACCACTATATTAATATTAAATCCTGTTCCAACTGATTATTACTACAATAATATCTAAGCAAGCTTCATTCACTCTAAATGTTATTAATAGGTGAAAGCAATGATAACTCACTTTTCTTGATCTATTTGCATTTACTTACCTTATAAGACAAGATTTAGAACTGGCAATATCTTTGAAACCATAAAGTCTAATCCTGTCACTTTATAAATGAGAAAAATGGGGGCAGCTAGGTGGCGCAGTGGATAGAGCACCAGCCTTGAATTCAGGAGGACCCGAGCTCAAATCTGGTCTCAGACACTTAACACTTCCTAGCTGTGTGACCCTGGGCAAGTCACTTAACCCCAGCCACAGGGAAAAAAATAAATAAATGAGAAAAATGAGGCATAAAAAGGTTAGGGAACTTGCTTGAAGTCACAACAGGTAATAAGGATCTGAGGTGGAATTTGAACCCAGTTCTAGAGAGTCTTAGAGCCAGAGGGTTCTAAATATAGTACCACTCTATTACTTTATCTTAGGTAGAAGGAATAAGGTCTTTATAGTGAAATTCAAGAACCAGAGAGAAAACAAAGGAAAACTAAAATTAGCACAAATATGATCTTGTTGTACCCCTGTTGAAAATTTCTCAGTACCTATTGGATAAAATGTACATTCAATAGTTTGACATTCAAGGCCTTTTACTATTTGACTACAATTTTTTCCAGTCTTACTTCACTCTGCTCATATATATATATATATATATATGTATATGTATATCAGAAGCAGCCTCTCTAACAGCAAAGAGACTAAATAAGTAAATATTAAATATTTTTAAAAATAATTTAGGCTATCTAGTGGGAGATCAAATATTGAAGCTGAATCTTAAATACTTTGACCACACAATGAGAAGACAGGACTCATCGAAAAAAAACCCTGATGTGGGGAAAGATTGAGGCAAAAGGAAAGAAGAGCAGCAGAGGATGAAATGGATAAATAGTATCATGGAAACAATGAACATGACTTAGACAAACTGTGAGAGATATTAGAGAATGGAAGGACTTAGCATGCTATGGTCCATAGGGTCACAGAGCCAAACATGACTGGATGACTGAATAACAACAAACTTAATCATCAGTCTTTCAATCTAGAGTTGATTTCATTTTCTGAGCCTTTAGAGTTGATTTCATTTTCTGAACCTTTTGCTGAACTCCTACTGAGCTCAAGTTATATTTATAGATTAATAAAGAAAAGAAAAAGAGTATGCTGGTAAATGTTTAACAATCAGGCTTTCTGAACAAAAATGTATATACACATTTAAATCTATTCTGGAGTGCTAATACGATTTTATGTTTTGATTTATAAAACAATCACTTCAAGCTCTGATTTGTGGCAAATGCTTATTTCTGAGGTTTAATTGCTTATACCACAATTTTGTTAATGAAAGAATGGTTAGAGATATCTCTAGTCCACCCCTAATTATAACTATCTATAGCATTGCTTTTTCCTTCAAGGGCTTTGTTGTGTATCATGACGTCTAATACATCTTTCACAATTTCCTTAATTGAACATAATCTGTGTACGTGTGTGTCTGTCTCTATCTTTCTCACTCTCTCTGTCTTTGTGTCTGTTTCTCTCTGTGTGTCTCTCTGTCTCTGTCTCTCTCTTAACATATCTTAGAATAACTTTGATCTTATCACATTCAACTATGCATCATGCATTTCTATCATTACCCTATGAGATTCTAAATTCCTTGAGGGCATGAACTGAGTTATTATATCATCCAATCTAACACACTGCTGTGCACAACGAAGTTCAGGGAGATATTTTGAGGTTGAGATCTTCCCAGTGCTTATCAAACCACATCATGTAAGCATTTGCTTATGACTCTGCTTGAAGTTTTCATTATGAAAACCATTTATCATTATAATAGTAAAATACAGAAGTTCTAGTTACAGTCATTTCTAGTTGAAAGAATTCTAGGTGACAATAGAATTATTTAATGCAAAATATGCAGAATCAATCTCTGAATAATAGAGAGCTGTAATGCAATTTAACAGTATTTGGAAAATAGTTATGATAGTCAAAGTTATGATAGTTATGATAGTTTTCTAGAGTAAACTCTAGAAAAATGCATATGAGTATGGAATATTCTTCATTTGAAGTTATACATCTGAGGAGGAATGTTTAATTACATTGCATTTGTTGTTCAACCATCTTAGCAGTATCCATCTCTCCATGGCCCCATTTGAAATTTTCTTAGTAAAGATATTGGCATGGTTTGCCATTTCCTTCTTATGCTCATTTTACAGGTGAGGACCTAAGGCAAATAAAGTTAAATGGCTTGCCCAGGATCTGGCACTCTACCTACTGTGCAACCTAGCTATAGAGTATCAAAAGGGAGTATGAAGGGAACTCAAAATTATCTTTGTGTAAGGTGGTGTCTCTTCCTCAACTGTCTAGAGTAGCAACTAATTAATTTAATAAACTAATTTATGCTGTGTTAATAATGCATGTTAATGGAAAAGAGCTACTAATCCAGAAGTGTCTTACATTAAGACAAGAAATTGCCTTAGATTAAAAGTGTGGTCTTCTAATTTCCTTTGATTGCACCAGCCTTAATGAGAAACAATTTGTATATATATGGTGCTCTGAAAATTCAAATTATACAAATGTTTTGAAATTTTCCAACAGAATGTTTTACACATGGCAAAGTACTGTTTCTACATAAAAAGCAGAGAATGTATCCCATTCCAGATAGGAGATTTAAAATTTTAAGGTATCCTATAATCATCATGAAATAAAGAGGCTAATCCATAGCCACTCTTCCACGGAGGAAACTATTTAAATATCATGTGATAAAAAGGGAAAAGAGAGAATAAACAGATGTGATCCAGAACTATTTTTTTTTAATTTTTATTTTTTTATTTTATAATTATAACATTTTTTTGACAGTACATATGCATGGGTAATTTTTTACAACATTATCCCTTGCACTTACTTCTATTCAGATTTTTTCCCTTCCTCCCCCAACCCCCTCCCCCAGATGGCAAGCAGTCCTATATACGTTAAATATATTACAGTATATTCCAGATACAATATATGTGTGTAGAACCGAATTTTTTGTTGCACAGGAAGAATTGGATTCAGAAAGTAAAAATGACAGTTTACATTCATTTCCCAGTGTTCCTTTTCTGGATGTATCCAGAACTATTAAGGGGAAACATATAACTGCTTTCAGCCTAATGGTTCATAGGAACCAATTTTCATGTCTTTAAATTGCAAATTCTTCCTAATACCTGGATTAATAGATCTGAGGTTACAGTGAAATACATTTTTCTGTTACTATTTCTATTTTATTCTATTTCTATTTCCATTTCTTTTATTAGTATTGTTTTTAGCAGCATTTTTGTTGCTCAGTCACTTCAGTTGTGTCTTATTCTTTATCTGACCACCATTTGAGGTTTTCTTGGAAAAGATACTAGAGTAGTTTGCCATTTCCTTCTCCAGCTCATTTTGCAGATGAGGAAACTGAGTTGCCCAGGATCACAGTCTTCCTGACCTCAGTCTCAGTGCTCTATCTATTATACTTAGTAGTAGCATTACTATATTACCAACAAGAGGTAGCATTTAAATACTACTAACAAGAGTTGGCACGTAGATACTTTATGATTTACAAAGCATTTTACATACTTTATTTCTAAATCTCAAATTGTTTTGAGAATTAGAACCAACTATGAGGTTGGTACTAAGATTTGTAATGGCTCCATTTTAGATAGGAGGAAAAAGAGACATTACAGAGTTAAGTGACTTGCCATTGAACACAAAATTTATAAGCCTCAGAGGTGGTGTTCAAATCCAGATCTTGCCTGATTCTGCATGCAACAACACTTCTGTGGGAAGAACAATATTTATAAAACTGGAAAACAGCTATTAAAATATTGTTCAGGTAACAGTTTAAAAACTGACTTTTAATGTGAGGGTTTCTTCTCTTTTCTCCCTTCCTCTCTTCTCTTTCACTTCATTAAAAGAAACTTTAAAAGGAAAGTTTGGAAATTGTGTGGTATGTATAATTTGCAACTGGATGACAAGCCAAAATGCAATGTAAGCACTAGGCTGAATCTTGAGAACTAGAGTGTTTACAGTAAAATCCATATTCTCTGGCTGAACTGTTTAAGGACAGCAGATTCACATGATAGCTGAAAGATTTCAAGCTGTTTGCAAAAATGTCTACCCATTCACCTGCCATTAGGTTTTTTAAAGAGTATTATAACTATACTTAAATGACAGGAACTAGCAGATAAATCTGGGCCAGAATAAAAGCCTTCCTGGTCTTAGACATTCAGTATTTCTACCTTCCCTTCTAGTTTACCAAGATTTGGAGTCAGAAGATCTGAGTTCAAGTTATAAATCTGTTTCCTCTTAAGTATTTGATCTTCAATACAAGTCTCAAATAATATTAATGCTTGCAGATTGATATATCTGTAAAATGAGAGGATTGGACATGTTGACCTTTAAGGACTTTTTCTGCTTTAAATCAATGATTCTATTTGCAGGATTCATGGATTTATTTTAAGACAGGATTAATACATCCTAATAGAAGATTCCAAGGACAGCAATGGAAAATGAGCCTCCTCAGTATTTTCCTAAGATCTCAAATTGCCTTGGAGGTAAAAATGAAGTATTAATCTGTTCCTTATTTTACAGAGGAAATCATTTTGTCCCTTCCAAAAGTCAGAAGAAATCAATCACTTGACCAGTTTCACTGACACTAGAATTTTTTGCAAGTTGTTTTTCTGAACTTTGTGAGGCTGAAGCTGAGTGGTGGAAATTTCAATTCCTGTTTTAAAGGGGAAAAAAACTTAAAGACAAACAAAATGATATTTAAAAGGTAATAATACAAAAACCTCTAAAACATCTTAAATTTTGTTGAGAAAATCTGCACATTTCATCCCCTTACAGGATTTTAATCCAACTGAAGCTTTCGCTCTCTTAAAGTCTCACAGGGGGAAAAAAATGCAATTAGTTTCCATATGTTCCTTTCTATTTTTATCTAAATTATCCAGTTCCATTTATAGACTAGGAAGATTGTATCATGAAGACAATCTGTAATAGATTAATAGGACTGTTGGGCACTTAGGTGAACCCAATAGCTAAGTGGATTATGTTGATCTATATGTCTTAAACAGATTTTATGAAGCCAGATTTGTGGTATTTTTAAGAGTCTCAGATAAATGTAATTTAAGAATCATTTTATCTGAGGAAGTGCTGTTACCACCCCCAAGCCTCACATTAGAACAGAATACAAATAAATTCTAACCACAAATAAATGTTATTTAGATACTCTCCACTTCCTATTGTTAACTCATTCAGTAAAGCATTTTCCTCCCATTGATTGGAGCTTTTGAGAAGTCATCTTCAGAAAAGTTTTCACTGTGCTTTTGGCTTAGGAAGGGTGATCCATCTTTCAGATGCATAAATGTTGCTCAATCTCACTGACTGAAAAGTTTAATTCTATTTGCACACATATGTACTGGGACCAATTACACTAAGGAGCAAAGTACCCTAAGAACAGAAAACCAAAAAGTTCCAAAAATGGTTAAATTTATATATAGCCCATCCTACAATATAGCCATGTGATCTTATGTTATTGTTTAAAAAATCCCAAGACCCTCAAAAGAAATATATTGCTATTTTCCCCCTCCAATGTAATTCCATAACATTCTGGGGCATCTGGATCACATGATTAACAATAATATAAAATAAAACAATAATAATTTAAAATCATGAAGATATTAGAGATTTTTAGAAGTTATACCTCAAAATATTTTATTATTGTTCAGACCTGTAATTTCATCAAGAAAGTTGGAGTCAGAAGACCTGGGTTTTAAATCCTGTGTTCTCCACTAATTCCACAGTTTTTTGTGACTTTGCACAATTCATTTAATCTCTCTGGCCTTGATTTCTTTAGATTATCTATTTTCAAAAGTCCTTTCCATCTCTAAATCTATAATCTAATAAATGACCACTTGAATGTTTGTCCAAAGTTTTACATAGGCTACTCAATTAAGCCCCACAACACTTGGTACTGCAGATCTTACTATCTTCTTTTTACAGAAATTAGTTGATTTGTCCAGGTTCACGCAGCTGATGGAAAACACAGAATTCAAGTCCACAGCCTCTAGAGTCCAAGACATACAATCTACTACCTTAAAAAAAAAAAAAAAAATTTCCTGATCCCTCCCTCCATTTTATAATACACACACATATAGGCATATGTGTAAACATACATACATGTGTACACATAGGTGTGTATATGCACCATGAATATAATACATGTGTGTGTATGTACATATACACATGTGTGCGTGTACATATATATACACAAATCTATATATTTCTTTCTGTCTAACCCTAACCCTATTTTTCTATATACATAGCTATCTATTTATCTATCTGCTTGTCTATTTATATATCTATCCAGCCTCAGTCATTTACTAGCTGTGTGTCTCTAGAAATGTCATTTGTCTTAGATTCTTTGCCTGTAAAATGGGGAGAATAATAGCACCTCCCTCCCAGAGCTGTAGTGAGGATCAAATGAAATCAAAATTATAAAGCACTTAGTCCAGTTCTTAGAACATACAGGAAACATTATGTAAACCTTAGGGATCATGAGGAAACAAAGTATATCTTCACAGAGCGAAACAAGTATTGATTTATGAATTAAATACACACACACACACACATATACACACACATATAAATGCTTATGATATGCCAGATTCTAGGGAATATCTGTGGTGCCTTTGAACAACTAGGTGGCATAGTAATATAGTCCTGGACCTGAAATTTGAGGAATTCAAATCCATCCTCAAACGCTTAATGGTCCTGGGAAAGTCATTTAAAATCTGTCTGTTAATTTCTCATCTGTAAAAAGGGAATAATAATAATAGCATTTAACTGCTGGAGTTATTATAAGGATAAAATGAGATAATATTTGAAAAGTGCTCTTTAAACCTCAAAGTGTTATATAAATTCCAATTATCCTCATCATAATTATTTATGATTTCATTAGTACAGGGAATTCTCAATAAGGACAATCTTTCAACTAACTACATCAACGCCTATTCTACAACTCAAGTGTTAGAAAGTTATCTTGTATCTTGAGGACATAAGAATTAGCTCAGGGATGTATAATTAGTATGTATGAACTCACATTTTTGTTATTCATTGGGCCTCTATCTATCATTCTATGTTGCTTCCAAAAAGAATCATCTCAACACATTTAAGTTGTTCATCATTATACTTAACAATAGCTTACTTTCATATTTGCTTTAAAGATTTCAAATCTGTGTTATCCCCATTTTTATTGGTGAGGAAAACAAGACAGAATTAGATGACTTACTTGAAGTCTCTAACATATTGGTCAGTGACAGCATTACAAATCCTCATGATTTCATTATTTCAGATTTAACCATTTCCAATACAACAAATTACAAAGCTCCCCTTTGTAGTCTATCCCAATGTCGAAACATCCTCAGCATCTTTGCATTAATTAATAAGAGCGATATTATTAACACTTAAATAACCAGAAAATTGGAGCTGAGAAGAATCATTCACAAACAGATACACAGTGACAGAGAAACATAGAAACCAAGACACACATAGAGACACAGATCTCAAGGAGATTACATTGTGATATGAGAAGACAGCGCACATAGAGAAGTGGTAGCCAGGGAAAGGAGGTGGCTTTTCTTTGTTTGATTTTTTTTTTTCCCCAGGTAAGTCAGGAATAAGAACTGGAAATTGATATGCCTTTTCAAGAAACAATGGAACTACTGATTTGATTACTGTGCCCAGAGTTAGAGACAAAAGGCAGAGTGGAAATCAGAGGAGATGAAAGTGGAACCTGTAGAGGGAAGATAAGGTGGCAACTTGGAGCTGCAGATGGTTGTTGTAGATGGGAAGGTGAAGAAGGGTCTAGAGTAGGAAGCCATTAAATATAATGTATCAAGTCGGCTTCTTTATACTCCTTGTTCAGTTACTAATCACCACTACTAAGCTGCAGGGCAAGAGTTCCCAGGCAGAGTGGATTAACTTTCCTAAAGATTGGAAACATGGATTGTGGAAAACCCGACTGGTGGAAATGAGAGTCTTAAATGTGAAACGCCTTGTTACGAGCCATGCCATTGGTGGGTGGCAGAAACAAATTAGATTCCAGTTCTTTTGACTCAGTCTAGCACTCTCTTCTCACTAGGTCACCTGCCTGTCCAGGAGATGACAAGAGCAACAAGAAGAACACCAATCTTATAAGAACACAATTCAATAAGGTACTAGGAATTCTAAAATTCTATAATTTCTTTATATTATATGTGTATAAATACATACAAGTATATATATGTGTGTGTATGTGTATGTATACATATATGTACACAATGAATATAATGTCTTTGTAAAATATTACTCTTGAATCAACCATGTGAACTGCCAGTCAGACATGCTCCTTTACTACTGCATTAATTATTAGAGTAACATATACTTATATAGTCTTTGCTTTTAAGGAGAGCAAAGACCTTTAGAAAGCTTGGACCAGATCCTTCCAGCCAAATAAGATACTTCTAGGGAAAGTAAACATGTTGGATATCCTATAAACCCTCTCAAATTAAAGGACACTGTTTTATGTACTAAAATAGAGAGAGAGAGAGAGAGAGAGAGAGAGAGAGAGAGAGAGAGAGAGAGAGAGAGAAAGAGAGAGAGACAGAGAGAGAGAGAATGAGAGAGAAAAAGAGAGAGAGAAAGACAGAGACAGAGAGAGACAAAGAGACAGAGAGAGAGAATGAGAAAGAAAGAGAGAGAGAGAGAGACAGAGAGAGAGACTGAGAGACAGAGACAGAGAATGAGAGAGAAAGAGAGAGACAGAGAAAGAGAGAGACAGAGAGAGAGACAGAGAGAATGAGAGAGAAAGAGAGAGACAGAGACAGAGAGAAAAAGAGAGAGAGAATGAGAGAGAAAGAGAGAGAGACAGAGAGAGAATGAGAGAGAAAAAGAGAGAGAGAAAGAAAGACAGAGAGAGACAAAGAGACAGAGAGAGAGAGAGAGAAAATGAGAGAGAAAGAAAGAGAGACAGAGACAGAGAGAGACAGAGAGAGACAGAGAGAGAGAGAGAGAGAGAGACAGAGACAGAGACAGAGAGACACAGAGACAGAGAGACAGAGAGAGAGAGAGAGAAAATGAGAGAGAAAGAGAGACAGAGACAGAGAGAGACAGAGAGAGACAGAGAGAGAGAGAGAGAGAGAGAGAGAGACAGAGACAGAGACAGAGACAGAGACAGAAAGACACAGAGACAGAGAGACAGAGAGAGAGAGAGTGAGTTTATATGTCATTCACAGGATCCTCCTTTATAAATCTTGTAGAGGAAATGCATATCCACACATTGGAGTTTGACTCTGAAACATTAATCTACCTACCTCCTAGTAGGTACAAGTTTCTAGTTTAATTAAAAAAAAAAAAAGTTTTTTAAGAATTCTCCCTGAAAGTCAAACAAACAATTAATTTTAAGAATTACACTTGTTTAAACAAGTCATTGTCAATACTATATTATCTGTTAGGAATTAGGGAATTCCCTGGTGTTTCTTTAAACACTATGATGCCATTTGGGCAAAATGATATGGCAAAATACAGACTAAGGACCCAAAGTCCAAACCTAGATAAGCTTAAAAATAGTTTTTTAAAAATTTCAAATGTTTCATTGCATTTTAAAGTATATTTTAAAAAACGTTCTACTTAGCTCTCAAAAGTACAAAAAACAGGGTGAAGCTAGGAGGTATTGGGACCTCTAACAGTAGTTTGTTGACCCCCCTGTTATATGGGTTTAATTAATTTAATAAGAATTCAAGCTCAATAAGTCAATCGATATGACATGGCAGCCAGAAAATAAATATGATTGTGGGCTACATTATAAAAGGCATAATATACAAAATAAAAGAAGTGATAATCTTTATAAACATATTCCATTTGTTTTAATTATATTATTAGAACTGAAATTGATGGCTGTCATTTCCCTTAAAAAGCAGAAATACGGCCAAACACCTGTGCTTTTCAAAAGACAGCAATTAAAAGAGTGGTAGCAGCAGATGTTTAATATCTTAAAAAAACAAACAAACAAACAAAAAAAACTCTTAGATGCAGAGAGGCATGTAACCAAAAATGAAATGATTTTTGAGATTTCCATCAGTAATTGTAACAATTATTTAGATGGCAATACAGCAAGGTCAAATATGCACATCAAAAGGAATAATAAATATATATTGTCAATCCTTAGAAAAGTCATTGCTATCAAACAAATCGTTAAATGTGTTTCAAAAAGTATTCTGCCTTAGTATATCACTTCTAAATCTTCCATTCCTTCCTATGCATGACATTAAAAAAAAAAAAAAAAGGTATTGACAAGTTGGAGCACATCCTGAAAAAGGTGACCAAGATGACAAAGGGACTTGAAACTATTTGATATGAGTTTCAATTAAAAGAATCATAAACACTTAAACTTTAGAAGAAATGAATGGGGGTGGGGGAAAGGGGACATACAGCTCTGCTTAGTTATCAAACCTATGTTGCTAAAACAAAGATTTTCATGGTTCCCTTTTGCCTGTTCAATAAAATAAAATCCTTCGAGTATCAGATGACTTTATTTTTGTTTTTTGTATTCCCAGACATCTAGCATGGTTCCTTTCACATATTATTGTTGGTCAGTCATTTCCAGTCAGATCCCAATTGGGGTTTTCTTGTCAAAGATACTGGAGTGGTTTGCCATTCTCCAGCTCAGTTTACAGAGGAAGAAACTAAGGCAAACAGGGTTAACTGACTTACACAGGGTCACACTAGTATATGTCTGAGGCCAGATTTGACTTAGGAAGATGAATTTTTCTGACTCCATATCTAGCACTTGATCCACTGCCCCACCTAATTGCTTAATAAAGATTTGTTCAATTGAATGGCTGTCCTTGGGCAATAAAAGAAAAAATTTTAAATTGGTGATTAAACATATTCAAAAGAATCATAGGATGTAAAGAATTTCCAATTATTGGAGGAATTCAAAATTATATTGAATGACAGTGAAGCATATATTGTGGGGAAAATAAAGTAATTAGCTGTTATGAATAAAACAGTTCAGTTCAATGAGCAAAATCTTCAATGCTGCTTTTATCTTTTGCTTTTTGCTAATATCAAGGGAATTCCTGTTCAGATAAAGGTTGGACTAAATGCAGTTATTTAATATTACATTACCCCCAGGAAGTCATAGCACAAAATAAGATTATTAGTTAATATTTTTGATGATAGGAACTTGGAAGTTGTGCCTTGTTCCAAGGGCCCAAGGGCCCACACTACTTTCCTCCTGTATTTGATAAAAATAAACAAAAAGTAAATCAGTAAAATAGGTCTTGAGAGGAAAGTGTTTCAGAACTTATATGAAAGGACTGAAGCTGTCTGTAGAAGGTATCCCATGGCAAGTCAGACAATAACTTCCACAGAATTACTAGTCATACCATTTTCAATGTTTTTTCTCAAAATAAAATTTAAATGTTTTTTTAAAAATATTCCTTTGAGAATTTCTGCCAGATTTGGAAAGCTGCTTGAAGCAAATATAAATCTTCCCAGATTCAAAAAATGACAAACTAAATTCTTATGATTAATTAAACTCCTTAGTCACCAGTTGTCAGTTCTTGTTGGTGGATACCATTTTAAAGACTTACACAGGTTTTACACATACATATATACAAATTATATATGTATACATATGTGTATGTGTGTACATAGGTATTTCCCCCCATACATTCCTATACATGAAATTGTATACATTCCTATGCATAGAATTGATTCATATTGCAATTGACTTTAAAAATCAGATATATTTAGAAACAATATGTAAAATTATTGCCAAATCTGCAGAATAAACAGATAGATTTAAACATAAATTCTGATTAAACTATTTGAGGGCAAATATTCTTAATTTTGTCTTTGTAATCCTAGTCATTAGCACAATGCTTGACACATGGTATAAATGTCTGTTGCTTGATGAGTTCAACTGAAATTTTGCTTGAAATTAATAGTTTTTAAAATTTAAAGTACATTTTCTAATGAATTGGGTTTTTTAAATTAATTTTTCACTACATTTTCATCCTTTGTTCTTACTATTCACCGCCTTTTACTGGTGTTTGTCATTTATTCCCATATAGTATTTTTATATGCTTCAAAACTCATCACTAGGATTGTGTTAAATATTAGAGAAAATATAGAGTACTTCTGAAAGGACTATGGGTTTCTCCTAACTCAAGAGGGAGTTCTAAAAGAATCCTTATTTTGGCTCAAGACACATAGACTTGTCTTTGATGAACTCTAAAACTAATTTTCTTACATATGAAGTTTACAAATCTAACATAACTATAGATTCAACAAAAATACCACATAAGTTTTAGGAATTAAGCCAGAAGTAGAAAGCGATTGAGGCAGACAACATTATGTATACAAACTGTTCTCTTAGTCTCCAACGCCTCTTTACAACTTCAAAAAGTTAAGACTAAACAGAAAAAAGAAAAAAAAAAAAAAAAAAAGATTTCTCTTTCCAAACCAATTTCTTTCAGTCACCAAATTCCATATAACCAATTGTCATCATAAACTTCACTTTCTCTATTGGTGCAACAGTATAACTACTATGAAATCTATTTGCTTGATTAATTTATCCCAGCTTTCAAGTACAACTTTCCTGTCCTAGTCCTAGGTTACTTGTAAATGGAGACTAGTCTGCCAGACACCATCTAAGTAGACAATCTTTGCCATTTGGGGGGAAAAAGATGAAAGTATTAGATTCATTTGGTTTATTCCTGGATGTATAATATAAATATAATTCTTAAGTGAAGGTCCAGGATTGCCATTTTCCAAATTTGTTAATTTTTGTGATCATCAAGTACTGGCTCTGAGCATGGCACCCTTTGGTGTTGACATCTATAATAATATAAGGGATAAAGATAAGGACTAGTTAGATCTTTGATTTCATTTGTATAGGTATCAATGAAGAAATTTATCTATCAATTCAAACTGGTCCCTCTCCAATCTTAGAATTGCTGGGTGGTACTGTCAGTCAATAGAGGGCTGGAATTGGAGTCAGGGCCTGAGTTCAAACACTTACTAGGTGTGAGTCCCAGGGAGGTCATTTCATCTCTATTTTCCTCAATTTATTCAACTGTAGAATAGATATCATAATAGCACTCATAGTTTTAGGATCAAATATAATAATATTTGTAGTGTTAAGTATAGTTTTTGGTTCATAAGAACTTAATAATGTTTGCTTCCTCCAATTTCTTAAAGAATTAAAGCAGTGGGGCATCTAGATGGTATGGTGGATAGAGCATCAGCCCTGAAGTCAGGAGGACCTAAGTTCTGGTTTTTTTTTTGTTTGTTTGTTTGTTTGTTTTTTAATGTTATTAATTTATTTATTTTTTGCAAAGGACCTAAGTTCAAATCCAGCTTCAGACACTTAATATTTCTTAGTTGTGAGACCCTGAGCAAGCCACTTAACCCCAATGGCCTCAGCAAAAATAAATAAATAAAAAAGAATTAAAGCACTGAGAAGTTAAATCATTTGAATGGGGTCACAAAGCCCTTACATTGTAGAGACAAGCATCAAGCCCAGCTTTTCCTGGCTCTGAGACTGACTCTCCATCCACTCACCATGTTGCCTCCCTGAAAAAATATACAGATTCTAAATGCAAAAAATATATTGGGTTAACTGTAAAAGGAAACTTTTTTTTTTTTTTTTGCATTAGTATTTTTCCCTTCTTTAAATATTTAGCTGAGAAGTTAGGATTTATTCAAATGATTTTCATTTTCATTTTGTGTTTAAATAAAATTTCCATGCTAAACACATTAAAAGGTTCGAGATCCTTCCAAGAATGTTTCTTTATGGTATTTTGTGTGTAAGACAATATATGTATAAATCTGTCGATTTTCTACATGCTAAGTTTATTTTTTTCCAAGTGAAAATGAATTGAATTAAAAATCTGTCTGCCTTTCTAAGACTAGTCTCCTCACCTATACAATTGATTCTCTCCCTCCCAGCCATATCTAGGACTTTGTTTCTTTAAGTTTATATGTTCTGTCTTGTGTAGTTAATTTCTCCCTCTCCCAAGGCCTAGAACAATACATAGGCCCTTCCCTATTCTAATTAAAATAAACCAACAAAATATTCCTTCTTTTACCTTTTCACTGACAGATTCCCAAAAGAATAGCAGACATTTATGATCTTTAGTTCTTAACTGCCTGATTATTCTTGCAACTCTAGAAATCTCACACAATCTCACTAAAAAGACAATTCACATCCTTAAAAGTCTTGAATAACTCCATTACTAGACCTCTTTGTTTTTCCTCCTTTATCTGTCTTTAAAATCCTTGTCACTGAAAATGATCTCTCTTCCTTCTTGAAACTCTTTTCTCTTGCTTCTGTCATAAAATCTTGTCCAAGAAGTCATTAATTGGTACTACTACCAATAACGCTTATTAGTACAGAGAAATATTTTAATAATCAGCTTATTATATGTTTGGAGCAGAGACCTATGATATACAAAATCAATGGGCCTGAATGATCATTTTTAGCAGTCTTATATAGATTTTAGTTACATTAGCAGGTCAGGTACATGGAATTTTACGGAGAACCAAATGGGAGGGTAATGATTTACAAATCATCGAACAGATGGCAGAAGAGAAAGAGGATGATCATGTACCACTACAAATTAGGCATTCATAAGGAATAAAGCTGGAATTTGTAAACTAATCATTAGCATCAGATTAGCATATAGTTACTTGACATATTTACCTTAAGTAAATAGAGGTAATAAAAATAATCCAGAAATTATCTTATTATTAATCAATTAATCAACTGAGTTAAAATTAATGTCTTGACTATATTCTCTAAGTTCTAGTTTATGATGTGACTAGCTATCTTAAAGGAATGGCGGTCATAAAGCCAATACAGAAAACTTTTCTCATAATAACTTTTTTATAATAGTATACTCTTCTGATTTTTCTGCTTTCTCTCAGGCATTTAATTCTCAGTTTCCTTCACTGGCTCTTTCCTTTCTGTTTTTGTTGTTGTTTTCATTTTTGTTTTGTTTTGTTTTTGTTTTTTATAAAGATATAATCAATGACTGACTCTTCAATCCTCTATTTGACTTATTCTATGTACTCTAAGTTTTAGAAATATAACCCACACTTTTCCTTCATTAGAATGTAAACTGCTCAAAGGCTTTATTACTTCAATGCTTATTACAATTCCTGGGACATAATAAACAAAGAATAAATAAATGCATCTTGCCTGCCTGGCTGGATAGTTCCCATGGTTTGTAATATCTCTGCTGGTGACTCCTGATGTTTGATTCCTAGTTCTGATCTCCCTTTTGAGTTTCAGTCACACATTTATAATTGCCTAATGGGAAAGGAGACTGGCATACAGTTTGCCCCTAAGAAAGTTCCCAACTTTCTTAACCATGTCCCAGAAACCTTTTAATGTGGGAATACTCATTCCATTTCTGGCCATTACTATCAGAAGTAGTCCTCTGGCCCTGTAGCTGATCCCTCTGATCAAGTGATTTCTCCCAGTACATCCAAGTTAAGCATGATCTCCAGGCAAGCTATGTCTTCATTCCTCTCCAGGTTACATTCCTAACTCTCCCAGACTTTCTCTAAAATGCTGTGAGCCAGAAAACTCTTCAATCCTTTTCCTTCTGCTTGTATTTCCAATATTCAGTGTAGTTTCTGGCATATTGTAAGTGCTTAATAAATACTTGTTGTTAATGTGCACAATCCATTACCATTAGTTTTACCCTCATACTCTCTATCTGTTTAAACAACTAAGATCTAGAAAATATAAAGGACTACCTCAGGGTCACACAGCTAAAAGCGTCTTTCTGCCTCCCAGGTTAGCATTCTAGCTACTATATCATCTAGCTGCTACAAATATCTCATGTCAAGGGTAGCCTCTCCTTTTCTTTCTCTGTATCTCCTTAAGGAAGCTTTCTGGTACAGTGCCATTATTCTCTTCCTCCTTCCACCAACCCCAAACAAGGAAGTAAAATTTAATTTCTGGCCCTCAGAAAAATATTAGTGAAGATGGACTTTAGTAGAATAAATCAGCTTAGAAATATTTAAAGTATTGAGATTTCCTACATGCACCCACTTCTCTTCCTACTCAAATCTTGATCCACCTCCTTGCCTATCAAAAATGATCTCTCTCCCTTCTCTCTCTCTCTCTCTGTCTCTCTGTCTCTCTTTCTATACATACAAATACATATACACACATATCACATATATGTACACACACAAACTATATACATATACGTGAACACAGACATACTTACTGACAGTCTTACTCAATGTATTACCCATTGTACTTTATTTCATATACAATGTGCAATCTTCACATTTTAGCTTTTCATGTATGTGTGCACACATGCACACAAATAT
This sequence comes from Sminthopsis crassicaudata, assembly GCF_048593235.1. Lineage (NCBI taxonomy): Eukaryota > Metazoa > Chordata > Mammalia > Dasyuromorphia > Dasyuridae > Sminthopsis > Sminthopsis crassicaudata. The sequence goes on along the minus strand of NC_133619.1, from coordinate 220,742,001 downwards.
TACTTGGTCAATATCTTTTGAGTGAATGTGGGGCTCACTGAAGAAAGTCTCTAGTGTTCTATACCTTAATGTCCAATATCATCCGCAAACAGGAACATTAGGAGAATCTCATAATCTATAAAGAAATCCTCCATTTTGCTTTAGTTCAAGACATCCTCCATAAAAATGATTAATAACTATAACTACATCTCTATCTATCTACTTATCTACTACTTATGTAGGTACAAAGCTATAGATATTTTAATGGATAAGAGACTTAGTCTCTTTCCTTAAATCTTCCTTAATATGGATAGTTGAAGAGTAACTAAACAAAGTTGGTGATTTGTTGGAATATATCAATGACTCTTGTATTGTCTTTATATGCATATGAGACACTTATTTGGGAGAAGACCATTAAAACGACATTTGTCTATATCAAATTTAACAACAGATCACACAGTTGGAAAGGGACTTTGGGATCATCTAGTCTAACCCCTCATTTTACACCTGATAAAAAATGAGACCTAGAAAGTCAAATGATTTGTCCAAAATCACTCAGGTAGTCAGAGGCAGGGGTAGAATTAAAACCCTATGATTTCAAATTAACTTTCCTTTCCACTATTCCATCCTGCTTACTGTAGATATATAGTCAATAAATAATAAATACAGTCAACTAAATGGAAGGAAGCTTCAATATGGTAACTATTCTATTTCAATACCATTAAGATGAAGGCTGAAGAACATTGTACTATTTATTTCCTGGGATACAGATAGTCACAAATGTTAACCAGTTAGATTTGAGATGGGAAATGCCATACATAGAGAGAATTACGGAGACTGAATGTGGATCAAAGCATAGTGTTTTCACCTTTTTGTTATTGTTTGCTTGTTTTGTTTTTTCTTTCTCATGGTTTTTTCCCCCTTTGGATCTGATTTTCCTTGTATAACATGTCAAATCTGGAAATATGTTTAAAAGAATTACACATATTTAACCTGTATCAGATTGCTAATGTCTTGAGGAGGGGGGAGAGGTAAGGGATGGAGGAAGAAAAAATTGGAACACAAAACACATTTTACAAAACTATCTTTATGTGTATTTGGAAAAATAAAATAGTATTGAAATGTGAAAGAAAAAAAAAATGATCCAAGACAAGTACAAAGGACTCACAAAAGAAAATACTATCCATAATCAGATAAAGGACAGATGGACTCAAAACCAAACCAAACCAAACCAAAACAAACAAAAAAACTTTACTTCTAATTCTAATGCTCTATCCTTTATATAACAGTGCCTCCAGTGTGAATGGCTTCCAGGGTTCTATTTATGGCAATACTCTTAACATTGGTTAAAGTTTTCTAAATAACAATGGTAATCGACATCTTCACTTTTATACATCTCTTATTTTTCAAAATAAGGTTAAACCAGTGAGGGAAACAACCACTATTAAAAAAAAAAAAAAAAAGATTGGTCTATTATTAAGTTCCTCATGGCTTATACATGAGACTATGATTGTCATTAAAGAAATAGCACTAAATCATATAATGGTAGCCCTAGGAGATTGACAAAGAAAAACAAGAGAAAAACGTATAGGTGGAATGACTCAAACAGATTCCATGTATTCCTATCAAACCTAAAATCAAATATCAGCTGACATTAAATATGGCTAATTAATTGAATGAAGTGATCCCACACACAACCACATTTTCCACATAAATGCCTGAAGTGTTCTCTTTCCATTTTCAGGTGGGAGGCATGTACTGATTATAAGTTAGCGTGCAAATTGCCACCATTTAGCTTTTTTTTTTTCAGTGATCATTTATAGCAAGATACAAGCCAGAGAATCACAATGCAGCTCTCCATTTGAGTCCTATAAACAGCCTCTTGCTTAGAGTGGAATGTGTGTGTGTGTATGTGTATGTATGTTGTGTGTATATAAATATACACATACCACATAGATGTGCATATGCACATATTTATAAAAATAAAATTGTACATTTATATTGTTTATAAATAAATAAATATACAAATAAATACATGTGTGTAAGTATATATAAATATATAGGTATATATGAATAAAATTATTTAGAACTTAAGGAATGACTTCTTTTCAAGTTACTTCTGATTTCCTGAATTGACTGCTATTATAATCTAGTCAGCTTTTAAATGGTACCCTTCAAATTTAAGGTACTGAAAAATACTTGACAGAGTGGGAGGGAACATACCAGTTATGTGCTGTCATTATAAGGACAAACATTAAAGCTATTACAAGCTCAGCAGCAGTTCCTACTTATTTTGAACTTAGCCCCCTGTTTCTGTTGGAAGAAAGAACATTTTCTCCAGCCCACCCTTCCAACCCCCTTTTTTCTAGTTGTAGTTACAAAGCAACTTAAAGTCTTAGGAATTAAGCCTCTGCTGCTTTGGAGTTCAAAAATGATGCTTTTGAAGTACAGAATGTTTGATAGCTGCTGCATTGTGTAGACACTTTCCAACTGGAATGGAACCAAGATTTCTGGTTAGGAGATATTTTTCCTTAATCTCTTTTTACTTCATCTCTTGATGTCATCCTCAGTAGTAAATTCCCCATGTGACATGGACTGAAAAGAAGGAGCTGGAAGGAATTCTTGTTCTGGCCAGAAGGAGTTGCTGGCAAAAAGCTGAAATTCCATTCCATTCCCACCAACCTTCACCCGTGTAGCTCTGAAGAATAACAAATCAATACTGACCTTCTAAGGCCCTAATTAAACCCCTAAACCAGCCCACAGTACTGTTAAGTGAGCTGTGTTATTACATATTTATATATTTCTAAGGCGACGACGGAACCACATTACTCTGACAGACTTTTAAGGAATATTTATTTTATCTGTGCATAAATATCCTCCCACATTGGCCCCTCTTCCAAGTCACAAGGAGGACAACATTGAGGGTTGTTAGAGATTATTTTGTTATGCCATATTTCATTGCCAAAAAAAATGTTGCCTGTTAATGAGGAGTTTGATAATAGTTGGCAGCATTTGTTCTAGTACCCAACCCAATTTTTGGCTCTCTAGAAAACAATGCATTTCTGAAAAAAATTTAAATACAAGTCATAAATCTATATAACTTCAACACTGAAGGAGTAACTTTACTGTTTAGCAAATTTGGGATTAGTCAACATTGCAAATTAGTGTCTGATTGAAAGGGAAATAACACTGAAATGAGAGCTGGAATGACATTCCATTAGCACCTATCTCTCCTGATCCTTTGCTAAGGGAATAAGTATATATGTACATAGGGCAAAGAGTTCAAATGATAAGCCAAAATTCTGAGGTACAGCTTTGGCCACGGTTTCCATTTGGCAGTCACCGAAAGTCTCACAATCATTTGGAAACATTCCTTGTATTTCAGGTATTTACTAGGCCCTTCATCTCTCCTTAGAGAGATAAACAATTATGGGCCATTAATGACAAAGGAAGCCAAATTTGGAAATTGAATCCACCTAGAATATGAGTTTGAGGGAAGTCTCCCACAACTATTATGCAACTAGTTAAGAGTTCCTTTTTGCTCTATGTACCTGGGCCTCTTCCAAACTAACTCTTACACAGCAATATTTGTGTGTGTGTGTGTGTGTGTGTGTGTGTGTGTGTGTGTGTGTGTGTGTAATTATTTATCTTCAAGAAAGAATGTTATCTACAGACTAACCAAAAGAATGTACATATAATCAGAAATCAACAACTGGCATTTTTTGTAGTGGAGGTGTGTCTCCAAGATACTGAATTTTTAATTCATTAACTTGAACTAATATGTTTGCTTTGCATATAGGGATTTCCTTTTATAAACATTTGTCATAGGTGTGTTTTATTTTTATTTGATTGTCCTCACAGAGTTTTAATAATATTGATATGATACATTATATTTTTTCCCTAAGACCTGTGGGACCGCCTGATGAGGAAACTCCCTCTCTTAATACAGACAGGCAACTGTTCTATGGTTTCTAAGCCTTTGGAGATTTGCCTCTCTAAGTAGTTCCAAGAGAGGAGATCCTTGAAAGTAGGTACTTTTCATATTGATGTCAGTTTTTTACATAGTATTTGAATTTTGTTTTGTTTTGTTTTTGCTGAGGCAATTGGGATTAAGTGACTTGCCCAGGGTCACACAGATAGGAAGTGTTAAGTGTCTGAGCCGGATTTGAACTTCACTGTACCATCTAGCTGCTCCAAGGATATGAGTTTTTAAAGCTATACACACACACACACACATATACACATAAAATGCATATATGCATATATACATACATACATAGAACTTCACTGTACCATCTAGCTGCTCCAAGTATGAGTTTTTAAAGCTATACACACACACATATACACATAAAATGCATATATGCATATATACATACATACATAGAACTTCACTGTACCATCTAGCTGCTCCAAGTATGAGTTTTTAAAGCTATATACACACACGCATACACATAAAATGCATATATGCATATATACATACATACATAGAACTTCACTGTACCATGAAGCTGCTCCAAGTATATGAGTTTTTAAAGCTATACACACACACACGCATACACATAAAATGCATATATGCATATATACATACATACATAGAACTTCACTGTACCATCTAGCTGCTCCAAGTATATGAGTTTTTAAAGCTATACACACACACACACGCATACACATAAAATGCATATATGCATATATACATACATACATACCAATACATAAATTATACATATACACATATTTGTAAAAAAAAAATTTTTGGTATCATAGACCCTTGGGCAAGAGTTCCCTTATGGAACTCTTAATAAAAATAAAGGTTTTAAATGCATAAAATAAAGGAATGCAAAGGAAATATATTGACATTGAAAGAGTGGATGAAATATATGTATGAAATTCTTAGACTACAGGTTAAGCTGTCCAGCCTTTACATGCTTCCTTTGTGTCTAACATAGTTATTTATCTGAAAGAGGTAATGTGTATACTAGATATTGTGGTTAAGAAGATATGAGTTCAAATTTTTATTAGTTATGTGCTTATAGGAGATAGCTCAACCTCTCTAAACCTCAGTTATCTCAATTGTGAAGTCCATAAGGATAATACTAAAGGTAAGTTATTGTGAGGCTCAAATAAGAGTGTGTCTGAAGTGCTTTACAAACCTTAATTTTATGTAAATATAAATTATTACAATGATATTGTAAGGAATTTCCTTACTCTTAGAAGAGCAGTTCTTCAGATCTTATCAATACTCAGATTTTTGTGTCTTTTAAAAAAAATGTACAATTTACTTTAATTTTAGTTTATGGAATGAAACAAGCATTTTTATAACATAGCATAATTAAAAAGATGATTGCACGTTCCTTTTAAATATATCATAAAGTACTCATGTAAAGTTTTAAACTTTTTGTTCTCTCTCCCCTTGCAACCATTAGACACAAATATGTGTATGTACAAACACACACACATATGTATATATACTTATGTATATAAAATCATTCTACATGTAGTTCTATTTATCAATTTTTGGTCTACGTCTTTTAACTTATTCATGAAGTGTCATGTCAGAATGGCACAAAGGATAGCAGATGAAAAACTTCAGTTGCTCTATCAATACTGTCCATGGGATTTTTTTGACAGATACTGAAGTGGTTTGCCTTTCCTTCTATCGTGAGTTGAGACAAACAGAGGTTACATGGATTTCCCAGGGTCACACAGCTAATAAATCTGAGCCTATGCTTGAACTCAAGTCTTCATGACTCCCCCCCCTTTTACTTACTCTATTGACTTAGTCACTTAGCAGCCTCAGTCGCTTTATAAATTTATTTAGACATTCAATAACTGCTGGAAACTGTCAACACAAGCTATTAGGCAAATGGAAACATATTCTATTGATGAGGTCCTGAGTAACTAGGTGAGGTTGGCAAAGAAAGACTGGAATACTGATAAGATTACTCCCTAAGGCAAGCAGGAAAGGACATTGATGGGGATCAGCTCCATCTTAACAGTCCTACCCTCTGTGGATGTCTTTGATAGCCTACCTTCCTTTTAGAAAGTCAGTTAGCTGCCAACCAGTAGAAATCCAGATTATGTCAAACCTCTGAGGATAAATTTCCCCCATAAATCTGTCTATGGCCTATGCCATCTTTGCTGAATCTTTTTTGGGTGAAACCCACCACAGGGTTCTACCTCATGGGTGTCTTTGTTGGGTGTCTTTCTTCTCACCACCACCCCCATCATACCTTATGACATCTTTCTACTTCTTATAGCTAACGAACTCTTTTAGAGTACTAAAATCCTCTATGGTTTAGCCTGCTAGTCAATGGAATACCTCCCATCTTGTGATATATTGCTTTAATGGATTCTCCCAAATTCCTTTCCTTGGTTGCCCTGGTAAATTTATTTCATATTTACCATTTCTAGTGTCTATTGTATCTCTTCATTTTGTCTGTAACCTCTTATCCTACCCCTTGCCAAAGAGAATGGCCATTGTAAATTCTTCACATGACCAAAGCCCAACATTTGATACTTTCATAAATCTCATCATTTGGCGCTAAATTCCAAACACATCACTTTGTTATCTATCTCAAAACGCTTTAGGATTGAATATAGTCTGAAGTTATTTTGGATATTCTAGAATAGTACTTGGTCCCAGAGAACAGAACCAAAAGCAAAGGGTGGAAGTCCCAGAGAGGCAGATTTCAGTTTATAATGAAGCATGGTATATATTCACTGAAACATATTGTATTGCTGGAAATTTTTTTTTCTAACAAATAGAGCCATACAATATTATAATGGGTAGCAGGTTCCCCATCACTGCTTAACTTTCAGACAAGAGTGACAACTTGACAGATATTTTGAAGAGGTGTGACTTGAAAATAGATCACCTTTGAGGTCCCTTTCAGTTCCAATATTTTATTATTCTATGAAGTTATTAAGATAGACATTTAAGAAGAGTAAATAGTGTGTAGCGTAATAATTCTGAATAAAAAAATAGGATGTTAGAGTTAGAAAGGATCTTAGCTACTCCAACTCCTTGTTTTTACAAATAAGGAAAGAAAAACCTAGACAAAAATGTTTCAAGTCATATAGCTAGCTTGTGGCAGATCTAGGATTAGAACTTAATTCTCTTGACTTGTAGACCTATCTTCTTTCCATTATAGGCTGTCTCCAGAGAATGCTAAAGTATTCTAAAAGCACACTTTGAGCCCAAGCATATTCTTAGGATAACATTGTAAAGTGAAAAGAGACTGGACTAAAAATCAGAATGCCCTGAGTCTAAAACTAATTCTACCATTAGAATATTGGATTTGATAGGAATATGGAGTTCAAATACTGCTTCTGATACTCACTGTATGTATGATACTCTTTCTCCCTTCTTCTCCCCTGACCCAAAAAACAAATGTCCAGTTGATGTGAATCCTAAACTAACTTATTCTCAGGAAGGAGCCCTAACTGCTCTTTTGTCAATTCTAGTCAGATCAGCTTCTCCAGACTATCTTATTACCAAAGTTAAGGCAGCCATAATGTAAATTCTATCAACTATGATTACATGCAAAAAGGAAGCCACTTCTTCCAGACTGTCATGTTTGCATCTTTAAGACAACTATGACGGGAACCCAGGCTTTCCCAGACTGTTTTGTTAGCATCATTTCAATATACATCCTTGTCACTCCCAAGAAATGCCTTTATCTCTCCCTCCTTCCTCTGAGCTACAAAAGCCACCTCTTTCCAAAAATATGTCTTTGGATTTTGTCTAGTGACCTTTTATCATAAAGCTATCTTTTGCAATTGTGATTTAGTCACATGCACCTTGCGCCTTGCCTTTCTAAGTAAGAATTGCTCTCCCAACCCTTATCACCATAGATGATTCCCTATCGTGTCCAGGATTAAATTTAAAAATCCTCTCCTTGACTTTTAAAGCCCTTCACAAATCAATTCTTTTCTGCTTTTCCAGATACATTCTCCTCCACTTACTCTATGACTAGAGACAATCAATAGCTTTCTTCCTTATCCTTGTCCATGACATTCCTTTTCCTGACTAACCCTAGTGTTTATAATGCCCCCGTTACTCATTTTTGTCCCCTGGTTTCTCAGTCTTTCTTCAAGGCACAGCTCAAATTCTACCTCTTGCAAACTATTTTTGCTGCTGCTATTCTTTACACATTATCTTTCTTCCAGTGCCTAGCCTCTGAGAATTCCTTCCATATACACAATATGTCTTATATTTGCAAAATTATTTGAATGTTATTACTCCCATTAGAATGTAAGCTTCCTGAGAGCAGTCATTGTTTATTTTTTGTTTTGTTTTGTTTTGCTTCTCTTTATAACCCCATAACTTAGCACAGTGCACACTATAAACAATAAAAGCTTTCTATCTACTGACATGGACAGTTCTTGAGTAATTCACTTAATCCCTATAAACCTCAGTTTTTTCACTTATAAAACAAAAAGGTTGGAATGAGTGGCTTCTGAAATCCTGTTCAGCTCTAAATTTGTGCTCCTATGACCTTGGGCAAAATCACTTCCAGAGCTTCCTTTATATGTTTAGGTTGTATTAGGTGAACTATAAAATTGTAAAAGTCCCATGGTTGTATGATTTTAGGCACTAATTTATCACTTATTTATTTATCACTTAAATGATATCCCTGGATCATTGGGTCATTCCACCCAAATTTTGGCTTATAAAGTGTTTATGTTATGATCTTCTACAACTCCTTGGGAAATTCAGTCAACTTAATGGTAGGCTGTCTGAATACCAAGCTATTGCATTTCCATTCCATATGGGAGAAGGTTAATGAGTTTTGTATTACTGAATTCCCCAAATGCAAGCAGCCGTAGATGTTAGTGACACAATTAACATCAGATGTTAAATTCAGGACCTGAGTGCTTTCTACTCTTTCTTTATAAAATACCGTGTTTTCCAAAAAAGAATTAAAAGCAGATAGATGTAAGACATAAAGGAAGGAAGGAAAGAAGGAAGAAAGCAAGGAAGGAAAATATGAAGGAAGGAAAAAAAAAAAGATATATAGAAGAGAGAGATGACAGATAGATAGATAGATAGATAGATAGATAGATAGATAGATAGATGGATGGATAGATGGATAGATGTTAGATGTTAAAATTAATTAGCTAGCCAAGAACCATCTCTCATCTAAACTTTGAATCTCTTCTAGTACTAGACATACAGTAAAGACTTAACATATGGAGGTAACTTGTACATCAGATTCCTTTTCTAAGGCTGGAGGAAAATATTCTCCTGCATTCTTTACAATGTGTTTCCCACCCCACCCCCCCAAGTTATGGAATAACAGAGCCAGTTGAAAATCTGGAAAATTAGTTAGCTAGTTCCACAGCTTTTATATATATATATATATATATATGTATATATGTATATATGTACATATGTATATGTATATATGTCACTTCCTATAAGATTTCATTCATGCTACTTTCTAAATTATATTGTCTTTCACTATATAAAACCCTTCAATCAAATGGGGCAAATGACTGTTAAAATGATACTCTGCCATAGGTCAGGATGTGGGAATATCTAACCAACCCCAATTCAAAATACAACTTCTTAAACTATCTCAATTCTAAAGATTCCCATGCAAATAGAAGCATTGTAGGTTTATTTGGGTATACAAAAGTTTGATTGTTAGAGATATGTTACAGAGATAAAAAAGGCTTTATCTATCTTTGCCTTACTTACATAGATGTCTTCAACACTTTTTACAAAACCCTTTTGAAGATGAAAGATGTTAAAAGAAAATGGAGAATCAAAATATAAGTTCATAAGGAACTTCACTTCTCAAAAAAAAAAAATTCTCCAAACTTCTGACAAATGGTGTAGTGTCAGGCCATCTTATAATTCTATGTCTACTCCATGGAACTATTCAGTGAGAATTATCTCTCTCTCTTTTTTTTTTTTTTTTTTTTTGCATTAAAAGGCTCCTTGGTTATCAAATAAGGATTTAATCAAAGTCACTATGCTGTATTCATGATATTAAGGCAATTTAGGCAATAAGAGTAAAATTAAAAACTATTTGCTAATGAATTCTGAGTTAATCCTAAATCCTGAGCATTCCAATTAGTCAAGATTTCACTATGCCATATGTCATGACAGCTATATGGAAACCTGCCCATTTGTAGGTAGGAATGCCTATTGGTGAAAGACCAAATGAGCTTTGCCCAGATATAGAAAACTACTTATAGCCACTCAAAGCCATTAAGATCATTATCACTGATTTTAGCCTAAGCACTATAAATTACTATCTGCCTGAGTAGCAACTAATTCTGCTGCCTTTCTTTTTCTTTCAGTCATGAAAGCCACATACCCCAAATGTATATTATATAAGTATAGCACTTGATTTGTTAATTTATTCCTTTAACTTAGGCAATCTCACAACATCATCACCTTCATTTATTACCAAATAGCCCTTTTCCAAAGTGAATGAATCATCTTGTTGGTTTTGAATGACCCTAAATCATTATCTGCATATAGGTAAGTCTACCTGGTCATTTACAAATAGATGGGCAATGATTACATTTGATTTGAATCATAAGTTGTGTGAATTCTTATGAACTTACACTATTGTAAAGCTCAAGGAGCCATTATGGTATAAGCGTTCCACCATTTTTAAAACTCATGAAAATATAAGTAAATAATTAAGTAAATGGTGCAGTGGATAGAGTCTTGGATCTGGAGTCAGAAAGATTCATTTTTTTGAGTCCAAATCTTGTTTCAGACACTTATTAGCTATGAGACCCTGGGCAACCACTTGATCCCATTTGCCTTAATTTCCTTATCTTAAAAAAAGTTGGAGAAAGAAATAGCAAACCGCTTCTGTAGCCCTGTCAAGAAAATTCCAAGTGAAGTAACGGAGTTGGATGTGACTGATAGAACTGGACAACAACAAAAGCTAAAGAATAGTAAAATGATGGAATATAATAAAGCTCTTTGAAGTTTTCCATTAGATTATGCTTCATTTATCTTTGCCTTATTTACAAAGAGGTCTTCAACACCTTTTACAAAATCCTTTTGAAGATGAATCACTTCCTGAATAATTTGTTTTTATAAGACTTCTAAAATAGGTAAGCTCATGTATTATCCCCAAGAAGTAAAGATTTAATAGAAAATCATCCCTCATGTTGTGGACAAAATAATAAGGGGGAAGAGTACCATGGTCACAGTTGCAGTTTAGGAAAATCATTTTGGCGATTCTTTGGAGGATGTATTAGAGAGAAGAAAGAGTTGAGTCAAGGAGAACAATTGGGAAATTATTGCATTAGTGCAGGTGAGAGATGGTAAAGACCTGAATTAAGGTAATAGCTGTGTGAAAGGAGAGAAGGGGACCTATAAGAGAAGTTTTGTGGAAATAAAAACAAGATTTACCTACCAATTGAAAATGTAGGGTAGGGCATTTAGTATAACACTAATGCAAATTTGGGTGACTGCAAGATGCTAGTGCCCTTAAGAAATATAGGGAATTTTGTAAAAGGGGTAGACTTTTCTTTTTGGGTGTGGGGAAGATAATGAATTCTGTTTCATACATATTGAATCTGAAATACCTATGGGATAGCTGTTTAAAATATCTAATAAGCAGTGGAATTGATACTGAGGAGAAAGATTAGAATTTGATGTACAGATCTAACAGTCATCTGCACAGAAATAATTGAGCCCCTGAGAGATAATAAGACTATCAAGTTAAAAAGTATAGAGAGAAAAAGAGAAATTGGCCCAGGATAGAACCTTGAGATATACCCACAGCTAGGTAGCACAATATGGATGAAAATCTTACAAAGGAGACTGGGCTGAAATGATTAATTAGATAGGTAAAAGGAGGAACAAGAGAGAATGATGTTATGAAATTCAGGGATAGGAGAATATTCAGAAAGTGTCCAACATTTTAAAATACTTAAGCGATTTCAAGAAGGATGAGGATTGAAAAAAAACCTTTATAATCGATAATTAAGAACTCACTGGTAACTTTGGAGAGAGAAGTTTTAATTGAATTATGATATTGGAAATCATATTGCTGGGAGTTCAGATGAGTATAGAAAGAGAAGTAGAAACATCAAGTACAAATTTTTTTTTTCCAAAAAATTTAGCTCAGTTCAGGGAGTCCTGGAGACACTTACATGAATTGATGCTAAGTAAAATAAGCAGAACGAGGAGATCATTATACATGGCAACAGCAAGATTATAAGATGATCAGCTCTAATGGATGTGGCTCTCTTCAACAATGAGATGATTCAAACCAGTTCCAACTGTTCAGTAAAGAAGCTACACCCATAGAGAGAACTATGGGAAATGAGGGTGGACTACAACATAGCATTTCCACTCTTTCTGTTATTGTTTGTTTGCATTTTTGTTTTCCTTCTCGGGTTTTTTCCTTTTTTTCTAGATCCAATTTTCCTTATGCAGCAAGATAACTGTATAAATATGTATATATAAATGTATTGGATTTAACATATACTTTGACATATTTAACATGTATTGGACTAATTGCCATCTAGGGGATGGGGAGGGGGAAATGAGGGGAAAAGTTGGAACAGAAGGTTTTGCAAGGGTCAATGTTGAAAAATTACCCATGCATATGTTTTGCAAAGAAAAAGCTATAATAATAATAATAAAAGCTCAGATAGAGAGAAGATATTACAGCTATCAGAAATTGCACTGAGTTTTGTTTTTGTTTGTTTGCTTATTTATTTTTCAAGGATGGGGGATATTTGGATGTGTTTCTGGGAAGGAATCAGTAAATGATGGATTGAAAAGTTAAGAAGGGTCTTATATAGGGGACAATCTCTGCAAAAGACAGAAGAGGATGGAACTAAGGGTGGAGATAACCTTGGCCACAATTCATTATATTGAAGTATGGGAGGAAATTGTAGGGAATGATATCTGGAGGATGTGAGCTGAGGAAAAGGAAAGAAGAGGGAGCACATGGTAAATGACCTCAATTTTTTCATAGGGATAGAGTTTGAGAGAATTCTTCTCAGTTTAGAAGGTCAGTGTAAACAGGCTGCTATGAGAGTCTTAACAGGATAGAAAAAAGTGTAAGAATTGTGACTGTTAGAGAGGGGGAAAAAGAATCAATTAGGGAAGAATTGAAAGATTAACTTGCTATGTAAAGATACCAACTGAGATTAAACAACATTATTTTGCAGTTTTCTAATCAGCAGATTGGTGATTTCCTTCAGGACTATTTAGTGATGTCATTATATTCCTCTTCAACTACAGAGGACATCAGCAACAAGAAGTGAGCAGAAGTAGATTGAAGGCAAATGATGACAGAAGCCTAGGATTAGGATTTATCCTTGTGATTTTATGGTAAAGAAAATATAAGAGTAGATGACAAAGTAGAATTGAACTGGTTTACCAAATGGTGAAAATAAGAAAAGAAAGAGTGTAGAGAGAGAAAGAATTATAAGATTGAAAAATAATGAAAAGTGACAGTGAACATTGAGAATAGTTTTAGAAGTTAAAAAATTAGGGAGAGATAAAAAGATAATGCTCAGGAAATGGAATTTCAGAGTTAAGAAACATGGAATCAATTGATAAATGGTCAAAGGATATGAACAGACAATTTTCAGATGAAGAAATTGAAACTATTTCTATTTATATGAAAAGGTGCTCCAAATCACTATTGATCAAATTAAGACAACTCTGAGATACCACTACACACCTCTCAGATTGGTTAAGACAACAGGAAAAGATAATGAAGAATGTTGAAGGGGATGTGGGAAAACTGAGACACTGATACATTGTTGGTGGAGTTGTGAATGGATCTAACCATTCTGGAGAGCGATTTGGAACTATGCCCAAAAAGTGATCAAACTGCATACCATTTGACCCAGCAGTGTGACTACTGGGCTTATATCTTAAAAAGATCTTAAAGGAGGGAAAGGGACCCACATGTGCCAAAATGTTTGTGGCAGCCCTTTTTGTGGTGGCTAGAAACTAGAAACTGAATAGATGCCCATCAATTGGAGAATGGCTAAATAAATTATGATATATGAATGTTATGGAGCATTATTGTTCTGTAAGAAATGACCAGCAGGATGATTTCAGAGAGAACTGATGAGAATGGACGGATGCTAAGTGAAACGAATAGAACCAGGAGATCATTGTGCATGGCAACAACAAGACTATACGATGATCAATTCTGATGGAGGAGGTTCTCTTCAACAATGAATTGATTTAGACCAGTTCCAATTTAAGCAATGAAGAGAGCCATCTACACCCAGGGAGAGGACTATGGGAACTGAGTGTGGACCAAAATATAGCATTTTCACTCTTTCTGTTGTTGTTTGCTTGCATTTTTGTTTTCCTTCTCAGTTTTTTTTTCTTTCTAGATCCAATTTTTCTTGTGCAGCAAGATAACTGTATGGATATGCATACGTATATTGTATTTGACATATATTTTAACATGTATTGGAATACCTGCCATCTAGGGGAGAGGAAAATTTTGAACAGAAGGTTTTGCAAGGGTCAGTGTTGAAAAATTACCCATGTATATGTTTTGTAAATAAAAAGCTATAATTAAAAAAAAAAGAAACTTGGAATCAAATTACAAGATAAAGGTTATGACTATATTTATGAAAGGTTGAGGTAGAATAGAGTCATGAAAGTTGAGTACATTGAGCAATATCAACTCAACTAGCTTCCTTGGAATGGCAGCAACATTGAGCAAGTTTAGAACTACCTTTGAAAAGACACTGCTTGGCTTTATTACAAAACTGATTTTCTTCAAGCTGAAGTTGGGGTGATGTCAAGGTTTTATTATAAACACAGAATTCAACATTTATACTCTCAAACTAAATTCCCTGGACTACTCGTCCTTTTAATATCCAATGGATGGATTCCAGCAATTCCACTTGACATTGGGTAAGAAACGTATTCTCCAAGGTAACAGGAAGAAATCCATCCAACAAATGGAAATTTTGCCATATGCTTTCCAAGCCTTTATGAAAATAGCTAACAGAAGAAAAGGGAGATATTCTCATTGGATCCAAACTGAAAAGTATTTTTCCAGATATAGTAGGGGAAATAAAAACAGGAGGAATCTGTGGTACTTCAATTTGGAAAATGTCTGCGTTTACACAATCTTGGCAGATTTGGATCTAACTATAACATTTGGTTGATCTAATCCATCACAGTCATCCTCTACACTTCCACAAATGTTAAGTGTGCTGGCAGCCCTCATCTATCATAATCCACAGGGCAATGAGCCCTTCAGAGATAGTTCTATTCTTGATTTTGCTGGGGTTCTGAAGTTCCAAATAATGGTTTTAATACCTCACTAGTATCAGAATATAGTAGAGTTGCTAAAATTTACAAAAATAGCAAATACTGACAACCTACAAACTGAAAAACAAACAAAAGAGAATTCAAAACCCAAGAATTTACCCCAAGAATTGGTGATCTCTTAGTTTCTGTTTGGTAATGCTGCAGAGATAGCATCCATTTTCAGCTTCTGGGCTTTCTCTTTGAATTGCAGGAATTTAAAATAGGAAAATTGAGGACACTGGA
This sequence comes from Sminthopsis crassicaudata, assembly GCF_048593235.1. Classification (NCBI taxonomy): domain Eukaryota; kingdom Metazoa; phylum Chordata; class Mammalia; order Dasyuromorphia; family Dasyuridae; genus Sminthopsis; species Sminthopsis crassicaudata. Next base: position 220,726,496 of record NC_133619.1, on the reverse strand, counting down.
GGCTCTACTTTTTTTCCTCCCTAGGTGGCATAATAGCTAGAATGGTGAACTTTTGAGTCTGGATAGATCTAAGTTCAAATCTTCCCCAGGTGCTATATGACTTTGCACAAGTCACTGATCCCCTCACATGTAATATGAATAAACCCTTCAGTTTCCTCATATATAAAATGAAGAGGGTAGAGTTAATGGGTTTGAAAGTCCCTTTGATTCATCTAAATCTATCATTACTTTGGAAATCTCTGATTTTAGGATACTATGTAAAATCCTCCCCAGCTGACCCAGATAGAAGATGGGAGAAAGCAAATTGTGATATAAAAATGTCCTTGGTCTGCACCTCAAGATTCAGTGGAGAGCTTTTAATGACAAGGGGAAGGCATACAACTTGGACTCTGAGAAAAATGATACAAATGGGACTGTGCTATTGTTAACTGCCCAAGAGGAAACTGCTGAAGAAGAGAACTAAGGAGGGTTTCCATAGCACTTTGAGGGACTTGAAATGGAAAAGTAGGTAATGTAGGATCCAGGTATCATAAGCCACCAAGAAAATCAGAAAGTTTATAAAGGATGAGAGGACCTACCCAGAGGTGTGAAGTTATAACACTGCTGGTTACGTATCAAGGTAATATTTCCATAGACCAATTTTTCAAAAATGGTTTCTTTTGAAGAAAAGGTAATCAGGATCATGTGCTAGAAGAAAGAGGACCAGTAAACATTTGAAAGATAGCATTGTCAAGGAAACCATGCTTACAAAAGGAGGCTATAGAAGACAGTGACAGTGGCAAGGAGGGGACTCATCATTATTGAAGAAAAGGGAGCACTTTTGTAATGGAACACTGGAGTCTCCACAGGTATACAAACTTATAGGAAAAGTGCCATGTAGTACAAAGAGGAGTCAGAGGGAACTCAATGTTGTGGGGCAGAGAGGGATAGCAAGCATTTATTAAGACCCTACTATGTATCCAGGATTGTGTTAAGTGCTTTACAAACAGTACCCCAATTTTTGTGTTAGAGCCAACCCAGCCCCTCTTCCATTTCTGAACCCTAAACTACAGCAATATAATGCATAGGTCTCATTGGTTCAAATTCTGCATTTGTTAATATAAAAATTTTAATTACATATTTTAAAACTTGTGAGCTTGTGCTTTATGAAAGGAATTAGTAGCAAACCTGTAGATAGTGTCTGCTACTGAAATTATCCAAGGGCTTGAAAAATTCCCAAAATGTGTTTAAAATCCTCATGTCAAGAGGGAACCTCTGACACAAAAGGTGCATTCTTTTTTTCAATCCTCTTTTCCTTTCTGGAATTCCACAGAACTTGGGATATGTAGTAGAAGGAAAGGACATTAAATTAGAACTATTTTATTTTGAACTAGTCAAATTTTTCTGAGCCAATTTTGCTACATATAAAATGGAAATCTGAAGTCCTCATTCTTCCCTATTATGACATGGAGAGGACTTTTAGATTTTAAAGATCACATCATTATGGCACTAAGTCTGGTATATTCAGTCAAGCTGAAAGGCTTAGAGAATGGGTCCAGAAATGTACTGTATATTTGTTATCCAAAGGTCAGGCTAAGTGGAAAGATTTACATGAACTGATGCTAAGTGATATCGATAGAACCAAGGAAACATTGTACACAACAAGAACAAGATTATGTGATAATCAACTGTGATGCACTTGGCTTTTTTCAAAAAAAGGATTAATTCAAGTCAATTCCAATAGAGTTGTGATGGAAAATGTCATCCCACATCCAGAGAGAGAACTATGGAGATTGAATGTGGATCAAAGCATAGCATTTTCATCATTTTTGTTGTCATTTTCTTTGAATTTTCTTTTCCCCTTTCAATTTGATTTTTCTTGTGTAGCATGACAAATAAAGAAATACATTTAGAAGAAGTGCACGTGCTTAACCTGTACTGGATTGTTTGCTGTCTTGAACAGGGGGGAGGGAGCAAGGAGAGAAAAAAATTTGGAACACAAGGTTTTGCAAAGGTGAATGTTGAAAACTATCTTTGCATGTGTTTGGGGAAATAAAATATTATAAAAAAGAAAAAAATCTGCTTCAACAGTAATAGGAAAGATTAGAAGAGGGAAGGGTTTGAAATGAAAGATAATGTGTTCAGTTTTGGACATCTTGTATTTGCAAAGTCTATGGAGTGTGCTTGCTGTCTTTGGAGAAGGAAAGAGAAAAATATGGAACACAAGGTTTTGCAAAGGTGAATGATGAAAATTATTTTTGGATGAATTTGGGGAAATAAAATGCTATTTTTAAAAAGAAAAAATTATCGGCCTACTTTTAAGAATAGAGACACTTGTCAACAGATTTCACCCTTTGATTTATTTTTTACTATTTAAGTGAACATAAGCAAATCACCTAATCTTTTTATAAAGTGGGGGAAAATAACAGGAAAGTAAGTAGCTAGATGACACATGAATAGACTTCTGGTCCTGTATTTTGGAAGATCTAAATTCAAATCTTCCTTTAGATACTTATCCTGGTGGACAGAAATAACTACACCCAGAGAAGGAACACTGGGAAGTGAATGTAAATTGTTAGCCCTACTGTCTATCTACCCAGGTTACTTACACCTTCGGAATCTAATACTTAATGTGCAACAAGAAAATGGTATTTACACACACATATTGTATCTAGGTTACGTTGTAACACATGTAAAATGTATGGAATTACCTGTCATGGGGGGGGAGGGAGTGGAGGGAGGGAGGGGATAATTTGGAAAAATGAATACAAGGGATAATGTTATAAAAAAAATTACTCATGCATATATACTGTGGGAAAAAAAATTCTAAATAAAAAATAAATAAATAAAAAATTAAAAAAAAGATACTTATCCTGGGCAAGATTTTAACTTCATTGCCTGAGATTCCACTTCTATAATATAGAGATAATGTTAGAAACAGTTGGGATAAGGATCAAATGAGGTAACTACAAAGCACTTTGCAGACTTTTAAGGTACTTTATTAATACATGTACTTCTTTTTAGAGTAGCTATCTCCCTTGAGATATTGTGACTCTCAAATATAATAATTTACATAAAGAACTTTTCAAATCTCAAGGCACTAAATAAATACTATTATTATTATTGTTATTGTTATATAATTATGACAATATGACAACATCCTAATTAATCTAAATAATTTAGACAGTTAAACAAGAAAATTAAGTTGCTGCCTCCACTTTCTAAGGCTGAATTTTCCTTTTTGGTGGCCCAACATGATCAAATTATCAGGATAATTGATAAAAGTTTACTCAACTTTATAATACGTCCCAATGGACTTAGGAAATAGGAAGAAGGCAGAATTCAGTATTCCTGGAATGAAAACAAGATGTTCCCAACTGACATGATGACTCCAGTTTCACAGTTTTACCACAATACCCCAAACCCCAGTTCTCTTGTGGTTGCATCTGCAATAAAGCAAATAGGATCCTAAGTTTGATGGAGACCAGGACTGCCCTTCCCTCCTGCCAACAGATTAATAACTGTGTTGTAGTAAGGAAGGCAGAGTGTTTTGGAATGAGCTCACAGCTTAGAAATGCAGCTGTACTGTTTGCCAGCCCAGGATTATTAAATTGCTGTAGTGGAGGGATATGAAATATGCTTGGCATATGTGAGGATGTCTAAAGCCTAATATTTGTAACAGGGTATAGAGGAAATATATTATTTTCAAGTTTCCTTGTAGATTCCTAGTATTGGACAGTATCTAATTAATCTTGGCAGCCACGTGCCCTTCTCTGTACCCATTCTTCCCTCCTGGGAAATTCTGCAGTTTTGAGAATAAATATACTATTTTATAATTTTCAGACATTTTCTATGCTAAGACAATTAAAAACTCACATTTATGAAGCACATTTCTCACAACCACCCCTTAAGTAGGTGTTCTTAGCCTTTATTTTAAAATATATTGGATCATATTAGCAGTTTGATAAATCTTATGGATCCTTCCTCAAAATGATGTTTTAAATGGATAAAATAAAAAACCACTACAATACAAATAATATCTAAAGGAAACCAATTATGTTGAAATAAATATGTATTTTTTCCATCCAAGTTCATGGACTTCTTTTAAATCTATCCTCCTCAAAAAATAAAATATCAGGGATAAAGTCACCCAGAGGTTGTGTTCTTTAATGGAACAGTGAGAAAACTGCTCTTTCTAGAACACATCAGTGAGTAATAAAACAATATACTACTTGTCGTTCATTAATTTCGTCCTGTCCAACTCTTTGGGACCCCATGTGGGGTTTTCTTGACAAAACTACTGAAATGGTTCGCCATTTCCTTCTCCACTTAATTTTACAGATGAGGAAACTAAGGCAAACAGGACTAATTGACTTGCCAGGCTCAGTAAATGTCTGAGACCAAATTTGAACTTAGGAAGATGAGTCTTCCCGACACCAGACCTTGTACTCCACCCAATATCCCACCTAGCTGTCAATATAATAATAGAAGCATAATCTTTTTTCGCTGTAAGAACTTTAGAAATCATCTAATCTAATCTCATTTTATAGAAGAATAGAGAGCTAATGATTTACCTAAAGTCACACAAATATAAAAAGTGAAAGCTGGAATTTAAATCCAAGCCTTTGAACTTGGGGGATCAGTGTTCTTTCAGAAACTTTCAGATACACAAAGGGTCTCGAAAGCAAGGAGTTTAGATTTAATCCAAGAGGTAATAAAGAGCCTGGCACATCATAAGTTCTTAAATGCTTTGTTGACTGAATATAGATACTTCACCAAAGAAACAAAGTGATGAAAAATGTTTGATATAGTTTATCTTAGTAGTTGTGTACAGGATAAACTGAAGGGAAGAGAAAGTTAATACAGTGGGGAAGGCAAACTTGTTAGTGAAAAGCACAATGGCTTTAGAATCAAGACACCAATATGAGTTGTCTTCTGCTTAGTAGCTGTGTGACTTTGAGCAAGTCTTTTAGAATTCACTAAGCCTATTTATTCAACTTTATGTAATAGAGGCATTGAGTATTCTTGGATCCATCCTTTCTGGTGGAGTGTACAGAGCATATATAAAAATCTGCTTGTTTCCAGCATGCGGACTTTGGGAGCCAATATTTAGTAGATTTAAGAGCTATAATATTAAGTTTACTGAGGGTTACCCCTAGAATGTAAAGAGTAAAGAGCAGTCTTCTTTCTTCCTTCTATCCTTCCTCAATCTGAGAGTGGGTGGTGGGGAGATGGGAGAAGAAATGGAGATAATCATGATTGCACTTACCTAATTACATAATTACCTAATTGAGTTACTGTGAGGATTAAATGGGATAATGTAGATTAAAGTGCTTTATAAATACCATCAAAGTATGAAATGCCTTTTCTATCCATTTCCTTGAGAAAATAGATTGTTAACACATCGAGGCTAAAAACAATTAATTTTTATATCAAACAATCAAAAAATTATTAAATGCTTTCTATGTACCAGAAATGATACTAAGTACTGGGGATGCTGATAAAGAAGTAGGGTAATTCCTGCCCTCAAGGAATATACATTCTACTTGTATCTTCTTCACACAGTAGGAACTCACTAAATATTTGTTGAATCCAGTCATGTTCTTATTCCAAACAGTACTGAAGGAAAGTATGTGTTTGACCGTTTAGGGGCAAGTTAAAGGAATAGATGAAAGAATGAAGTGTTCATGGAGTTCACCAGGATGACCATTATCATCATTGTGAGGTATTTTAATTAATTAGTATTAGTGGAATAATAATTAATGGAATAAAACAATAGCTAACATTTATAAAGTGCTTTCACATTTGCAAAGGGAAAGCACACATATATTAGAAGCAGATAGGTTGCACAGTGGTTAGAACAATCATCTGGAGTCAGGAAAAACTGAGTTCAAATCTGATCTATTTGCCTTAATCCACAGGAAAAGGACAAGGTGAACCACACAAGATCTTTGCCAAGAAAACTCCATCATAGAATCTGACAGGACTAAATTTATATACACTAACTTTTTTGATCCTCATAATAATGTTATGAGGGTTGTAATATATAATTGAAGGAAAAATATTATTTGACAAAAAAAATAATGCTATATTACTATCTTAATTTTATAAATGAAGAAACTGAGGTTCAGATTGTGCCTTGGCTAGGATCATACAACTAGTAAGTTTCTAAAGCAGAATTCAAGATTGGGTCTTGTTGGCTCTAAATCTGAACTCTATCCCCTCTCTCCCCTACCTGGCAATGGTAGAAGAATCCACCTCCACCACAAGCTTTACCATGTTATAAAAGCATGGCTAAAGAAGGATGTGGAAGGGAAAAAGCATTCATGAAAATTATTTCACATTGACTTTATTTCTCATCCCTCTATATCTTATACATTTAAGCTTCATTGACCACATGTGGTATAAAGAAAGAGAGGAGGCTCAGATCCAAAGATAACAGTCCTAAAACTTGATTTATTAAAGAGAGTTGTGGTATGAACAATGAAAATATTTCACCAGCCCTGATATCTCTGCTTCTCTTGGGAGATTCCATATTAAGCATAGCAGATGTATATTTGATTCTCCTCCGGAGACTGGGCTTGGGCCAGAAGGACCCTCATTAGAGACTCCCAGCCCTCCACCCCTAAATAAGTTCCATAGGGATCTACATTGTAGCCAGAATGCCTCTACAGACTTTTTCCCCAATATGAGAATAAGGGAGCACAGGCTTAAGAGTTCCAAAAAACATGGCCCTGGAATCAGGAGGATCTGAGTTCAAATTGTTCCTCAAATAATTGACACTTACTAGTTGTGTAATTGTGGGAAAGTCACCTTATACCAATTATCTTCCCCCCCCCCCAAAAAAAAAAAAGTTAATGTTATTAGGCTTCAGAGACATACTCCCAGGAGCAGAGAAGTGATTGGTTGTTCCGTCATGACTAAATTCTTTATGACTGACTCTTTATGAATTGGGATTTTCTTGGCAAAGATACTGGAATGATTTGCCATTTTCTTCTCCAGCTCATTTTAGAGATGAGGAAACTGACTTGTGTGTGAGACCACATTTGAACTCACTTCTTCCTGACTCCAGGTCCAACACACTCTATCCACTGCACTGTGTTGCTGCTTTAAAATACTAACTACTATTGTTCAAATTTAATTTTCTTTCAAACTAAGACCTCTAGACCTACTTAACATGTCTTGCTCATAAGCTAGTTTTTTTCTATACTTGTGCAATTAAGCTTTTGAACCTAAGTAGATAATAGATTTAATAATAGTAAGTAATAGATTTAATATGTATTTATATCATTATCTATTCCTACTTAACCTTGCCTTCTAAGTTTTGGTTCGCTATTTCAACTGTTGAGATTTTTTGAATCTTGATACTATTGCATAATCCATTATCTATCCTTCCCAGTTTTCCCTCATCTTTATATTTAATAAGCATGCCTTTCTAGGTGTCTTCATTCAAATTATGGATAAAAATGACAGAGTAGACCAGAGCCCTTTACTGTACCATCAGAGACTTCACTCAAAGTTAAAATCAATCTGTCAATTAATATGATCTTGGTAACACTTTATTGAAATAAAGATGTGTCCTATCTACGGCATTTTGAAAATCATTACGTCTTACCGTCTAGACCATTCTTTTTTGGCCAGAACTATATTGAAGAATGCTGTGGCTCATCTCTGAAAAAGAAAACACTTTTATAGTCAGTCTTTAACAAATTCCAATGGCAGAGCTCTGCCATTGATGCATCACATCAACTGTTGTATGGATGTGTACTTTGCTATTTCTTATGTGTACCTTCGTTCTATTAAAGAAACAAATTGTCTTATTCTCACTCTATACTAGCATATTTGATCATGTTTCAACTCAGTTGAAAGTGCGTCTCCTTGTGATTCAGCTGCTAAAAGAGAATCATTTATTATTCTACATATTTTGTGCACATGCAATTGATTGCATGCTGTCTATAATACAAGAATATGAGCTCCTTTATAAAAGGGCCTATTTCTTGCATTTTTTTTTTTTTTTTGGTATCTTCAATGCTTAATTCAGTGCCTAGCACATAGTAAGAATTTAATAATTCTTGTTGACTGACTGACAGATGTTAACAAAGAGAAAAGTTACCATAACATCTTGCCTCTGGAAGTCATTCTGGTTTCCTTCCAAACCTGAAGGTATGTAGATAGAATCTGTTAGTTATATTCAGAGCATCATCGATTTCCTAAAGGGACCTGAAAGGGCAGCAAGTCCAAAACCCTCATATGGACCGACTGACCTTTGGCATCTATGGAACAAACCTTCTTTAGGATCTGTTAAATTGGCAGTAACTTAAAAAAAAAAAAAGCTATATACAAAAAAATTTGCAGGATCTAGATAGAATTGGAAATCTATGAGGAAATCAATCAATTCCATCTGGGACTTAGGAAAAGAAAGTGGGATACATTCCCAAATTGGACAATGTTTCTCAAAATTCTACTTTATCAGTCAGACAGTGAATTTGTGTGTGTGAGACACTGTGCTAAGTGCTATAGGCAAAAGACAATTTCTGCCTACATGGAAATCATAGTCTAATGGAGAAGACAAAAAGCAGACTGCTATATACAAACAAGCTACATAAAAGATAAAGTGGATATAATCAATAGAAGAAGTATGTGTATATATATAAAATAGATTGAATATAAATAGAGGAAAGGCACTAGAATTAAAGGAATAATTAAAAGTTTCTTACAGACAATGGGATTTTAGCTAATATTTTGAAAGAAGGAAGGGAAACTAGGAAATAGAGCCAGAAGGGATATTCTAGGCATGGGGCACAGCAAGAGAAAATGATCAATATCCAGAAATATCTTGTGCTTTTATTCTTAAAAGTCTCTCCTACTTCTGGTACAGATGAGCTTTGCCTGCAGGAGGCAATGGGGTGGAGTTAGTGGTTTGTCTTACTGAATTCCCCTTCTAGGAAGCTTCACAGGAAATGACCTAGCCTGCAAATCTATGAGGAGAGATAGAAATTTATATTAAAATATCACGTGTGTGTGTTTAATATGCAAATTTATTTAGCAAACTCTGGATAGTTTTAATGCCCACAAGGAAACTACATTCCTATCTCTCTGTATTGTGAACAGAGCTGAAGTTACTGGAGTTGAGGCTTCCTGCTAACTTTAAAACTTCAAAGCTTCAGGCTTGGCTGGCCTCAAGCCAGGGGCCCCTGTGAAAGAGAAACAGATCAGCCACCACTACTGGTTTGCCAGAAAAGTTCCATAATGTCTCAGCCCCAGTGACAGACAGCTAGAAGAGTCAGGGGTGGGAAGAAGCAGGGAGAAGGGGAGTATGGGGGAGGAGACAACGGGACCCTTGGAAGGACAAATATTTTCTTTGACATTGTTGCCAAGTTTTGTGGAAGCAAATTAGAGCAAAGTTGTTTCATAGCCTAACTGTGACCAAGGACATGTTCCATTTTGTACAGCAGCTTTTAATGTTTTAAGTCAAATTGAGATAATGTAAGCAATGACAACAACAGAAACATCCAAATACTGGCACTTAGCAGTGCATTAAAACCAAATGCATGGGACTTAAGTCTCTCTCTCAGTCTCTTTCTGTTTTTCTCTGTTTCTCTCTCTTTCTGTCTCTCTCTTCTCTTTCTCTTGCTCTCTCTCTTTCTGTCTCTCTCTGTCTCTGTCTTTCTAACTGCCTCTTTTTGTGTCTGTATCTGTCTCTTTGTCTCTGTCTCTATCTCTGTCTCCCATCTCTCTCTCTCTTTTAATTTTCCCTCTTCTTGCTCTCATCCGGCAAATAGCCTATTTAAAAACTATTCACCTTCAATTTGAAGCAGTGTATTTTCTAAGGCATGTACTCTCTCAGGCTTCAGGGCATCGGAGCTCAGCTGACCTGAAGTTTGGGTCAAAGGAAAACTGCTTCAAAGTTCCTAACACCCAAGGCAGTGCTCTTTTAACATACAAAAACATTAAACCCTGTTTGTCCCAGATTAGCATCAAATCTCAGGATGATATGGAAAAATGACCTTCTCTTCTATTTGTATAAGTGCAGCAATGGTGTACTTTTGTTTCCTGTTCCACCAGCCTCCTGAAACAGTTTCCAAATTTATTTCAGATGGGATCTGGGAACTACAGCAGCAATCCTGTCCATTTTGATGACTCAAATCTCAAGGAAGTTTTTCATATCAAAAGAATGTTTGCAGGTTCTCAGGCCCAATAGCTTTGTTAGTTCTTTGTTTTTTAATGAGATCTGGAATGGTATTAAAATCTCATCATCTTAAAAAGCAGCAGTATCTCCCAGCTAATCAAATTTGAAGGATATACCAATGGTAATAAGATTCTCAGAGATATTACTCAACACCACTTATTAAATGCCTACTATAAATTTCTTAGTTTAATAATGTAAAATGTTTGTTAAGGAAATGTTTGTTATTGAAAGGTTTTTGTTGTTATTTTTAAGGGGTTCTTAGGAAAGGCAGCATGCTAAAAATCAGCCTCAAGCCAGGAAAACCTGATTACTGGTGCTTACTGGTTGACAAGTCACTTAATTTTAAGTAAATTCATTGCTCTAAGAAATTTTCAAGACAGTACTTTGCAGAGAAGGTGACAACATGCATTGGTAAAAGTATTTCTCAATCAGGAATTCCCTCAACCAATGAAATCAGTTCCTCTTTTTCTACTATTCCCTAGGAGTAATGATATGAAGCCATGGATCTAGACATCCCTCACTGTATTTTTCTGACTTAGGAAAGGTCAGTAGAGTCAATTAAATTGATGTATGTTGGTGGCTCAGAGAAAACTTAGCTAAATCATAAACATATCCCATGTGAGACAATTTCATTTTCTGTAACTAATCTTCACAAAAGATGAAAGGATAAAATCTTGTTATTTCTAACAAGTCAAAAAAATCTCATGAATAATTACCAAAAAAGGGTGTGGGGGGGGGGACTTCTATGTGAGAAACAGGAGAATACATTTTTAAAGGGAAGAAAAAGCTTGAAAGGATCTTAAGGCCTGACCAGTCCAACTTTATTTTCCTATAATAGAGGAGGAAACTGATGTCCAGATAGGTCCAATGACTTTGCAAAAGTCACACAGGCAAGTGGCTGGAAGGTTTTGAATTTAGGACTTTTGATTCCAGGTTAGAATCAGTGCTTCTAAATTGTGAACCAATGTCATAGGGCAGGTAATGAAAGATGAATAGAAAATTGTAGTGAGGCCTGTAAGTATCAGATGAAGCTCAAAATGATGCAAACTTGATGGGAAAACTAAAACCAATAAAAAGGATTAAAAAAAAAAACTTTTTTGGGGAAAAGAGGAGCAAATTTAGGAAAATGTCATTGATCATGGAAGATAAGACAATGATAACCAAATGATAACATAGTATTAAATCAGAACTGCTAAGCTTTTATTTTGCCTTTTTTTTTTCCTCCCAAGAAAGATGGTCATTGAACTTTAAGTAACAGAAAAGAAATGAGTAATGATAGTTATTACTGAAGATAAATAGAAAGAAGGTAAGAGTGTGTCCAGCTGCTCTTGATGATTATCAGCAAATCCCTTATCTCAAAATTGATGGCTTGTTAGAGTACAAGGCAGCTATGATTTTGAGCAACTCTAAGTGATCTCTAAAAGACTATGGATCATGGGAGGGATACCATTAGATTGGAGAAAAGCAAATGTCATTATTTTCAAAAAATGTAAAAGAATAGAAGTTGAAATTATTAGGAAATTTTTATGGCTTGATTAGTAAACATGTAGAAAAGGAAATGATTATTACTGCTTAGCCAAGAATAAGTCATATTGAACTAACCTTGTTTCTTTTTTTGAAAAGGTGGCAAAAGTGGTAAGCCAAAGGAATGTTGTAAAAATCTAGATTTTTAGCAATGTATTTGATAGAATCCTCCATATTATTCTTATGAAAAAGATGGAAAAATATGAAGTGATACAACCAGATGGATTCATAATTTCTTTGATAGTTGGATGTAAAGAGTAGTTATTAATGTTTTTATGTCAATTTTGAAGGAGTTCTCTCGTATAGTGTCTCTGGCTATCTGGATGAAGGCATAGATGGCATATGTAAACAATCTGTAGATAACTAACTTACTGGATGATAAAGTTATTATGCAAAAAAAAAGCTGACTGGATAGAATAATGGATGAATTAAAAATGGTTGTCATTTAATAAGGATCAATGCAGTTGGTTTCTTTCTTTTGGCTTCTTTCATTTGGCTTCAGGAAATCAAGTTCATTAATACATAAAAATAGCAGTTCATCTTTTAAAAGTTCTAAGGATTTTAGTTGATTCAAGTTCAATATCAATCAACAATATGATATGGTACCTGAGGAAGCTACTGCCAATTTCGACTACATTAAGACAAACATAATATTAAGGAAGAATTAGATTATGGTTCTGCAGACCTTGGTCTTGGTGCTGAATGTTATATTCAGAAAACACATCAAGAAGCTCCAGCTTATCTGGAGAGGAACAGTTATGACGTTTAAAAAGGTCTTGAGTTCAAACCATATAAGAATTAACTAAAGAAAATCACTATGTTTGATATGAATAAGAGGGTATTTGTGGGAAAAGAGGATTGGAAATTAGAATTTGGAATAATAGCTGTCTAAGTATTTCAAAGGTTGTCACAAAGAAAAAGGATTAGATTGATTCCATTTGATGTAAGTGGGCAAATGGAGGAATAATCAATTCAGAGAGATGAAATTAGGTGTAAGAGGAAAAAAAATTCCAAATAGCCTAAAAAAGAATTGGCTGTCTTAAAAGATTGTGGGTTCTACCCCATTGGAGTTCTTTAAGGAAAAACTAGTTGTTTCTTGTCCAGGATGCTATACAGATAATTCATTATTCATAGTACTACAGGCAGGTCCTAGATGACTTCTGAGAATGCCTCCAACTTTGGAATTCCAAGATTCTGTCCTTTCATGTAATATCATGGTTTGATGTGAATTTTGATGTTTTGTTTTGTTTTTGTTTTTGTTTTTTTGGTTTCCAAAAATGGGTCCTAACATTTCTTCCCTGAATCACAGACCAGCCTCCCCCACTCTATTCTGTGAAATCTTATATCAACTCATTTATCCTTTATAAATTTTAGAGGCCTTTATTTCACTGTTTCATATGCTGAAGTGCTCCCTTTTTCCCTAAGTAAAAACAATGAGGACAAAGGATAAAATTTGTTTATGGGGAAGTGCCATAAGTAACTTGTGGGGAAATCTACTTTATGGATAGAATGAGATGGTGCTTAGTATCTATGCACTGGGAAGCTGTCAACACACATCTGTTACTGCAAAAGAACAGCAATGTTCTTTTACACTTCCTGTCAATTTACACCAAATCAAAGATTTATGATTATATCATACTCTATTATGTGATGGATTCAGCAATTTAAAATAATTTTGGGAAATTACAGAAAACAGTTCATGGGCAATGGGTTCCTTTCTTTTCAAAAATGTAGAGATTTACCTCTGTGTAAAGGCACATGACTGAAAAGAATGCATTGGGAAGGCATCAGTAATATTTCTAGAATTTAATCAGAAGATTAAGTGTAATTTTCTGAACTGGAAGTAGAGGATTCACTGATAAAGAATGGAGTGCATTTTGTAGAATCATAGATTTAGAGTTGGAAAAGATTTTACAGACCACAGATTGAAAGCTGAAAGAGATCAAGGAAGTCATCTAGTTCCAGGTACTTCATATACAAATGAGGAAACTGAGACTCAGAGAAATGAAGTGACATGGTATCCATAGGGTCATAAATAAGACCAAGAAGAGTCTTAGTGCTGAGCCTGAAGGTAGGAAAATCTGTGTTCAAATCTTGCCTCAGATAATGACCAAGTAATGACCCAGGGTATGTCATATAGACTCCTTTAGCCTCAATTTCCTTATCTGTAAAATGGAAAATAGCTCTGACTTGATAGATGTTATTAATAGTTAAGAATTAAATGAACAACTATGGAGGGCAGCTGTTTTATTTTATAGATCATAGATCTGGAGCTGGAAGGCACATCAGAAGCCATCTAATCCAGCCCCTTCATTTTTGCTGTTGTTCAGTCATTTCAGTCATGTACAGTTTGCTTGACAAAGGAATAGCTTGCTATTTCTTCTCCAACTCATTTTCCAAATGAGGAAACTAAGGCAAACTGGGATAAGTCACTTGCCCAAGGTCATGTAATAAATATCTGAGACCAAACTTGAATTTTGGTCTTCCTGATGCCAGAACCAGTGCTCCAGACACTCTGTTACTTATCTGCCTCCTCGTCCTACAGATAAAAAAGCCCCTGAGAGTTCATTTATCCAAAGTCACAGAGGCTATAAATAACAGAGGCAGAATTTGAAACCAGATGTTCTGACTCCAAATCCATACCAAATATTGATGAAGTATCTAAATGAAAAAATTAGTAGAGTTGTTACAGATATTAGAACTCACAAAAGAGGTGTTCGGTAAATATTTATAATGATTGAAATGATACTCTGAAATGTTAACACTGTTTAATTGAGGGAGGGGGATTTCAAAACTTCACTTAACAGCCAAGAGTAGTATTCTCTGAGGCAAATAAATTCTTATTCTGAGATCACTAGAAAGAAAATGGGCTGGAAGGATGATAAGGCCAAATGCCTACAGTCTCTGAAAAGACACTGAACAGCAAATGTTTATGTTTGTGGATATACGTTTCTATAGCTTTATTTACTCAGATTATAAGACTACTGTATAAAACTGAAACACTTAAACCAACCACAGATCATTTGATTAGAGGACAGGTTTCAATTCAAGAAAAATGATAAATGGATTTTGTGCCTGCAGCCTTTTCTGTTCACTTACAAATATAGATATAATGGAAATGAGATTACTACTAAGAGAAGAAAAGCTATCTGTGAGCTCCATGCTCAATAAGCTAAGTTTTTCTTTGTTATACACACACATACACACACACACCCCTACTCTAAAAACAATATGAATCTGTTTTCTGGATTTAATTGGTCCAGAGAACTAGAACTCATACTATTGACCTGGTTTTCTGCTCAACTAAGTTCAAAAGTATATGAGAAGTTGGTCAGGTTCAGCACACACTTCTGACTAGGAGTAACAAATATGGAAGCAGCAAAGCTGTGCCTTCTTAATTCAATGGTGTATCATAAAGGAGCATCCTTTTTCTACAATTGCTAAGTAAATCTCCTTTTGTTAAACATTAGATATTGTTTTATTTTGATCCTGAGCCTATATTGGATCAACCTGAGTTAGGCTTGGATCAGAACATCCTCTCTCAACTCTTCTATACCATTCAGGTGCTACATGATCTCAACTCACCTTCAGAGCCAAACTGTTTTTAAAAATTGTATAAAAATGGTATACATAACGTCTCCACTTTCTCTTTACATACTATCTTTCCAGCTCTCTAAGTTGGGAGACTGTTCTCTGCTTAAAATGGTTCTTTCAAATTCACTAGTCTTTACTAATGCCTTGTTTGTCTTATCTTCTGAGACTTGTCTTACAGCATCTGATTTTACTGACCAACTGGTGTTTCTTTCCAGATATTCTCTTTTCTATTGGTTTTTGAGATACCAAAGTTGATTTGTTCTATTCTCTTCCTCTCTAGCCATTTTTTCTATATGTCCTTTATTAGCTCCTCATTTGTTCTTCCTGATCCTTAGGTCCCCAATTCTTTCTCTAACTCCCTTCTTCATACTTTTTTTAAACAGTCAAATTTGGTCCCATAAATTCAACAATTGTTTGTCTCAAATGTCTAGTTCTAGCATTGACCATTTCTGATAAGTTCTAGACCTGCATCTCTAATTCCCAGTTATCCCACAGGTACTGAATTCAGCATGTCTTCAAAA
Source organism: Sminthopsis crassicaudata (assembly GCF_048593235.1). Taxonomy (NCBI): domain Eukaryota; kingdom Metazoa; phylum Chordata; class Mammalia; order Dasyuromorphia; family Dasyuridae; genus Sminthopsis; species Sminthopsis crassicaudata. Next base: position 220,710,689 of record NC_133619.1, on the reverse strand, counting down.
TCATCTAATATTATAGTTTTGGGTTAATACCACATTGCCGCTATTAGATGAATCATGTTCTTTAGGTAAACCTTACTCCAGGGATTAAGAGGTTAGAATTGTTCCACACTTGTCACTAATCAATTTAATTTCTTTGAGCTTTAGTGTCCTTATAGATAAGATGAGAGAAGTTGAACTAGATAATTGCTAAGGCATTTTATTGCTCAAAAAATTAATCGATGGGAATCCGAGGGACTAGATTAGGGCCTTTGTCTCAACACTAACAAAGTGAACATTTTTTTTCTATGCCTCATGCTAAAGGCATAACAACAACTTCATTGCCTACTGTATAGAATTACTGTAAAATTAAAATGGAATAATGAATATATAACTATTTTCAATATTTCTATAGCAAATTTAAAATCTTAATACACTGCCATTTATGTAAAGCCCAGTCCTTTATTAGGACTGTATCTTTATGAAAGATAAGTAAATTTAAAAAGATATACCCACCCCCAAAAAAGGAATAGATAGATGATCTACATCTACATCTACATCTACATCCATATCCATATCCATATCCATATCCATATCTATATCTATATCTATATCTATATAATGAGCTTTGTTAAACTATTTCCTTTACTATGGCTAGCTGAATACTTCATATCTTTGTATATATAAATGAAACTCTTTTAAAATTACAGATCTCTTTAGAATGAAAATTAGAGAACAATTTCAGTGTCAGACATGAAATGAATTTAAAATATAATCTTTCTAAATCACATAAAAATTCTAAGATCATAATCTTTGCCTTTTATGTGTTACTTTCTCAACTGATCATTAGTTATTAATTTGGGAGATTTTTAAACATAATTGTAAAAAATACTGTGGGTTTGATTTCATTTTTTGGAAAATTTTTATAGCTACCTTCATAGCAAAAAGAGCAGAAAAAAGTTTATCAAAACTAATCAAAACATTTAAAAATGCTGATATTTTATTGGGTGCTTCAGAGATAGTATCTACCAACTCTGCAAAGGAGGAGATAGGGAGGATGCCTTTTGATATCTTTTCTTTGGTATCAAGTTTGGTCATTCTAGTTTCACAAAATTAAGTTTTCATCACTCAGGTGGTGTTCTTTATATTTACATTGTTGAAGATTATGTGATGAACAACTGTGATGTACTTGGTTCTTTTCAACAATGAAGTGATTTAAGGCAATTCCAATAGACTTGGGATAGAAAATGCCATATGAATCCAAAGAAAGAAACATGGAAACTAAATGTGGATCAAAGCATAGTATTATTTTCATTTGTTGTTGTTGTTTGTTGGTATTTTTTCTCTCTCATTTTTTCCCTTTTGATTTAATTTTTTTTCTTGAGCAGCATGATGAATATGGAAATCTGTTTAGAAGAATTGCACAAGTTTAACCTATATCAGATTGCTTGCTGTCTTAGGGAGGGAGGGTAGAGAAGAGGAGAGAGGGAGAAAAATTTATAACATAAGATTTTATAAAAATGAATGTTGAAAATTATCTTTATATGTATTTGGAAAAATAAATTACAATTTATATAGAGAGAGATATAGATATATTGAAATTGTTGGAATCATTGTATATGTTGTTTTTCTGATTTTGCAGACAGACTTCCCTTTGTATCAGTTCAGAGAAATCTCCCCAGACTTTTCTGTATTTATCATTTTCTTTAGTACAGCAATATTCAACTACACATATCTAATAAAAACTGATGTCTCTATTTACTAAATCTGTGAATATCTACTCTACAGCTTTTTGCTACTGCAAAAAAGTATTGCTATGAATATTTTTGTGTGTATGGGATCTGTCCTTTTATCAATGACCAACATGAGATATATGAGTAGCAGTAATCTGAATCACAGGGTTTGAAGGAATATTTTTGTCACCTTTTCCTCAAAATTAGAAAGTGCCTTCACTGGGAATGCATTATTGTGTCTGTCTTTCCCCATTCTTTCTCAAAAATGGACTATTTTCATCTTTTGTCATCTCTGCCAATTTGATGGTTATAATAAATATGAACCCCCAACTTTGTTTTTATTTTTACTTCATGCATATAATTGTCATATATATATACATATATGTTATATATGTATATATATATGTATATATATATATATATATATATATATATATATATATATATATATATATATATATATATATATATATATATATATATATATAATTAACAGAGAGAAGGCACTAGAATAAAGAGGAGTTTGGAAAGCTGCCTGAAAAAGAAGAGTTCAGTAAATCAACAAGTATACATTATAGTGTTATTATGTTTAGGCATTGCGTTAAATTAAATAGTCTTTTGATATGAGCATTGATTTCTGACAATAGATATCTGGTCAACAGAAAAAGTACTGGATTTGGAATCAGGAGATATGATTTAAATCTTGACTCTGACATTAATTAGTTATGTGATCTTGGATTGGTCACTTAAATTTTCAATTATTAAGTTTCCCTAGCTTTAAGATGAGATGGGAGAAGGAGGATATCAAGTACGTACCATCTCTAATATTCCTTTTTTTTTTTTTTAAATAGTGTTTTATTTTTCCAAATACATGCAAAGATAGTTTTCAACATTCATCTTTACAACCCACACCAGCAAAGCAATTTGATATATGTTACATGTGCAATTCTTCTAAATATATTTCCATATTCTTGCTGCACAAGAAAAATCATATTAAAAAAACATGAGAAAGAAAAAAAACAAGCAAACAAACAACAAAAAAGGTGAAAAATACTATGCTTTGATCCATATTCAGTCTCTATAGTTCTCTCTCTGGATTCAAATGGCTCTTTCCATTCCAAGTGTATGAGAATTGCCTTGAATCACCTCATTGTTGAAGAGTCAAATCCATCACAGTTATTATCACATAAACTTGTTGTTATTGTGGACAATGTTGTCTTGGTTCTGCTTACTTCACTTAGCATCAGTTTATGCAAGTCTTTCCAGGCTTTTCTGAAATCTGCCTGTTCATCATTTCTTATAGAACAAAAAAATTCCATTACATTCATAAAATATCAAAACTTATTCATTCATTCCTCAACTGATGGACTCCATTTCCAGTTCCCTGCCCCTACAAAAGGAGCACTACTACAAACATTTTTGCACTTGTAGGTCCTTTTCTCTCTTTTGTGATCTCTTTGGGATACAGACTCAGTAGAGACTGCTGGATCAAAGTGTATGCATAGCTTTCAAGCCCTTTATCTCCATTATTCCTTAAATAAAAATTTGTATCAGAGTGATACTGTACACAGAACAGAACAAAAGGATGGATGTTGCTGGCCAGTGACTTAAATTTGTAAGCTTTCAGAGTTTAAAAGCTATAAGATCTTGAAGCAAAAGTTCTACTTTAGGCAAAGGCTTACCCCTTCTCCCCTATTAAGTTCCTTTTTCATCCTACTCTCAGCCTCCCATATCATCTACAATTCTTCAGTTTATCCTATGCAACTTTATTGAAAGCATGGATTGGACAATTGCCTTTTATTATTTACAAGAAATAAATGTTGCTCTTTTTAAAATGCAAATCTAACTAAGACACTGTTAGTCTTTCTCAGTGGCATGCAACAGACTAGGCTTTCCTAAACAAACAAAAAACCGCTGATGGAGATTCCCTTGAAAGTTAAAAGCTAAATTTTAGGGTGCTAGATTTAGAATAGGGCATTTCTTCTACTTGCTTCTGGTCCCCAGAAACATATTAGTTCTATTTTTCCAAACTACTGAATAAACTAGGTAAGCCTTCTCTTTCTTCCCCAGAGGTCAGACTACCAGTAACTTCAGTCCTTGAGAACACAATCCTTAACTCTTAAGTAAATGAAGAGGGCTTCTGAGCACACTAGGAATTTAGGTCATAAAAATGAGAGAGCTAATATATTAGGTTTTCAATCCTAGCACAAATATCAAAATAATCCCTACATATCACAGAAAAGATAAAAGAAATCCTGGCAGAACAAAATGCTGTTGCAAATATCATTCATACTGGCCCCCTATCCAGAAACTGAGTGGGTGAATAGGAAAAAGCGATGATCATTTCCCAGAAACCAGCAGAGACATAACTATCAAGCCATTGGGGATAATCGGAAGAATACTTCCCATCCAGTATATCTTAAATGACTCCTTTCTATAGTAGTGCCAAGAACAATACTATGTAAATAAAAATAGCACGGTCAAAGATTCATATTACCATTCCATTCTTTGATATGTGCTAAGATTAAAAAGAACACGAGTGTGGAGAGTGGTTTCAAAGGGAAGAATTTTCTGAATAGTGGTATGTATCAGATGTATATATAAAATTCCTCCCTCCCTCCCTCCTTCCCTTCCTTTCCTTTCTCCTCTTTGCCCTCCCTTCCTTTCCCTTCTTCTCCCTTCCCCTTCCTTCTCTCCCTTGCCTTTCCTTTTTCCTTTATCCTGTTAATGTTTGGTCTTAACTACGTATTTAGAATTTCATATAGTTAGATAAATACTAAAGTGAAAATTATACAATAGAATTCTGAAATACAATGCTAATGAAGTTCCCTGATTACATGTAACATCTTCAATGGATTTTTAGCTATTCTGTTTCTCTGTCTACTTGGTTCACTACATATTTAGTGCTTAATTTTCTTGCAATTTCTTTCATGATTTCCACTAAAATTATAGGATGATGAAATTCCCTTGTGAAAGTGCGCTATTTGGAAATGTTAAGTGAGTAAACCTGGTAAAAATACATTCAACAAGAGCCTCTAGGCATAAGGTAAGTACATAACAGCAAAGGAATTCTTGACTATTTGGGTAAGCATTATTGGAAGACATTCAAAACAAACACTCTGTTTGCCCAATCTTCAGCAAAGAAAATATCAGGCTATCTGAACTAATCTCAATGTTATTTTAAAATTAGCTTTGCTCCTATTTTAGCAGAGTTGACACTACCACACTCAATTCAGAGCTTTTGTAAGACAGCAACTTATTTTGGTGGGCCAACTGCAGAGTTCAGGACCTTGAGTGTTGCCCTTCTGTGTCTTCTTTAGTTAGGAGATTTCTTATGAACTTTGGGACCCTTTAGTAGAATGAATGAATCTCAAAGTCCTCAGGAATGAAAGTATCTGACATCTAAGAAATTAAATGAAAAGGATCTCTTCTTCATTACAATAAGGAGTCACCCATCCTTGATTTGGAAGCCTCTGGTGAAGATAGTGACACTCATTTATTTATAGACAGCACTAATTCTTATAGTAAGCCAAAATTTCCTCACCTCTCTAAATAAATTTCAACCCATTTCTTCTAGTTCTTTCTTTTGGATTCAATATTAGAAAAAAAAATCTAATCCATCTTCCATATAGTCTACTATAAGATAGTATTCTTGTATTCTCTCTGTCTCTGTCTTTCTGTCTCTCTGTCTCTTTGTCTCTTTGTCTTTCTGTCTCTGTCTCTCTCTCTCCCTCCAAATCAATCTTCGTATCTCAACCAGAGTGGAGGTGCAGCAGCTACTCAAGGGCTCAATTCCACTATAATCGTATTGGAGTTTTGACCTGCTCTGTTGGAGAATTCAAGCTTTGTCCCTCCTTAAGCAGCCTAGTGATTTCCACAATCCCAGAAGCTCACCATCTTCACACTTCTGATACTCTGTTTAGCCTACTGCAGTTCAGAATACTTAAGCTTAAGAGATTCATTAGACTTGATCAATCTCACTAGCACAGAAATAATAGACATGAACCACTAGGCTTAGGAAATTTTTATTTTCTTGACTAGTATATACCAAGTATACCAAGTTCCTTCAATCAGTCCTCATTTTGACATGTTCTCCAGTCCTCTCAATATCCTATTCGTCCTTTTTCTGGATTCTTTACAGATGGTCAAGTCCTTTCAAATTTATGCTAGCCAGAACTGAACAGGATAATACAGAGGGATAATCACTTTCTTCGTCTGAGACATTATATTTATATTCATGATACCTAAAATCATACCAAGTGGCATGATAGCATGGTAACAAGAGTGTTTACCTTGGATTTAGGAAAACTTGGGTTCAAAATTTGTCTCTGATATATGACTATGTAACCTGGGACACGTCAAGTAGCTCTCTAATAAAGACAATTTTTAAAAAAATTTATATCAGTATGGCAAGTTTCCATTTTAGTTCTCTTCACCAATTAAATCATGGATCTGGAATAAAACAAACAGAAATTGTCCCTGAAGACAAAACTTTTATCAGCTTTCCCCCCCCTCCCTTCCTTTTTTTTTTTCCCTTTCCTTTTCCACTCCCTCTCTTCATTCTTATCTCCTTCTTTCTTACTTCCACTCTCCCTCCCTCTCTTCTTTCCTTCCTTCCTTCCTTCTTTCCTTCCTTCCTTGCTTCCTTCCTTCCTTCCTTCCTTCATTCTTTCCTCTCCCCTCCCTTTCTCCCCGCCTTCTTCCTTCCTCTTTTCCTTCCTTCCTTTCTTCCAATTAGATTTACTTATTTCAACTATTCACTGGCTAATCCCAATGCTGATCACCAAAGAAACTTTTATACTTTCTTTTCTAGAGTAGGGATGTGTCAACTCTCCCTACTTTCTACTCTCTCTCTACTGATGCTTTATGAGTTGTGATATTCATCTGCTTAACCTATTGCAGCTCACAACTCCTGAGTTCAAAAGATATAATATCTTCAACCTCCCTGGTGTTACTCAGATAGCCTCCAAGGTTATATTCATATAAACTCATGAGTTCTAGATCTTTGAGGATTCTACTTCTATCACAAAAATCTGTTGGATGTTTTTCCCAGTTTCTCATCATCCATATATTTGATGAGTATGCCACTTATGCTTTCACTCAAATCATTAAGTTGTTTAACATAATAAACATAAGTAGAAGTAACAAGCATTTTCCACCTTAAGTGCAAAGACTTCACATTTAGAGCTTACTTTTCTTTGGCATGTTATAATTTATAAAGCATTTTCCTCCCAATAATCCTCTGAAGTAAAGAAGATAGATATTGTTATTGTTTGTCCTTCATTCTTGAAGAGGATCATGACATCAGGGAGTTAATTCCATGACATGCAAGTGAATTGGATTTATTATTAAGCCCATGAAAAAGAAAACTGATATTCAGAAGGATTCACTAATTTGGTCAGTCACATGACCAATAAGTAGCAATGGAAATAAGTAGAAATCCCTGCTTTTATGTATAATTTCAATATATTATACTCTTACAGTTTTATTTTTTTTTTTCTTTTAAAGGATCACAGGACATACAGTCAAAAAGGACCTTGGAAACAATTTAGTGCCATTCTCCCATATTTCAAACTGAGATATTAAACACAAAAGAGATTAAATTACTTGCCCTAGGTTAAGTGGGTAAATTATAGTAGGATCAAGGTCTTCTGACTCCAAGTGCTGTATTCTTCGCAGTACTCTTGCTTAAGAAAGAGGAGTTTTACTGTAAAGAGTCTTCTTTCTTCTTCTTCTTCTTCTTCTTCTTCTTCTTCTTCTTCTTCTTCTTCTTCTTCTTCTTCTTCTTCTTATTATTATTATTATTATTATTATTATTATTATTATTATTATTATTATTATTATTATTCCTCCTCCTCTTTCTTCTTCTTCTTTTTGGGTTTTTTTTTATTAAAGCTTTTTTGATTTTCAAAACACATACACAGATAATTTTCAACATTCAGCCTTGCAAAATCTTGTATTACAAAATTATCCCTTCCCTTCCACCTCTCCCCTCCCCCAGACTACAAGTAATCCAATATACATTAAACAAGTGCAATTCTTCTATACATATTTCTACAATTATCATGCTACATAAAAAAATCAAATCAAAGAGGGGAAAAATCAGCAAGAAAACAAAGTGCAAAAAACAATAAAAAAGTGAAAATATCATGCAGATGGATCTTTTCATCATAAGACTATTGGAACTAGTCTGAATCATCTCACAGTTGAAAAGAACCATGTCCATCAGAACTGATTATAGTATAATCTCATTGTTATCATATACGGTATTCTCTTGGTTCTACTCACTTCACTTAATATCAGTTCATGTAAGTTTCTCCAGGCCTCTCTAAAATCATCCTGCTGATTGTTTCTTATAGAACAATAATATTCCATCACATCCAGATACCATAACTTATTCAGATATTTCCCAACCGATGGGCATCCACTCAGTTTCCAGTTTCTTGCTATTACAAAAAGGGCTGCTACAAACATTTTTGCACATGTGGGTCCCTTTCCCATTTTTATGATCTCTTTGGGATATAGGCCCAGTAGAAACACTGCTGGATCAAAGAAGTATGCACAGTTTGACAGCACTTTGGGCATAGTTCCAAATTGTTCAAGGATCTATCTTCTGACAGACAGGTAAGGCACATCTAGGAAAGAAGAGAAGTTTAAGTGGAGCGAATACTGTGAACAGAAAGCACAGAGGAATTTCCCAAAGGGAAGAAAAATCTAGTTTGGCTTAAGAATAGGAGACTTTAAAAGGAACAATAAAAGATAAGCATAGAAAAGTAAACTAGAGTTAAATTGCCAGAAATCCTAAATTTAAGATGAGAACATTTGGACTTTATATCAATTAGGTATGTGATCCATAGTTTAACTTCTTGACTACCTAACCTCTAAAAACTTGTTTCCTCATCTATAAAACAAGGGACTTGGAACTTGCTTTAATATAGTGATCCTATGATTAGCCTTCTAGCTAGATGACATAGTGGTGAGAGTGTTGGACCAGAAGATATTAAGAACAGAGTTCAAATCTGCTGCAAGTCACTTAGCCTCTCTTTGTTTGTTTCTTCAATCATAAAATGGGGATAAGAGCAGCACCTACCTCCCAGGTTTTTGCGAGGATCAAATCAGACAATATTATATTAAGTGTTTAGCACAGTTTTGGCACAAAGAAAATTGCATACAAAAACTTATTTCCATCTCCTTTTTACATCACTCAGTAGATATTGTTTATGATTTCTGAATGGCTTCAGTCAGTTCCTTAGTCTTTCCTAGTCCACCATTTTGATTACCTTTCCTACTTTCTGAAAACTTCATTCAATTCTCCTAATAAAAGTTTTCTTCCAGTCTTAAACCAAGTTTCATGCAAGGCAAAATTGTGACATAAGTTGAGATTTACATTTGGAGCCTTCCTACTTTCCCTATCAATGATCAGAATCCCTTTCCTTACTTCTGTGGAATCTTCCTTCTCTACAATTTTTTGGTACTATTTTTTTTTCTCTCAACTGTTAACTGGTCTTTGCTGAAGGGAAGTAAGATGAAAATTAGCTTAAAGTTAAGTTATCTAGGTCTATTTTCAAAGAGGGATCTTGAAGATCCCAAAGCTTAAAAGGCTCAAAAGCATGAAGGGATAAAAGTGTAATGACAGGTGCTTAGAAGAAGATTTGAGAACAGGAGGTACAAATTATAATATATTGGCAGTTGCCTACTTTTTAAAGTTTAAAGTAGGCTAAATTAAATGCTACATTAAAGGGATGAAGCCAGCAGTGAGAAATGATAAACTGACTTTAGAAAAATATGGAAAGACTTGAATGAAATAATGAAAATAGAAGTGAGCAGAACCAAGAGAATGTATAGTTACAACAATATTGTACAAAGAATAATAGTGAACAACCAAGTTATTCTGTTTTCTATAAATACTCAATTCAGCTATAAAGGATCTATGAATAAAGATACTGTCTACCTCCACAGGGAAAAAAAAACCTGATAAATAGAAGTATGCATAGTATATAGTTTTACATATATTTATAAATCTGTTTCACATGCCTTCTCTAGTGCAGAGTAGGGAGGAAGGAAGGGTTACAATTGGGAACTTAAAATGTAACAAAAATAAATAACTAAAATTTAAAAAAAAGGAATAAAGCAACATGCTTCTCTGTAACTTCTTTGAATTTAAAGAAATTAAAAGATACATTTTTTCCTTTGGAAAAATAGTCCCAAATTAAACTTCTAACTTCTGTACTGCATCCTCCATTTTTACTTATGCACATTTACTTTACACACACACATACACACAAATACATACATTGCAATACACAGCAACAACTCTCTGGGATTCTTAAGAAAAACAAAATTGATGCTCAGCTAGATCTAGGGATAAAGCATTCCAGAGAGTTTGTACTAGTTTATATTCTATTTATCCTAAAGGATCTACCCCTGTGCTCATTTTATGTAGATTGTATCAATAACAATTCATTATACACAACAAAATCCCTTGAAGAGAAAGCAGAATAATACAGAACTTTGGCAGTCATAGATATATGTTTTCAGGCATAGATTGCTGTTCTGAATGGAAGGGGGAGCCAGACTAGATTTCAAAGCCTAAAACCTTTGAACTCACAAAATGAAAAAGGCTAAATTGGGAATCAAAACATTTTCTGTTTCCTAGCAGAATTGCATAGCATAGAAAAGCCAGAGGAAGGCTTGTTGAAAAAAGATCTGATCATTTAAGCTATCCTAAAAAACCTTCTGAATTATCTCTGTTCACTTTTTAAACAAATACAGCTTTCTCCCAGAGATACTCATGGCAACATGTGACTTCATTTGCCATAGTTATTATAACTTAGTGCTATTCTGAATCTTTGGGGGCAAGCATGTCAGAAGGATTATCATATGCCTTTGAACAAACAATACTTGCCACATAAGAAATGTAATCCCTCAGCAATGTATCCCAGGCAGTATTTAATTATAGTAGGAATTATGAACAAAGATTATGACTATGAAATTAATGAGTTATCATTGCAAATGTATCATAGATGATAAATTTCTCAGTTTATAAATTCATTTCCAAAGAAACTCAATGCTAAAAATAGTAATTATGAGAACAAGTATTCATTAATCAACTATATGTCTGGGTAATAATCACAGATATCCAATAAATTTAATCAGACGTTTAAAAATGTTCAATTTTGATTTTAACATAATCTGAATACTCTCTACCAGTGGTTCTCAAACTGTGATCCTGGGATCCCTGGGAATTTTTCTCCAGACCACATTCTGGGCTATAACTTGAAATTCACTTTGGAAACATTCCCCCTCCCTCCCTTCAAACTGTCCCTCTGATTTGGATGGCTCCTCCTAAAATTTCCAGATTAAGAAGGGTGCTCAGCCACTAATGTCTCCAATTTTTACCAGGATGCTCTCTGGATTATCTCTACCATGTCCCACCCCATTCTGAATACCCTCCCCATCACCCAGAACTACCTTTTTATGTGTTCTCTTCCCTCTTTTGAATCTAAGCTCCTTAAAGATAGGGACTATCTTCCTGCTCTTATTTATATTTCCAATGCTTAGCACAGTACTTGGCACAAATAATTGTTGACTGTCTGAGTGACTTTTTCATAGAGTCCACAAGGTCAAAACTACTTTCATAATACTATGAATGCATTTTAATGTCTAATATGATAAATATAAATTTAATCTATTACACAAAAATTCTTGGAAATATTCAATAATTTTTAAGGATAAAGGGGTTCTGAGAACAAAAAGTTTGAGAACTGCTGATCTACACCAGGCTCCCAAAATCAATCTCAGATGACAGGATCATAAATTTAGAGTTGGAAGAGACCTAAGACATCAAACCCCACACTGTCATCATGCAGATGCAGAAAAGAAAACCTCGAGAGGGTGACTAGCTGCAAATCACATAGCTAATAATGACCTTAATAGAACACTAGATTGGGGGTATTTATTCTTCATTCTTGAAGTGGACCAAGACAATAGAATGGGATGTTTTGACTTGCAAGATAATTGGACTTAAGTGAGGAAGGGCTGTGCAAAATCATCAGTCTCACTTTTTGCTCCAAAGTCCAGAGTCTGTGGCAAGATATAGGTCAAGATGACTGGCAATGGCCCTGATACAGTGAGAGACCTTGGTTGGCATTTAAAAGCTAATGTTTTTCGGAAATCTGTTTGTCTGAGGAAAACTACCATCCAGTAGTTAAAGACTAGGTAAGAACTGAGAGAAAAAAATGACCTAGTTTGTCTTCTTAAAAGAATCAATCTGGGAAGATTGACCCCAAAGTTTCTGGCCAGAACAGAAATAATTGCTATTTACACCCACTCTGAGTCATCAAAACCCAAACAATGAGTAAGTGAGGCTTGGGTGGAGGACCTATTATTGGCTAATCAGTGAAAGCCCAATGAGAAACTCACAAAATTTATTTATTATGCCACCTTTAAATTCCACTCTGATTATTCTGGAAATATTGGATGTACTTACAACAAGTTAAATAATAACTATAATAAATGTATAATAGTGGTTATAAATAATAATAGCATTTTCCAGCTTATAAAGGGCACTTTTTTCAATAGCTATATGAAGCAAATAGCCATATCATACTTGTTGTTATACAGTTAGTTCCATAGCACATTAAATGGCAAAGCCAGGATGCAAACCCACATCTTTTGATTGGGAATCCAGGGTTTAACTTACTGCAGCTGAGTTACCCACCCCTCAACTTAGAATAATCTTTAAAAAATAATAGATGGAGTCACTATGGCAACAGTAAATCACAGTTGATATTCTAATTTAAAAAAGAACTGTGCTATCAGTATTCTAAGAAAAATATGAATATGAAATTTTCTTATTATTAGAACATTTAAAAAATCATAACAGCTTTGGCACTTTACAGTTTAAGACTCCACTTTACATATCAATAAAGAAATTTTGACTCACGAGGATATCTTCCATAGCATTGTATTTTGTATTTGCAATGAACAGATTACCCCACAAGTCAATATGGAGGCTACATGTATTGTCAAGGAAGATGTTGCCAAAACATACAGTGTCTAGTGATAAAGTATGAAATAAACAAGCACTCTTTTATGGACTTGGTAGTTTAGGGGACAAGTTATATCAACAACATAGTTTTGTGACTGAAGTAGTCAAATAAAGCAAGGGGATAATTTATAATAACAATAAGACACTTGGTTCTCCAGGCTTGCTTGACACAAGATAGGTTTAAAACAGAAAAAAGCATAACCAAGAGTCAGCCTGTATGCAGTATGCAGTGTGATCTAATGACTGCTGAAAGACCCAGACCAAAAATATCAATCAATCAACAGACTTTATATTGTACAACAGTCCTGGAATACGCAGGACTTTCACAAATCTATTATGGTAACTGATATTCTTACTCTTAGGTTCATCCCAAGAGGACATTTTTGAAGTGTTTAAGTATTTTACCTGGGAAATATTATATTAAAAGCCATTAATATATTGATTTGGATTAGTTTATCAGGTCTCTTGAAAAGGAAGCTTCTCTAGGTGGTCTAGGTGTACCAATCTAAAGCTACATTATATAGCAGCAGTCACCAAAACCATTTAGTATTGGCTAAGAAATAGACCAGTCGATCAGTGGAACAGTTTAGGTACAAAGGACAAAAAAGGGTACATCTATAGCAATCTAGTCTTTGACAAACCCAAAGACAGCAACATTTGGGATACAAATTCATTATTTGAAAAAAAAACTGTTGGGAAAACCAGAAATTAGATATGGATTCACACTTAACACCATATGCCAAGATAAGATCAAAATGGGTCCATGATTTAGGCATAAAGAATGAGACCATAAATAGATTAGAGGAACAGAGGATAGTCTACCTCTCAGACCTGTGGAGGAGTAAGGAATTTATGACCAGAGGAGAACTAGAGATCATTATTGATCACAAAATAGAAGATTTTGATTACATCAAACTAAAAAAGTTTCTGTACAAACAAAAGTAATGCAAACAAGATTAGAAGGGAAGTAACAAATTGGGAAAATATCTTTACAGTTAAAGGTTCTGATAAAGGCCTCATTTCCAAAATATATAGAGAACTGACCCTAATTTATAAGAAATCAAACCATTCTCCAACTGATAAATGGTCAAAGGATATGAAGACAATTCTCAGATGATGAAATTGAAACTATTTCCACTCATATGAAAGAGTGTTCCAAATCACTACTGATCAGAGAAATGCAAATTAAGACAACCCTGAGATACCACTACACACCTGTCAGATTGGCTAAGATGACAGGAACAAATAATGATGAATGTTGGAGGGGATGTGGGAAAACTGGGACATAATACATTGTTGGTGGAGTTGTGAAAGAATCCGGCCATTCTGGAGAGCAATTTGGAACTATGCCCAAAAAGTTATCAAACTGTGCATACCCTTTGACCCAGCAATGCTTATATCCCAAAGAAATACTAAAGAGTGAAAGGGACCTGTATGTGCCAAAATGTTTGTGGCAGCTCTTTTTTGTAGTGGCTACAAACTGGAAAGTGAATGGATGTCCATCAATTGGAGAATGGTTGGGTAAATTATGGTATATGAAGGTTATGGAATATTATTGCTCTGTAAGAAATGACCAGCAGGATGAATACAGAGAAGTTTGGAGAGACTTACATCAACTGATGCTGAATGAAATGAGCAGAACCAGAAGATTGCTGTATACTTCAACAACAATACTGTATGAAGATATTTTCTGATGGAAGTGGATATCTTCAACATAAAGAAGATCCAACCCACTTCCAGTTGATCAATTCTGGACAGAAACAACTACATCCAGAGAAGGAACACTGGGAAGTGAATGTAAATTGTTAGCACTACTATCTACCCAGGTTACTTATACCTTCGGAATCCAATTCTTAAAGTGCAACAAGAAAATTGGATTTACACACATATATTGTATCTAGGGTATATTGTAACACATGTAAAATGTATGGGATTGCCTGTCATCGGGGGGAGGGAGTGGAGGGAGGGAGGGGAAAATTTGGAAAAATGAATACAAGGGATAATGTTATAAAAAAATTACTCATGCATATATACTGTCAAAAATTTTTATAATTATAAAATAAAAAAAAAAGAAACCTGAAGTTGAATGGATGTCCATCAATTGGAGAATGGTTGGGTAAATTATGATATATGAATGTTATGGAATATTATTGCTCTGTAAGAACTGACCAGCAGGAGGAATACAGAGAGGCTTGGAGAGACTTACATCAACTGATGCTGAGTGAAATGAGCAGAACCAGAAGATCGCTGTACACTTCAACAACAATGCTGTATGAAGAGGTATTCTGATGGAAGTGGATATCTTCAACATAGAGAAGATCCAACTCACTTCTAGCTGATCAATGATGGACAGAAATAACTATACCCAGAGAAGGAACACTGGGAAGTGAATGTAAATTGTTAGCACTACTGTCTATCTACCCAGGTTACTTACACCTTCGGAATCTAATACTTAACATGCAACAAGAAAATGGGATTTACACACACATATTGTATCTAGGTTATATTGTAACACATGTAAAATGTATGGGATTGCCTGTCATCTAGGGGAAGGAGTAAAGGGAGGAAGGGGAAAATTTGGAAAAATGAATACAGGGGATAATGTTATAAAAAATAATTACTCATGCATATGTACTGTCAAAAAATTTTATAATTATAAAATTAATTAAAAAAAAAAGAAAAGGAAGCTTCTCTGGGACAGTTTTTCTGACTACTGTTTACCTTCTCTCTAGGGTTAGCCCTCTTAGTAAAAATTTTATTACCCAACATCCTTGTTTCTTAAAACTATCAATTTAAAAATTGAACTCTTCTTGTTTTCCTCCCTTCCTTCTTACTCCCCCCCCCTTTCTTCCATAGTAATTCTTATCTCACCACCGATGCTCAAACTTACTGATCCATTGAAAGCCATGGATCTACAACTAAAGAGGTCAAAGCAGTACTGTAGAGAATCTAGCAGAATCTGGCAATTTGTAGTGTAGTTTGAGGTGGAAAACTCTGCTTTCGGAATGTTAGAAGGTATATACATTGATTATGGGAGAAGAAATAATAATTACTAATATTAACAATATGTATAACCAAGTTTTATAATTAACAGCTACTATATTATATGTAATATGTTACTTATACACTATCATATATTATTCTATTATTAAAGCTTTAAGGCTCAAAAAGTACTTAATATGTGATTTTATCTACATAATAAACCTGGGAAGAAGGGGTTATTATTATCTCAATTTATAGATGAGAAAATTTAAATGGAAGCATGACTTTGTCCAGGATCATACAGCTAGCAACAATCTGAGGCTAGATTTGAACTGAAGTGTTCCTGACTCCAAGCATTCAATCTGCAGCATGCAATCAAGCAGAAATGTACAAGGTACTATCAGAAGCTACTGGGATATTTAAGTTGGAATCCTGAGAAAGAAAGAGGTAACATGGGTATACTATAGAAGGGGAGACTGGGTGCAAAAAGTATAAGTAACAGAAATATTAGGGAGCATAATCAAAGAGAAGAGAGGACACACCCCAAATAAATTAATGCTTCCCATTTTCCCCAAAAGTTGGCTCTGCATAGGACTTAAAAGTAAGATTTTCCATAAATATCTGACGAGTAGATAACTGCCAATAAACCCTCAAGTTGTTATTGTTCACTTGTTCCAGTCATGTCTGACTCTTCATAATCCCATTTGGAGTTTTCTTGGCAAATATACTGGAATGGTTTGTCATTTCCTTTTCTAGCTTATTTTACAGATAAAGAACTGAGGCAAACAGGGTTAAATGACTTGCCTAGGGTCACCATAGCTTGTAAATATTTGAAGCCAGATGAATTTTCCTGAGTCAGTCCCAGCACTCTATCCACTGTGTCACCTTGTTTGTTGCCCTGCCTGAGACAAGTCACTTAACCTGTGCTTCAGAAGGAAGCAGCAAACCACACCAGTATCTTTGCCAAAAAAACTCCAAATAAGGTCACAACTAAAAAACTGACCCAACAACAACAACAAAACCCATATAAAAAAAACCCTCAAGAATATGAATAATAAATTTGGTTTTCTTGTCTCAATTTTTAGAATCGTGAAGTTCCCACTAGTTGTTCAGGCTTCTTATTTTCATACAAAAGGAACACTTACCTTCTTAAACACATTAATATAGTTTCTTCTGAGCTTATTAAAGGAAGGAAAGAGCCTATGCCAATTAGATAACATAGAAGCCTTCTAATGGATTGAAAGAATTTAGGTTGAGATGTATAATTTCACTGATATGGAGAATTTCTAGATGAAGAAACTCCTTCTACTAAAGCAAAAGGCATCTTCTCTGAAGTTTATGTCTTATAGAGTAACCTGAGGCACTGAGAGGCTAAATAATAATGATGGTGGTGATGATGATGATAGCTAGTCTTTATACATCACCCACTTTCTGCCAGGCACTGTGCTAAGCACTATTTTTTATAATAGCTCTTTATTTTTCGAAATACATGCAAAGATAGTTTTCAACATTTACTTTTGCAAAACCTTATGTACCAAAATTTTCCCCTCCCCCTTTGCCCTCACCTAGACATCAAGTAATCCAATATAGATTAAACATGTGTGATTATTCTGAACATATTTCCACATTTATCATGCTACACAAGAAAAATCAGATCCAAAAAAGAAAAAAAATGAGAAAGAAAAAAAGTAAGCAAAGGACAACAACAACAAAAAAATAAAAGTGCTCTAATGTGATCTACATTCAGTCCCCATAGTCCTCTCTCTGTTTGTAGATGGCTCTCTCCATCACGAGTCTATTGGAATTAGCCTGAATCACCTCATTGTTGAAAAGAGCCATGTCCATCACATTTGACCATCACATAATCTTTTTGTTGCTGAGTACAATGTTCTCTTGTTTCTACTCAATTTTACTCAGTATCAGTTCATGTAAATCTATTCAGGCCTTTCTGAAATCATCCTGCTGATCATTTCTTTTAGAACAATAATATTCTGTAACATTCATATACCATAACTTATTAAGTCATTCTTCAACTGATGGGCATGCATTCAATTTCTAGTTCTTTGAGACTACATAAAGGGCTGTTACAAACATTTTTGCACACGTGGGTCCTTTCCTCTTTTTAAATGGGATACAGGCCCAGTAGAGATACTGCTGAATCAAAGGGTAATATGTTAAGCACTTTTAGAAAATTAATATTATCTCACTTGATTCTTCTAGCAATCCATTTTACAGTTGAGGAAACTGAGGCAAACAGAAATAAAGTGACTTTTTGGGGTCACAGAGACATTACGGATTACAGATAAAGACCTTCAAGTCTCATTTTAAAGATGAGATAATTAAGACCCAGAAAGGTTAAAGGACTTGCTGAACATCACACAGGTAGTAAATATTAGAGGTGGGTCTTCAACTCGTCTTCTTGGATTCAAGACCATGTCTCTATCCATGACATCATCTTCTCTCCTGTCTACTAGCTGATATTTTTAGACATCATCAGATTTTCATCTACAGTTAGATGCTCTTGTTTAATTTCTGTTGATTTTTAAAAATTTTTATCTGAGACATCAGAATTTTCTGATGGTTGGTGATTTCATCCTTATGGCATTGCCACTGTTCACCTATGCTGATCCCAATTCATCTCTGACTTGACCTTAATAGCAGGTGTTCAAGAGTAGCTGTAGTTGAACAATTCATCACCCTCAGGTCAATATAGCGATGTGTTTGATAAACTAAGAAATTGCGAAATGAGCTCTGAGCAACTCTTGAGCACCAAACCAGCTTTCCCAGACCTGGCACTAAAAGTTCACTAGGATCTTTCTAAACTTCATTATCAATCCTCAGCTGGGAATCTTGCTCTAATTTAGGATCCCTTTCCTTCCCTTTCCTGAATTAACCATCAATAATCAGACTCAAACAGAGTTTGGGGAATCTAAGAGAAATTAATTTGTCTTTTAATTTTTCATTTTTATTTTAGTCTTTTGGAGTTGTTTTTATAAACATTAGAACAAGGTTTTTGTTTGTTTGTTTTAGCAGAGTGGCACAATTTGGATGAGAGCATTCCAGAAATTCATCCCCAAAGAATGTATATCCCAGTAAAGGTTACTGCTTTTTCTTCTTAAAAAACAAAAAATAAAATCTATTCAGGATGTCTCTTGTAGGGTTCCTATTTGCAGAGGGTTTGGGGGAAAGATGACTCTACTTAACCTCTTCATTGCTAAGTGAATTGTAGTTTTTAGGACAATGTTACTGTGGAATGTACCCACATTTCTGACTTTCCTATCCCTGAATCCAACCCTTTATTCAGCATATCATACTGTATCTCTACAAAGTAAAAATACTGTGTAATCCATAAAATATCATAAAAAATGATAATATTATTATCATCTTTATTTTATAAGTGAAAAGGGAACATAAGTGCTTAGTCCAACATCACATGAAAATCTGAACTAGGATGAGAATTCATTTTTAAAAATTAAATGTTCCAATACATCATGCAAGTCACTGAGCCTAATTCTTCAGAGAATGCAGAGTGTCACTCATGCGATTCACTATTTAGAAAAGTCTAAGAATCTTGCTTCCTTAGGAATCTGGATGATGTATAGTAGAAATATATGGGGATATCTTTGATATGTACTGTAATTGGTTTAAATCTATTAATCACATGGTAAGGAGGAATCTTTCCAATTCATTGAGGCTATTGTCAAAAGGCACAAGCCAAGTAGACATTCTGGCCTTTTCTTGTCATTTGACTTCTCTTTGAGGGAGTCCTATTTAATTAATGACATTTTGGAAAGGGAAGAGAGATGACATTTTAAAAGAAGAGGGCTTGGTCTCAATTTCTGTGTGTCTACCTCTGTCTGTTTCTGTCTCCTATGTTTCTGTCTCTGTTTCTCTGTCTCTCTGGGTCTCTGTCTCTCTCTCTCTGTTTCTCTGTCTCTGTCTTTGTTTCTGTCTCTCAAGCACAGGTTTGCTTCTTCATCTCAATAGATGTCCCTTCATTCTAATTAAAAGAGATTGATGGCTATGGTGGCTATGCCTGCAATTTTTTGAAAGGCCAGCAGAGAGAGCTATTTAATGTATAGGATTTGCTGTATAGGAATCCAACAGCAATGAGCTGAAGAGTGGGAGCTTAAGGTTTAACCACCAGAATATTGAAGGGAAAGTGAGGCTAGATAGAGTATTTGCTACATTTCCAAGATTCCAATGAGAAATAATAAGGTCAATGAAGTCCTATCTACTCTCTTACAACTCCAGGAAATTAATAATAAGAAATATCTAGTATTTCCATACCATTTTATACTTTCCTAAAATATTTCCAGGTACACTATCTCTTGTGTTCTTCATAATAACAACGAGGGAATTGAGATATAGAGGTTAAATGATTTTCTCAGTCAAAAAGATGCTTGGTAAATTGTGCAATAGTCACCTGACTCATCAATTATATCTTCTATAGCATGGGGCTCCCTCCCTAATTCATCATTCAAATAAATTACAGAAATGGTCAACATTTTTTCTCTTCAACGCTTACATGTTCTGACTCAGCTCCAATATGCACATATTAAATCAGAGTTGATAAATTTTGCTTTTGACACAAAAAGTAGCTACCAATTTTCTTTAGTGTATAGTAATCAAAAAGTAAACTATAGATCATTTAGCTGAATTTTGAAAAAAAAAAATTAAACTACAAAGAAAATCTCCTTAAATATATCTTCTTGAAAACACTCCCTAAGCTAACAGTCTAATAAATAATAGTAGAAAATATATTCAAGTGATCTATAATCAGATGGGAGGGCTCTAAGAAGCATTTAAATTTCAGCATTTTAATTTTTAAAAGTTCATAGAAAGAATTAGAACTTAAATTTCACCATTTGCAGAGTTTACAAAAAAGTTTTCTTTTGCTAATGGTGGCTTATTTTCAGATCTTGAGTCTCAAAACTTTGACACCTCAGTCTGAGACTCTTTTAAATTAGAGATGGTTCAATTCCTAGGATTTTTCTTCCCTCATTGGACAGTTTTTGCATATAAACTCCATTTAATGAAGTGCATAGTCTCTGGTTTTAACTCTGTGGACTTTTACTCTTTGGTAATTTCCTCTCCACAAACATACATACTTTTCAGCTTCTTTTTATGTGTTTTCTTTTTAGAATATACACACCTTGAGGGTAAGAACTATCTGGTTTTTGTTTATATTTGTATTCCAATGCTTAGCATGGTACTGGGTACATAAGTGCTTAATAAATTCCATTGATCTAAAAATAAGCATTTTTTTTCTTTGAGTTTTATGAAATGTAAGCTTTGCCTACAGGAGCAGTTGTCAGCAACATCCCAGACAATGTCAGATAGTATCGTTCTCTTATTATGTGGGTGAGAGAAATGAATCAGAGAAATGAGAAATCCATTAAATTATATCCAAGTCCTTTGTAATGTGAAGATTGCTGAAATGATTTATACTATCAATCATCTTTTCTCTTACATTTTCATTGTCTCTCTATTGGTTTATTTATAACTACCAGGAGAAATGCATGTTTGTTCCAGCCATAGTAAATCATCCTTTACAATTCTCCTCTCCATTGTCCAAATTACAATATTATATCTTTCCTCTCCTTCACACTGATGAAGGCAGAGTATAATAGGGGGAAAGCACTGGATTTGAGTTAGGGAATTTGAGTTTGAGTCCTCACTTTGATGTTTATTACTTTTGTAATTATTATCTTAGCCAAGATTCTTAACATCTTTGGGCTTCAGTTTCCTCCTTTATATAATGAAGGTATTGATTTGTAGCCTTTGAAATTAATGCTTGTTATAGATCTGTTTGTTTGCTGTTCATCCTTCATTTTCAATTCATTATTGATTTATTGGCAGTGTGATTGGGGTTACGTGACTTGCCCACAGTCACACAACTAGTAAATATTAAGTGTTTGAGACCAGATTTGAACTCAGGTCCTCCTGACTCCAGAGCCAGTGTTCTAGCCACTGTACCATCTTTCATTTGCAAAGAGGGCCAATGTCATTACAGGTAATGTCTTGACTTGCAAGTGAATTGGATTTGAATGAGGCAGAGTTGTGCAGCTATCAGTCTCACTTTTTCTTCCTGAGTCATTAAAACCCAGTGACAAGAAAAAAGGCAAGATGACCAACAAAACCCTAGGATGCAATGGATAGCCTTGTTGTCCTTGGTGCCTGAACAAACTCAGCCATCTTCATGACCATTGAAGCAAATAGTTCTCTTCTCATTCTCCCATTTCTGCCAGGAGATGTCTTCACATGGTAGGGTAGACATCTCTTATACTGTGTATGCTACAGTTTCTTGGAACCATAGATGAGAGTTGGGTGATGATGGATACCAAAGTTGGATGGGCAGTCCTGAAAAGGGCTCCACAATCCCTCACACAAAAGTGTTAGTATTCCCTGAACACCCTATATATCCTACCAGCGGTCCTCAAACTTTTTAAGTAGGGGGCTGGTTCACTGTCTCTGACAGTTGGAGGGCCGGACTATAGTAAAAACAAAAGCTCACACTCTTTCTCCACCCCTCAGTCCATTTGCCATAACTCAGCGGGCAGCATCTGGCCCACAGGCTGTAGTTTGAGAACCCCTGCTAGACCTTTACCCTTAGGTTAACCAGGCTTTGTTACATGATGAAGGGAGTCATGTGAGAGATACCAGAGACTTGTTCCTGGGAAAGGACATTTAGCATTCTCCTATCACATAAGTGGGAGCAGCTTCTTTTCACTGGCTATAGTAAGAGCTGCCTCCATCTTTAAAATAAGCCAAATGGGACAATCTTGTTGTTTCTTTCTAGCAGTGTCCAGGGTGAAGATCTTGTTCACTCAAAACCTACCATCATACATTAAGTTAAATTAGAGAAGGAGAAGAACCATCTCCTCCTGACCCTGAGGTTCAATAGCTCCAAAAAAAAAAAAAAAAAAAAAAAAAAAAAAAAAAATGGTTTTAGATGTTTGATCTATTAGGTTTGTAGTTCCAAGTGCACGAAGTAGAATACCCAGACTTGGGGACTCCAAACATGGTGACCTTGGACCTGAGATTCAGGCCTAATTCTATGAAACAAGCTAAAGGGAGAGCTTTGAACTTAGAATTTGATGGGCCTATGCTCTATAGGGGCATATGTAGTTCCTATAGGAACTTTTAAGCTGAATATAATCCTAATCCTCTCCCTAGAGATCAAGGGAATACAGGTATTATGAAGTTATTTTGAATGTTTGTCTTCTCTACTTTTGGCTTTTTTCTCAGTAAAAGTGAATTTGACTGTTAAGTAGTTAAATGGAACTAGAGTTCCGGGCATCTCTTAAAATGAGGGAATACAATCAGTGAAAGCTCTAGAACACAAAATTTTGAATTATACTCATAAAGAAACTAAGAGATAAAATTTCTACTCTGTTTTCCATCTTTACACTCCCACATTTTATACTTTGCACTGAGTTTATTTCTCTTGAAGATTAAAATAAGAAAAATGTTCACTGAAAGGTTTCTTTTGTATCTATTTTGCTGGTAAGGTTGCCACAATTGGTTCATTGGGCCATTTCAAACTTCTGTGTTCTAGGGAGAATATATTTTTATTTATAAAATTTTAAAATATGAACATTTCTTCTAAAATAGAAAAACATAGTGGAAATACTATGGCACACCTACCTTAAGATTAGCCAGAATTATACACAACAAGTGCTAACAAATCTGTTCAAATATATATTTCAGAGACGATTTAGTTCAGTTGGTTAGCAGCTGGTAGAACTGTGGGAAACGGACACTAGTCTTTGAGCGTTTTGGAGATAAGATCTCTAAACCTCATAACATGAAAGAAAGCTGGCCAATCTTGTAATTACATGGAGGTTTCAGTTTTTCCCTCTATGTTTGTAATTTTTTAATTTATTTTTTACAAATGACCCACTATATATATTATTATATATGTTTCCATGGGGAGGTGAGACTGAGGGCAGCTATCCTCAATGATAATTAGAAGATTACTGGTTAATATGAAAATTACAATTTTAAAATGTCTTTTCCTGTTTAAATAATGGTTTAGATTAAAAAATGCACTTATCATTTCACTGAAAAAAGGGAACTTCCTATGAGAACCTTTCCTTCACGTTACAGATTGAAAGTGGTTAGTACTAACTGGTTCTCTAAGGGGAAAAAATGTATCCAGGCCATACTTTTAAGTTTAATTAGCATTTTTCACATTTTCTTTTATCACTTTCATAAGTTGAGAATAGACCATCAGTAAAACAACAAATCAAGCCCTGTTTTGTAGTGATTGCTGATAATTTACTCCGTTCTGGAGTTGTGACCCAGAAGTTTGCCAAGCATTTTCCTTTCAGGGTTCCCAATCTTACTTGACCAAAAGTATTTCTCTCTGTCCTTGAATTATGATCCAGAGGCGTGCTTAGGCAATGAAACTCTAAATAGCATCTGGTCTTGCATTCTAGAACAGGAGCCCCTAACAATCTCTTTCTTACCAGTTGCCAAATACCTTTATCATTTCTGGCTTGGAAAGCTAAGACTACTGTTGCTTCTGTCTGTCCCAACAGGTCCCACTACTGGTATTTCTGTTTTATCCACATGGATTCTGGCCTGTTCTACTCCCCTGTGTCACAGATCTCTCTTTCCAATGCTCTATGTTATCTTGATTTGGAAAAATGTTTCACTCTGATCTTTCATTGAATGCTACTCTAGAATTCAATTTGACATTATTTTTAAATTATTTAGAGGAAAATGTTGGGAGAGCTCATTTGAGTGCTTATCTACTTGATTATCTTGGTTCTACCTCCAGAAATTCCTATTATCAATTATCTCTTGAGCTTTCATTTACAAATGTTGATGCAGAGAAATGATGAAGTTTAATAATGTAATACATTATTACAGAGCTTTAAAAAAAGAGCTAGTTCAATTGCACAAGAAAACTTTATTAATAAGTAAGAAAATGTAAGGGTAATAATTATATAATAATTGCTGTTGTTTATATAGTGCCTTATAGTTTACAAAATGTTTTACATTCATTATCTTATTTGACTCTCAAAACAATCTTGTATGATAGGTCCTAGAAATATCAGAATCAGGGGAGTTAAATTAATAAGGGTTAGAAGTAAAATTTGAATGCAGAGTTTTCTTTCTCCAGGTCTATCACTTATACACTTAAGGTATAAGACCATGCAGCTTTATGGCAGTAAGACATTAGTCTGGCAAAGAGAATTAGTAATAATCTTACATAAATCTATAACTAATATAAAAGTTATTCCCTGCTTAACCATTAGAAGTGGAAGGAAATTATTAAAATGAAAAATTATTTAAAACAGTAAATTATAATTATAATTTAAAAATACTGACAATGAAAACAATAAAATACAAATCCCTGTTGATTCCAAGTCCCAACAATTCCTTCTGTCACATGGCCCTGCCCCTAGGATAGACTCCTAGGAAATCCTGCCTTCTCTATTGCCAGAAATGTCTATTTATAGCTTTTAAAAATATTTAAGACACATTATTTCATCATCTACAATTTATAATAATAAATGTGTGGAAGGCATTTATCTCAACATTAATTCTTTGCCCAGCCATGTCTATTTTTTCCTTGTCCATCTAACATACAACATATATTCTTGTCTTAAAACTTTTGCTCAAACTGACCTGTCTTTCTCTGTCTTTGCTCATGCTATTTCCTCTCCATGAAATGCCCTATTTCAAATCTTTTGTTTGCTTCGAGGTTGATATACACATATATACCTATGAATTGCTTATATATAATGTTTCTATGTCTATTATACATTCATATACATACATACTATTTCTGTATTATGGAGGTGTACATTACTTGGTTCTGACCTCTGACTTCCTCAGTATAGAAGGTCCCTTTACCAATTAAATTCATAACAAGTCACATTAAAGCTTCTTGGCCATCTGGAAATTAGGAAATCAAGTGACTAACTCAGCGTTACACCTTCAGTATCTCTTGAAACTTGAATTCTTCCTAACTGACAGGAGGCATACTATTTACTATGCATTGTATTCCCTTATATTGGTAATTATTTGTATTCTAGTGCTACTTCTTCCACTGAGTGATCTTAGGAAAATCTCTGAAATGATGAATTTGGAATAACCTTAAAGCTCTTTCTCAATCTGAAATTCTATGATGTTCTTAAAAAAATGCTAAAGAAATAATCACAGAGAAAAAAAAAAACTATGAAAAAGAATACATCTTCTATATTTGTATCTCCATTAGAAGCCAAGATTTAGTCTTAATTCTTCATTTATTCCTCCATTATCACTTCCATTAAAACCATTGTGTTTATAGGCAAAATCGTTCTACTTTGTTGAATAGAAGACCTTTAAAAAGGCAACACATGAACTAAAAACGTATTCCTTCAGTGTTAAAAATTGACCTGTTTATGTCTATACACACGAAATAAACCAACCATGGCCAATGTGTGATCATTAGTTCTGTGGCCTGGGGGATCATTTGAACTTTTTATGCTTTTTTCAGAATGGTGAAGGAGTAGTACTCATAACAAGTTTAGGGAGCTTAACCTCTATCCTTTTGGCAATCCTAGGCACAACCAGTGTGTTCATTCAACAAATGAACAACTACACACAAACTATTTTGCTAGTTACTGTGGGAGAAAAAAAAGAAGCTTAACATATTGTCTCTGGCTTCAACAAACATCATTTTTAGGGGGCACGCAGGGGAAGACACAGGAAAAGTGATCATACCTACTAATGACTTAGATCCTCTGATAAAAAAGTCCAAAAAAAAAACCAAAACTCAAATACTAAACTATATAAACCAGGATTTCTGAAAATCTAAGATAAGGAATTTGGAAACCAATGATGAGTTGTTTGGTTTTTTGTTTGTTTTTCCCCCTGAGTTACTTCCAGAAAAGTATGCATTCCTTTCCCTGCCCCAGTGACTAAAATAACGTCAAAACAATAGATATTTCATTTTCAACATAGATTTGAAGTTTAAAGTACTCTTAGAAGTAACTTTATTTCTCCTTCTGATTTTGCAGATGGGAAAACTTAGGTCTGGAAAAGTTAAAGAAGCAGGATACAAATGGCTTTTCAAACCATTGCTGTTTCCTCTATATATCATTGTGTAAACACAAGGACAGAAGACCTGCCTGGAGAGAGAAAATACTGGTCAAACCTACAGTGTGATGGTAAATAAATAAATACAACTCTAGTTAATTTACGGAATTTGCTTTAAACAACAACAATAGCAACAACCATTCTGAATTCCACTGACATGTGGGAAAGGAGAGACATCATTGTTATATTGGATTTAACATTCTTCTTGGCAAGTGACATTCTGGTCTATAGATATTTCTAAAGTTTATATTTATAAAAAATGTTTTCTTAACATCAATAAGCATCATTTTCTTCCTTCTACGCACATCACAGGACACCTTTTTCTCCATGAAATTCTTTCTATCTTCAAAAAAGCAGTTCTTTAACTTTGCAGTTATCTCCATAAACTTTATATGCAAACCTAGATCCTTTTACAAATATTCAACAGTTGTTCTTTCATACCTACATATACATATAACAGTTGCACTTCTTAAACAAATGAAATCATCTCTTTCTTCCACAGAAAGTCCCTGGAGGACTACCACAACTCACAGAATGAGGACTTTTTCTTTATTTTTCAGTAATTCCACTACAAGACACAAAATGATGCTGTCCTTTCTATACTCAAGAAATAATTTATTCTCATCTCAAATGAAGTGAGGATCCCTGGCCTCTCAGGCTTAAGAGTTAACCTTTTTAATTTTTCATCCATCTTGATCATTACTGCCTGGAGAGAATCTAATATCATTCGCGCAAACACGGCTGGATGCAAACTGGAAAAGGAAGAA
Organism: Sminthopsis crassicaudata; assembly: GCF_048593235.1. NCBI lineage: Eukaryota > Metazoa > Chordata > Mammalia > Dasyuromorphia > Dasyuridae > Sminthopsis > Sminthopsis crassicaudata. Next base: position 220,683,084 of record NC_133619.1, on the reverse strand, counting down.
GCCGTATGGAGTTCTGACCCTGGAGAAGGGCCATCTTTACATTCTGAGGCATTAACTTTGCCAAATGTGACTTCAGCTGGAAACAATTTTGATGAGAGAAAATGTACTGGGCTAGATCCTGAACTTGCTACGTGCACACCAGTTTTCTTTAAAGAGACCAATTGAATATTGGCCATTGAGAGGATGTTCTTTTATTCTGTTTGGGAGAAGGAAAAGAGAGGGGGATAAGAGTGTTCTAAAGAATATTGAGTATTTAAAGGTTGAAAGAATTTGAGAGATCATAGGCTTAGAGTTAGAGGGAGAGCTTTGAGGTTATCAACTTGGAATCCTTGGTTTTACAAAGGAAGAAACTGAGCATCAGAGAAAGGAAGCAATTTGCCTAGGATTATACATTCTAGTATCTGTTTCAGAAATTGAACTCACATCTTTCTGCCTATAATCCCAGAATGCTATACACCATAGTAAGCTGAATCTTGCAACTTCTTATCACTGACCAAACTGATGGGCAGTATCATGACTTAGCATCATGGGAAATACAAGCTGTCCCAGAAAAGGGAAGCTCAGCAATTTTGGAACCCCAAGAGAGTCAAATACAAACCTATCTGAAAATTCCTTAAGTGAAAAGACATTCTTTCTCCCTATTCCCAACCCCCACAATGGAAAGGTATGAAGTAATGGGTCCTAGGCTAAACAAGAATATCCACAGGCAACCAATAGATTTTCAAGGATTGGGTCATACCTTCCCCCAAATGTGGAACTAAAAAAAATCTCCCATCCTAGAAATTGTACAGTCATGGTCTTGGTAATCAGGATCTTCTCTTTTTTCTCTATTAACCTTTCCCCTACTCTGTCTTGAATTATAGCAGCTATTCATCACTTCCTTCATCATATAATGAATAAACATTTGTTGAATCATTGCTGACATTTTCCCAAATCAATTCAGTTCAACTGAATGAACATTAAATATTGAATGCAAGGCACTGTATGAGATCTAGAACAAAGACAATCAAAATGGTCTTTCAAAGAGCAGATACTCTTTTTTATGTCTCTCAGAAGCACTTAGTACAGGACTTTTTAAAAAATAGTATTTTAATTCTTCCAAATACATACAAAGATAGTGTTCAACATTCACCTCTGCAAAATCCTGTGTTCTAAATTTTTTCCCTCTATCCCCACCCCTCCCCAAGACAGCAAGTAATCCAATATAGGTTAAAACATGTGAATTATTTTAAATATATTTTCATAATCGTCATGCTGTGCAAGAAAAATCAGATCAAAAGAGGAAAACAAACAAACCAAAAAAGTGAAAATATTATGCTTTGATCTACATTTAGTTTCCATGGTTCCCTTTCTAGATGCACATGGCACTTTCCATCACAAGTCCATAGGAATTGCTTTGAAGCACCTCATTGCTGAAAAGAGCCAAGCTCATCACAGCTGATCATCACATAATCTTGTTGGTCCTGTATACAATGTTCTCTTGGTTCTCGAGCAGATATTCTTTTTTTAATATTTCACAATGAAAAGTGTTTTTTCTTTGTTCAAGGTTTCTTTTCTTGATCCCTTGAGTACATTTGTCAAAATATTCTGCTTTGTAAGTAATTGTTTCATCTCTACAGTAAGATTATAAATTATTTGGGGGTAGGGACTCTGAATATGTGTGTGTGTGTGTGTGTGTATTTTATTTATATTTCCCAAGCACAATCCCTTGCATATAGTGGACTTATTACAAATGTTTCGTTGAATTGAATAAATTAATTAATGATGGGGTTCCTATCTCTTGGGGCACTATACTGTAGCAGAAAAAACATTAAACTTACCTATTGTCTTAATGACTATGAAAGTATTTTGTCTTTTTTTTAACCCTCAGCTTCTGAATCTATAAAATGAGGAGATAGTTAAGAATGCTTCTTACATTCTCTTTAAACCTTAAACTCCATGATGTCAAATAATTTTCCTAAAAAAATTATATATGAAGCTATTCAAATGTAGTTGTTATTTCTAAATATAGTATTCAAAGGACAAACATCTTCATTAAATAGGTTGGCTAGCTGTCCATAAGAAATGATATTATATATTTCTTCACTACAATTTACAAAGCTTTATGTGTATTGTCATTTCAGGCTCACAATAATGGAAGGTAATATGGGTTTTATTATTCCCATCTTATAGATAAAAAGTCTATGCAGCCCAAGGAGTTAAAGTGGCTTCCCAATATCATATAGAAAGCAAAAAGGAGTACCATAATTCATATTCAAGTAACTGGACTCCATACCCAGCGATTACAACACCATGGGCAGACACAAACCTATAAATGGTTTTCTATCATGGGTTTTCTCATTCAACAGAATCTTATATTAACAAATTATCATTTTATATTATTATTAATAAAATGTCCACAGAGCAGTGTGAATAAATGTATGTTGAATTGAATTGAGACCTACATTCCTGTTCTTGCCTTGTTACTAACTAGTGGTGTGGCCTTGGACAAAATAACGACGATAGGAATTATTTTCCTTATCCACAAAATGGTAGATTGGAGTAATTTTAAATGATTTTCATAACTCAAAATTTCATTTATATGAAAAATTAAAATAAAAAGCCTTTTCTGCAGTATCAGGACTGTCTTTATTAAAATTCTGGGTTTTTTTTTCCTCATGCCTTGTACTTATTCTTTTTTTCTTATGCCTTGTGCCAGTACTCAATCAAGAATAACTATGGAAACTTGCCTAGGATATAGATATCAGATATTAACTAGCTTTAATTATTTCAAGAAATTTATATTATTATTAAGATGCAAAAACTTTATTAAATCTTCTATTACTAGTATCATATAAAAGACATTTGGAGTTTGTGGTGAAATGTCACTAAATTTGCTTAGCTTAGTTTAACATATAAAAACCATCCATTTATTTATTTGCAGATATAAGCTGTCTATAGAATTAATTTATTAGTAGTAATAAAAGAAGCATTATCATGTAGTAATAATATAATTATTTTACAATTATATTATCTCTTTGTGATAAATTACTAAATTGTAGATGTTAGATCTCAAAGGGACCATAGTAATAATTGTTGGACAGTTCCTCATTTTGCAGATAGACTTATATCCAGAGAAATTAATAAATCTGCCCAAGATCATGCAGCTAATTAATGTTAACATTAGTAGTCTCCTGATTTTCTGTCCAGTACTTTTTTACACTGACTCATGCTGCCTTAAGATACAAGTAGGCCAATTAATATAAATCTCCTAAAGCCTTCAGTATGAAAGCATAAAGAATTTGAACAACATCATAAGACAAATTCAAAGTTAAGTTTAATGCCCAAATCCTCAAGAATATCTTGAATCTAAATTAAGAACTTTACAAAAAAATATGCACTGAGTTCACATTAGCTTACATACTCTTATGTATGCCTTTCAGTTAAGATGCTAGAAATACTTTGAATAAGGTATTATATATTGAGGATTAATTATGAGGTTTCTTGACATGATTTGGAGAAATATAAATCAAAGTAGGTGTGAATGGGCTGCAATATATTCCCAAGAAAAATTTGGATAAAAGACCTGACTCACAATATATGCCTTAATAAATTCACTACATATATTGATAAATTCTAAATAGATATGTAATTTTAACATGAAGGGTAATATAAACAGACTAGAAGAGGAAGAAAGAAATTACCTTTTAAATCTATGAATAGGAAAACACATTGTAAATAATCAAAATTCATTACTGATTGTGGAAAGTAAAATGGAAAATTTTAATTTTTGTTTGTAGGTGTCCAGACATTTTCAGTCCTATCTGACTCTTTGTAACCTCGTTTGGGGGTCTTCTTGGCAAAAGATCCTGAAGTGAATTGAAATTTACTTCTTCAACTCACTTTATAGGATGAGGAAAATGAGGCAAACAGGATTAAATTAACTGCCCAGAGTCACATGGCTAGTAAGCTGAACCAAATTTGAATTTGAGAAGATGAGTCTTCCTCACTCCAGACCTCTGAAACTAAGTGTGAAAAGTTACTAAACTGTACATACTCTGACCCAGTGATGTCACTAATAGGCCTATATCCACAATAGACTAAATGAAGAGGAAAAAGACATCTATGTATAAAAATATATCTGTAACAGCTCTTGTTGTGTGTGTTGACAAAGAATTGGAAACTTTTCAATTGGGGAATAACTAAACAAATGTGTTAATACAATGGAATATTGCTGCCCAGCAAGAAAAGATAACAGGGATCATTTCAGAAAAACCTTGAAAGAATTGTATAAACTGGGACAGCTAGATGGCACAATGGTTAGAGCACCAGGGCTGAAGTCAGGAAGACCTGTGTTCAAATCTGGCCCCAGGCACTTAAAACTTCCTAGCTGTATGACCCTGGGCAAGTCACTTAACCTTAATTGCCTCAGGGGGGAAAAAGAATTATATGAACTGATGAAGAATGAAATGGCCAGAACATAGAGAACAATTTATACAATAAGAACAATATCATAAAGATAAAAAAGACTTTGAAAGACTTAAGAACCCAGATTAATGCTACTGAAGGGAATACTTACATTAATATTAATATCACAGCACACAATCAAGAAGTTAAGGACGGCCAGGGGCATCAAGTCCAACTTCCTCATTTGTAGATGAGAAAACTTCTTTCCAGGGATTTCAATTAAACTCAATACATATTTGTTAAGTGTCTATTATATATGTCAGGCATTATGCAAAATACCAGGGTTACAAAAAGAAGCAAAAAGCACTCCTTGTTTTCAAGAATCTTAAAAATCTAGTGATAGAGATAATACTCAAACAACTATATACAAAGCAAACAATATTTAGGATAAGTAGGAAAGAATTAAATCTAGAGGGGAAAACAGTGGAATCAAAAGAATTAGAGGTTTCCTGTAGAATATGACATTTTAGATAAAGAGTTAAAGGGAGGTTAGTGTTACTGTAGAGGAGAGAAAATGTACCAAGCATGAGGGACAGCTAAAGTAAATGTATGGAACTGAGAACTTCTCCAAAGACCCATGAATAATAAAGTGACAGAATGGGGTTCCATCAGAGTATCACTGAAATGATTTTTTTTTTTTTTTTTTTTTTTTGTATTTTACTTTTTTCTTCTTCATTGCTGGAATTTGGAACTACAACAACAACAAAATGTTCTACTCAGAATAACATATTGTTCAAAATTGAAAACATCTGAAATTCAAGCAGATGTTGGTTGATTGATATAAAGATAGTGACTAGATGTGATAGAGGCAATAGTTACTTCATGTAGGCTAGGCTTGTTTTTCCCTAAATGATTGAGACTCAATTGGCCTCAGAGACTAAAATTTTAATTCTATCAGTGCTTAGAACATAAAAAATCAGGGACTCCTCAGGTCTGACACACCTTACTCAGTGAAAGTGACACCTGGGAAATGCAGAGCAAGGGAGCTATTTTTAACTGAATCTTTGCTGAATATCCTCTTCATGTTATTAAACCAACCTCCTTTGTTTAAATGTTAGATTTTTCTATGTCTCAACTTTCCTTCCAATCTTGAGTTTCAATGTCCTTATTGACTTGAAGCAAGCCTGATCTGGGCCATTATATCACTTCACTGCTTTTGTCAAATATCATCACTATGACAGGAGAAAGGTGAATTCTCATCTCATCTCATAAAGAAGTTTGACTGAAAAATCTTTATTCAGATGAAGTTACTACGAGGGGAAAAAGTCCAAATAATCAAATGCAGACTAATTTTTTTCAAATAAATATAGTTATTTGGGTATGTTGGACCAAAATTTAAAAAAAATAAATAAACTACTTGCTATGAGGCAGTATAGTATAATGAAAAGAGTAGTAACCTGGAAGATGTAGATTCAAATCTTAACTCTGTTATTTAATACTTTTGTGATCTGTGGAAAAAAAACAACACAATTTACTTAACTTTTCCTGCTCTCTAGTTCCCTCGTTTTTAAAACAGAGGGTTTATTCCATTTTAGAATATATCTCCCAGTCTAAACCCTGTGATACTTGAGGAATATCTGTTTCAAATCAATGTTTCAAAGGTCTCTTTAAAAGGATGCAAAATAAGGAAATATAGAATCCCCGTCAATCAAAAATATACCCCAATTGTGGCTTAAATAATTTCCTTCTAATTAAAATGTTTCTGGCATTACATGGTAAGATCAGTTAATGGAAACTGTATGTTAGGAATTCACCACTCAAAGAGCAGTCATCAGATCCTATTATTGAACATAAACACTCATGTTCCTCCTTAAAAAGTTACTGAATTGTGTACCTGGAAAGTAGATAACTCAAGAATCACTTAATTATCACAACTTTGGCCCACAAAGTCACAAGTACAGAATACCACAAAGTCAAATCCAAAAAAATCTGATAAAAATGTCTAGGTCAAAAAAAATGAATAAGTAAAGCATAATATTTTGCTTATGTGAATTAAATCATCACATCCTAAAACTGAAAGTGACCTTGGAGATCCTCCGACATTTTCTCATTTTATAGTTGAGGATTTTGAGGCACAAAAAGGGAACAAATTGTATTAAAGAAAATTAAAATAGGGATCTTTGATCTCACCTAATCCAGTCCTTTCCTCTTCATTTTACAGTTGAGAAAGTAAATGCCCAGAGAAGTTAAGGGACGTTTTTTATGGCCATATTCATAGTTAATGAAAGAAAGAAAACTAGAAAATTAGATCTCTTGACTCTTTATTCAAAATTCTCAAAATTCTCTGTTGTTGTTCAATCTTTTCAGTCATGTCTGACTCTTCATGAGCCTATTTGGAGTTTTCTTGGCAAAGATACTAGAGTAGTTTGACATTTCCTTCCTTTCCTTTATAGATGAAAAAACTAATTCAAATAGGGCTAATACTCTGAGGCCAGATTTGAACTCAGGAAGATGAGTGTTCCTGACTCCAGACTATGTACTACCACCTAGCAGTCCCAAATTGTCCAACTCTTCATGATCTTATGGACCAAATATCTATTGGATTTTCTTGGCAAAGAAATTAGAGTGATCTGCCATTTAAGTCTACCATTCTATGCAAGCAGGGGTTATTTGGCATGTCCAGTCTAGTAAGTGTCTGAACTCAGATTTGAACTCTGGTTTTCCTTGTCTTCAGACCTAGTGCCCTATACACTGAACCACCTAGATGCCTGAGGAAGATAAGTGATTTTTTCATATTCACACTCATAGTTAATGGCAGAGAGTAAAGTAAAAAGTCAGGTTTTTTTTAACTTTTAATTTAAGCTTATTTCCTGCATTCAAATCATACCACACTGCCTCCTAATCTTTTTGTAATATTTAGCATCTTTTCTTTTCATTATTCCCTGAAATATCATTTCCCATTTCCATTACATTGATAATATGATTGCTAATATTCACTTGTCCTAAAGTTAAATATATAATATATGTCAATGTAATATAAAATATACATATTACATATGATACTATATTCATTTACCCTAAAAGTTATACTTTTACATATCATCTCTAAGCATTTTATGAAGTCAACATGTCAAGTTGACAAGTCTAAAAAGTCAGGAAGACAAAACATATGAAATGGAATGTTGAATATTTTGCCTGGGTTAATCAATAATTCGCCAAACAATCTTCAGGGCAAGTCTTAGTGCAGTATAGTATAGAGAGCATGGGATTTGGAGGCAGAGATTTTAAATTCAAATTCCATGTCTGCAACTTGCTCTGTAGGTGACTTTTTGAAAGTTACCTAACCTCTCCAGACTTCAGTTTCATCATCCTTAAAAAAAAAATAAAAATAAAAAAATAAGGTGTTGGACTAGGTGACCTCTAAAGCTCCTTATGGCTTATTTAAAAGTCTTTCAAAATCCGGAACTTAACAAGCATCAAATAAAATGAGAATTTCCGCACGCAAAGAATAGAGAAGATTATGCATGAAGTTGTGAATTTAATGCTTTTTTTTTTAAAGAAAAAAGTATATAATAAATTCAACATGATATTTTCTTTCTTTTTTTTTTTTTTTTTTTTGAGGCTGGGGTTAAGTGACTTGCCCAGGGTCACACGGCTAGGAAGTGTTAAGTGTCTGAGACCAGATTTGAACTCGGGTCCTCCTGAATTCAAAGCTGGTGCTCTATCCACTGCATCACCTAGCTGCCCCTCAACATGGTATTTTCAAAGCTATTCCTCTAGCCTTAATTTCTTCTGGCCTTATTTAAGAACAAAGCCCATACCACAATGTTTAATGAGCCCCTCTTCTTTCTTTTCCTTTCTTAATCCCTCTTTCACTCCACCCCCAACCTTATACCTTCTCCCTTTTGGTCTTTTAATTGAGAAAAAAAGGCAAAAGAAAACTTCACCACATATATGCATAGTTAAGCATCTCTATCTTTATCTCTATCATCAAATGTTGTCTCATTCCACAATTTGTTAGGTCCTTTTTGATTTTTTTTCTATAATACAATGACTTTTGTAAGACTGTTGATTTTACAAGTCTCAAAATTTTTGAACATGCAAATCAGTAGGGTTAAGAATCACCCACGAAGAACTGATCCAACCACTCTGGAGAGCACTATAGAGCTATGCCAAAGGACTATCAAACTGTGCACACTCCTTGTTCTAACAGTCTCTCTACTGGGTCTGTATGCCAAAGAAATCATATAAAAGGGAAAAGGACCCTTTTTCTACTGGCAAGAAAACTGAGTGGATGCCATTAGTTGGGGAATAGCTGAATAAGTTATGGTATATGAATGTAATGGAATGGTACTGCTCTATAAGAAATGATGAGCAGGCTGATTTCAGAAAAGTCTGGATAGACTTATAAGAACTGATGCTGAGTGAGTGAATAGAACCATAAGAACATTGTACATAATAATAAGATTATGTGATGATCAACTGTAATGGACTTGGCTCTTTTCAACAATGAAGTGAGATTCAAGGCAATTCCAAAAGACTTATGATGGATAATGCTATTCACATCCAGAGAAAAAGTTATGGAGTCTGAATGAGAATCAAAGCATAATTTTTTTTGGTTTCCTTTTCCTTTCTCTTGGCTTTTCCTTGTTGTTCTATTTTTCTTTCATAAAAAGACAAATATGGAAATATGTTTAAAATTATTGTACATGTATAAAATATATCAGATTGCTTGCTGTCTTGCAGAGGGAGGAGGTAAGGGAGGGAGAAAGAAAAAGTTTGGAAGTCATAAACTCATAAAAGTGAATGTTGAAAACTGTCTTTACATGTAATTGGAAAAATAAATTACTATTGAGGAAAAAAAATCACCCACAAATAAACGCTTTCAGCAGGAAAACAAAGGAGATCAATAACTAGCCAATCAACTAACATTTATATAAAGCTACTATTTCTCTTACTATCTAACGGTGATTTAGTTTTATTATAATTAATAGAAACAACAATAATTGGCATTTTAAAAGATTTCCTTACAATAACCATGAGGTGTATGCAGTGAATCAATCAAAAAGTATATAATTTATGAAAAGTAATGTACAAGATGCTGGTAAAAATACAAAACAAAAATAAAATAATCTCCATTCTCAAGAAATCACTTTCTATCTGGGGTGATAATATCAATACATTTTTTCAACTGAAAAACTCAGATTCAGTGAAGATTAAGGGCTCAAAGTCACATGTTTGGTCCATTAAACACAGGTCTTTGGATTCCCAAGATCAGCACTAAACTTCTAACTAGCACTGTTTTTATTTAAAGGCAGTTAAGTGGTTCAGTAATATAAAAGAGCTGAACATGAAGTAAAGAAGACCTTAGACTTTAAATACTAGCTATGTGACCCTGGGTAATTCACCTAATTTCTGCTTGAGTTTCCTTATCTGTAAAATAGGAATAAAAATAGCACTTACCTCCAAGGCTTGTTTTAAGGATAAACTTAGATAATATATGAAAAGCATTTATAAACTTGAAAATATCACATAAGCATGAGCTCTTATAATTAAATTAGATGAACCTCATATTCACACATAAAACAAACATGCAAAGTATCTAAGCTCTAAATGATTAAGGTGTATTCACATTTGTATTGATAATCTTTTACAAGAAAAAATAGTCCAAGTGATAAATAATCATTTAAAAAATCCAACATGATAATGTAAGAAATGCAAATTCAAACAACTCTGATTTGCCACCTCACATTCCTGCATGTCCAAAAAATAAAAAAAAAAAATAAGAGATAAAATTCAATGTGATGGAATGAACAGGTGGGAAAAAGTCTATATCAGTGTTATGGCATTGAAAATTAATTGTGTAGAAAAAACTAGCAACTATCAACAAGAAATTACCAAATTAATCCTAACTCTTGACTGAATACTACCATTACTATGAATCTACCCTAAAGATATTGTTTTTTAAATTATTTGCATAGATATTTATTGAAATTTTAATTTTTATTAATTTAATATTTTATTTTATTTAACAATTAATTTTAATAATTTTAATAACATTTTAATAATTTATTAATGATTTTAATAATTAAAAAATTCAAAACAACCTTAACATTCAAAATTTGGGGACTATTCTTCCAGTTCTATTTATATCACTCAGTATCAATTCATAGCTATTTCCATTTCTCTTTTGAAATCATGTCTCTTAGTTTCTTACAACAAAACAGGGATCCATCACAACATACTGAGCCTTTCCTCAATTGATTCCTCTAACTTTCCAGTTATTTCATTTTATTTTTTGCCACCACTAAAAGAACTGTTATAAATATTTTTATACCAAAAAGACCTTTTCCTTTTTCTTTGATATCTTTGGGGAATAGGACTAGCAGTGCCATATCTGGGTCAAAGAGCATAGACTATATAATAACTTTTGTATAATATTTAAAATTGCTTTCCAGAATATTTGTATCCATTGTCTACTAACAATAAGTACATCAATATGTTTTTCCATAGTCCTTCCAATATTTATCATTTTCCTTTTTTTGTCATCTCTGACCCTTTGATGGATGTGAGTAACAAACTGAGAACTAATTTAATTTGCATAGAGTAGTTATTTGGAACATTTTTTCCTCACAAAGTTACAGGAAGCCCAAGTTTCTTCCTTTGAGAATTTCCTCTTCAAATTTTTATTTTGTGTTCAGTCATTTCAGTCCCATTCAACTTTTCATGACCCCATTTGGGGTTTTCTTGGCAAAGATACTGGAATAGTTTGTCATTTCCATCTCCAGCTCATTTTACAGATAAGGAAACTGAAGTAAACAGTGACTTGCCCAGGATCACTCAGTACTAAGCATCCGAGGCTAAATTCGAAATTGGTCCGTACAAGTCTTTCTGACTCCAGGTCCGGAGCTCTATAAACTGTACCACTATAAACTATGCCTCATATCCTTATACTGTTTATCAATTGGGAAATGACTCATTTTATCATAAATCAGTTCCTTACGTATCTTGGAAATGATACTATCAGAGAAACTTGCAACAAACATTTTCCCCCAATTATATTTACACACAAAAAAAAATATTTAAAGTTTTAAGTAAATAACATTATATATTTTATCTTCTATCATTCTTTCTATTCCTTGCTTGGTCATGAACTTTTCTTCTATCCATAGATTTATCGGTAATCCTACCCTCCCAAATCCCCAAATCTTCCCCTAATTTGTTTATGGTGTTTTATATTTAGGTGATATGCCATTTTGGAGTTTATCATGGCATAAAGCATGAAATGTTGATCAAGATTTAATTTCTTTCATACTGTTGCCTAATTTTCCCAGCAGTATTTGTCAAATAGCAAATGATCACACCATTAGTTGAGTCTTTGTTTTTTAAATTGGAGGATGCTACATCCATTTGCTTCTCTATGTTATATACCTATCTAATTACTTTCTATTTTAATCAGTATTAAATTGTTTTTAATTATTATAACTTTGTAGTGTAGTTTGAGATCTGGCACTGCTAGGCCTCCTTTATTATTTTTTACTCCTCCATATGATTAATTTTACTTTCCTAGTCATACAAATCAGAAGTTTGCAGAACTAAAAAAGTAGTACTATAATACTTTTCTATTACTAATCCTTTGATAGTTTGATTGATTTAACATTGGATAAATAAATTAGCTTGTATTATCACTGTTATGTTGATTATCCCTATCCATAAACAATACTTTTTCCCCCAATTATTTAGATCTGTATTTCAGTAAAGAGTTCTTGGTAGATGTATGTAAATAGTTTTTCTCTAAATCTTGTAGGATGAATTGCCAAGTATTATATATAAAGCTAGCCCTTCAACATTGTGACTTTGCCCATCATGCTTTTGCTATACCACAAGTTGACATAAAAAATTAAATGGGAATTTTTGGGGAATTTTGTCTATAGACAATAAAGAAAAAGTATTTTTATTTACCATTGAGTTATGTATAGCTTATCATCAAATACTTAACCTAATTTTTACAATAATATACAAAATATACAAAAATATACAAACTATATACAACATATACAAAAAGAAAAATGCATACTTTTTCTCTGATATAAAAGGAGACCCAAGAAAATTTGCACAGATTTTCTTTATTATGAAGGTATGAAGGTATGAGATCCTTAATCCTACGATGTAGAAGAGATAAGTATATTCTGTAGTAATTTTAAATGGAATTTCATTTCTATTTTTTCCTCCTGGAGAATCATGTGCATAGACGATTATTGCACCCATGGGAGTTGAGATCACAAAGTTAGTATAGAAGGAAAAGAGAAAAGTCATAAGGATAGAACACTGGGGGGCAGCAATAGCTAATTGATTTGACCTGAATGGAGATCCAGCAATGGATAATGAGAAGGAGTGGTCAGACAGTACAATCAAGAGACAAGCTTCATGAAGATCTAGAGATGAATAAGAATATGAAAAAGAAACAATCAGTAATGCAAAGGTGACAAAAATGTTAAGAAGGAGAACTGAGATAATAAAACCATTAAATCTGGTGATTGAGAGCATTGGCACTTCATTGATGAGGCTAGAAACTAGGATGAAGATTTAAAAGCAAATGAGAGAAATGTGGAGGCCCCTAGTATATACATAGCTTTCTCAAGGAGTTTAGTTCAAAACAAGAAAAGAGATTATCAGATGATAGTGGAGATGATTGGATCAAGTACAAGTTTTTAAGAATGGAGAAGACATGGGAGAGTCTGTAGGAGAGATGCTACTACATAGGAAGATATTGAAGGTTAAAGAATAGGAATAGGAATAAAAAATAGTGGAGGAGATCCGAGGGAGAAGATGGCAGGGACTAAGTGAATACTATTTCTGTAGTAATTAAATTGTTTGAAAATTAATTATTGTTACATAGAATACTGTATTCTATTAACTGGAACAGTTTTTTCCCCTATTACTCTGCATTTATTGAACTTAAATGAAATTATTTTGTGAACAATTTATTCTGTTTAAATGCATATCCTCCTCCCTCATTATATTGGGACAAGGCTTTACCCTTAATCAGCAAAAGAATAAGCTCCCCTTTAAAAATAGATTAAATCTAATATAATGTTAGAAGCTGAAGAAACCTCAGTGATCTTTTATTACAACCTCCTCATTTTATAGACTGAAAAACTAGGACCCAGGTTGATAAAGTGTCTTCTTCAAGGTCACAGAACAAATTAATGACAATAAAGACTAAAATTTAGTTGTTACTATTTTAATACACATTTTAATTTAATGGGCTACTTGTGGGTAGGAGGGGGGAAGGGTAAATAGCGCACAACCTGGAAAATAAATATTACCTCTTTAGCTAGCATACATCCTAGAATACACCTCCACTTCATTTCATTATCTTGGATAAATAAATTGCTGATAATTTATCTGGTTTATATCCCCTGTCTTTCCTTCCTTCTTTTAGAAATCAGTTTTTCTTCCTTATTTTTTTTTAATTCTAATTTCGGAGGTTAAATTACATGAATTGTGCTTGACTGATTCCTTGATCGGGTATTCCAATTTGTTAGTCTGACGTTTGGAAGGTTATCAGTGTTACAATAGGGATTTAAAATTGGGAAAGCTTAAAAACACACTCACACAAGACATTTTGTTCACTATTTCAAGTTACATCAACAAATGGTGAAGTGGAAAGAATGTGGCTAAAGGCAGAAAAGCTATGTTAAACAGCTACTGCTAGTGACGTGGGTACAACTCAAGTCAGGAAAGGGTCCAGTAATTTCACAGGCCCCATTTCCAGGAACAAACTACCCTCATCTCCCCACGTATATAGCTGGAGGACCTCTTAAATAACATGGATCCTTATATTTCTAAACAAAGGATATTCAAAGATAGTGACGGAGAGGGTTTATTTTTTTTTCAGGGGAAATTGTTCACTCAATACTAGTCACTGGAAATGGAATGTCTTATCACTTAGATTTTCTTTCCTGCAATAAAGAATTCAGTGAAGTCTGACTAGTAAAATGTATTCTAATACAATAAATCAAAATAATAGTTGAAGGATTTGTTCTAAGGGTATCTGATCCTAACTTTTCTCTGTTCAGACTGAGAGGGTCTTAAGTAGGTTATCTATATTCCCTAATTTCTGGTATAAAAAAACTAGGGGTTCTTTGACCCAGCAGTGGGACTACTGGGTCTGTATCTCAGGGAAATAATAAAGAAGGTAAAAGGACTCACATGTGCAAAAATATTTGTAGCAGCTTTTTTAGGGATAGCAAAGAATTGGAAAAGTAGATGCCCATCAATTGGGGAATGGCTGAACAAGTTGTGGTAACATAATATTATTGTTCTATAAAAAATCATGAACAAGCTGATTTTGGAAAGGTCTGGAAAAATTTACACTAATTGATGCTGAGCAAAACAAGCAGAAGCAGGAATAAATTGTACACAATAACAGCAAGAATGTGCGATGATCAACTATAAAAGACTTGGTTCTTCTCAGTAGTTTAGTGATTCAAAGAAATCCTAATATTCTTTGGACAAAAAATGTCATCTGCATACAGAAAAAGAACTAAGGAGATTAAATATAAATCAATACATGTTATGTTGAATTTTTTTTTTTGCTTTTTTTCTCTCCCATAGTATTTTTTTTCCTTTTTGCTCTGATTTTCTCTCCCAACATGATTCATAAAGCAATGTGTATTAAAAAGAAGAAGAAAAAAATAAAAAGAAAAAAATCTACATATGACACCATATTTCAGGGTTATTTTTTTAATGAGCTGGTATGTGTGAAATATTAATTTTGACACATTAAAATTAAATGGCTACTAAAAAAGAAAAACAAAAAAACAAAAACTAGGGGAATTTCTAACCAAAGAACACGATGGAGGCTACAAAATGTAAGCTTTAAGCACGCAGGTAAGAAAGTAGAAATGATTAAAAGATCAATAATGAAGCAAGGAGAGAAAATAATTTTTCTAAAATTAAATAGCGGAATACTAATAATAGCTATGCCATATCTAACAAAGTTCTAGATTATATATCTAGGGCAACTGAGTGGCACAGTAGATAGAATGTCAGCCCTTGAGCTAGAAAAACTCTTCTTCAAATTTGGCTGCAGATGCTTAATAGCTGTGTTACCAGGGCAAGTTGATTAATCCTGCTTGCCTCAGTTTTCTTCATCTATAAAATGAGCTGGAGAAAGAAATAGCAAGCCACCCCAAATGGAGTCACAAAGTGTCAGACATGATTAAAGTGAATGAACTATTATCCCATTTGGATTTTCCTCAGGACTTTCAGGAAATTTTTTATCTATATGAGTTCTATATTTGGTATAGAGATAAAGATAGAGATAGAGAAGTAGAAATAGATAATTTTGTTTCACAGGACACATTCATGTGATATTTGATATGCATCTTATCTTTCTCCCCTTACTTGATTGTAAAATCCTTGATATCACTAAGTAGGAACTTATTTGTCTCTCTATCTTCTCCAACATCTAGTACAATTCTTTAGGCCTTTAAGAAAGTGTCAAATTTTAATGTATTTGTTTAGCTAAGAAACAGGTCATTGACTTAGATTAAAAAAAGAAATTGTATTCTTGTCTCAGTTGATTATTTTGAGGTGACCACTATATATCTTTATAAATACATTGGAAAAATTAAATAAAAACTTTTCTAGGTTGAGCTTTGTGAAAATTACTCCTGGTGGGAAGTTTGCTTTTAATACCATCTGGTTCACTGTCCAAATATTTTCCTTTTCCTTCTGTATCTTCAAGAAATAGAAAAAATGCTCAATGAATTCCTGTTGACTGAGCAAAAAAACCCTATAACTAAAAATGGTCTAATGATTATGATCTAAGTAAAGTACTTAATACTCCATCTCCCATCTCAATTAGCATTAGCTAATTATATTAGCTAATTATACATATATATATATATGTGTGTGTGTGTGTGTGTGTGTGTGTGTGTGTACACACACACACACACACGCACACACATATGAAATCAATTAGCATTAGCTAGTTACATTCCTAGAATGTTTTCCCATCCTCAACTCTGTATCTTCAGTTTCCATGTCTTCCTTTGAGCCTCATTTCAATGTCCAGTTTCTACAGGAGGCTTTCCTTAGTTGCCCATAACTGCTAGTTCCTTTTTCTTCAAGATATAACTATCTACCTGTGTATATCATTAATATGCCCTGCTATCATTCCTATTAGAATGTGAGCTCTCTGAAGACAGGACATCTCCAATGATTAGTACAGTGCCTAGCACACAGTAAACACTTAATAAATATTTGTTGACTATGTGATTGACTGTAAGTCAGAAAACCAATATTCTAATACAGTTCTGCAACTAATAAGTCTTCACGAATTTTGTTGTCCAATCCTTTTTTCATTCATGTGACCCTGTTTGGGGGTTTATTGACAAAATACTGCCATAGATTGCCACTTCCTTCTCTAGATCATTTTACACATGAGGAAACTGAGACAAACAGAGTTAACTGACTTGCCCAGGGTCACTGAGCTGGTAAATCAGATTTGAACATAGGAAGATGAATCTTCCCCTACCTTCCCTTGGCACTTATATCCACTTTGTCACCTACCTGCCCTGATTAGATTTTTTTGTTAGTTTCACCATCAGCATCCTAATCTCTCAAGCAAGAATCTTCTGTCTCTTAGTGATTTCAACTATTGTTTCATAGTTGAACTATTATTTCAAGCATGGAAGTGGCTATCAATTGTCAGGTAAATTATTATTTCCATGTTTTTAGTTATCACTTCTATATAGATAATTCACAATTTTTTTTATCTCTACCTCTGAGCTCTAGTTCTATATTTCTAACTGTCCATCTCCACCTGGATATCTTATCAACCAAGATCAATATATCCAAAACCAAATCCATCATCTTCCCTCTCAAACCTGCCCTACCTTCTGTCATCTCTATTTTTATTGATGGTGCTACTGTCTTCCCAATCAAACTCATAAACTTCATGCCTCCTTTGACCCTTCCCTCACTCTTACATCCAACTGCCATGTCCTATTGTTGTTATTTTTAATGTTTCTATCATTTCTTTTTTGGTTTCATTTCACTCTTACTACTATTTTAGCTCAGGCTTCCATAACTCTCATCTGAACCATTATGATAACCTCTTATGTGACTTCTTAGACTTCAGTCTTTCCCATTTCTAGTCCATCTTCTCAATGCTACCATGGTAGAAAAGCTATGGTATACTTTGTTGACCTTGATTTCTTTGTTGACCACTAGATTTCTGATTAGCTTTTGCAATGTTTTATTTCTTACTGATTTGAAAAAAGCCTTTTAAAAAAACAACAATTTATCCTCCTTCAAATTTAATATGTTAATTCCCATTTTTCTTTTTACAAGTTGTTCTTTCAACCTGAGGTATTTTTCTTTCCAATTTTTTACCCAAGTTCTTTATGTTCTTTAAATCCTAGCAAGGACTTCACATTCTTCAAAAATCTAGTCTGTTTGATTTCTTTCATGAAGCCTTCAAACTCAATGATCTATCCTTTTACTAAACTCCTAAATCATACCTCAGTACCACAAAAGATTTATAATTTTCATTGATATGGGTCTTCCATATCTTTAGTACACCCTTTTATGAGTTGCTGTGGGGGGAAAAAATCATCATTTGCTCATTGACAATCTCAATGATAAGGCTCTTCTCTATATTTATGTAAGGTGGTCTTTACTTGGCAATTGATAGCCACTTCTATGCTTGAATTCCTTCCAATGTATTAAGTCTATCCAGACCTTGTAAAACTTTCTTTGGGGACTTCTGCACCACAAAGAGACATTTAAAGACTTTAGTAATAATTGAAAATCATACTCATAATAACTGCCTACATATCATCCTTCCTTGGTAACTTGGTTTTTATGTTTATTTTAAATCCTGTCTCCACAAGAAGAGCATCAGTCCCTGAACCAGTGTGTTATTGTGGAGGGAGTTCTTAGACTGAACCACCACACCTGTACTCAGTCCTCAATTTGGCTACTTGGGGTAAATACTTTTTGCCTTTCTGGGACTTCATTTCTTCATGCCTACTAAACAATGGGGATAAAGATACTGTACTAGCACTCCCTACCTTAGGGTAATTGTTAGGAGCAAATGAAACCATTCTTTATAACTGCAAAGGTTTCTGTAGGCGTAAATTATTCTTATTCTTAAGACTGGGCCTACGTCTTGCTTTTTCTCTTTTATCACCCTCACAGTACAACTCTGCAAATATAGTAGATGTTTAATGGTACAAAATTGCTTGATGGAAGTTGACTCTTATTTTCTCTTTTAAATGTTATAATGTAACTCCTATAAGTCTTTTCTATTTCTTTGAAACCACCCATGTCATTTACTGCATCTGAGCTTCCTATATAGTTCTTTGATAATCTTTCTCTTTTTGTTCCCACTTTATGTTCGATATAAAGATTTTTCCCCCTCATGCCTTTTGTGTTCTTTTCTTAAGTAATGTTCAGTATTATTTGTCTATAATACCTTTTTCTGTGGGTGCCTTCCTACTATTTCCTTAAGACTTCAGCAATATGCTTTCATAAAAGCAGATCTGCTGGTTTTCCTTTGTTTCCTACCATCAGTTCATTTTGCAATGGATTGAGATTAGTCAACAACAGACCATTTTTAGAGCATTCATTGCTCATAGAGCCTCACAATCAAAATGGATAAAACATACAACTAAGAAAACTCTTTTGGAAGCAAGTTATTTCAGTAATGATGAACATACTGCTTTTTAAAACTAAGAAAACAAATAAAAATATTTTAAGACATAAAAGACATTGAGAATACAAAGAGTATTTAAAATCCTGAGTAAACCTTCTAATAGGTCTTAAATCTAAAAAAAAAAAAAAAATGCAAGTCCAAGTGATGTAGCTAATGTCAATATCCAAGTGATAACGAGGCATCAAAATGCTGCTATTTAGGCACCTGATGATGTTTGTTAGAAGTTTTTTTTTGTTTGTTTGTTTGTTTTTAGGAAAACCCAAAATTGGGGTTTGGTCATGTGAAAGATATGCATTAGCCATTCTCTTTGGCAAAAGGCAGGTTTATTTAGGAAAGAGGTTACAGAGAAAAATAGGAGGTACAATAGACACCAGGAATGGTAAATATGAAATAGAGAGAGCATATTAAAAATAAGTTCTTCAGTGGAACTCACAATTACGCAAGAGAAAGGGAACACTCCACAAAGCTGGGACATGCCCTTAAGCTGATAGACTAAAACCTGAAAGGAATTTAGTATTCTAAAAGAATTAATTAGTGGGCCATAGTAGGGTTAGAAAAGATGCCACATGACATGAGAGAAGGGGAAGCGGAAAGACACCAAGGCAGAGTGCCAGTGGCAGACTGACCCAAATAAGGGCATCAGCTAAGCCATGACCCATAAACTGTTTTATAGGGAAAACTTTACTTCAAGGACCTGACTGGGATTTCTGACATGACATGGCAAGGTGAGGCTGCCTAAGACATCCACAGAGGATGAGCGTCAGGGGTTTGATGTAATTTGGATTTCTGACTAGATGTCCTATACAGAGGGTGGGATAACAGCAGAGCTAAACTGATCTCTATCAGAACTTCTCCCTGCCTGACCCAGGGAATAATTTCTCTGTGCCCACCACACCCACCACCACAAGGACCTCATCATTTGCCTGATACCACAACACTAAGTTGAGCTTCAGGATCTCTAGTATCACACATATTAAAGTTATTTATTTTTTATTTCTTTAATTTATCCTTTGAAAAGTAACTAAATGTTTTACATATTTAAATGTAGAAAGACATACTTTTCCTTCTCTTTTTTCCCTTCCTTCTTTCCTTCCTCCTTTCCTTCTTCCTTTTCTTCTTTTTTTCTTCCTCCCTTCCTTCTTCCTTCCTTTCTTCCTTCTTTTTTTCTTCTTGTCTCCCTCTCTGTCTCTGTCTCTATTTATTTCCTTTCTTTTTTTAATATTTCTTTTCACATAGAAAGGAAAAAAAAAGAGAATTATATATGAAATTTGTGAATCCATTACTTCAAATATTTTGTTTAAAAGTATAAAATAGAGTTGTTGGGGTTTTCTTGGCAAAAATACAAGAATGATTTGCCATTTCCTTCTCTAGCTCTTTTTGGATGATAAACAGGATTAAATGTCTTACTTGCTCAGAGCCATCCAGCTAGTAAGTGTTAAAAGCAGATTCAAACTCAGGAAGAGGAGTCTTCCTGACTTCAAGCCAAGTTCACTGTGCCACCTAGCAGCCCAATTAATAGATATCACAAATTAATTCCAAAACTGTAAACTTTCTTTTTAATCCCAAAACTGTGTTTTCTTTGTCTCTTTCTGAACTTCCATCTATTATCTTCTGTGCATTAAAAGAAGATTTCCTTTTTGCCTTTATATATCTTGGAAAGGGAGGGATCACTACCATCACCCCTTCTCTACTCTTATCCTCCTCTCCCAAAGCTTTTCTCTTGTAACAAACAAGAATCATCAAGCAAAATAAATCCATACATTGGCCATGAATGAAAACTGTATCTCTCATTCCTCATTAGTTCTCTGTCCAACCATGATAGTATATTTTATTGTGTTTTCGTATTCATAATTGGATACTGCATTGCTTAAAAGTTTTAAGTCTTTCAAAGTTGTTCCTCTTTACAATGGAGTAATTGATTTGACTTGAGTCTTGGTTGTGCTTATTTTATACTATTTCAGTTCATATAAGTCTTCCTACTTCCTCTGAATCTACCTTTTTGTCATTTCTTATAGTGCAACGATATTTCCTCATAATAAAGTACCAGAATATGATGGGCTAATCTCCAAATGATGAGCACTCTCCTTATTTCCACTTCTTTAATGCAAAACTACTAAAATATTTTGGCAATATCCTTTACTTCTTTTTACAATTTTTCTGCTATGATGACATAGCTGATGATAACATCAAATTGTGTGCATATATGATTAGGCAACTTTAGAAATATGCTTTCCAATTATTTTTCCAGAACCACTGTGTTGCTCTACCAGTAGTATATTAGACAATTGTCACTTTCTGCTTTTGACATCTTTGGAAATCTAATAGTTGTGAGGTAATACCTCAGAGTTGTTTCAGTTTACATTTCTCTTAATACTAATGATTTTGGACATTTTTATATGGTTGTTAATAGGTTGTTTTTTTTCCCTTTTAGAATTGTTAATATATTTTAATTATCTTTGGGGTATAGCTCTTGTTCTTCATTATTTGAATCACTTCACTATATCTTCAGACCATCTTTAACAGAGAAATCTGATATAAAGACTCCTCTCCCCTCCCCACATAGTGCTAGCTATTTCCCTTATAATTTTATGTTCATTGAATATCTTTGAGGATAGGAAATTTTCAATTTCATGTAATCAAGACTGTCCATTTTATCCCTTGCTGAATAAAAAATTCTTCTTCCATCCCTCTTTATGAAAAGTATCTTTCCCCCATTCCTTTAATTTGTTCATTACATAATGATTTTAATGGCTAGATTATGTGTTCCTTTTGCTTTATAATGATATATTGTGTGACATGTTAAATCTAAAACTAATTACTGTTTTCTAGTTTTTCCAGTATTTTTTTCTGGACTAGTGACTTGTAACTCCAGTAATTGGATTCTTTGGATTAATCAAATATCATTATGTCCCTTTGCTTCTGGATCTTGTGTCCATAATCTGTTTTACTGATTAACCTATTTTTGAACCAGGATCAAATGGTTGTGAGCCTTAGGAGTCAATTTTTTTTAGCCTAAAGTAGTCAGAGAGCTAAAGATAAAAACAGAGAGAAGAAAGGGACTATGCCTAGATTTGGACTCTGAAGAACCCCAAAGAGAGAAAAAAATACTAAATTATGTGGATCAAACAGTTGAATTTCTTAATTATATGGATGTGTAAGTAGAAGAATATTAAAGGGCAGAATCAAAACTTGGAGGAATAAGCCCAGACTTAGCTCTTCAATATTCCTGCTAATCTTCTAGACTATTCAAGTATGGGAAGAGGGGAGACAAACTCGTCTAGCATCATCAAAATGTGTCTTTTAGTTAGGGGTTCCTGTCAGGATGGTATTGCGATACTGGATAACTGAATAGGTTTTTTTTTCATAGGTATTAAAATAAAGAAGAGAATTGTTTGACTCCTTAGCAGCAGAGTTTTTTTTCTCCTTGTAACTCCAGGATAGTATTATAAGTCTGGAGAACCACATAGGTTCCTGCTGAAGGCATATAATATACACCACTGTAAAGGAAATTGGAACATGCTAAATACTTGTTGGCTTGAATTTATGGGTATGTGGGGTGTGTGTGTGTGTGTGTGTGTGTGTGTGTGTGTGGTGTGTGTGTTTCCAAGTTTATGTTTTGTTAGATTTTAAGTTTACATGGAATATGAAAATTCTATTCTTTTTTTTTTGTGGGGAACTAGACGGAAACTAAATTCCTGATAGTTTCAGGTGAGTATATATATGCGTGTGTGTGTCAAAGAGAAACAGACAGAAAAACAGACAGAGACAAAGAGAGAGAAAGAGAGCATGCTTTAGGTCAGCTTAGGAAAAAATCAGAGAGTATCCAGCAAAGTAATAATTGTCTTAAGATTCCAATATTGAACCGAGATGATAAGAATACAGCGCTTCAATTCTAAACACTGCGCTACATAAGAAATCAAAGTATACTTTCAACAAGGCTTTTTATAAAGAATATCCCCATTTCTAGTTTGATAAAGATGGTAACTACAATTATTGTGTACTCCAATATTTCCAGAATTAAGAATTTTTCTCCTACTAACTCACAAACTCCCCCTATGTCTTACTGTAGAGAAATAAGAAAAAAAAATAAAACTACATCACCTGGCCTATATTGGAAGCCTTTCCAATTTGGCAGAATCTGCCAGGATTGTGTCACACTGGCAGAGATTTCAACAACCCAGAGTCACCCCCCCATGATAAAACAAGGCATTAGCACAAGACTTCAGTAGAATTATATTGATTAACATTTGGAAGAAAAATAGGCTAAATTGGAATTCTATATCTATCTAGACTCAAAATCTTATGAAATGTGTATGATATAGTGTTTGATGTTGAGTCAACTTAAAGATGCTTTATTCTAATTTACATAAAAATTGAAAGAAATGAATATGCCATTGGCATGTTTTTAATCCAGGGAAAAGAGCAAAGGAAAAAACTGGGAGCGAGACTTAAGAGCTGATAATTGTTCACTGTGCACTGTGTATAAGACCTTTTCAATTCTTTATTTACAATGACAAAAATTTATAGTGAAAAAAAATCTAAGGAGAATAATTAATGGAACTCAGGCCCTATTTACATGTGTTGTTAGTAACCACAAGGCTCTCTCTGCCTAGTACTGATATTATCCAGGCTCACCATCTTTAACTCTGGAAAATCCAGAATATTTCTCTCTAAGAAAAAAAATGCATGAAAGCTACTCTTGTATACAAAGCAGAGAGATTATAGGGACTTTGCTCCTTGATTCATAATAAGATTACTGACCATTTCCTTCTTAATTTTGGTGTAGCCTCTCATCCTTTAAGCTTCATTGTCTTGGTGTTCTTTTATCTTGGAATGAAACACATATGGAAACTTATTCCTTTTGCTCTTTAGAACATTTCATTGTTTCTAACTTCACCAGAAAGTGTTAGGAAAGACTGAGTAATCATAGGAATTTGGGAGATTAGGACTTTATAGTCTCTACTGGCAATTTATGTTAAAAAAAAAAAATTAAGCTGTGTCAGTCCATGATAAAAATAATGGTAAATATATTGAATTGTTTGCTGTCTATGGGTGGGGGGGGGTAGAGAGAAAAGGGAGAAAAATTTGGAACACAAGGTTTTGCAAAGGTGAATGTCAAAAACTATCTTTGCAAGTATTTGGAAAAATAAAAAGCTATTTTAAAAATTAAATTTAAAAAGTTTTGTACAAACCAAAAAAATAAAGGTAAAAAAGATAGGAATAAGAAGATTGGGTGGAAATAATAAATTATTACAAATTATTAGCTCCATTATCTTTTTCATTGTTATAAACAATTCCAAAATTAACAAAAATCAACTGAGATTGCTTTATAACTATTTGCATTTTGTTAAATTAAATTAAATACAATATTTGAAGGAAATTTAAAGAACACTTTAAATGTTCAAAGTGATTTATGTGCATTGTTTCATCTGAGTCCCACAATATTATAGTGCCTTGGAGTCTAGAAAGATTATTATCCTCACATGAATGAGGAAACAGGCTCAGAAAGGACTTATGATGGTCATACATAGTATCAGATGTAGAATCTAAACTGAGTTCTTCCCAATTAAAGGCTTGGTAATTTATCCACTATGAGAAAATGATAGCTATAATATTAAAAGTTTATGCCATACAAAGCCAGGCTTTCCCGAGTTTGTGATCATACTATTTTAGTGACATGGAACATCTCAAAGAATTTGGCTTCCTTAGCTTAGAATACAAATATCACTCAACCCACTTTCCAAGTTAAAAACAGGAGAATTGATTTACTCTTTCCACAAATTCTCACGAGATCAGTGAATTTAATATTGAAATCCAAAGAAACAAACTCAGATTATCAAAAACTTGACCAACAATGGAAAGATGCCAAAATGATGTAATTTAGATAGTTGATGATGGGATTAATGCCAGTGGTAATGTTTAAATTCCATCAGCTTCCTTAAATTTTCTCAAATTTGTAATTTTTTTAAACCAACCGCCTGTCTCTCTTTGTCTCTCTTTGTCTTTCTTTCTGTCCTTATCTGTGGTCCCCAAGGCCTCCCTCTCTAGATGAAATCACAGTCATACCTGATGGCCAGACACAAGTAATCATATTTATTATTTTAATTTAAAGTATCTGCCATATAGTATTCCATTGTCTTGTTATGGCACAGAGGGAAGGAAGCTGGTGAATAATAAATTCTGGTAATTCCTATGAAGCTAGAAAGCTTTCAAACTCAAATGGCCTTAGAGGCAAACTATGTTTGTTGTTGAAGGAAAAAATCTAGTTTTGTTTAGAGATATTCATCAGAAGGAATTTGGTCACCAGAAGAATCTTTTTTCAGAAACAGGTAACCATGACAACCAACTACTTGTAACTAAGGTAGAAAAGTGTCAAAACATTCAATTACATAGGTAATACCAGCACTGGTGAAATCAACAATTCTTAAAATATTGAAAAATTTATAATATTATGTAAAGCCTTATTGGAACTAGAATCTTTCCCTAAGGGTCTACATCTAAGGCATAACAGTTATGATCAATAAGAAATAAACATTAGGATTTGGACATTGATAAAGGGCACCCTGGTACAGTGATCATGGTATAGTGATCCAGACTCAGAATTAACCAGATTTGTATTCCAGTCTTGCCTCTGACACATACTCAGGGGATCTGACTCACTAAGTACTGTAATCTCTTTGGGACCCAAACAACGCTCTAAGATTAGACTTTATCTAATAGTTGCTTATCCTGATTGATAAAGGGAAATTTTTTTCACCAAAGAAATTATAGGCCTGGATACCCTCAAGTAATTTCAATCTTGAATTTCAATTAAATGTTACATTTCAATTAAATGTTACATTAACAGGAACTATTTATTATATATATTTATGACATACATATACATGTGTATATGTGTGTGTCTATGTAAACTATCTTTGTACTATGAGTAAATTTCTAGTATAATTCATGCCTCAAAAGCCATTTTTATAAGATGTTCTTCAATGGTGCAGAATAATTAATTACTCAATGATCTGCATGTATGAGGGACAGAAGTGGTGAGAGCTAGAAAAAATAATAGTCTTCTGGCTTCTTGCCTTCTCTTTCCTTTGAGAAATCAGTCTAGTTTCAGGTAATTCTTACCTATCAAAATTTCTCTTCCATAGCAAAACTACTACTACTACTAAGAATATAAGCCAAAAGTCTTGAAATACAGAAGAAAAGAACAGAAATGTATCCCCCAAAATATTATAACTTACTATTGAAAAAAAGATTTGGAAATAAGGAGTTTGTCCATAAATTGGAAAATAGCTGAAGAAATTATAGAATATGAAGGTAATGAAATACTATTATGTGAATGGAAAAAACAAAAGGGAAAGATTCTGAAAGACAGAGATCAGCTATAAACTGATCAAGAGATAAATGAACAGAATCAGAAAAATAATTTATATAATACCACAGTTATATAATAACTGGGTAATTGTTGGATGGACAATACATTATCACATTTTAATTCTACATGAAACTAAATGAAAAACATATCTCAATTAAGACTAAGTCTATAAAGTGAAGTTTATCACACAAGAAATCTGTTCCAATTGCCTCTGGGATTTTGTCTTACTCTCTGGGTCCCAAATAAAAGAATAAAGTTAGCTGGGGGGAAAGGGCATTTGAGAAATCAGAAAAGGAGCTCTAGCTGAACCTGCAGAGAAGAAGCACCAATTTTGTTGGCTCTGGAGGATTGTGCTTTTCTCATTATTCACATCATAATCACAAGGATAGTAGCAGTTTCTATCTACCCACTGGTTTCTTAATAGTATTTTTGTAAGCTCATCAGTATCTTCATCAGGAACCAAAGTAGGTATGTGAAGGTTCACTATCCTGAAAGGAAATTCCATGCACCAGGACACCACTCACAAAAAGGGAAAAAAAATCTTGTAACAACTAGGGGTTTACAACATATGTTTTCTAAGTTGAAAACACTGCTCTCTGTAGGTCCTTCTGGGAAAATATGTCAAAGACAGGAAGATATTTTGTTTTTGTTTCTTCATTTTATTATAGCTTTTTATTGACAAAACATATGCATGGGTAATTTTTCAACACTGACCCTTGCAAAAACTTCTGTTCCAACTTTTCCCCTCCCCCTCCCCTAGATGGCAGGTAGTCCCATAGATGTTAAGTATGTTAAAGTATATGTTACATACTATATATATGTATATATATACACACACACATATTTATACAATTATCTTGCTGCACAAGAAAAATCTGATTTAGAAAGAAGATAAAAATAACCTGAGAAGAAAAACAAAAATGCAAGCAAACAATAACAGAAAGAGTAGAAATGTTATGTTGTAGTCCACACTCATTTCCCAGTGTTCTTTTGCTGGGTGTAGCTGGTTCTGTTCATTACTGACCAATTGGAACTGATTTGGATCCTCTCATTGTTGAAGATGGCCACTTCCATGAGAACTGATCATGGTATAGTCCTGTTGTTGAAGTATATAATGATCTCCTGGTTCTGCTCATTTCACTCAGCATCAGTTCATCTAAGTCTCTCCAAGCTTTTCTGTATTCCTCCTGTTGGTCATTTCTTACAGAACAATAATATTCCATAACCTTCATATACCATAATTTACTCAACCATTCTCCTTTTGATGGGCATCCATTTCCAGTTTCTAGCCACTACAAAAAGGGCTGCCACAAACATTTTGGCACATACGGGTCCCTTTCCCTTCTTTACTATTTCTTTGGGATATAAGCCCAGTAGAAACACTTTTGGATCAAAGGTTATGTATGCACAGCTTGATAACTTTTTGAGCATAGTTCCAAATTGTTCTCCAGAATGTTTGGATTCATTCACAATTCCACCAACAATGCACAGTGTCCCAGTTTTCCTGCATCCCCTCTTAACATTTGTCACTATCTTTCCCTGTCATTCTAGCCAATCTGACAGGTGTATAGTATATCTCAGAGATGTTTTAATTTGCATTTCTCTGATCAATAATGCCTTGGAGCACCTTTTCATATGAGTAGAAATAGTTTCAATTTCTTTGTCTGAAAATTGTCTGTTCATATCCTCTGACCATTTATCAATTGGAGATTGGCTTGATTTCTTATAAATTAGAGTCAATTCTCTATATACTTTGGAAATGAGGCCTTTATCAGAACCTTTAACTATAAAAATATTTTCCCAGTTTATTGCTTAGGATGATATTTTGAACTAATTGCTGTGGTTATGCCACATTCATAAATATCCTATTATAAGACTACTTGAGGCTGACTACTTATTCTCAACTGTTAATTTTAGTGGAGGTGAACACAAATTGGTAGCTGATGATGACTTTTATAACCCTGAAAGGAAGGTATAACCTAATTCAAGGAACCTGACTCATCCATGAGAGTGGTAGTAAGGATAAGGAATTTTATGGAATACATCTACCATCTTATAAAAGAACACAATAGTAGAAGAATTAAGAACTGTGAGAAATTAAATAGCCAATTAGGACTCCAGACAACTAATAATGAGGCATATACCCCTCCCCCATTTCTTGGCATAAAATTAATTAACCAAAAGGTACAGAATGAAAAAAAAAATTCAGACACAATAGATGTGTGAATTTGTTTTGAATGAGTAGACTAATTTGTTTTAAGGGAGTGATTTTATTTTTTTTCTGTGTAGGAAAGGAAATTTAGGGAGAGAGGTCAGTAGTGACATTAATTCTTGTTTCCAGAAGGAAGAAGAAAAAGTCACAGAGAAAAAAAAGCAAGAGAGCAGAAAAACATAACAAAAGAGCCAGAGGGAAGCCGGGCAATGTTAGAATTACCATATTAAATTGAAATTATATTCTAAAAGAATGTATAACACTATTTAAAAAACTATATCATAACAGAAATTATTTCATATATAATTTTTGTGTTCTTTTTTATACAAAATTCTTCGTGTTTATTGATGCTTTTAAGTTTGTAATTTAAAAAAAAAAAGAAAGAAAATTTAAAAGTATAGTAACAGTCTTTTATCAAATCCTGGGAAGGCATATAAACAAGATATATGAAGTTTTAATAGCACTGGTGTAATTCTGCAAACTTTGACAGGAGTCTCGACTAACTAAAGTCATCCTCAAGGTTTAGAGATAAAACTGCAAAGAAGTAAAAAATGAAAAATCTAAAAGAATTCTATAACAAAAAATTTTCACTTTTCAATGATAATGGACTTCAACATGCCAGATGTGCTTTTGGAAGAAATAGATATGGCTCTAAAGAAATCAGAGATGGTGAGTTGCTGGATTTTGACAAAGGTCTATGTTCAAAGTGATATAATTTTATGAGGAGTGAAAGATCAGTTCCAAAAGGTACATGAAAAGAAGGGATGTTACCAATACTTTCATCAAGGATATTCATGATATGTGAGTAGATTATTTTCATGAAGATTTTCCAATTTTGTAAAATTGGCTGGACTAGATTTTTTCAATACAGAAAAGATCCGTACTGGAGAGATGATATGATTTTGAGGGCAGCAAATGTTTAATTCTCAAGATATCTAAAACAGGAATGGAGTTCCAAATACCTGGAAAAATACTACAGGCCACATTATTCAAAAAGGCAATTGGGAAAAAATTATACTTACTCAAATGCTTACTTTTCCAATTTTACAAAATCTTGATGAAAGTAATCTATTCATATATCATGAATATCTGATGAAAGTCTAAGAGGGGAATAGGTAGTTTCACAAAAAATGCATATATTCTTTTACAAGAGATCATGTCTTCACACTCTCTTAAATGGCTAAAAAGCACAGAGGATATAATGTTCCACTGTGCTTATTGTTTATTGACTATAAAGCAGCATATGACTCTTCAGAGCAAAATGCTGTCTTACAGATTCTCCTTCAATCATATCTCCTTATATCATATGTTAAAATCATATAAGACTCCTGGAAGATCTAACAATTACTTTTGTTTAACTGAAAATTAATATAAAGCTTGCCAAAGATATTTGCCAGTAAAATAGAGGACGTCCTGCACCAAGTCCAAATGGAAGAGGGATCCCCTACATAAAGCTAGGCCCTGCAAATGATCCTCTTTGTGAATGACATTGTGCTGACTGAGTTAAACTAGAGATCGCTTCAGAACTTCCTCAATGATACTCAGATAATAACTCAAAAGAATTTGACCTAACTATGTACACAGGAAAAACTAAGCAGATGAAGAATGTCTATTTTTCAGACTATGATGTAGACCTGGAAGGATATGCTCCTTCAGTACATGTATCTTGGACTGATAATGATCTGGATCCACAGATGAGTAGGAGAAGGAGAACTGCCTGGATTGTTATGAGGAAACTTTGCTTTTAATAACTCCATGCTTATCTCTGAAACAAGGGCCCATCTTTTTAACAACAATATTATTTCAGCGATACTGTCTGGCTATGAGTCAAGGAATACCACAGTTTGAAGAATTAAAATTGTGAGTCAACCAAAGGGCAATGGAAAGTGAGCATATCAAGGTACCACCTATCAAAAATGAAAAATTGTGTTTAGCAATGCATCATAATGGATTTCATAAGAGAGCTATTTACATCTTTCAGAACTCCCCTTGTCTCTGCTCACATAGTTACAAACCTTATATGGGCTTTCATTTATCATTTCTCACCTGTACTGTTGCAAAAGACTTTCAATTAGAGTTCTGATTTCTAGTCTTTCCATTTTCTAATCCATCCTTCATATGCAAAAATATTTTTTCTGAAGGACCAAAAGCTTCAGTGGCCCCATTTTGCCTTCAGGAAAAATGCAATCTCCTCAGTATGGTATTTAGAGGCCTTTAGCATCTGTCTCCAAAAAAAGATATTTTGTCTTTTTTAAGATTATCTTCCCTTGATAGAATTTAAACTCTTTTGCAGTGGGTATTGTCTTGGTTTGACCTTTCTCTCCTCAGGGTCTAGCACTGTGCCTTGCAAATTGTAAATTCTTAAGAGATGCTTCTGCACAGTCTTGAAAGGTGTGACTTGGGAATTTTGGTAGGGAAGGTAAGCCAGTCATATAGAAAGAGTTAAGTTTTGAGAGAAATAATCAAAAATTGGCCTGTCCTAAGGAAGGCTCTTAGCATTTACAGATTTACAGGAGAACATGGGCAAGAATTATACAAGATGGTGAGGCAAGAAATAATTTCAATCCATTTATTTGGGGCTGGGTGGTTTAGTGAGAATTTATTACAAGTAAAAATAAGTTTTAAATCATGAAATTCCACATAGTACAGACTTGATAAAGAATGCAGCATGTTGAATTAGAATCAAAGAGAAGTGCTAAACCAAGCATTGTTTTCCCCTTACTATTTTCTCCTATACAGAGACACAATTTCCTACATTCATTTCAGTTCAGTTTAATCCAATCCAGTCTAGTCTAATTCAACAAACATTTATCAAGTGCCTACAAGAAAACAAAAGGCAGTCCCTGTTCCCAGTATAAAAAGAAATATGCATTGTACATTAATGGACATAATTGTATGACCATAGATTTAGAGCCAGAGGAGCATTTAGACAATTCATCTTCTCACTTTACAGATGAGAAAACTAAGATCAAGAGAGATTAAGTGACTTCCCCAAAGTATCACAAGTTTTCAGCAGCAGAGGCAGGATTTGTAGCCTAGTCTTCTTGACTTCAAATCCAACATTTCTTGCTTCCTGATTTTATATACTCTCACCTCTGCAGAATTGAAAAGAGGCAATTTTTATAATCACTGCACTATAATATTACAATTAATCTCTCACATCATCCAAGTACCCGAAACTATAACAAAAGAAAAGTAAAAAATGAAATCTTTGGTTATTATTTGTTTTTAGGAGGTTTTATAAATTTTATAATATAGACAAGATAATGAAAAATAGTAAATTCAGTTAAAGAAGATCAGCAAACAACCTAGAAACCTAGTTGCATTAAATCAGGCATGATTTGGGGCATCTAATTTCGTCTCAAATGCATATAAGTATCAGCTGATTTGAAAGTTGTCAAAGAAGGGACAAATTTTCATAAGAACTATGAAAACTGGTATGAATTCATCTTCTTAGAAATTAATTATAATCATTATGTAGTACAAAAATAGGCAGTACTTTTAGATTTTTTAAATGAAAATTACCATGCTCCAAACTACTTTCTGAATATAATCTTTTACATTAAAAATGTAAAAGATCAAAAAAAGTAATATTAATTTTGGATTTGGTGCCTCCTGGTGGCAGGTTGAGAAATATTAATTTAAAACTCCAACTATCATCTATCAATATATTATATATATATTTTTCATTTTACATTTTTGTAGCAGGAACTACGAATCAACCCTTGAATGACGATAAGCAATACTGGAGGAGAGAGTGGATTCCTTCTCCTTCCTTCATTCTCCACTAGCATCCTGGATAAAGCAGTCCTGAATAATTTGAATAATTCTGCCCAGAGAAATAGCAGTGTTGAAATACTTCTCCAAATCCCAACTCAAATCAGATTTCTTTTGTAAATTATTCCCTGATGACGTCCTCTGAGTTCTTATGAGACTTATTATCTTAACTCTTCATTTAACTTAATCAACCATGTAATAAGTGTTCACATTTGCACAAAGGACATTTTAGAAATAAATCTTATTCAACACATTTTAGACATTATTGCCCATACTTTGCACTTAAAGAAACTGAGGCTTATAGAGGTTATTTTTTTTCAATTGATGTTCCTTTAAAAAAAAAAAAAACATAGCTGTCTCTTCCCAGTGACAGTTATAGAACCTCCCTTTCAACAAATAAATGAAGCTGGAATAAAATGAATCAATTATGTCTGAAAAATGTTTGTTTCATTTGCAATTACAGAATATCTCTTTTCCAAGAGATGTGGAAGGTATGCTTTACTACAGTCTTCAGAAGTCACAAATGATTACTGCATAGATTAGAATTCTTAAATTAAATTATTATTCTAAGACAGCCAACAGTGTCTATCAAAAGTTGGGCTTAAAACCAGGTCTTGTTCGAGGAAGGCTTGATTTAGAAAGAAAAATAAATTGCAAGCAAATAACAACAAAAAGAGTGAAAATAATATGTTGTGAACCACACTAAGTTCCCACAGTCTTCTCTCTGGGTGTAGATGGCTCCCCATCACTGAACAATTGGAACTGTTGGAACTTGATTTAAATTTTACCTCTGACATACTGGTTCAAGGAATCTGTACATGATGTTTAACCTCTTTAGTGTTCCTGGGCAATTCTTTAAAATTCTAAACTGAAGAGAATGTTCACATTGTATTGGAAGAGAGACTTTCTTTATCTGAGATTTCTTAAGCTAAGAAAACTCACAAATCTAGTCCCTATCTTCTCTCCAAATCGACTACAAAATCAGATTCTCAGAAATGGAAGGAATAATCTCAGGGGCCATCTAATCCAATCCCCTGATTGAGAATCTCCTAGACAATGCCTCTAATAAATAGCCATTCAGTCTTACTGAAAATTTCTAGTAAAGGGAAACCTGCTGCTTGCCAAAGTAGTCCACCACATTTTTGAATAGGTTTAATTTTTTTAGGAAGTTTTGTTTTGTTTTTGTTTGTCAGTCCTTAAGTCCAGCTCTTTGCAGTCTCTGCCTCTTATAGTTAATAGTTATGCCTATCCAGGAATAAGCAAAACAAATCCAATTTTCCCCCATATGTTAGTCTTTCCAACATTTAAAGATAGCCATCATGTTCCAGAAACTTCCAGGACCCTATCTTTATAGTTCATCAAATACTTCACAATGACTAAGAGCACTTCCTCAATAAATACTTGTTGGACAAATGATTAAAACAACCTTCTTGTCTACTTGTTCTCTCTTTTCTGATCATATCACAAAAGCTAGTTCCTACTGAGAATACCTGAAGGGAAAGAATTGTGCTAAATAACATGGGAATGGACTATCATCCCAGAGCAGTGTCCCTCTTTGGGTAGCACCAAGGATAAATCCATCTCCCCTTTCAAAAACAAAACAAAATACACATACACATAGAAACACACACATCTGTTTATGTGAAGGTTCAAACCTCTATTTCAGTTTTGTCTACTGATGAAGACTTTTGAGATCCAAGACTAAAACAAAGTAAAACATTCTAGTCAGAATGTTAGATAAAAGTAAATTAGTGTTTATCTCAGTGTTAGATAATTTCAAAAGTAACTCAAAATATTTTCTTGATTGGTTTTCTTTTCATATTGAGTCTACAATCTGTTTAAAGACATATACCTTGTCCCTGCCTTACTCCTTTAAATTGTCCCATCTATTAATCAAAAAAAAAAAAAAAAAAAAAAAAAAATCCCTCAAACCCAGCAACCAACCACTTGTGGTAACAATTAAAAATTGCTGGTTTAACTGTTTGCAATTTGAAATTGGTTATTTATACAAAGTTGTTAGCTGTTTTTCTTATCAATGGGTGGTCTTTCATGTAGGTTTGTTTAGATGTGAAATTAATCCTGCCAGCTATAAAGTTTCCAACTGTTTCCAGTTTGGTCCTCAAAGCACAAGAGTGACCTGCTTAAGTGAGGTTGGATTTTGAATATGGCCCTTCACACATAAACATGTTCTTAAGGGCATTAAAATGACTGAAAAGACATATTAAATTTATCTCTTCCCAGAAGTAGTTTTCTAGATTAAATAAGAAAGGGTCAGGAATCTCAAGTCTTCAGTCTGTGAGGCTCTAGGCGACTTTTTGATTTTTTCCTACCACCCAAGTCATATTATGTACCCTTTTTATCCTTTGCTAAGAAGACAATATAATCAAATCAACAAGTCTTTGTGAAAAGGGGAAGAAAAGATTTAAAAAATTTTAGGACAAATAGATGAGTGATATAAACTTAAAATACAATTTGAGTTTGAAATTGCTGCTCTATGTAGCATTCTTCTAGCCCCAGATATTTTTTTTAATACAACTTGATTTATGAAGATGTTCCAAACCGAATAGACAAATAGAATAATAAATCACTTCCATGGACATCTCCCTTTTCCTCTCTGGGATTTACAGTACTCACAGTTGGAATAATCTAAGATTGAGATTTATGCCTATAAAATACTAGCTTCAACAATACTTTTTCATTTTAATCTAACTAAGCACTTTGTCCAAATATCTGGACAAATAGATTTTCAGAGCCTGCAAAAAGTACAATAATTAAGGTCACTAGCCTAGTAAAAATTATCGCCATGGTCCAAGAACTTCTGAACCTAAGGTTTCTCAAACTATAAGGGCAATGGAATGGTATTCTATATCTTACAAAGTTATCAATCAAGCTAATATCATTAATTCTGGCATGTGTGTGTACATATATTTCACATATTAGCCTCACTGTTGGACAGGTTTTTTTTCAGCCATAGAGGTTCATGAAGACTGAATATTCAAGTAGGAAACTGTGCTGTGTTTGTGAAAAACATGTTTATATCAGTGAATGTTAGTCCTTGTGAAGAGGAACATTGTTCTCACACGAACAACAAAGCATCTAGAACATAGTAGGCACTTAAAAATGCTTGTTAATTGATTGATTGACAAAATCACAAATCAGTTAATCAATAAATATATATTAAGTGTCAGACACCCTGCTAAGTGTTAGGGATTCAGACAAAGACAAAACAAACAACAACAACAAAAAATGTTTCCTACTCTCACAGAACTCACAATCTAATGAGGAGAGGAGATAATAACTTTGTACAAACACTATATGAACACAATAAATTAGAGATAATTAATAGATGATGGTACCAGCATTAAAAAGGGACTGAGATTTTAGTTGGGAATTGAAAAAAAAAAAAAAAAAAAGCCAGGGAAGTCAAAAGACAGAGATGGGGAAAAAGAGAATTCTAGACATGAGGGACAGCCAGTAAAAATGTGTCCAGGGTCTAGAGAGGAAGGATCTTGTGCTAGAAACAGAAAGGAGGCCAGCTTACTAGATCACAGAGTAAGAGTCTGAAGAATGGAAAAGTATATAGCAAAAACTGGAAAGATAGAATGTCAGGGTTTGAATGATAAACAGATGATCATGTATTTAATTCTGACAGTGATAAGGAACCATTTTTTGTTGATTGAATGAGGGGGTGAGTGGAGGCAGAGAATTAACATCAAATAGTCAGACTTTCATTTAATTTGATGAATTTGATAGACAAAAGGAGGATGGGCTTAAGTGGGAAGAGATTTGAGCCAAGGAGACCCAGCCACAATAGTCCAAGGCATGGCACTTTAAGGG
Organism: Sminthopsis crassicaudata; assembly: GCF_048593235.1. Classification (NCBI taxonomy): domain Eukaryota; kingdom Metazoa; phylum Chordata; class Mammalia; order Dasyuromorphia; family Dasyuridae; genus Sminthopsis; species Sminthopsis crassicaudata. Next base: position 220,646,769 of record NC_133619.1, on the reverse strand, counting down.
TATGGAGGAACTGACAGAGGAGAGAGAAGGGAGTTTACAGGATATTTTAAAAAGGAAAAATCAATAATACTTGACAACATATTAACTATAGAGAGTGAGTTGTTAATCTGACTGAACTATTAATTTGAATAATTAAATAACTTCTTGGGCGCAGTTAATAAAATAATTTGCCGAGGGTAACAGCCAACATGACCAGACACAGGACTTCAATCCAGATCTTCCTGTCTCCCCAGGCAGCTCTCCATCCCACTATACTATGATTCCTCTCATTCTCAGACTACAGGTGAAGAAACTGAGGCTTTCCTTAGAACATACAGTTCACATATTGAAAAGAAAATATCAGAACTTACGTTCTAAAAAAATCCAATGGGATTTTAATTAAGTGATATTGCTTCTTTAAAAATTACTAATGCTATTATTAATTGCCCATCAGTATTATGGATAAAGTGAATTGATTTTAAAAATTAAAAGAGAACAGGAAATATTTTGGTAAGTTGAAAATATTTTCCTTCATTAAACACAAAGATATTGTGCTATAATAGAAAAGTCAGTTAAGTCTCCAAACAAGATTTTATTTGAAAGGATTGGTTTTTAAATGGGAATATTCAGATGTTTTGAAGGAACTCTGATAAAGAATTAATATTTATATGAAAATGAAAATTAATCCTTAAATAAAGAAGAATGTAAGATGCTATTTTGGAGAAAATTGAGAATGTCAGGCTGTGCAAATTATTGGGAAAAAATGAAATTAAAAGCCATATTTTAAGAATGAGGTTTTACTTTATGATTAAATTGTTAAGGTTTTCAAGAAAACAATAGAATATAAATATGCCAAAGCTCTTAAAAATAAATAACTGTTTAAATTGTTAATTAAATACATTAACCATTGTGACAATTAAATGTCATATTTAATCACTTAAAATTATTCATTTTGTTATAAAAAAAGAGTAATCTGTAAATGTGTATAATGTAAAAAACAAAAAGTATCAATAAAACTTTAAAACTTTTTAATTAATATCAAGTCATAGATTTAGAGCTACAAAGGACTTTATTGGTCATCTATGGTGTCTAGATAAAGGGAATAGGAAGATGCCATAAATTCTTATTTATTTATTAGTTACAATAGTTACAATAAAATAAAATAAAATCCCCTGCAAATATACAACTTCATTCCACTAGATGGCACCTAAAGGCCATTAATTCTTAGAAACTGCTGGGAAAAAAACAAAATGGTGTCTTTGCATTACTTTCAATTCAGTTTGATTCAATGGGTATTAATTGAAGGTTTATTAAAAGTTCAGTGTAGTCATTCTGGAGAGCAATTTGGAACTATGCTCAAAGGGCTTTAACACTGTGCATACCCTTTGCAACTGACTCATCACCAAAAAATCATAAAAGAGGGAAAAGGGCCCACATTTTCGGTGGCAAAGAACTGGAAAATGAATACAGTCTATCAACTGGGGAACTGAATAAGCTGTGGTATATGAAGATAATGGAATATTATTATTTTATAAAAAATGATGAACAAGCTGATTTTAGAAAGGCCTGGAAAGATTTACATGAACTGATGTTGAGCTAAATAAACAGAACTAGGCATGCTTCATACACAATAACAGTAAGATTGTGTGATGATCAACTATAAAAGATTTGGTTCTTCTCAGTGGTTCAGTGATCCAAGGTAAACCCTATAAACTTTGGATAGAATATGCCATCTGCATCCAGAAAGAGAACATAGAGAGTGAGTGTAAATCAACACATGCTATGTTCACTTCTTTTTTCTGTTTGTTTTTTTTTTCCGTCTCTCTCATGGTTTTTCTCTTTTGTCCTGATTTTTCTCTCCAACATGATTCATAAAGAACTGTGTATTTATAAATTAATATACACATATAACCAGAAAAAGTAAAATAACACTTTTTAAAAAAATAATATTGTGCTAGAGATTTAAATACTTCAAATTAAAGGGAAAAGTTTAGCCTTCTTTGTGAATTAATATGGCTAATATGATATAGAATTCACACGCTATTTAGATTATTTATGTCAAATTTAAACAATCACTCCATAAAAGTATCTTCAGGTCTCTGATTTGGAATCAGGGAGTGTGAATTCAAATGCTATATATGCTATCTGCTAGCTGTGTGACCTTAAGTAAATCATAACCTAGCTCTATTACCTCAGTTTCCTCATCTATCAAATAAGGTTAGAATAGGAGTGAGGGGATAGGGTGGAGAAAGAAGATGCAATTATAAGGTGCCTGTAATGTATGTACCAGACATTGTGCTAAATGCAAATATTAACTCATTTGATCCTCATAATAACCCTACAAGATAAATGCTATTATCACTATCATTTTATGGTTGAGGAAACCCAAATAAACAAAAATTATGTGACTTGTTCAGGAGGTCACACAGCTAATAAGTATCTGAGATTGACTTTGAACTGAGATCTTCCTGACTGCAGTCCCTGCTCTTCCTTCCCCTAGATATCTCCCAGCTTCAAATCTAATGACTTACGGATTCTAGGAATGTAGGTTTTCATCTTTTGTTATTTCGTTCATATTTTCATTATTTATATGTAAATTTCACAGTAGGTATGCTAAGCACTATATCAGTGCAACAGAGGGACTGACCAAGGAAGGAACAGTATTGGGAGTATGTGCAGTCTTATTTGCCAGATGGGTATTGGGGGGGTTGTGAACTTGCTAACATAAATGCTTGACAGAGGACTCTCTCACTATTTGTTCTTCTTAATGAAAGGCAAATGAAGATCCATTTAATTGGCCAATGAGCCAGAACTAAAAATGCATAGAAAAGATTTGAGAAACAAGCTGAGTCTTCTTTTTTTGATAGAAAACAATTCTATAAGCCTCTAAATGGGGGAAGAAGCAGTGGCAGCTTCCTACTTTCTTTACCTGGACAGTGCAGATGGCTTCCAATGTCACCTCTAGCTCTAAATCTATGATTTCATGAACTTTTAGTTTTTTTAAAAAAAGTTTTATTGATGTGCTTTTTAAAAATGAATAGAACTCTATTTTTTCACCTTACACCTCATACTTCAACATCTGTATACAAGAATATACATGTCTCGTTTTATCCTAAAGCAATCATCTTTCTGAAATGGACAGCATGTTTCATCATTTGTCCTTTGGAATTCTAATTGGTCACTGTATTGATCACAGTTCTTATAATTTTCAAAGTATTTTTTTGTTTTTATAGTGTTATTATTGTATAAATTTGGAAATATGTTTAAAATGATTGTTTATATTTAACCTATATTGGATTGTTTGCTATCTTGAAGAGGGAGGAGATAAGGAAGGGAAGGAGAAAAAATATGAAACATAAAATGTTACAAAAATGCATGTTGAAAAATATCTTTATATGTAATTGGGAAAACAAAATGCTACTGAAAAATAAAAATAAATAAATAAATAAATCTGGTTTTCCTAATTTCATTCTTTGATAGTTTATGAAAATTTTAGAAATTATTCATTTTCATATTGTTATTACACAATAAATTCTTAATAAAAATATGAAATAAGTTCTAATTACTTCATTCTACATCTCAGAAGTCTTTCCCTGTTTTTCTGAAACTATGTTTTTTTACTTTACAGGACAAAAGTAATACATCAAGTTTTTATGCCACAATGTATTAGTCCTCAGTTGAGGGGCATCCTCTTATATTTTTGTACATAAAAGAAATTTCCCTCTTTCTTTGCTCTCTTTAGGATATGGACCTAGCTGTGGTACAATACTAATGGGCAAACACTGTTAATTTCATGTTTATAATTTAAAATTGCTTTCCCGAATGGTTCAGTGTCACAAATTTTTCATTCACGAGACACCAATAAATACATCAATGTTCCTGTTTTCCCAGTCTCTCTATTTATAAATTTCCTTTTTTTAATCATCTTTGCTATTCTGATGAGAGAAGATAAATCTCACAACTGCTTTAATTTGCATTTCTCCCCACAGTAAAGATTTGGAGCATTTTTTTTTCATAAGTCTATGGAGATAGCATGAGTTTTTCCTTTGACATATGCCTCTACATATCCTTATTGTTTTTGTTCTTCAGTCATTTTATTAATTTCCAATTCTTTGTGACCCTATTTGGGATTTTCTTGGCAAAGATACTGTGGTTTGCCATTTCCTTTTCCAGCTCATTTTATTGATGAGGAAACTGAGGCAGGATTAATTTACTTGACCAAGGTCACACAGTTAGTATGAGTCTGAGATCAGATTTAAATTTAGGTCATCCTGATTCCAAACCAGTGCTCTGCCCATTGCACCAACTAGCTGCCCTCGTAATGGGTAAGACTCACTAACTGCAGGCACAAAGTGAAGGGCATAAGTCCCTGCTGTGCTTCTGTCTCTGATAAACCCATTATTTTTTGCTTCCAACTGAAAGAATATTAGAGATGGTTATAAACTTATGAACTTCAAAAAGTCAGAACGAGTACCAGAAGTCTGGAAGATAAAATCCATTGGATTTCCCAGAGGATGAGCTCTAGGGAGGCAGAAGAATCTCTGAAGATTTCTCTGCTTGACCCAGCCTATTGGTAATTGAAATGTGAACTCATCCAGCAACTTGTATCACATTTGGAAGTGAATTTGGTTCAAGTGGATGATGTGTAGCAACTGCTATAATTGTAAACATCTTTCCAGGGTGATAGAGGAAGAGATTATAAACCTATTAGCTGAAAATATTTGTCTTTCTGTTTTTGTTTTTTTTTTTGTTTTTTTACAACTATCCCTTCCACATCATGACTTTCTCTATCACACTTGCAATATATTATAGCATAAGTAATTAAATGGGAATGTGAGGGGAATTTCATGGAAACCTGCAGACAACAAGTGAAGGACAACAGACCACAAAGAAAAGTTTAGAAATTCAGAAGTGCATAAAATATATGTATAGTATTGTATAATATCAACACAAAATTTACAATAATATATTATAAATACTCCATTAAAAAAAAAAGAAAAAATTCAGACATCTTCTTTACTATGAAGAGAAGGCCTAAACATTTCACACAGATTTTCTCCAGTTCGTGGGGAGTACATCCCTGACCCCCACAATTTAGAAAAGATAACTGTATCTTTTCAATATATATTCCTTTGCAAAAACTGATTGATGTCAGGGGCAACTAGGTGGTGCAGTGGATAGAGTACCAGCCTTCAAATGTGGCCTCAGACACTTCACATTTCCTAGCTGTGTGACCCTGGGCAAGTCACTTAATCGAAATTGCTTCAGGGGAAAAAAAAAAAAACTGATTGATGTTCATTGCTTAATTGATACAGAGACTCTAATCACCGATTAACATTTCAGAGAACATACCAGAATGAAGACTTGTGTGAGTGACATTCAAGAAATTGAACCATGGAGATTCACTCTCTATTACTTCTAACACCTAATTAGTGGGGAATCAAGGGAAGGACTTAGATTTCAGGATAGGAAATAAAAGACTGCCTTTATGATTTAAAAAACACTAACCTAGGTATCCCTTGAAAATTTTTGACCTACTGTGCCCAAAGAGCTATAAATTCATGCATATCCTTTGACCTAACAACACTAGGCATGAATAGTAAAGACATTTGGGGGAAATGTACAAAAAATATTCATGGCAGCTCTTTTAGGGCAAAAAGAATTGGAAATTGAGGGGATGCCTCATGAATTGGGGAATGGCTATATGTTTGTGATGGAATATTATTGTTCTATGGGAAATGATGAACAGGATACTCTCAGGAAAAAAAAAAAACCCTAGAAAGTTCTCCATGAACTCAAACAAAGTGAAATGTACTGTATACAAAGTAATAGCAATATTCTGGGATGAGTTTGCTATTCTCAGGAATACAATCATCTGCAGCTATTCTGAAGGACTTATAATGAAAAATTTTATCCATATCCAGAGAAGAAACTGATTATGTCTGAATACAGATTGAAGCATTCTTTTTCTCTATCTCTTTATTTATTTTTAATTTAATTTTTCTTGAGGGTTTTTTATTTCATTAGGGTGGGAGATCTATATTTTCTTTCACAGCTTGATTTTTATGGAAATATTTTTTATAACTTCCCATGTGCTTTTTAAATTATAGTTGGGGACAAAGAAAAGAACCTAGACCTCCAAAATATTAAAAATAAATGTAATTTTTTTTCTTGACTGTAACTGGGAAAAATATTAAATAAATACATTTAAATTAAAAAAAGGAAAATTGCTGATCTAGAACTATAAGTCCACATAGTCCAAACCTCTTATTTTATATTTGAAGAATATGAGATCCTGGGAGATTTCAAAGGATACTCAAGTACTGAACAGCAGAAATAAAATTTGAACCCAGATCCTTTAACTACAGCTCCTAAAGATGATTCCATGAGCCTCTTCCCACTTATGAGGCATGGGGACCTAGTTCCTAAGAAAAGGAAGAAGGAATAAAAAAAAAAGACTGCTGGACCAGATTATTAAAAAATAAGCATGTATTTTTTCTTCTCCAATTTGCCTTCCCTTTATACTCGATGCTTTCAGGCAATTCTTTATTTCCCACGGTACCATAATTAGAAAGTGCATAATTCAAACAGTTTATTTAATTCAAAAGAAATCAGTCATATAATCAAAGAACTGAATTCCAAAGGAAATAGTGCCTTTACAGGCATTTCTGTACAACAGTGTTGAGGGAATAGAAAGGGGGAAACAAAATAAAACAAGATGAAGTAGGGGATGGTCCTGCAAGACATTCAGGAGTCATGCATCCTGCAGTGAGTCATGAAGAGGAAGAGAAGGCGTGATTAAAGATGGGACAGCCGCATAAGCAAAGGTAAAGCATTGGGAATTATGCTGAGGTAGTGTATAGATGTGAAGGAGAACCACTTGTTAATCTTGGATGTCAGGTTGGGTAGAAATGTTAGCTGGAAGAGTTGATGAGAAAATGAGTTTGCTTTTAATCTAATGTGCAGTAGTGGGAGAACATATTTTTAAATGGAAAATATATAATAAAAGCATATGGGTGAGTTCTCATCCCCTAGACCATCCCCCAAGGTGGCTATGTGATGAATTGACTAGAGCAGAGAGAATATCTCTTAAACATACAATTATGCACAAGGGACAAACTAAGAGTTTTAATTCATTTCAAGCACAGATTATTTCCATTATTAATCAGGAATATTCTCTCATGACCTCATCTACCTATATCCCTTCAGTACTGGAAGGTACAATTTGTTCTTTTTAAAAAATGACTTTCAAAATCACAGGATTACAAAGTTGGGAATGATCTTTAAAAAAGCTTCTTTGTGCTTTAAATCCAGGCATCATAGAACAGAAAAGTCTATCATTCACGTAGCTAATATATGTAAGAGGAAAAACAAAACAATGCATCATTGATAAATGACAATACATTTGTTATTATTGTTAGATGATTGAATCAGAGTTGGAGTTGGAAGGAATTTCTTAATCAGCTTGCCTACAGTCATACAGGGGATTAGTGGCAGAGTTGAGCTTTCAACACACATAAAAATGTGTTTTTAAAAAATTGAGTTCTAAATTTTCTCCTCAACTTCCTCCCTAAAATGATAAGTTATTTGATGCAAATTATATATGTGCAATCACATCAAATATATGTCCATATTAGTCATGTTGTAAAAGAAGAAACAGACCAAAAAAAAAAAAAACACACAAAAAAAAGTGAAAATAATATGCTTCAATATGTATTCAGAGTCCAACTGTTATTTCTCTGTTTATAGATAACATTTTCTATCTTGAGTCCTTCATTGTATAATGTTATGGTTACTATATACAATGTATTCCAAGTTTTACTCACTTCACTTTCCATCAGTTCATGTAAGTCTTTCCAGGTTTGTTTGTTTGTTTTTCCCTGAAATAAGCCTGCCCATCATTTCCCTATAGCACAATAGTACTGCATCACAATCATATACTGCAAATTGTTTAGCCATTCCCCAACTGATGGGCATTCTTTCAATTTCCAATTCTTTATCATAACAAAAAGAACTTGAGAAATCTTTTCTACACATGTAGATAATTTCTCTGTTTTTATTATCTCTTTCCAGCCTCTGCTTTTTAGAGAAGGAAACCAATATCCAAAGAGCTTGACTGATTTGCCCATTGTCCAGACACATTATCTTAAAATGTATTCTCTGTCATCACATATTTCTGAGGAACTTTTATATTAGTTTAAGCATTTTGTTTTATATTATCTTTTTAAGGACTTTTCTTTTTAATATTTATTGTTATGTATTTTATTTATTACCTAAAACCTAAACATTTTAATACATGCTGAAAATGAAAAGAGGGAATTCTTTGTGAAACTGTGATCTTTTGTAACATACAGAATGGTTTTTTTCTCTGCCTATGATTTTTTTTAATAATTCAAATGTAACAAGATCTTTTCACTATTGTACTGTGTTACTTTAGAGTTTTTATCTTCATCTTTTGGTTTTTGATTTTTTTTAAATGATTCATTTTTTTTCTCTTTCTTTTTTAGTATCACAAAGATTAAGGCAGATACCTACATGTCTGGCAAAGGAGGATCTAAGCAGCTGAAGTTAGTGCTACCCCTTTGAGATGGATGTTTGATGGTAAAACAGGAGTTGAAAAAATCCCCATCAATCTATGAGGAAGAGACATCTTACAACAATTAGGATTATAAATGAGTACTTCTGTTTTTTAGGCAGGGCTGCTATTGAAGGCTTGCCAACACTTTCACTTGTCCCTATCCAATGGAAAACTGACACACCAGTGTGGATAGAACAGTAGCCCTTAGCTGGCAATAAAATTCAGGCCTTATTAGATATAGTACAGGAGCAACTTGACCAAGGTCACTTACAACCTTCTCTAAAGTCCTTGGAATTTCCCACTATTTGTTGTAAGAAAGAAATCTGGAAAATGAAGGATATTGACTTATTTGAGAAAGGTAAATGAACAGATGGAAACTTTGGACTTCCATCTCCTACTCAATTGTCTAGAGAATGGCCTCTGTGGGTTATAGACATTAAGGATTGTTTCTATTCTATCCCTCTAGATAAAGAGGATATGAAAAGATTTGCCTTTTCAGTTAAGTTCAGCATTAAGTTAGCTGAGCCTTATAAAAGATATGAATGGATAGTTTTGCCACAGGGAATGAAAAACAGCCCTACTATGGGTCAAATGTATATTGTTGCTGCTCTTACTCCAGTAAGAAAAGCATTTCCAAAAGTTATGTGATTACATTACATGGGTGATATATTGGGATGTGCACCTGAGGAACAAATATTAGAAGCATGTCTACAAAAAACCATTGAAAAACTAAGGAATTATAAATTGCACATAGCTCCAGAAAAAATTCAAAGACATGCTACTTTTCAATATTTAGGATATGAAGTATACCCTAAGGTGCTTACAGTACAAAAATTTTCCTTAAGAACAGAGAAGCTAAACATCTTAAATGACTTTCAGAAATTGATAAGGAATTATAAATTGCACATAGCTCCAGAAAAAATTCAAAGACATGCTACTTTTCAATATTTAGGATATGAAGTATACCCTAAGGTGCTTATTACAGTACAAAAATTTTCCTTAAGAACAGAGAAGCTAAACACCTTAAATGACTTTCAGAAATTGATAAGAGATATCCAATGGATGGGTCCAGTGTTAGGCTTGACTACCTATCAATTGCAACCATTATATGACATTTTAAGGGGAGACAGTGCTTTAAACTCACCACGACAGCTTACAAAAGAAGATCAACTTGCTTTAGCCCATGTGGTTGAAAGAGTCACTCAAAAACCCTTGGAAATACCAGTTTTTGCTACAAAACAGGCACCCACAGCAGTCCATCAAGGAGAAAGTGTGATAGAGTGGGTGAACCTCCCAGTACAGAACAAAGCCTTATTCCTTACCCAGTGCTTGTGACTGGAATTTTATTAAAGGCCATTAAGCGAGCAGTACAATTAGCTGGGATAAGTCCTGACAAGATATACACCTTTTATATTAATGCACAAATTAATGGATGCTGTGAAACCATCCCAGAGTGGCAAATTTTATTAGCTATGGCTCCAAATTTTACACACCAATCTCCATTAAAGATAACCCAGCTATTACATAATTGGTGATGGATTCTTGAAGAAAAGGTTTCTAAAGTTCCTCTTAAAGGGACCAGCTATCTTTACAGATATATCCAAACATAATATTTACACTGTATACTCTCCTGACTTAATTATAAAGAGATCAGTCAGAACTCCTTTTCAGTCCACGCAGCAGAATGAATTGTATGCAATCACTCTAGCTCTTACTTATTATCCAGGAGATATAAATATAATATCTGACTCAGCCTTTTAAGTGTGGTACTGTTGTGCCACATTTCTCTTTAATTGTCCTGACTTAATTTCCCTAATTGGTTCTGCCTCCATTTCCCTTATTGTCCTGAGTTTCCCTGAATTGTTCTACCTCAGTTTCCTTAACTGTGAGGCTCAAGATGAGGGGGAGATCAGACTTCCTGGCTCCTAACTCCTTTTGCCCTAAAGAATTTATGGCACTGCCCTTCTAAAATATTCCAAAAGATAAGACTATCCAGGATACCTCATCGACATCTTTACTTCTGTTTATTCAAACATCCTGACTCTGGCTTTTAGTAAGAATTTATAGCTTTCCCCCCATTCTGACAGAACCAAATGGTTCTCTAAAACCCTTCACTCTCTTTTTTCTCTTTCTTTGTTCAGAAAGGACTTGGGATTCTCCCATCCGTCATTAGATACTTTGAGACAAGAGTCCTGTCCAGTCAATTAAACTCTCCAATTAATAAAATATTGAAAACTCTCTAATCTCTATCTTGCCTCAGCTTCTCCGGCATTACAGTACAAAGAATTGCCACAGCCCAAATAAAATTTGTAGCCTCTAATATATATAAGCTCTTTAAAGAACTTCAAGAGCAAGTGAGAAAGCATCCAGGTAAGATTTATAGCTTGCATGTCCACTCTCATAGTGGACTTCCAGGTCCTATTTTTGATGGTAATTCAAAGACAGATTGCCTTCTAATCATGTTGGCCAATACTCCCTTATTTCAAGAAGCCCAAGAATTTAAAATATCATCATGCTGCTTGAGCTTTATAATTTGGAATAACAAGAGAGGAAACTAGGAGCATAGTAAAAGCTGGCATTCCTTTCCACGCTCCTACACCACCTCCAGGGAAGAACCCTCATGGTTTGAGACCCAATGAAATTTGGTAAATGGATGTGACCCATTATACATCTTTTGGTCATCTGTCTTTTATGTTTTGGTAGACACCTTTTCAGGATTCACTTTTGCAAAACCAGCAGCAAAAGAAACAGCCTGAGTGGTCACTAAATTCCTTATACAAGCATTTGCAATTATGGGTATGCCACAAGCAATAAAAACAGACAATGGACCTGCATATACTTCTAATCATTTTGCACACTTTTGTGCACAGTATAAGATTATACACACCACTGACATATCTTTTAATCCTCAAGGACAGGCAATAATAGAGAGGAGAAACAGAGACATTAAGATACTCCTCAAAAAAACAAAAGAAAGGGGGAGCCACAGGTAACCCTAGAGAACTTCTAAATCTAGCTCTTTATACTATTTAACTTCTTGCTTTTTGACAAAGATGTACTGGTTCTGGCAGACAGGTTTTATTACCCACCAGAAGGGCAGTATCCAGTGCGAGTAGATCCACTATCTTTAGATAATCCCCAGGTGATGTGGAGAGACCCAGAAAGTGGTGAATGGAAGGGACCAGATAGGTTAACTGCTTGGGGGAGAGGGTTTGCTTGTATCTCTATAGATGGAGAAGGAATCAGATGGGTGTCAATGAGCCATATTCGCCTTGTCCATAGGAGAGAGATGGAGCAGACCCTTGAAATGAAGGAGAAGACCCAATAAATATTGGGTGATTCCATCACTGACTGTTCTCACTCCTGAAAGAGCATGGCTGTTAATTGTTAATGAGACTGATGGAGGACTTTAAAACCCTCAGGAATCATTGGAATCCCTGAGACATGATAAGATTGTTGTAGGACTTCAAAATCTGCAGGAATCATTGGATTCTCTGAGACATAATAAGACTGTTGCAGGAATTCAAAAATTTGCAGGGATCACTGGATTCCCTGACACATGAAGTAATGGACAATAGATTGGTTTTTGGATTATCTCTTGCCTGCTGAAGGAGGTGTATGTGTAACTGATGTTTACATAGCCTCCTTCTAGGACTTCTGGAAATCTTTTACAGCACCATGTTGATTTATATTGTTTGTTATATCATTACTTGCATGTACAATTCATGTTTGTTACACCACATTGAGCCTGCACTGGCTGTGGAGAGAGTCATCACTAATAGCCTGTGCGTTATTGCTATGTGCTTGTGTAATACCTCTCATGGTGATGGGTTTGTGCATACCTGTTTCTAGTAATACCCTCCAGCCCAGAAACCTACTAGCAATATCTGGCTTGACTTCCCTTTGTTGTTTGTCTTCTCTCTTCCTGAGAAGTTGGGGGGGGGGGGCGGGGCGTGATCACCTGCTTTTTGGTGTTTTCACCTCCCTGAGAAGTCAGGGATGGTGTAATCACCTCTGTTCTAAAACAAAAGAAAGCAGGAGATATAAAGGGCTGAAACTGTGAAAAGATGCACTTGAATCAGACAACCCAGCACGTAAGGCTAATTACCTATTCCATGTGAGGCAAAGACTCTATTAGCATATGTTTTGGATAAATGGCTCTTCTCACTGTTTGGTGCTTACTCAATGTTTGGTGTTAAGATAGTCAAAGGCAAGGATTAGAGGGTGGGGTGAGACAAGCCAGAGTCACTTTGTGACAGGATGAAGAGCCTAGAAGTTGGTGACTCTGGACTCAAGAATCCAGGAGCCTGGAAGCAGCTTGCCTGTCTCCTTCACTTCTCTCCCTAAAGACCAAGGACTTTAATTTATAATGACACTGGACGATCCTGAGGCCTCTAGGGAGCTAGCCTGGACTTTACAGAAATCAAAGTTATCTATAGTCATAGAAAAATATTTTAAATTACTACTAATTAATAGAAACACAAATTAAACCAACTCTGAGGTATTACTTCACACTTATCAGAAATGACAAATGCTGGAGGATATGTGGGGAAAATAGGTTCATTGATGAACTGCTGGTAGAACTGTTAATTGGTTCAACTATTTTGGAGAACAATTTGGAATTAGACCCAAAAAGCTTTTATCCAGTAATACCATTACTAGGTCCAAAATCCAAAGAGATTGAAGAAAAATGAAAAGGACCTATATGTATAAATATATATATAGTAGCTCTTTTTGTAGTGGCCAAAAATTGGAAATTGGGGGAATGTTTATCAATTGGGGAATGGCTAAACAAGTTGTGGCATATGATTGTAATAGAATATTATTGTGAGAAATAATAAGAGAGTAGTTTCAGAAAAACATGGCAATACCTATATGAATTGATACAAAGTGAAATGGAACCAGGAGATCACCATGTACAGTAAAAACGGTTGCACTAATGATCAACTGTGAAAGATTAGATTTGGCTAGTTTGATCAATGAAAAGATCGAAGACAATTCCAAAGGACTCAGGATGAAAAAAAAAAAATGCTGTCTACCTGGAGAGAGAGAACTAGTGAACCTTGAATGCAAATTAAAGTATACTTTCCTCACTTTAGTTTTCCTGGTTTTTTTTTTTAAACATAGTTAATATGGAAATATGTTTTGCATGATTTCACGTGTAAAACTGATATATTGCTTTTTTTCTCTATATAGTTGGAGGAGAGAGTGGGTGAGGATTTGGAAATCAAAATGCAAAACAATAAATAAATAAATAAATAAATGTTAAAAACCATTGACTAATAACATGAAAGAAGAACAAACTGAATTGCCAAAAGGGGAAACACTTCTATCTACACAGTAAAACATGGAAAGAGGACTCTCTACAAAAACATAAAATTTCTATTTCATAGCAATTGTTCTTTTGTTAAATAAATATGTATATATATATAATGATATGGATATATGGGTATGTATACACATTGCATGTATATATGTATATACACACACACACACATACACACACACATATGCATCAGTCTTTTTTTTTTCCTTTTTTTTTCCCCCTGAGGCAATTGGAGTTAAGTGACTTGCCCAGGGTCACACAGCTGGGAAGTGTTAAGTGTCTGAGGCCAAATTTGAACTCAGGTCCTGCTGACTTCAGGACTAGTGCTCTATCCACTGTGCCACCTAGCTGTCCCTATATAACTGTTCTATAGATTACTTTCAAAACTTTTCTGTTTGGCTGTCCTTCCTTCTGTCCCTTCTGTGCATTAAAAATTGTTTTGGCTTCAGTATTACTAATCCTTCCCTTCCTTTCCCTCCAAATGAAAACTTAAAGAAAGCAGTAGAGGAAAAACACAATGAACCATGTAGTCAAGCAAGAAAAATAAGCTACACAGTGGCCATATTTTAAAGTATATATGTTGTTTTATGTATGTTTTGGAGAGACAGAGCGATGAGGGGGGAGAGGGAGGGAAAGAAGGAAGGAGGAAGAGAGGGAGGAAGGGAGGGGGGACAGCAGAGAAAGGGAGAGAGAGAGAAAGAGAGAGAGACAGAGAGAGAGAGAGAGAGAGAGAGAGAGAGAGAGAGAGAGAGAGACAGAGAGACAGAGAGACAGAGAGAGACAGAGACAGAGAGAGAGAAACAGAGAGAGAAAGAGAGAGAAGGAGGGACAAAGGGAGAGAGGGAGGAAGAGGGAGAGATTTCTTTGATTAGATTTGTAAGGCAACTGTCAGATACATTTTGACAACACAATTAACTGTACTTCACCTCAGGACAGGAATTCATCATTCTCATATATTAAGCCATAGTAGAGAAATATAAATTTCAAGTTTCAACCACCTTGTTAGCCAGCTATTAACTTCCTAAGTTGATTTTTCTCTCTCTTTCCTCTAAAAATATGTGCATATAAAAGATATACTATGTACATATTTTTGATGCGTTCCTATATGCAAATACATTATTTCTCCTAAGAAAATGTAAATTCCTTGAGGATAGAGATTTTTTTCACTTTTGTCTTTAGCAAAATTTCCTTCCCATAGTAGATACTTAACAAATCTTGTTAATTGCATGATTTCAACATTATTAAGCATTTATTGAGTGTAAGAAGATAATTTGGTGACCCAATGGATAAAACTCAGAAGATCTGAAGGTAAATTCAGACTCAGACACCTAACTGTGTGATCCTGAGCAAGTCATTTATTCCTGTTTGCCCCAGTTTCCTCATTTATAAAATGAACTGGAGAAGGAAATTGTATTATCTTTGCCAAGAGAACCCTAAATAGCGTCATAAAATATAAGATATGACTAAGAAAAATACATAAGGTACTACAGTAACTCACATCTTGCCAAATCATGTGAAGATGAGCAGTGAAATCTATGATAATCAAATAGTCTGCTGTATAAAATTATAATGTACAATATATGTGATTGCCAATGTTCTAAGAATTATTACTATTTTCTTGCACTTATTGTTTTATGTTTCTCAAGGCATTTCTCTAGCAACAATCCTGTGAGATAACTATCAATCTATTTATTTATCTATCTATCTATCTATATCCACATATATATATGCATATATTTGGTTAATATTGTTATTACTGACATTTTAATATGAACTAAGATTATTACTCTTTTTGATATGAAGCTGAGATTCCGAAATGTTGATCCATCTATGATAAGAGAGCTAAATGAGAATCAGCTATTCTAGTTCTAAGATACTTTTCACTATAATTAAATATACTTTATCTTTCTTCAATGATTCAAATCAATTAATTCATTGAGATCCAACATCTCACAATGCTTCAGGATCATCATTTTAAAATGTCTCTGCAGGCATGTGGAATAGCTCACTAGAAGAATGATAAACAATTACATTTGTCCTATCTGAATATGGTATAGCAAAGGATCTATTAAAGACAAATGTTATGTTGACCTAGAACAATCAATCTCATTTCAAATACCTCTGAGTAACAAACTGACTTCATGCACAAAAGTTTTCCTGGGAAGACATAATTATGTCCTAACAATCTTGGATATGGCCCCAATGGGAATATGTTTTGCTTTCCCTCATTACAAAGAACACTGGATGGATTACCCATTTTGTTTGGTAGTTTTACAATTTCTCCAAGTATAGATGTTGACACCATGGAAGAATTTTGTCCATATTCCAATATTCAAAATGGAATTAAGTGTAAACTTATCAATGAATATCAATGAATTAAAAACATTTATCTAATATGCATTAGGTAATGGGGATACAATGAGGGGGAGAAATGATATTATTCCTATCTAACTAACTAACTAACTAAGGAATTACACATAAATTTATACAAAAATATAGGGTAATATTTGAAGAAGAGAGTCTAGCAACTAGGGAAGCAGAAAGGGCTTCATATTGAGAGATGGTCTTTTAGTTGAGTTTTGAAGAAAAATAGTAAGTCCAAGTGTTGGAATCATTTGGGATAGGTAGCTGGATTCTAAAGTAATTGGGAGTAAGATGTGATTGGTCTAGAAATGTAGGTTGGAGTCAAGTTTTTAAAAATCTTTTTAAATGTCAAAGGAAATGGTATTTCATCCTAAAGATAACAGGGACAATAAAGTTTATTGCCACTACCCTACACAATAAAAGAACCAGTTCTATGAATTGTTTATTCAATTGTACAAAATTTGCTCAAAAGCCAATCTTCATTCACTCATCTTTATTCTTGCATGGATTGTCAAATCATTCTGATTAATTTCTCAGTTAGGAGGCTCTTCAATATTTTGGGTTTGATATAATCATCCAGTCCACAAAAGAATCTATTTCTTTTGACTTGAAAATCACAAAACATCTGACTGGCTAAAGAAACATACCTCTCGGAGGCAAAATGAATACTGGAAGCCCTTCATATTTAGTATCTTTGAGCTTCCAGCAATTCAATTCTCTTAATACTCATCATTTGTATAACATTAAAGATAGGCTAAGTACTTTCTGTGCCTGTGCTAACGTGAAGAGTATAAATAGATAGATAGGTGATTAGAATAAGTGGGGTTAGGACTAATTTTTTTTTAATAGCTTTTTATTTACATGGTATATGAATGGGTAATTTTTCAGCATTGATAGTTGCAAAACCTTTTGTTCCAACTTTTCCCCTCCTTCTCCCCACCCCTCCCCCAGATGGCAGGTTACCAATACATGTTAAATATGTTAAAGTATAAGTTAAATACAATATATGTATACGTAGGACTGTTTTGTTTAAGGGATTGTGTTTGAATATCATATGGGACCTATACCTGTCTTACCTGTCTGACCTTACAAAAATTGAGGGCTTATAATTTTTATGGCTGAGGACTATAATTCATCAAGGATGTTATTTTAAAATCCTGCACATAAGTTTAAAAAACCAACATCAAAGGATTTGTTCCTTAACGACCAAAAAGGGTTTGTCTCATTTCTTGAAGGATGCTCATCATTTCTCAAAAGTATAGTACTCCCATATAATAGCCTTTCTATCCCCAAAGTGTACAAATGAGTGAGCCAAAAATTAATTATATTAAAGCAACAGCTCTTTTTTTTTATCTTTTATATGCTGACTGTGTACATTGAATTTTGACCATTTGCCTTACTGAACATAAAAAACCTCCAGCAATAACAATGGCTGTTCCCAGTAATTGCTTTAAATTTTCTTCTAATCTGAGGCATTTAGGAAGATCAGAAGATGATGGCCTCATTTTCATTTGCCCAACAACTGACTAAATCTGATAAGTAAAGGGGACTTTTGGATTTTCAACCACTTGGCATTTTTCTTTCCCCCTCTCCTTTGAGTTAGTTTCCTTTAAATGCTATCTTCAAGAAGAACAGCAAGTCAGGCTTTCCAAAAAGACAGATAACAATTTAAAGAAAACAATCCTTCAAAGAGGAAACCCTTTTTCTTTCTCTGGGAGGGTTCATGGTAGACTTTCAATGTTATTATAACATTTTTTCTCCCTTTAATAGAGAAGTGAAAGCTGGAGTATATATAACAACAGTAATAATTTTTTTTTTTTAAATCACTAACCCCACAAGAATGAATGTCAACAAAGCAACAAAAATTGATGAGTCATGAGAAGCTTATGGGTAAAGACATTGTTGTTTAGTTGCTTTAGTAGTATCTGTCTCTTCATGACCCCATTACGGTTGTTTTTTTTGTTTTGTTTTTTTTGTTTTTTGTTTTTTTTTTTGCAAAGATACTGGAATGGTTTGTCATTTCCTTTATTTCCTTTTCCAGCTCGTTTTATAGATAAAGAAACTGAGGCAAACAGTTCACATAGCTAGTACCTAAGGTCAGCTTTAAGGTCAGAAAGATCATTTTTCCTGACTCCAAGACTAGAACTCTATCAAATGAGACATCAAGCTGCCCCCAAAAAGACATAAGTGTGCAAATCAATTCATGGGATGCTTCTATTTTCAAAAACATTAACTCATTCATTACATGTAAAAATTAATTTTTCCCATTTCTTAACGTTCCAAGTTTTACCATATTTTATAATAGTTCTCATACTTTTTTTTTAACTTTTTTTTTTTTAATTTATGGAATAAAACAAGCATTTCCATCTAGCTAATTTTACTCTCTGAGTCTCATTAGTGAGCAGTAAGTTGAAAAGGCTAGACAAAAATTTCATAACTTTTTGTTTGATAAATTTAAGGTTCCTTTTTATTTCAAGCTAAGCATCTGGAAAACTGATAGGCCAGCCAGTTTTAGATTCATGTGTCAGAAAGAAATTGGTTTTGGTTTTTGTTGTTGTTGTTGTTTTGGGTTGTTTTTGTTTTTTGCTTTTGTGGAGTTGCTTCTACTCCTAGACTAGTCTTATTGCTTTTTTAGCCTAAGCTATCCACTGTATGCCTAAATGTGAATGACAAGTCAGAAGTGATTGTAGATTAATGAGAATTGGCCTGGCACTGTCTATAACTGGTCAGAATCTTACTAATTGCACTGAATCTGTGACAAAGTTTAGAAATTTCATTTTTAAATGCTGTTGTCAGGTATAAAAAAAAAATAGTAATTAGCATTTATATGACAATTTAAATTTTATAAATAACTTTATACATGTTAACTCATTTGATCATCACAAAAATCCTAGAGGATTAGGTGCCAATTTTATTCTCAGTGTACAGATAAGGAAACTGAGTGACTTATTTACTTATCTGGAAGCATTGTTATATATAACACTTATAGAAATCATTGTAATTTTTGAACAAATGATATGAAATTAAGTGATAATGAGTATACATTAATTACTGTTTTTTAATACTCAGTCACTGTTTTAAAAAAATCTAAATGGAAACTTTAGAATAATATGACAGCAAAAGACTGTCATTTAATTGTGAAACATTATATTAAATTTAGTTTAAGATAATTTGTCTTTTTATTTTTTATTTTTTTTATTTTCTTTACATTTCATTTCAGCTTAATTCATCAAATGCAATCAGTGTTGTACAAAGACTACCTTAAGAATCTCCTAAGGGTCTTGTATTTTTAAATGATTAAATAAATTTTTAAGCCTAAAGTCCTGTTTCATGAAAATTGCTCACTTGAAATGATAGTCATGATGCAGAGAAATGTATGGATTAGATTTTGCCCCATAGTTGTCTTTACTTTGGTCGTTTTATTTTGCTTTATCTTACTTTACCTGCCTTGTCTTATACTGTATTCTGCCCTTTCCTGTCCTTCCCTGCTGAGTCTTTTTTTTCCTCCAAAAGTAAATCCTATGGCTAATTAGCATGGAAATTTTGACCTGTCCTTTTCTAATCTGGGACAGTTTGCTCCTCCTTAAACATTCTGATGGTCCCTACTGAGGTACAAGTGAGGCGGAGCTCACTATATCATTGTCCCACTTAAGGCTGACAATAATTAGTTTTAGTCTATTACAGCTCAAAACTACTAAGCTTAAATGATTCACCTTCCTCAATCTCCTCAATTTCAGGAATTATAGGAATGAGCCATTGTGCTTGATCTTCCCTTTACCCCCTTTTTTATGTTTCTTTCTGTCTTTACTCCAACTCCCATATTCAACCTTTAAAATAAATGACATAAAAAAGAACATGGTTAATATAACTTCTGTATTTTGAATGATTAATAACATATTACATAATTTTTTTACAAATTGTGCTCTACTTCATTCATAAATTCCAAAAAAAAAATTAATGTTTTTCCTACTGAGGGGAATAAATAAATAGGGTACTATACATCTATTTTATTTTGATATAGTGTAAGGAATTGTAAGCCTTCATTAATTAAACTCTACAATATCCTCTATGCTAGAATATCCTTGTCCCTTTTTCCAATCATCTTTACAAATGTCCACTATGTACCTCCATTCCTATTGTATATCCCTATATTGTTGATTTAAGTTTGAAGAAATCACCAAACTCTGTTGCTTGGGTCCACTACAAATTTATCTCTATTGGGCTCTTCCTGAAGAAAGACCATAATTCTATTCCTCCTTAATTGATTCACTATATCTTTGTCCATCAGATAACTACATGGTGCAGTGGATAGAGTACAGAGCATGGGGTCAGTGTCATCTCTTCTCAAGACTCCCAGGACACCCTTCTCCTACTCTATCAGCTAAGGACCTCATTTCACACTTCATTGAATAATTGAGGCCATTTGTTGAGAACTATCTTTTCTCTCATCCTCCTCATTTAGACATATCCCTCATTCCCACTCAATACCTTCTTTTTTTACTTCAACTTCTGGAAACATCCCTTTTTTTTTTACCAAGTTCTTTAAATATTCTTGAGCCTGCTCCTTCATTTTTTGTCCACCACAAACCTCCCACAAACCTCATCTCTAATATTAATCTCTCATTATCTACTGCTTTTTTTGTTAATAGTATTATATTTTCCCAACTACATATAAAGAATTTTCAACATTCATTTTTGTAAGACTTTGTGTTCCGAATTTTTCTCCTTTTTTCCCTTACCTCTCCCCTCCCAAGACAGCAGTCTGATATATGTTAAATATATGCAATCCTTTAAACCTATTTCCATATTTATCATAATGTGCAAGAAAAGTCAGGCCAAAAGGGAAAAAACCATAAGAAAGAAAAAAACAAACAAACAAACAACAAAAAGAGTGAAAATACTGTGTTGCAATCAGTCCCTCTTTCTGGATACAGATGGCTATCTCCATCACAAGTCTACTGAAACTGGTCACCTGTTGTTGAAAAGAGTTCATAATTGGTCATCACATAATCTTGCTGTTGCTATGTACAATGTTCTCTTGGTTCTATTCACTTCACTCAGCATCTGTTCATTTAAGTCTCTCTAGGCCTTTCTGAAATCAGCCTGCTCATCTTTTCTTATAGAACAATAATATTCCATTTCATTCATATACCATAACTTATTCAGCCATCCCCCAACTGATGGCATCCACTCAATTTTCAGTTCCTCATCCCTACAAAAGGGCCTGCTACAAACATTTTTACACATGTGGGTCTTTTCCCCTCTTTATCATCTATTTGGGATACAGAGCAGTAGCAACAATCTTGGATCAAAGGATCTGCACAGATTAATAGTGGGTATTCTATTATTTTTCTTACTACCTAAAAATATTTCTGTAACTCTTTCATCCTTAAAAAAGACTCATTTTTTTCTAGCTATTATCCTCTTATCTTTCCTAAATTTTGACTAATCTTGACAAAGTGTTTACCTTGATGCCTCCCTCTCTTGTCCTTTCTTCTAAACCCATGGCAATCAGTCTCCTAAGAAGACAATTCAGTTAAAAATGCCCTGTGTCAAATCACCAGTGATCTTTTTTCGACCAGATCTAATAGCCTTTTCTCACTCTTCACTCTTACTGACATCTCTGCAATATCTGACATCTATATTGATTACTCTTTTCCTAGATATTGTCTCCTTGATAGGTTTTTTGGGACATTGACTCTGGTTCTACTATTTCTATGACCACCTTATCTTCAGTCTCCTTTGCTGGTTTTTTTCATCTCTGCCATGACTACTAACTGTGAGTGTTCTCTAAGGATATATCCTGGCTTCTCTTCTCTTTCTGTTAAATCTAATTTGCAGATACCATTAGTTCCCATGGATTCAATTACCTATATACAAAATGTTTCACAGATCTGTGTATGTACTTCTAAACTACAATCTTCGACCTTTTAGACATCTGAAACAAGGTGTTCCTTAGGCAATTTAAACTTGGTATGTCTAAAACGAATTCACTATCTTTCCACTAGCTATTCACTATAGTGAACTTATTGTTGCATAATATATTGTGAACTATTAATATATAGAGAACTAGCATTGTCCTAGACACCCATTTTCACAATCTCAGTACCATTTTTGACTTCTCACTGTTACTTGCTGTAGCTCAGAACTTCACCACTTTTCCTCTGTTCTATTAAAGCATCCTAATTGATCCCCATTCCAATCCTAGTTTTTCCAAAACTAGGTCCATTTATGCATGCATAAATTATCCCCAGCAAAATAAACTTCAGTGGTTTCCTATTACCTTCAGAGTGAAACATAAAGTTGACTATTTGACAAAGCAAATCCACCCCTCTTCCAAATTTCCCTGTTTCAGTAAATTGAACCATAATTCTATCTTCCAGTTTCATAAATTATATGTTATCTACAACACTTTCTCTTCCTCACCTCATATCCAACCAGTCACCAAATAATGTTTTTCCACTTCTACAACATCTCATGAATCTGACCTCATTTTCTTCACTCACACAGCCACCACCTTAGTTCTTGCAATGCCTTTCTAATTAGTCTCTCTGCTTCCAATCTCTAACTTTTTCAAAGTGTCACACTGCCAAACTTATTTCCCTAAACTTTAGTTCTGATCAGAAGCCACCTTTTACCTGTAGGGTAAAATGCAAATTCTTTGTTTAAATTTTGAAATCCTTCTTAATGTGGTCTTAACCTATCTTTCAAGTGTCATTATATATTACTGCACTTCCTGCACTGTTACTCTAGATAAACTGGCTTTCATTCGTTTCCTCACATACAACACTCTCACTTGCTATCTCTATATGGAGACTGAACAGTCAATCAACATGCTGCTGGTTCCTCATTGCCTTTCTTTGCAACCTCTATAATTAGCAACTAGGAGAAGTTTAATATACTAGTTGACTGACTGAATATATTACCTTTTCATTTCCAACTCTTAGCGAATATGACTTCATTCAGGCTCATAACTTGGTATATGAAATACACATGCTACACACAGTTTCATTTAAGGCTTTTTATCCCTAGTATCTAATACAGTGTCCACCACAAGCATCAAGATGCTTAATAGATTCTTGTTGGTTGATCAATTTTTAGTACTGTATCTCTGTCTTTCTTGTTTCCCAAAAAATTACCAGGAAATACATAAAAAAACTACAGAATCAAAATACAGCATTACCTTAAAGGCAATTTTTAAAAAAAATATATAAAAACAACAACTTCTAGTTATTCATGCACACACTATCTTTCTTAAAACACAACTAGAGAGTCTGGTAAAATAAATGTAGCAAAATAGGGATAGAAATAAAAATCTCAAATAAACTTGGGAAAACTCAGTCTCACATTCTTTGGAGTCATTTGGCAATAACTTTAGCTTGTCCAGAAAACACTAAAAATAGCTTTTTTTCATCCAAACATTAGCCTCTAGATAATTCTGTCAAGTGGAATGTGGCAGAACACTTCTACTCCACCATGGAAAGAGTCACTATAATTCCCTGAAGTTTCACAGCACTCAACCAACTCCCAGTAGAAAAGACCCCAGACTTCAATCTAAGGAAGATGGGGAAATCAGCAAGGCTTTAGGACAAGAATCTTAAATATTTCATGGGATATTGTTAAAGATTGTTCAGGATGGGGGAGAGAGAACAACTTAAGATCTGGAAGTTTCATTCAAACTATTCTCAGGAAAAGTTTATAGTTTACTGACTCTAACTTCAAGTAAGTGACAAAATATCTGGACCACAAGCGTGGAATTAAAAGAGTTCAGAGGCTGTCTACCTTGTTCCCCCAAATACTCCAACCCCTTGAAAGGAAGCCCAATCCAAAGACTGAAAGCATATAAAGATCTTTGCAAAAGTTAAGGTCCGATACATCCATTATTTTAATTAATACTTCTATGGCTCATCTAGGACAACTAAGTGACATCATAGTAACAAACGCTAGACTTGGCGTCAGTAAGAGTCACCTTCTTGAGTTCACATCTATCCTCAGACACTTACTAGCTCTGTGATCTTGGGCAAGTCACTTAACCTTGTTTGCTTCAGTTTCCTTCAGAGTGAAATATTTATATGAATAACAACCTAAAAGGAGTATTTATCATAGAATCAGAAATTTAGAATTGGAAGTAATCTTAGAGATTATGTAATTCAATTGCCTCATTTTTGATAGCTGAGGAAAGAGCACATGGCTATTAAGTAGCAATGTTGAGACTGGGACCCAGATCACCTAAACCCTCAGGCCAGGGTTCTCTCTAGTATCCCATGACTTTTTAGAAAGGATGTCTGTACTGAATGGACATTTACTCTAAATGAATTATAAAGTCTTTTTCCATACTAAGATCATAGGATCAAAATATTTAGATCTGAGAGAGTCCCTAATCCTACCTCTTCATTTATTTCATAATCCTATAGTACAATCTAGGAACTTACATTATTTAGCTCATTCTTTCAAAAACTCCTAAGATTTGTGCTTTCAAAATTTTATTATTGTTTATTCTTTAAAAAGATTAGTTTATTCATAACATCTGGATTTCAAAATTTTTCTGGTGAGATTATGAGAGTACTCGTGTTGCCTGAGGCAATGGAAAAGAAAGGAAAAATGTCAGAGGATTTTTGATGGGGATTTTGTCTCAAATGTCATGTTCCTTTTCAAGGAACATTGAAGATGCAAATAAAAATGAAAATAATTAAATAGCACCTATTCTTAGCAAAAGAGGGTCTTTATTTCTTTTTGTTTTTCTTTCTTAGTTTTAATTATAACTGAATTACAGAGGATGATAAATGGTTTGATCAAATACAACAATATTTCTGAGTGCAGAATTAAACTTTAGAAATAAAAGTCTTCACTCAAACTCCAAGAAGAGAGGTAAGGTATTCTGTCATCCAATGCTCTGCCTGCAGATTATCTGGACTGATCATTTACTGTGATTGCTTCTATAACCTTTTCCACTGTCACTATTATTGTCTCAACACAGGCTAAATCACATCTTAGCTTAGTCATCCTGATCAACATGGCTATTACAAGAAATGCAAATTCATTTAGTATGAAGATATGTCATAATTTGTATTTTTTGCGTTTCATTCAGTTCCTAGCAATAGTGCATTTGTATACTGCAGATATTTAATAAATATTTGTTGAATGATTAAAATTAATGAATGCCTACAGCCCTACTCATTAAGGATCTTTCAAATCACTATTTAATTCATTGCCTGTTCCAATCAAACTTACCTCCTAGCATTCCCCACAGATAACATAAATTTCCTCTCTCTATCTTTCAAGTGTCTCCCTCAAGCCTGGAGGTCATGAGATTTCCTTATCTCTGCTTCAAAGCACCCCTAGTTCTTTCAAAAAACAAGTGTGGTTCCACCTACATGAGACCTTTCCTGATACAGAATTATTGTCACTCTCTCCTCTCCCACTCGAAATCACTCTGTATTCCTTTGTATTTGTGTATCTGCATATATATTAAAACCTCCTAATAGATTTTTAGCTCATTGAGGATAGAAGATATTTATCTTTTTTTTCCCCTAGGACTTAGCACATGTTATACATGATATGTTTTTGGTAAATGTCAGAATTAGAAGAGACTTTAAACATGAATCAAGTATATTTCTCTCATCTTATAGAGAAGATGGAACCCCAGATCAGCAATGGTACTTTCCAAAAGTGACAGTAAGGGACAGCTAAGTGATGCAGTAGATAGAGCTCCAGGCTTAGAATTAAGAAGGCCTGAGTTCAAATTCAACTCAAACACTAACTGTGTGAGTCACTTAACATTGTTTGCCTTTACCAGCAAAATGAGACAAACCATTCCCAGTGTCTTTGCCAAGAAAATCCTAAATTAAGTTATGAAGAGTTTAAAAGATCTGAACAATAATAAAGGGGCAGATTTAGACTTATAATAATTAGGTCCTTGATACTTTGTTTAATACTTCCTTCCCACTTTATCCATAATCTTTTTATGAGCATTAGGTTTTGGTCTTAAAAACCTCTTGTTCTTGTTTTTTTTTTTTTTTTTTTTTTTTTTTCAAACGACAAGGAGAGTTAAGATATATATATATATATATATATATATATATGTCCTTGTTTAATCTTCATTCATATATTTCCTTAAATAAATGTATCCTATCCTGCTCTGATTTAAGAATATAGGATTTTGGAATTTAGTTATTTACCATTAAAGACACATTGTGCCATCCACAAAATGTAGTTGTCTGTCTCCTTCGAAAAAAATGTTTATCAATTTCAACATTGCTGCATCTCTGCCTTCTCTTTCCTCCACCATTTATTTGAAAGAAAAAATAATATAAGGAGCCCTCCCCCCATATCTCTCTCTCTCTCTCTCTCTCTCTCTCTCTCTCTCTCTCTCTCTCTCTCTCTCTCTCTCTCTCTCTCTCTCCCTCTCCCTCTCTCTCTCCCTCTCTCTCTCTCCATCTCTGTCTCTTTCTTTATCTGTCTCTATATCTGAGTTGTTGTCTCTCTTATCTGTGCCTCTGTCTCTATTTCTCTGTCTCTGTCTCTTGTCTCTGTCACCGTCAATCTCTGTGTGTCTGTCTATCTCTCTATCTTTCTCTCTCTCTCTATGTGTGTGTGTGTGTGTGTGTGTGTGTGTGTGTGTGTGTGTCTACACCCATTTTGGTATTGATTCTGATTTATATGAGGCCACAGAAAGAGAAGCAATTTCAGTTTTCCAATCTATGTTTGAAATAAGAAAAATTAAAATTAATGTGAAACAAAAAACAGGTTGATCCTAACATGAAATAAAGCAACAAAGATCAGCCATGATTGGAAAACAAATCTGAAGTGTGACTATTGAGGAAGTAAGTCATTTTGTTATATTAATATCAAATTTAATATGGTAATCCAAAAGAATTTACTTCCATATGAGTACTTTATATCAGATTATAGATTTAGATCTGGAATTGACCATAAAGGTTATCTATTCCAATCCCCCCCCTCCACTTCTTTTTAAACCTATTCTTCATCAGTTCTTTTTTACATAAAGGAACTCAGTCACAATCCATATCCTTTTTTTTAAACTTCTCTGAAGCATTTGATACTGCTTATCACCCTTCTCTCTTCTCTCTACATTTTCATGATGCTGTTCTCTTCTGGTTCTCCTCCTACCTATCTGACCATTACTTTAGCATCTCCTTTGCTGTGTCTTCAGTTAGGTCATACTACTAACAATACATGTCCCTCAAATTCCTATCTTTAACTTACTTGTCCTCTATATATAATATTTCATTTGAAGATCTCATCAGTTCTTATGGTTTTAATGATTATTTCTATGCAATGAATTCTAATGCTGGATTCTAAGTCTATTTATCTATCCCTACCCTCTCTTTTGACCTTCAATATTTTGTCTCCAAATGCCTTTTAAATACCCTGAACTAGATGTCCTATAGATATTTTGAATTCAATCTGTCCCAGAACTTACTTCATTATTTTCATCATTTCCTCCCAACCTCCCAACTCTACCCTTCTTTTTTGCATTTTCCAAATATCGCCAATCTCACAGGCATTCAGATTTGCAAATTATTTCCCATACTCACCTGATTCCTCACTTGAACTCACACTTCATAGCCAATCAATTGCCAAATCTTGTCTCTCCCCAAAACTTATACTTCCACTTCTGTCTTCTGACACAGCTGCCTTTCTGGTTCACATCCTCTGTTCATGAAATTTGTCCAGATACATGCCTCAACTATAATAACTAGCTGATTGATCTCCTTACCTCATAATCTTTCTTCATTCCAGGCCATCCATCACTTAGCTATCATGTTAATTCCCCTAAAGCAAAGATTTGACAATCTTTATTTGACAATAAATTCCAGTGGCTCACTTTTAATTTCAAAATCAAATATAAAATTATCTGACTCCTAAAATCTCTCTAACCAGATCCTTTCTTACCTTTCAAGGCTTCTTTTTTTCCCCCTTCTCTCCACAAACTCTACAGTACTCAACATTGGTTTGTGCTGTTCTTCATATATAACAATCCACATCCCAAACTTGTGTCTTTTTCCTGTTTGTCTTCCATTCCTGGAATGGTTTTTTATTTCCTGCCTCAACCTCGATATTTTCCTGTCTTCCTTTATGTCTATTGAAGGGACGAACAGCAATACTCTCCAAGTTTATGTTGGGATGAAATGAGGTTTTTGTGAAAGAGTGAATAATTAAAAAGAAGTTTACTGGAATTTCTATGGACATGTCTTCCCTCATCTCCACATGCCAATATATGGATATCAGAGCAGGCTATGGTGAACGCATGAGATTAGCATAGTATTCAGAAATCAATGAAGGCTAAGAGGGGAACTTGACCTCTGTGGATCCCTCTGTGAGGCAAGGACTTGAAGCCAAGGAAATTCTGTATTGGGAAGGAATAAGGAAGATCTGAAAGGATTCAAATGGAACTATGTCTAAAAACTACACATTGTTTTCAGTCTTTCTGGAGACTATCCCAGGAATCATTGGACTGGAGATTCCTTCTTTTCCAAAGTGCCAGTGATTTGTTACAGACATGGCTTCTGGAGGGTTGGACAGTTGGCTGGAACTTACTTAGCTTTCAAGTCAAGCCCATCAAGTCTGAAAGGATTAGATTCTAGATGACTGGGATTTTTCATGCCTTTAGATAACTTGGAAGAAGCATTAGGGAAACCAGGTCCATTTGACTTTCAGGAACAGTTTTGTTTTCTTTTAGGCAAAGCTTTCCTAAGCCAAGAGTATAAAAGAAAAGAAGCTATGTTAGGAAAATTCTGGTTCTAACACAAGACATCAGTCCATATTCTACTTTCTTCAGGAATGCATTCCCTCTAAAATTATCTTTAATTTGCTTTGTACATAGTTGTTTGCATGTTTTCCTCCCATTACATGGGAGCTTCTTTTGGAAAGGACTTTGGAAAGGGACTATTTCTGCTATCTCTATGTTCCCAGTGCCTGACACATATAAGCACTTAATAAATGCTTACTGACTAACTTCCCTAGAACTAGAGTTTGCTGAAGAGGGAGGAACCTGTACCCTGTCTGCATTGAACTTCCAACTCTTTTTTTTTTTTTTTTTTAGTGTACTAAATTTCTTTTTTTAAAAAATTTTAATAGTTTTTATTTACCACATATATCCATGGGTAAATTTTACAACATTAACAATTGCCAAACCTTCTGTTCTAATTTTTCCCCTCCTTCTCCGCCCCCCCAGATGGCAGGTTGACCAATACATGTTAAATATTATAGAATATAAATTAAATACAATATAGGTATACATGACCAAACAGTTGTTTTGCTGTCCAAAAAAAATCGGACTTTGAAATAGTGTACAATTAGCCTGTGAAGGAAATCAAAAATTCAGGTGGACAAAAATAGAGGGTATGTTGGGGTTCATAGTCATCTCCCAGAGTTCTTTTGCTGGGTGTAGCTGGTTCAGTTCATTACTGCTCTATTGGAACTGATTTGGTTGAACTTCCAATTCTTATCAATCTTGGTAAATACATAGTCACATCAAAGTTTTTCATAGTAATAATTTCCTTTACTTAAAGTTCACTAAAGAAGTTCCAAGCAAGGGCAATGAAGATTAATGAGAACAGAGCAAAAGAATTATATCCTATATTTGAAATTCTATCACATATGCAGTTAATTCTATCCAAATTATGAAACTGCCCTTCATCATCACCAATAAAATTACAATTTAATTATCACCAGGAAAAAATATTCAAAAGCAACAATACAAAGAAAAAAAAAAGAATTATTACATGCTACCTTTGAGAACATTATTTTGTTGTAGTAACATTACAACAATACAGAGAACATCATTATTAATCATTTCAATATTGTCTTATATCTCCAAACTGCAATGGTTTTAGTTTATTCTGATATTCCAACAAGGCAGATGATATCATCAGCACAATTATACAGTGAAGAGTAGTGAGAAAAGGCCAGTTAATTATTACATAAAACAAAACACTGATTTATAGGATCATATATTTAGAGCTAAAAGGGATGT
This sequence comes from Sminthopsis crassicaudata, assembly GCF_048593235.1. Lineage (NCBI taxonomy): Eukaryota > Metazoa > Chordata > Mammalia > Dasyuromorphia > Dasyuridae > Sminthopsis > Sminthopsis crassicaudata. The sequence continues at coordinate 220,616,523 of NC_133619.1, read as the reverse complement.
TAAAAGGCATCTAGTCCAAGTCCTTCATTTTTTACAGATGAGGAAACAAATTCAGAGATATCAAGTGCCTTGCTGATGTGAACCAATAATTAATTAATTAAATTATGGAATGGGACAGGCCTGGCTATTTGAGTTCTTACTGAGAGAGGCCACAATGGCAGTGGGAAGTACAATCACACTTTTAAAAGGCACAGAGGGTACTGAGGCAGATGATATGGGAAGGGGAGGATGGGATGGTGAAGAGAGGCAACAGTGGAGAACAGTGGATAGGGAGGGAAAGAGGGAGAGAGTAAAATGATTAGAATTATAATTAGAATTCTAGAATTCATTGATTAGAATTAGAGACACTATATAGCATGGATCTGATAGATATGGAAGTGGTATAGGCAGAGACAAAATAAAACATAGAAAAAATGAAATAAGCAAAAATTTTTGAAATATCAACTGAAATACATCATATTTTTAAAATACAAAGGAAGAAAATTAGGAAACTGTGATCAGACAAATAGCTTAGGTGTTACTGGCCTTCCAGAAAAATAAAAAAGAAAGCTTAAGATTATTAGAGAAAAAAATATACAAAACATGGCCAGGAAATATTTAAAAGAATGTGCAATATAACAATAAATAAGATGCTCATAGACATTCTCATTTGAGCTCATGACAAACAACAGTTTGTTTTTTTATATTTTTGAGAGCAGAAATTTGAGATCTTATGTTTATAGGAATATTGGGGTGAACAGACTTTTATCTGTACAGTCTGGACTGGCCTCAGAAACAGCCGAAGTCAGGATAAATAAAAGTCCTTGGTCTTTAGGGGGAGAAGTGTAGGAGATAGACAAATTTCCACAGGCTCACCACCAACTTTTTCTTCTCCTTGTCCCGCTTATCCTCACCTTTCTCACCCCACCCCTTAATTCTTACCTACAATTCTCTTAACCCTAAATATTGAGCCAGCATTAACTGTGAGAAGAGAAATTCCAAACATATGTTAATGGAGTCATTGTCTTATTTCAAAGAGGGAATTAGATTCCAGTGCACCTATTCAGAGTTTCAGCCCTTTACATTTATTTATCTATACCAACTTGAGGCAAACTCATTAACATACCCAAATCATTTCAAAGTTGTTGATAAAACTTTAAAGTCAACACATCCATATCATCTTAAAATTCTTTATTACTTTTTAGTGTTTTGAGAATGTCTGAAACTTGTCTGGAATTTACTTATAGGATTAAAAATCTTGACAATACCTAAATGGTTTCCCTGATTCAGCACAGAATGTGAATTTTGGTTAATATTTGATACATTTTGTAAATTAGATGAAAGTGAGAATGAGAACAAGAGCAAAAGAGAGACCAAGAGTGAAAATGAGAGATAGAGAATTGAGAGAGAATTAAAAAGGGAAAAAAAACAAAAAACAAACAAACAAACAAACAAAACACACTGCTGATACTTCCCAATAATATCACTCCAATATACATAATGTAAATCGGTATGTAAATCTACCCTGTATCTGTTGTCTTTCATTCTCAATTAAATACAATTTTGTTTCAGGACACTAAAATTTACAGGGCTCAACAACAGATCTTATCATAGATTTTGAAAGGTAAACCCATTTTACTATGTTTCCTATATATTGTGAGATCACATTTATTCTTTAAGCAGTATAGAAACTAATTAGCAAAGATATTTCATTAAACTAAAAATCTAATAGCAACATAACAGATATAGCACCCTCAGGGCTTTATATTATATTAGGTCATCTTTTACCCTTTCCTTATACCTCCGAATGACTGGAGGATACCTCAATTGTACTGATTTAGGACACTTCCAACTATGAAAAGAAGTATCCCTGGATCTCTGTCTTCCCCTCATCAATTCAATGCCATCATCATGGTTTATTTTAGGATGTGTTGTTTTCCCTGAACAATTAGTTATGGAGCTGCCAAAATCCAGTTGTTGTTGTTGTTGTTTTATTGATACAGATTATTTTAATGTCATTTATAAATAAAAAATCTAGTATTTCATGATTAAATTTTAAGTAAAATAGAAATTACATAGCGAATTCATCCTTAATGAAACTCTTTAAACCAATTGAACTGATAGTGTTTTTTTTGTATGTTTTTTTTTAATTAGGCTTTCCTACTGCTCAAATTCTAGTTGTTACCTATGAATATTTGACAGGAAAATATTACCTATCTTTATTTTTTTTAATTGAGCAAACCAAGGCCCTTTAACATAGAAAAGTAAGCTAACTTTCTTCCTTACAAATTACAAAAGAAATAACAAAGGTAAAACATTTGCTATTTGGCTATAATAAAATCACATACATCACATAATTATTTATCTAGAGTCAGAAGGAATTTTTAGAGGTTATCAAATGTAATGTTGTAATTTTGAAGATGAGGAAAGTGAGACCCAAATCAGTAAATGGAGGACCCAGATCTATCCCCTGTATCACACTATTTTTAGAAGAATTTAGAAGCATTGATAGACCCAAAAGAACTTGAATATGTCAGACAAGGTATGGTACTTATTGAAATTGCTTCCTCTTATTTATGTAAAAATCTTAGATGGGGCAAATAGATAAATAAGCTTAAATAAAATGCAGCCTTCAGGGCTTTTAAATTTTGTGGAATAGTAAAGAACAAAAAGCACATTATAATTTAAATTTAAAGTGCTGTTTTTATAAATCCCTGGAGCTGTTTAATATTTCCATATAATAGATATCCCAAAGAAAATTATCCTTAGGATAAGCTGGTTTTAAAATGAAAAGATTCATCTGGTCAATTAAATATTTCTACCAAACAATATTCTATATCACCATCTTGACTTCCAGTTAAGTAGAGGGGAAGGGGAAAAATCATGTGTGTGTATGTATATATACACACATATATACTTTACATGTACATGAATATGTGTGTGTATATATATATATATATATGTTCATGAAGTATGTGTACATATACATATATATTAAAACTATGCTAAGATTCTTTGGCCATGGAAGTATCAGAGCTAGCTGAAATAGCTTGTGAGAGCTGATTGTCAAATTTTCAGCATAAGCATTTACATCTCACCATAAATGAGGGCTTGATTTATTGCTTTGTTGATTGTTGTTACTGAGTTGTTTCAGTCATGTCCAAATCTTGTGAGCCTATTTAGGTTTTCTTGGCAGAGATACTGGTGTGGTTTGCCATTTCTTCTCCAGCTCATTTTATAGATGAAGAAACTGAGGCAAACAGGGTTAAGTGAGTTGGCCAGGATCACGCAGCTAGTATGTGTCCAAAACTGAATTTGAACTCAGGGCCTCCTGATTCCAGACCAGCACTCTATCTACTATACCACTTAGCTGCCATTTTGTTTTAGAAAGTGTTCAAAAATAATACTCTCCAGGTCTATGTTATTCCTAAACCAGGGTAAGGCAGGAAAGAGAAGAGACTTGTGAGAGCACATTACCTCTCTGATTTAGACAATCTAGATAAATTCTACTTGTTATGCAGAGCCAGCTATCATTATTATGCAGGCTATTATTTGTAAGTCAACTACTATTCCCCATGAAGGAAATAACTCCTTCAGGATATTTAATTATGCATTTTTAAAAATATTAGTATTCTGATAAGCTCAAAAAGAAACTGTCTCTTCTTTACCTCTCCTTGCAGCCTACAGGATTTCTCCCATTGTGAAATGCAATATCACCAAGGATATTTCTCCATTGTTAAGGAAATTGTTCTGAGACTAAGTAAATCTAACTACCCAATTAAAAAAAAATTTTTTTAACTACCCACAGCTTTTGTAAGCTGTTACCAAAAACCAGTCAAGAAATGATTGCATATATTCTAATTATTTTTTAAATTTGTGAACTAAAAAGCATTTTCATAACATACTACAATAAGAGATAATCGTATGTGAAATCACAAATCTATTATGTACAACTTGCCATTCTTTTTAAATATATAATAAAGTTATTATGTATATTTCCCCCTTTTTTCCCCTTTCCTTTCTCCCTAAAAATGTCTACCTTTAGACAAAAATGTGTATTTATATACACACACATATATGTATGTATGTGTGTATGTATGTGAAATCATTCTATACATACCTCTATCAGTTCTTTTTTCTGATGAAGACTGTATCTTCCTTCATATGTCCCTTATTTTTAATTCAGGTATGCATAATAATCAAAATGACTTATTCTCTCAAATTTGTTCTTAAAAGAATATTGCTATTACTATATGCAATGCTATCTTGATTCTGTTTATTTGATCCTTCATGACTCTTCCTAAGATCATCAAGCTCATCATTTCTTATAGGACAGTAGTATTCCATCACAATCATATGCCATCATTTATTCAACTATTCCCCAATTGACAGCCATCCTTGTGGTTTCCAGACACTACAAAAAGAGCTATTATAAACATTTTAAGACATTTAGGTTCTTTTTTTCTTCCCTAACAATTGTTGGAAATAGATCTAAAATTGGCAATGTTGGGTCAAGGGAGTTCTTACTTTCAAGATATCCTGGACTGCCATTTCCTTTTGAAATGAAATCACATTGATACTGAGGGAAAGTCAAATTGCAGTTGTCTTTAAAAAAAATAATTGCCAACTAATACTTAGGATAAAATCTCACAAAGATTTATGTTTTGATAAAATTTTGAGAAAGAATACTTGCCTGAAAATCAATATATTTGGGGCCTAGTTCAAGTTCTGCCCCTAACAATCTATAGGACCTTGGAAAAAGCACTTCAAAAACATGGAAGCACTGGTAATAGAAAGTTAAAGGAAAAATAGGAGAATTGATGCTATAATTGAATAAAAAAAAAAAAAAACCAGCATTTCAATTGCTTTTAAGAATTGGTTTACTTCTTAATTTTTAAAACTGAAGTTCTTAGATATTAATTTTCTGAACTAGATATTTACTTGTGCATTATGTTTCTAATTTAAACTTTTCACTTTCAAGCATGTGAAAACAATAAAGGTTTGCAGAATTGAACAGAATTGTTGGATTGTGTTGAATTGTTAGTGAAGATCTAAAAAGAAATTCATTTGTTAGCTAATGCATACAGTAAAGTTGTAATTTTATACAGAGAAACAAGTAGGAAATGAAATCTTGATGAAAACTAAGTCAATTTACTGTACTGTTAATTTCCATATTTTATGAAATCAAGTTTAGGATTTAACTTCTTTCGGCTTATGACACAGTAATACACAATGAGAACACTCCACCTATCTGTTTTTTATACATACATACATGGATAGTGGGTGCTGAAGACTGAAGAAGAAAAAATCTCACAAGCTAAAAAAAATATCTACTCCTAAAATGTTTTTTAAATACAAGAGAAAAAAAAAAAGATTTATTGAATCACATCTGTACCAACCAAAAAACTGAAATCTAAGTGTTTATGATTTTAAGTTCAAATTATACCTTCAGTTTCAAGATTTTGACAGATAGTGTGGTTAAATAAATAATGTTGAGAATGGAAAATCAAGTTCAAAGTCCATTTTTTTTTTTTTTTTTTTTTTACATTACCAGCTCTTTGACTATGGGCAAGTTTTTCTCTGAACCTCTATATAGAGTATCTATAAAAGAGTAATAATGCTATTAGCTCTAGCTATCTCACAGAATTGGTATGAATTTTAAATGAGAACTGATATATAATATGATATGTAAATATATAAATATGTATCTCTTTTCAATGTCACATTCTAAAAGGTGGTAAGAAGGAATGCCTAGTTTCTTATATATATTCAATATAATATATAATGTATAATTTCCATATTATATTATTAAATAGTATCTCAAAATAATTTCTCTTCTTTTCTTGCCAATCTCCAAGTAAAATATCTCAATAAGTTCACCATATGTGTGTATCAGATTTTCAATACTATGTAAATCATAAATACATTATTTGTAAATAAGGCAAAATAAAGACTCTTCTTAGACATATTTCACAAATAGTATTTTATGTCTAAATTATCCAATTACAAAAACAAAACAGCATAGGTGAAAATAACTTTGTACAAAAGAAAATAAAATTGTTTAGAGAAACTGACACAATAAAGTCAGTATGTAAAGGAATTTCAGGACAATACCAAAGTTAGCTAATAAGAAGGTCCCAATTATACCTTATGTGCATGTACTTTTTATCTACTTAGAAAAATAATGTTAATCATAATCTTGGCTTCACTTTTAGTAAACTGGTTTTTTCTTTCTGCTAATTTAGAATGTCAATATTAAATAATAAAGATTTCAAATCTGTGGAAACAAATTTTAAGTAATTTTTTTGACTTGCTTCCAAGTTCTAGTACAAAATCAATGTGAGAAATTTATAGAATTGATGAGAGGAGATGGACATAAAAACTACATATAATGACTTAATTTTTAAGATAAAATTTACTAGGGACTTTCAATCATCTGTCTGTCTACTTATCAAAAGAGGAAAAAGAATTACTGTATGTTTATTTTGAAAGGGGATGGAAAGAAGAACAATTTATCATAAGAATTAGAGTGAAAGGAAAACTGATGAAGATGGGGAAGGGCTTTCTCCAGACAATCCAGAAAGTTAATCATTTAGGGGAGAAAGCAGTTTCTAAGAGCAAGACAACAAAGAAAAGAGTAAACTTTGGAGTGTAAAGAGAAATATTAAGGAGCAACTATTGAAAGGATGGAGGGGGAAAAACAGACCCTAAAAGTGCAGCTGAACAATTAAATCAACATAAATATTACACCAAGGATGAAACCACAAGAGAATTCTGCAAGAAAAATTACATTGGAGTCTTGAAGTTCCACAACTATAATTTTCCTTGATCACATGTCTCCTTCACATCTGTCTCATTACTTTTATGATCAAAATTTAAATTTACTCTTTCTACTGAATTGGAGTCCATTTGTGAGACAGTTTGCCCCAGTTTTCCACAAGAGAACTTTTTTGTAACTATTATATTTACTGTATGTATCATCTTAGCAAATGTCTTTGCTAGCAGCTAAATGTATCTACTGTTAATTTTAAGTACACCAGTTCGTGATCTACATTATGAGGAAAGAACCGTAGGATTATTCCTAGAGCCTGAGGATAGTCACCATCCATGAAAAATTGCAAACCTTTTAGAGGACAGTAGAAGGGATAGTTCAGAGAAAGTGCTACACTCATAATATGCGATAAATTTTTTTTAAAGAATTTGACAACGTAGTTAAATGGACACAATCTATAAGAAATATGATTTGCTCCTGAAATTTCTAATGTTCAATAAGAATTTTTTAAAAGAATCAAATTGATTTCATTGATACCTCAGAATTCCATTCTAATATTGTATCACATTGTCTATAAGTATCAGATTCTTATATCAAATTCTGTTAGGCAATAATCTAAATATCACAGTAAAAATACAACTATTTTAAAAGTCATTGCAACATTCTTGGCCTTTTTCTTTCTGCCTTTTTCTTCTTTCACTGATAAAATGTGTAAAAAGGGCACACTCATTCTACAGACTTCCATCATCATTTGAGTAACTTATCACTGCAAAGGAGGCTCAATAGAATGTTCCTTTACAAAGATTGCTTTCTCATTTTGCTAATAGGAATATTTATTTTTCATGGTAACTTGGATTTGGAATAGGATATCTAGATTTCAATTCTGGCTTTGTCACTTAATTGGGAAAAACTACCAAGCCTCTCTAGGCTTAGCTACAAAACCTGGATAATAATACAAGAGATCAAAAAAAATCTTAGCATTAAGACATATGGAATATTCTGTGCTTGTTCTGACGACCTTACAAGGTTGTTCTTAGGCCCAAAATAGATAATGTAGATGATAAAACTGTGTAAAGTGTGAGATGCTATTAAAATACATTGTTATTATTATCTTCTTCCAAAAGTAATTATGAAATGACATATGTGATTTATGACTAAAGTAACTTAAATAATCAGTATCTCTTAACTTTTAAGACCTTCATATAAGGACATCAAAAAGAGGCAAAAAACAGCTTCTCACCTCAAATACAAATTCTCTTTAAGAGAAACAACACATACATATCATAAAATGCAAAATATATTTGAAATAAATTTTGGAATGCCATATGGAAGTTAGGGGAAGACATTAATAACTGTAGGATCAGTAGGTAATATAAGGTACAAAGAAGAGGTGAATGCAAATGTTTTAAGTTAATGAATTTTTAGGAAGAAAAGACTTTTAATAGTAAATGTTTTATAGACTGCTCTTGTATTCCAAAGAATCATAAAACTCATGATGGCTTATGCTTGGGCATCTGAGCCCTGACTTCCTTGCTAATAGTTTCTTTATTCCTTACTTATCAGAATTTATGATCCTTCCTTCTCTACCCCCAACCTGTCAGAATTAAAAAGTTATGGTTCTTTCTGGAGTTTCTACTCACTAGTACTATGCTTGCTCTTGCCTTTGTTTCCCTGATTGCTGTAGCCCTATAAAAGTCTCTGGAATTACTTACTCATCTCTGGATGCTTTGAGACAAGAGTCCCATCCGGATGGCTGGAAGGTCAGACATGGATCCTGTTTGGCCACTAGTCAAATTCTCCACTATTAAAATATTAAAAACCCTCTAATCTTTGTCTTGCCTCAGTTTCTCTAGCATTACATTTCCTCATTCTGCAGCCATATGGAGACAATCTGCTTGAGAACCTAGCCCCATGCTGTTTCATTTGGGCATTTTCTTTAAAGATGCCCATCCATCTCTGTCTTTCCTGCACTGAGTCAGAGTTCGGGAGTCTCTCCTTCTTTGGCTTTATGTCACATGGTTCAAAGTTCTTCCCTAACTATAACATTGAATTTGTCTAAAAAATTGAAGTGGCAATTCTTTTGATTGACTGGAGTGGCATTTTCCTTTGGAATCAGAATTGCTTGGTCAATTGAAGTTGAAATCTTGATTCTGTTACTGACTGACTGATATAGAGCAAATTACTTTACCACTTGAACTTCTATTTCCTCAATCTAAAATGTGTTTTAGATGACTTCCAACTCTTGTTATCTTCATTTTTGTGAAACCAGTCATAGTTTACAGTCATACTGTAATATGTAATACAGTCATACTGTAGTTTTCCGGGAAGGGATAGACTGCAAAGGCAACTCAGAGGAGGTATTCAAAACTTTCTAATAATAATTATCAGGAATAATTGTCTCTGGTAACACTTTGTTTAACTGATCTATTTTTGTTTTTGTTTTTGTTGTTCTGTTGTTGGGTTTTGGGATGGTAATTGATGTTTACAAGAATATGAGTGGTCCATGGCTTGCCAAAGTCTTTTGTGTTTTGTGTCCTGGGTAGCCTCAGACTTTTCTTCATCTATCTATATTGTGAGATACTATTTCCTTTGGACATTACCACAACACCTCTGTTGTGATCTGTGTATCTGGAAGAGCAATTTAAACAACACCTCCTTCCAATTTCTCAAATCTCTCAAACTCTTCCCCATCCATAAATGCACTTCAGTTGACCTATTGTTCTCTACCCAATCTTTTTATTCTAATGATATTTTTTCTTCCTTCCTTCTTTCCTTCCTTCCTTACTCCTTCCCTCTATCCCTTCCTTCCTTTCTTTTTCACATGATAAAGATGGATTACAGAGTGCTGGGAAAAAAGCTTGAAATAAAATACAGAGGAAAGTCTAAAAATAAATAATGTGTTTATAGCAAGTGCAAGTCAAAAGTGAAAATAAAACAAAACATATGTTAACAGCCTCTCCACAAGGACCAGGGAGGAAAAAGTGAATCAATTAAGAGGAAGATTCTGAAAATCAAACTGAACCTGATTAACCATGAAGTTAATTATGGCTATTATATTTGTGAGTGTATGTGTGTGTGTGTGTGTGTGTGTGTGTGTGTGTGTGTGTGTGTGTGTATGTGTATATATAATTAATAATATAAAGTTAAATAATATGTAGGGAATCAGAGTAGCATATCTTTAGGAGCAGAAGTTAAAGGGCTACTGTTCTTTTCTATTTTTAATATTTTTTCTATGTCTCTCATTTTATCCATGTGAAAACTTCCCTTCTAAGTAATGCATACCAGGAATATATCTCTAATGTATGGTCTCAGAGAATTTCCAGAGGTACATAGAGGTTAACTGACTTACCTAGAGTCACATAGCTCTTGATTGTAAAAGGCATAACTTCTTGATTCAAAGTTTGGACCTCTATCCACCATATTACTCTGTTTTGTTTTTTTTTTTTAATTTCATGTACAATAACAAAAATGACAAGCATTTATTAAGCATCAATTATTCCCCAGGAATTTTGCTAATCACTTGGAGATGCAAAGAAAGGCTAAACCTGGGAAGACTGATTGGGACCAAGTCTGGAGTGCTCTAAAAGCCCAGGATTAGATAGCTACTAAATATCTGAAGCTGGATTTTAATTCAGGCCTTCAATCATTTTTTTCTTTGCTTTTCAAAATATATTCATAGATACTTTTCAACATTCACCTTTGCAAAACCCTGTATTCCAAATGTTTTTCTCCCTCCCTTCCCCCATTACCTTCCCCAGGTGGCAAATAATCCAATGTATGTTAAATTCCTCTATCCATATTTCTATATTTATCATACTGCACAAGAAAAATCAGATCAAAAAAGAAAAAAATGAGACAGAAAACAAAATGCAAGCAAACAACAAAAAAAAGTCAAAATATTAGTTTGTGATCTACACTCAATCCCCCACAAAGGGAAGGAAGGAAGGAAGGAAGGAAGGAAGGAAGGAAGGAAGGAAGGAAGGAAGGAAGGAAGGAAGGAAGGAAGGAAGGAAGGAAGGAAGGAAGGAAGGAAGGAAGGAAGGAAGGAAGGAAGGAAGGAAGGAAGGAAGGGAGGGAGGGAGGGAGGGAGGAGGAGGGAGGGAGGGAGGGAGGGAGGGAGGGAGGGAGGGAGGGAGGGAGGGAGGGAGGGAGGGAGGGAGGGAGGGAAGGGAAGGGAAGGGAAGGGAGGGAGGGAGGGAGGGAAGGGAAGGGAGGGAGGGAGGGAGGGAGGGAGGGAGGGAAGGGAGGGAGGGAGGGAGGGAGGAAGGAAAGAGGGAAAAAGGGAGGAAAGAAAGAGGAAAGGAAGAGAGAGATAGAGATAGAGACAGAGAGAGGGAAAGAAGAAAATAGTATACTTGAATCTGTGTTCTGATAATATCATACCAAGTTTCATCATGATTCCTTTAAGATTGTCTTGAGTCATTTTATTGCTGAGAATAGAGAAATCATTCATAATTTTGATCATACAATATTGTTTTTACAGTAAACATACTTCTCTTGTTCTGTTCACTTTACTTTGTATCAGTTCATGTTAAGTCTTTTCAGGTTTTTCTGAAATCATGCTGCTTGTCACAATATTCATAACAATTATATACACAATTTGTCCATTCATTCCCCAATTAGTAGACATCTCCTCAATTTTTGATCTTAGCCACCATAAAAAAAAAAAAACTGCTATAAATAGTTTTGTACAAGTAAGTTTTTCATCCCCCTCCCGTTTTCAAAATCTCTTTGGAATATAGAACTAGCAGTGGTATTGCTAGATCAAAAGATATGTATAATTTCCTAGTCCTTTGGACATAGTTATAAATTGCTCTTCAATTCATAACTCTACCAACAAAGCATTCATGTCCCTGTTTTCTCATGTTCTCATCAACATTTATCATTTTCCTCCTTTTACAAATCATACTAGATAATCTGATAGTTATGAGACAGCACCTCAGAGTTGTTTTAATTGGCATTTCTCTAATCAATAGTTATTTAGAACTTTTTTTTCATATGATTATGGATAGTTTTGATTTCTTTGAAAACTGCTCTTCGTATCCTTTGATCATTTATCAATTAAAGAGTTCCTTGTAGTCTTATAAATTTGCCTCAGTTCTTTATATATTTGAGAAATGAGGCCTTTATTAGAGATACTTGATATGGTGATTTCCCTCACTCTCTCCCCAGTTTTTTTGCTTTTCTTCAAATTTTGGATGCATTGGTTTTATTTATGCAACTTTATAATAATCAAAATTACCTATTATATAATGCTATCTATATCTTCTTTGACCTTAAGTTCTTCCCTTATCCACAAATCTGACAAATTATTTCATGTTTTCCTAATTTGCTCTTGATAATGACAAAGAGACCCGGAAATTTCTGAAAACTCTTTCAAGGAGAAATTCCGCTTTGAACCCTGTCTCTGTGAGACCCACTCCAAGGAACCAAGATAAAGTGGTTTATCTTGGTGGAACTAGTTGAAGTATTCAATTCCAAGATTTTCTACCCCTATTGTTGGCTCAAAACCATTCCCAGTAAGTGGGAATCTTATCTAGGCTTGGGGCCAGTGACAGCATCAAGAGAATCTCATTCAATAGAAAGTTCTGTCTCAGATTTCCTTAGAAAAACAGCAATTTTAAACTCACTACTTGCAGAGGACCTAACATGCTATGTTATGCAATGCCATGTCATGCCTAGGAAACATCTGCCCGCTGAATGATATTCTCTTTCAGCGTTACCCTCTCTTTATCCTCACCTATTTCTCTAACAAAACTTAATTCCTCTCTGTCCAGATTTCTCTATTAGAAACTTTACTTCTGTCAGGACCTTGCCACTAAGGAATTCAGTCTTTCTATTCATGCACAGCAAAGGCTGACTTCCCAATGCCATTAATAAACCTCTTTTTATCAGCCTAGCTTTTGGGGCTTGTAAATTCCTTTACAAAGGACTTCTGTGCCACCAGATAGGGGTTCCCACAACTTCCTACCTTGCCTGAATCCCAAGGGGATTTAGAGGAGCCGAATCTCTTCATTTGGTTCTCTGAACCCAGAATCTGCCACTAATCTCATCTATTTAACTCTCTGACCACCAGGAACCCTAATTTCATCATTTTGGTCCCTAAATTTAATCTCATCATTTGGTTCCCTGACCAAACAAAACCCCGAAATCTAGATCTCATCAATATCACCCTTTATATATAAACCATGCATACATTTCGATCTTGGTATACTTGTCTATACTTAATGTGATTTGAAAATGTATAGCACTTGATAAATGTCAACTAGAATAAGAATATTAACAGGGCAATTTAAAATAATATAATGATAATAATTATTATAAATGGTAAATAGGTTAAAACAAAGATATGCACTTAGGTTACTACCATTTCCTGGAAAAGTTTATTTGATGCACAATAGTTGCCATAACAAAGGGGCTGAAATGCAAAGCAATCAGCACAGCTAGCCAGTATTTAATCTTTCTGCCAAGTACCTTACTGTTTTAGAGTACTAGCTCATTTCCAAAACATTGCAAAACGTAGTGATAGTGGAAAAGTTCAAGCAGTAAATACTGCCTCAAATCAGCAAAAGGCAATTTTAAAAAATGAATTTAGTACAAAAAAAAGTTTGGCATAAGATTCTGCTAAACCAGATCACCCAAGAGCATTTGTAGAAGAAAGAGGAAGGAGGACAATAAATGGGTGAAAAATGGAACACATCTGCTGCGGGATCTATTTTCATCAGCAACAATAGTGGAGCCATGACATTTGGACTCAATCATCTTGGTACCCAGTGTACTGTGTGAAGAAATAGAAATGACACTTCAGAAGAAAGAATTGAGGAAGAACAGCTAGACCTGACCAAGTACATAGAGAAGGAATTCGTGTTAGAGGGAATGCAATTTAAAAGACACTCAGGAATATGTTGAAAGATTGGATTACATTTCAGAAGAATAGAAAATATAATAATTGGTGCATTTTATCCAAAAATGGTGATGAAAAAGATAAAAGAAACTACTGATTCATCTGCATACATTTTTTTTGTGTGTGTGAAAACACATGAAATGCGCTTGTTCAGAGTTGTTCTTGATAAAAACTTGGGAAGGAAATTAAAAAAATATCGATTAATGACAGAGTTAGAGATTTGTGTGACTATTAGTCTAAGTGAAAAGTAAAATGGTGGTCTCAACCAGGATGGAGACAGTGTGAGAAGAAATTAAGGAATGGATATGTGAAATGCCATCAAAGAGGTTGCAGATGTAATTGCTAAATTGCTTTTAGAGATAATCATGGGCAAAAGGAGAGATACTTTGGGATAAGAAAACTATCTCAATTCTCAAAAAAGGGGGAAATGATTGGTGAAAAAAAAATCCATCCCAAACAAAATATTTGAATAGATCATTAGAAAGACAATTTGTGAAAACTTAGAAAAGGAAGTGCTGACCATTACAAGTTAATATGTTAAGATAACTCAATTGGTTTTAATAAATTCATTGAAATAATTCATGAGAGATAAAATCAATTTCCTTTTTTGACAAGGTTGACTAAGGAAGAACAACTAATGCAGAATGTCTGTATTTAAATATTTTTAATAAATTATTTCCACATCCTTGTGGATAAGATAGAAGAGCTGGATTATTATATAATTAGATAGTTTCAGAACTAATTGGATACAATGAGTATTAATTAACATGCTGGTGTTAACTTAAAGATATATTGTAATGTTATAGGAATCCATCTTCAATCCTATTTTGTTTAACGTTTTCATTACTGACTTGGATGAAGATTATAAGCAGTAAAGTTTGTGGATAATGCAAAATTGGGCAAAATAGCTAACATGTTGGTTGATTAATAATCAAGATCCAAAAGATTTTCCATGAATGAAAGACTAAATATAGTAAGAGTAAATTAAATAGTAAAAAAATAAAATAAAACGCAAAACTCTATATACCTCATATTGTAATCAAGTTCAGAATGGGAAGACAGATTATTTGATAATAGCTTGCTTTACAAAGACTTGTGGAATGCAAAGGCAATATGAGTTAACAATGTGACATGACAATCAGAAAAAAAAGAAAAAGCAACTTATTCAAATAGAATAATTCAGAAGGCAATTATCCCATTGCCCAAGTTAAATGACATCTGAAATACTCTGTTTACATCACAGTACAAAGTAAGTCTGAGACAAAATCTGGGGGAAATCACTATTGCCAATGTTTTTATAGGATTATAGATCTAATGCTGAAAGTGATTTTTGAGATCAACTAATCCAACCCTTTCATTCTACAGATGAGGTAAGTGAAGCTCAAAGAAGTCAGTTGTTTTGTCTAATTTCAAAAGAAATAAGTTTTTGAAACTTGCATTGGAACCCAGTCCTGACACCAATTCAATACAACATTCTATAATAAGATGGTGATTCAGTTCAATGTGCTATATTTTGAGAGATACTGACAATGTAAAGTAAATGCAGTGGAAGACAGGTGTTATAATGGGGTATTCAAAATTAAATAATACAAAAACTGAAGTGTATTTAACAAAAACTGCTGGGAAAATTGGAAACTAGTATGGCAGAAACTAGGCACTGACCCACACCTAACACCATATCCCAAGATAAGGTGAAAATGGGTTCATGATTTAGATATAAAGAATGATATTATAAGCAATTTAGAAGAACATAGCATAGTTTACCTTCCAAATCTGTGAAAAAGGAAGGAATTTGTGACTAACAAAGAATTGGAAATAATTAGTGAACAAAAATTGATAATTTTTGATTATATTAAGTTAAAGTTTTAGTACAAACAAAACTAATGCAGACAAGATTAGAAGGGAAGCGATAAACTGAGAAAACATTTTTATATTCAAGAGTTCTGATAAAGGCCTCATTTCTAAAATATATGGAAAATTGACTCAAATTTATAAGAATTCAAGCCATTATCCAATTGATGAATGGTAAAAGGATATCAAAACCATTTCTAATCTTATGAAAAAGTGCTCTGAATCACTATTGATTAGAAAAATGCAAATTAAGACAACTCTGAAGTAGTATCACTACACACCCCTGAGATTGGCTAAGATGACAAGAAAAGATAATGACAAATGTCGGAGGGGATGTGGGAAAACTGGGACACTGATACATTGTTGGTGGAATTGTAAATGGATCTAACCATTCTGGAGAGCAATTTGGTACTATACCCTAAGGATTATTAAACTGTGTATACCCTTTGACCCAGCAGTGTTTCTACTGGACTTATATCCCAAAGAGATCTTAAAGGAGGGAAGGGGACCCACATATGCAAAAATGTTTGTAGCAGCCCTTTTTGTAATGGCAAGAAAATGGAAACTGAGTAGTTGCCCAAGAGTGGTATATGAATGTTTTAGAATGTTATTGTTGTATAAGAAACCATCGGCAGGATGATTTCAGAAAGGCCTGGAGAGACTTATATGAATTGATGCTGAGTGAAACGAGCAGAACCAGGAGATCATTGTATATAGCAACAACAAAATCTTATTACAATGATGGGCATGACTCTTTTCAACAATAAGAGCCAATTCCAATGATCTTGTGATGATGAGAGCCACCTACACTCAGAGAAAAGATTGTGGGAACTGAGGGTGGATCACAACATAGCATTTTCACTTTTTTTGTTGTGGTTTGCTTGAATTGTATTTTTTCTTATTTTTTCCCTTTTGATCTGGCTTTTCTTGTGCAGCAAGATAATTGTATAACCATGCCTATTTTGGATTTAACATAAAAAAAAAGAAAAGAAAACTGAAGTGAAGATAATGAGTCTAAAGACTAAAATAAAAATAATCACTGTCTTCAGATATTTGAATTAAATATGATATAATACTATGATGGTAATATTATAAAGGAAGGAAGAAAAGATTAATTCAATTCCTAAGAATGGTAGATACTGCCAAATGCTTTGTAGACATCATTTTCTTTGATGAGAATGAGAATCAGGATAAAAATGAATAAAATATTTGTAAAGATTTCTGAGCATAATCTTGAGAGTCTTGTCATTTTATAAAATGAAGTCATTCATAACAAACAATTTCCTTACTTTGGAATGGGATTCTCTCCCCTATAATCACACATCTGGGAGAAACATGGTGAGTAGGGTTTGGCTGCATAATATAGATACAGCCTTTGTTATTTCTTCCCATTTTCAACTGAATTTATGTGATCTGATTCTAAATATGCCTATCTGACTTTAGGTAAGACATTGAATTTTTCTAAGTCTCAGATTCTTCATTTATAAAATGAGATTTTTGGACTAGATGATTTCCAAAGTTCCCCTCTAGCTCTAAAATTCTCTAGATATATGATTTTCTTCTTTGGCTGAGGAAAAAAGTATAAAATGAGTTCACTTTATACTATTCAGTTGTTTGATGAAAAATTAGGTAATGAAAAAGTTGTGCCAAATCTTACTTGGCGCACAGAAAAAGCATAAGTAAATTTTATTTACTGGATGGAGGAATTTTTGAGAGTCAAGTCACAACGAACCATAATATGAACAATATTATCCTTCAAAATTGCAAAAGTAAATAAATCTCTGTGACATTTTTTTTAATTTGTGAAAAATTTTAAAATTTGTGAAAATATTCCATCTAAAATATTAAATAACTAAATGTAAATAAAATTCTATTTTGAAAGTTGATAGTTTTGTCTAATTGTCCTAAGAATTTGAAAAGAGGGGTAAGGAATACATTAAGTGCTTGCAAATTTTATTTCTGATCTGCTCACATAATAATGGCTCAGAGTAATAATTTCTAGGAAATTCACATATTACTTTTCTTTATAGTCATTTTAGCAAATTTAATTCCTTATCAAAAAAGTTATAAACTTTATTAAAACCATAATGACCAATTAAAGCCAAATTGAGCCATTTTAGCAAAGAAAATATTAATAGCATTAAATGCATTGAATGGAATGTAATAGAAATCATATTGGACTCTAAGTGAATGATGTTGGACAATTCACTTAATTTCTTTGTTTTTAATTTCCTTCATTTGAAAATTACAAAAAATTATCTAATTGTTTTTAAAATATATTTTATATATTTTAAATATGAAATATAAAATATATTTCATAGCACTAAGATTCTGTGATGTGGGGAATAAAGAGTTTTCCAAGCTATGCATATCAATTTCAAAAACACAAATATTCCTTGGTATATTTAGAGAATTATACTCAAATAGTTTTATAGTTAAAGTAGACATTGCTCATTACTGAAGTTTTAAGGACATTCCTGACCTTGAAAACCTGGAAGAAGTTGATTTATGATGGCCTCCACTAAACTAGTGTTTCTATTTTAAGCAACCTGCAACCTGTTAGTGAGAGGGGAAAGGAAATAGGTAAACTGTAGTCAGAAGCACATTAAATATATCAAAATGTTCTTGTTAAAGAAAATATATTATTTAAATAGAAAATTATATATTTTCCCAATGAGACTAAAATAATTCCTCAATTAACTAAAAGAATTATGTGTATTTTAATTCACTGAATCATATTTCTTGAGAATACTCAGAATACCTCTTGAGAGCAGGTCTCACTTGGCTCAGTTTTTTATATTTCTCTTTTTAATAGTTTTTTTATTTTTCAAAATACATGCAAAGATAGTTTTCTACATTCACCTTTGCAAAATCTTGTGCTCTAATTTTTTTTCCTTCCCTTCCTTCACTCCTCTCCCCTAGATAGCAAGCAATCCAATATAGATTAAACATGTGCAATTCTTCTAAGCATATTTCCATATTTGTCATTCTGTGCAAGAAAAATCAGATCAAAAGGGGGAAAATATAAGAAACCAAAAAAAAAAAAAAAAGCAAACAAAGAACAACAATAACAAAAAAGGTAAAAATACTCTATTTTGATCCACATTCAGTCTCCATAGTTCTCTCTATGAATGCAAGTGGCTCTTTCCATCACAAGTCCATTGGAATTGCCTTGAATCTTGGTTGAATTTTAAAGAAAGAGTTCTTAAGGGCAGAATATGATTCTCAAAAAAAAGGTAGGGCAATGATCAGATGCATTAGTCCATATAAAACCTTCTACTTTTTACATCCTACACAATATTTGTTTTAGGATTCTGTTTCAAGTGACTACACAATAAACATTTTCAATGCCATTCCTTTTGAATTAGGATGCTGCCTTATATGGGATAAGGTTCAGTTCTAGGTCTAAATAAGCACTTATTTTATGAGGGGTACTGGGTTACCCTTTAATCTAATTTGTACATTTTAATATTAGCACATACCACATCTCCTGACTGGATTGTAAATTCTTCAAGGTCAGATTCTATTTTGCTTTTGTCTCTGTATACCTGACATTTAATACAATGCCTGTCACACAGCAAGTGATTAATAAATACTTGTTGATTGATTAAAGTTAAATGATAGAATCAGAATCTAAAAAAAATCTTGACAGACTAGAATATTGAGCTGTGTCTAATAATGAAGACATATAATAGCCTGATATCTTGTCTGCCTGCCACAAGTCTTTTTCTACTCCAGACCTTTCTTCACTCAGCCACCAAAGTGATTTTCTAAAAAGGATAGTTGTGACCATGTCACTCCTCTATTCAATAAACTTTGGATTATGGAAATGATATTTGATATTTTTCTACCTTTCCAGTCTTCTTATATTTTACACTAAAGTATTCATTGAGGCAATGCCATTGGTCTCACTGAACAGAACATGGTCTATATATTCTAGGCATTCAAACTGGTTTTTACGGCATGCAAAGAATGCTTTCCCTCCTCATTTCCAAGTCTTGACCTTCCTCATCTCCTTAATGTCCCAGGTAAATCTTACCTTCTGCAGTAAGTTTTTCTTAATTCCTCTTAATTTTAGTGTTTTCCTTCCTTTGATTATTTCTTCTTTATTCTGTATAAAACTTACCTGGTACATAATTGCTTTATTCTCTCCCCCTTTGGATTGTGAGTTCCTTGAGGACAGGAATTGTCTTTTGCCGTTCTTTGTATCTCCCATACTTAATACAAAAGCACTTAATAAAACTTTTGAAAATCCCAACATATTGCTGATGTGATATGGCTTCCAAGAAAGTTAATTGAATTTTCAGCTGTATTAAGAGAAGGATAGTATATCAGAAAAAGGAAGAGAGAACTGTCTTGTATTCAGCTAGAGTAATCATAAGAAGAAGTATGCATAGGAAGATTATTTATAATTATATGTATTTATAACTGAAAATTTAACTTGAGAATTATCTAAACTGGCTCCAGCACACCCTCAAACCCCACTTTTTCTCTTCAAAGGTTTACTTGAGACAAGGATATGAATATGGGAAAGACTTATAAGAAATTTAGTCTCAAAAAAAGCTTCAGGAATCATATTCTCTACACTGTAAGGAGAGGGTCTACAAAGCCAAGTGAAGGCCTAGATCACAAGGTGGGTTACTTCTCATGGGGAATCTTAAAAATAATTGACAACAATCCTTGTTTTTTATGTTAATATAATGAGCACTAATTTTTTTAAACTTTATTCTACAAAGTATCAGCTTTATTTGGTGGTAGATATCATAACTCCTATGATTTGACTTTTCTTTGACCCATCACTCTGAGAACAAAAGGTCTATAAGAGGTAATCTCATTTTCCAGTAAAACAAGGAGTTAATTCCATACAGGAAATAAATGACTGAAATTACATCCATTTCAGCTGAAAGGATTACTTTTCCAAAGCCTGAGAAACTGCATACATGACTAGTTTTAGCTACTTTTTCCAGATTTCTGCCCAGGGCAGATCCTATGAGAAAGTCACAGCTCTAATATTTCTGAAAAAAAAAAAAATCCTGGCTCTTCCTCTTTTTTTAGTTCATGCCAAGGAACAGCATCAGTTAACTAATTCCTATAACCTATTTCCTTTATTTCCACGATATTTTTCCCATTTTTTTTCCTTCTAACTCTTCTGTGTGCACCTTCTGCTTTTGGCTTAGAATGAACATTCATTAACCTATCTTTGTTTATAATACTCTGCCAGACTTTTTCTGGCTAGAATTCTCCCTTTTCATTACACTTGAACT
Source organism: Sminthopsis crassicaudata (assembly GCF_048593235.1). NCBI lineage: Eukaryota > Metazoa > Chordata > Mammalia > Dasyuromorphia > Dasyuridae > Sminthopsis > Sminthopsis crassicaudata. The sequence goes on along the minus strand of NC_133619.1, from coordinate 220,595,753 downwards.
CTTCGAGAGAAGGTGCTCAATGGATGCAAAATTATTATTATTATTACTATTATTATTATTATTATGTTAACTAGCAATGTGACTTCACAAGTCACTTAGCTGGTCTGAGCCTCAATATCTTCCTCTGTATAATAGAGATGTTTATCTGTAGTATACATCTCACAGGTCTGTTATGAGGCACATTTAAAAACTGCAAATTTTAAATCACCGTATAAAAGTTAAGCTATTACTAATAATATTAGGATTTTTTAACAATAGATCAAAAATGTTATTAGGATTGTAGATTTAGGATCCCAGAACTAAAGAGCTGAAAGGCACCTTATTTTATCTAAAAAGAAAATGAGCCTCAGGAAATGACTTCATCAAAGTTACACATAGAAAGGTGTTGGTAAATGTCTAACAATTGGCTCTCTGGGGGAAACTCATTATTAATAAAGCTTTTTATTTTCAAAAAACATGCATAGATAGTTTTCCATGTTCATCCTTGCAAAATCTTGTGCTCCAAATTTTTTTCTCCCTCCTTTCCCCCCACCTTCTCCTCTAGATGGCAAGTAATCCAACATGTCAAACATGTACAGTTCTTTCTATACATTATTATTATGCTGTCCAAGAAAAATCAAATCAAAAAGAAAAAATGAGAAAGAAAACAAAATTTAAGCAAACAACAACAAAAAAATGCTATATTTTGATCCACACTCAGTTCCCACAGTCCTCTCTCTAGGTGCAGGTGGTTCTCTTCATCACAAAAGGTGGTTTAAATCATCTCATTGTTGAAAAGAGTCACTTCACTCAGAATTGATTATTTTTTAATCTTCTTGTTTCTGTGTACAATGAAATCCCGGTTCTGCTCATTTCACTTAGCATCAGTTCACATAAGTCTCTCCCTTTTGACATTATCTTGCTGATCGTTTCTTATAGAATTCTTATAGAATAGTCCATAATAGTCATATACCATCACTTATTCAGTCATTTCCCAATTGATGGGCATATTCTCGTTTTCCAGTTCTTTGCCACCACAAAGATAGCGGCTACAAACATTTTTGCATATGTGAGTCCTTTCCCTCCTTTCATAAGTCTCTCCCTTCTGACATTATCTTGCTGATCGTTTCTTATAGAATAGTCCATAACATTCATATACCATCACTTATTCAGCCATTTCCCAATTGATGGGCACATACTCGTTTTCCAGTTCTTTGCCACCACAAAGATAGCGGCTACAAACATTTTTGCATATGTGGGTCCTTTCCCTCCTTTATGATTTCCTTGTGATGCAGACCCAGCAATGGCACTGCTGGGTCACAGGTATGCACAGTTTTATAGCCCTTTGGGCACAGTTCCATACTGATCTCCAGAATGGTTGGATCAGTTGAACTGCATTATTAACAATTTTCTCCATCTCTTTTTAAAGTCTAGACAGGTATCAAAATAATAAATCAAGTTCTGAATTATAGTGCTTACCAATTGTCAATTATATAAATTCTCATGTTAAATAGCTAACAATTGGCTCTAGCACCTGAACACAGCTAGAAATCTGAGAAATAGACTTTGAAATTAAATCCTCTGACTACAAATCCAAGACTCCATTGTGCTACCCTCTCTTCCTACTTTTTGAACTAGTTGGAACCGTAGAGATTATTTCATTAATCTAACTCTTTTCATTCATTTTATAGATTAGAAAACTGAGCTCTGATATGAGAAATTCTTCCTCAAAGTCACCCAGATAATTTGCAGTAGAGCAAGTTTTTTAGGCATGTCTGACTTTTGGGGATTTCTTTGTAAAGATACTGGAATTGTTTACCATTTCTTTTTCTCCACTTCATTTTACAGATATGTAACTGAAGTAAATAGAGTTAAGTGATTGCCCAGAGTCACAGAGCTGATCTGAATTCAGGAGGAGAAGTCCTTCTGTCTCTAGACCCAACATTCTATCCACTACACCACCACCTAGGTGCTGGTAGAGCAAGCACTAGAAACCACTTTACAATTTAATGCTTATTTTCTCCTATTCCACTAATCCATCATTAGTATTCCTTTACATACCCTCTCAACACTCATTCATTTTCTTACCTCATCCAAATATATTCTCTGCAAAAGTTCCAAATGATCTCTCAGCAAACTGTTCAAGGATTAGAGAATTTAGAACTGAAACGAATTTTAAAGATCTTCTGGTCCCAGACAAAAAAACTGATGCCAGATAGTTTGGTAATTCTCCAAACCAGGTGTAGCTACCATATCTTGTTATCTTCATAGATGTTGAGGATAAACAAAAAGAAGCTTAAATAGCCAGGGAGTTTACTTAAAATATTAACCTTATTGGATCCTCACACCAACTCTAGGAGGTAGATGCCCATTTTACAGGCAAAGAAACTAAGGCAGACAGAGGCTAAATGATTTGCCCAGGGACATATATCTAGTAAAGGTCACGGGCTGGATTTAAACTCACATCTTCATAACTCCAGGCCCAAATTCTATTTAAGAACTGGACTATATCAGCTCAGCACCCACTCACCTTCTCACTCTAGAAATCTCGTATGGGGAAATGAAAAGTTGCTCCTCCTCACAAGATTTAGTCCAGTTTTGTAGTTCTGTTTAAGCATGTCTTTTGTCTTTAGCCAATATAACATCTCTTCCATTGGAGAAATTAAACAACTACAACCATGAAACCATGGGATTTTCACAGTAATGCTAAATGAGTAAAAATTTAATTGGATTTTTAGTTGTTTCATGTGCTCAAGTGAAATAGATCAATAGCACAATTAAGCAATTGTATCACTAAACACAATTCAAATACCTAAGATATTAATAGTCTAAAAAGACTCTTCCTTCTCTCATGTTCTCTAAATATGTTTTTCTCTCCTCATGAACAGTATCCTAAAATAATATACAGAATCAAAGAATTACAGAGTTCAAGAGTTGGAAGGGCCCCCAGTGGCCATCTAGGCCAACCACTAGTACAAAAAAGCATCCCCACTAGATTTCTAAGGAGATGAGGAAGCTTATTCCACTTGCAAAAAGCTCAAATTGTTAGAAAGTTTTTTTTTTCTCTCCTAAACTCTAATTAATAGAGTTAAGTGATTGCCCAGAGTCACAGAGCTGATCTTTATGACTTCCATGCATTATTCCTGGTCCTGTCCTCTGGGACCAAACAGAATAAAATCTAATCCATTCTCACAAGACAGCTCCAAAAATATTTCAATACAGTTATCATGTCCTCTGAAATCTTTTCTCTCCAGGTTAAGCATGTTTTAGTTTGATCATCCAATCTTTATATATCACGAACTCAGGAACTTTCTCCATCTTTGATGGCCTATTTTGGAATACTTTCCAGCATATTCACATTCACAGTTTTTGCAATATATATATATATATATATATATATATGTATATATAATATTCAAAAGTTTTAAGAAAAGCAATGAAATCATTGATCACATGAAGAAAAAATTATACAAGACTAATAGGTCAGAAATAAAATGATAGACAATTTTATCAGAATAAGTAGTCATATTGTAAGGTCATAAGGGATCCCAAATTAGGTTGGTAGTACTAGTAAAAGGAGGAAAGGGGGCACATCTGAGAGGCACTGCAAGCACGTAGATTTGTTAGCTGATTTAATATTGGATAAGGAAGAGGGTAGAGTTAAGGATAATTGGTCAGGAAAAGAATTTCAAAATTGTAGATTACAAGAGTTTGGAAAACATTGCTCATGTGATAGATAACAGAATCAGGAGTAATAAAAAACATTTTGTCAATTGAAAAGAACAATATGTCAAATTTATTAAGATGAAACCCACTAAGGAGGAGTGAAAATCCTGTGCTTAGATTTAGGAATTCAATTGCATGTGTATAAAATAAAGAATAAAGTATAATCATTCATAAGAAAAATAACCTAGATGATTCTAGTAGACTATTAACTCAGTATAAGTCAATTACTGAATATGTCAGTAATTATTATTAAGTATGTTAATTAATAAGTATGTCAGAAAAAAATCTAATGTTAGATTAGGTTTCATGAACAAGAACAGTTTTCAGAATGAAAGAAACTGCATCTGAAGCATTATGTTATCTGGAATACAGTCATATTTTATGAAGGATGTTGACAAGTTTAATTTAGACAAAGTCAATCAGGAAAATGTTGGATATTAAAGCCATGCAATATGGTGACAATATTCCATATTGTATAATATAGAAACATTTAGCTTGAAGAAGAGAAAACTTATAGGAACATGACAGCTGCTATTAAATATATGAAGAACTGTCATATGAAAGATCAAGGAAAGTTCTTGGGGACAGAATCAGGGACAATATTTAGAAGGTACAGATTGACTTATGATGACATTGTGTGAATTGCATCAAGCCCCAAGACATAGTATACTTTCTTCTGGAAGAGAGTTACTAAATTCAAAGGATTTTGGTGAAGATAACCTCTCAGGAAAAGCCAAGTGGAGGAATGATATCTACTGCCCAGATTTTAACATACATTTAGATAGAAAACCTAATGAGATTTTTCATCGTTGTGGATTTAGGATAGACAAATGGACAGAATTTTAAAAAGAGCAGAACAAAAGGGTTTCTGGGTTTTGTTTTGTTGCTTCCCATGAAAGCAAAAGTTCATCTTTTGATTGTCAACATTTTGCTACTATTGCTATATGGCAGCAAGACATGGAATATGACTATTCTGGAGAATTAAAGTTAAGTATTAAGGCCAGTGGAAAGATATGATAGGTAAAACCAGACTCCAATGAATAACCAATAAAAATCTCTAAAGAACTGTAGTAAAAGATTTCATCAAGCAACCAGATGCCATGAAGAGAAGATAGCCATGGCAAAAGAAAGTAATCATAGCTTGATCCTCCTCCCTTACCTTCCCCTGATCTTGATTAACTTATGGGACAATACAGAAAAACTTCATATAGGAAGAACAGGCAGACATGGATTGTAATATGCATTGTTTGAGGGAATTCCTTAGTTGATGAAATCAAAGATCTTTTGGAATATTTAAATAAAGAAAAGCTTTTCAAATTTAGAATAAATAACTTTAAAAGATAATAACCCCAAAGTTCATCTATAAGTAAACTATGGGATTATTAACCAAATATCTAGCTATAATTGGATGATTATTTGTCAAGGATATTGGTTAACAACATCACTTCATTGATTGATAAAGTGTGTGTGTGTGGTGTGCAAGATGGTGTAATTTTTGTATAACTTATTTAATTTCATTTTTTTCCTCTGATATTTTTCAACTGACAAAACTTTTATGAGAAAGCCATTAAATTACCATAACTACAATCATACTTTTTTTTTTTTTTTTTTTTTTTTTTTTTTTTTTGCTTTTCATCTTAATCCTTCAAACCGTGCCAGATAGCACCATCTACTGGTTTCATATATAAACTGAAAGCTCTTGATCAGGGATGCCCACTTCTTTGCTCCACTTGCCATAGCCTGATGCCCACTAAATAGGTATTAAAATTCATATATGCATGAATGAATCTAAGCAAGAACTTGAAGTTTATTCTTCTTGACTTACAAGATCTCATAGGTTTAGAACTAGAAGAGATCTTAGAACGCATCTAGGCCAACCCTTTCATTTTATAAATTAAAAAAATGAATCCTAGACAGATAAAGTGACTGACTTACAGGAACACACATTTTAAGAGGCAGTAGAACATTTAAAAAGATTCTCTGATTACCAAGGCAACACCCTTGGAAAATACAAAAAAAATTTGAAATTAAAAATCCTCAAGAGAAAAAAATGTATAATATATACAATGAAAATCACTCATACTCCTTTGCATTACATCCACCTGAATATAATGAAAATATTGCTGCAGCAAAATGTTTGCAAAAGGAGTTCTTAATCTTCTTTTGTGTCATAGACCCCTTCTGAGAATAAAGTTCACAAATGCATAAAATATCTAGGATTATAAGAGAGGTTAATTATATTAAAATATAGTTGTCAAAATATATATATTTTAGTTTCATTGACCCTAGATTAAATATCTCACAAAGGAAGCTAAAGGACATATTTTGTTGTGTTATTTAAATATAATGCAAATCAAAAAAGACAGAAAAGGCACGAATTTAAATAGAATTTTCTTTAGTGATAAAAAGTACTTCCTGAGAAAAGAAAATGATAGTGGCCACAAATCAGACTTGTGTTAGGTTTGATTTTAAACATAATGTCAGTGTAATAACTATGATTTCTTCTAAATACAAAAATTAACAGATTTTATATGACTATGCTTGGCAAACTTCTTAGACTATTCTAAAAATATAATTCATTAGATATTTTAATTTTAAGATTTTTAACGTCAATGACCATTTGATGTTTAATTTAAAAAGTTATCTCACAACTATGGGTAATGTAATAGTAAAATAAAACAAAAACTAAATAAAAAAGTCAGGCTGAAAATTACCACATCTTTTGCTCTCTGCATTATGTCTCAAGAATGCTAACTGAGGCAGGTCCAGCATAGGTCCTGGAATCAAGAGGACCTGAGTTCAAATTTGGCCTTAGAAATTTAACACTTAGTAGTTGTGTGACATTGGGCAAGTCTGTTTGCCTAATTTCTTCATTTGTAAAATAGGGATAATAATGTCCCCTATTTCCCCATGATTCTTGTAAGTATCAAATGAGATAATACTTGTAAAATGGTAGCACAGTGCTTGGCGTACAATAAGAACTAAATAAATATTAGACATTACTGTTCTCTAGAAGATGTGTGACAAAAAATATCAAGTACAGGGAATGAAAAGCTAAAAAGGAAAGTTTGAGGAGAGTGAGAGTAGGGTAACTGCAATAACAGAACTTGCAAAATGGAAGGGACTTCGACAACCATCTAGTCCAAACTCCTCACTTTACAGATAAAGAAACAGGTCAGTAAAAGCAGAGCAATTCAAGAGTTAGAATTCAACTTCTATTTTCTCATAAGTTTCTTTCCTCTAGTAACATTTATGCAGGATCACCTTCTTTATCTCATGCATATTTTAAAGCCCCAGCACATAGTCATTCTACATTTGTGGACTAGAGATTCGGACATTTAATTATGAGTTTATGCTGATGGATATTTTGCTATTATACTCCTGCTGAGTAGAGGAATCCAGAGGCAGTTTCATGGATTTTATTTACCTCTCTTTTTCTGTATAGTTGTTTCAGATCCTGCTTGTTCATCATTATAGTTCCACAGTGGGTCTTTAAGTATATAATTTAACTATTGTAAAAAATTTCAAGAAAACAATCAGCATACTACAATGGAAATACACTGAAATGTTTCAAAACAGTAGTAAGAAAAATGCAAATTAAAATAACTCAGGTTTCACCTTATTTTTATTACATCAGTAAAGATGACAATAGATGAAAGTGGCAATTATGGGGGTAGGAGAGGGAGAAGAGGAAAGAGGTTAGGTTAACTATTTTAAGTTTATATTTCCTCCTCTGTAAAATGAAAATAATAATAATAATACCCATAGTACCTATATTATAGGATTGTGGTAAAGATCAAATGAGAATATCTATGCAAATGACTATAACTATTAAAACATTACTCAAATGTCAAATATCATAATTATTACTTTACTGTCAATAACCATGATATTTGGGGAATGTGTTTCCTGGTTAATAATTAGTTAAAGTGAAAGTATTTTGTTTCAGCACTGATTCTTTCTAGAATTCTTTTGTACAATTTTGTATCTTTTAAGTCATGATTCTAAACATTAATTTTCATTTAATTAGATATACTGTAGGGAAAATGTAATAAAGTGACCCAGTGATCCATTCTGGAGAGGAATTTGGAACTATGTCCAAAGAGCCATAAAACTGTGCATATCCTTTGATCCAGCAGTGCTACTAATGGATCTGTATCCCAAGAAAATCATAAAGAAAGAAAAAGAACCCACATGTACACAAACCTTTATAGTAGCTCTTTTTGTGGTGGCGAAGAATTGAAAAATTAGTATATGTCATTAATTGGGGAATGACTGAATAAGTTATGGTATATGAAAGTAATATTACTGTTTTATAAAAATGATGAATAAGCTGATTTTAGAAAGGCCTAGAAAATTTGTATGAATTGATGCTGAACAAAACAAGTAGGAACAACAGGAACAAGTAGAAACAAACAAGAAAATATTGTACACAGTAACAGCAAGATCGTGTGATGATAGACTATGAAAGACTTAGTTCTTCTCAGCAGTTCAATGCTCCAAGGCAATTCCAATAAACTTTGGATAGAAAATGCCATCTGCAACCCAGAGAGAGAATTATGAAGACTGAATGTAAATCAACACATACTATGTTCACTTTTTCCCCATTTTTTTTCTTTTCTTTTATCTCATGGTTTTTCCCTTTTGTTCTAATTTCTCTCCTAACATGATCCATAAAGAAATGTGTATTCAAAAAATTAATCTATGACCAGAAAAAGAAGAAAACAATTTAAAAAGGTGGAAAAACTATTCAATTAGATACAAAGGATATAAGAGGCTGAACAAAGGATATAAGAATTTTCCTGGTACAATCTGTAGTTTAAAAAAAAAAATCACCAAATAAGTCTGTTTTAATCTTTTTCTTCTAACTCCAAAAAGTGAGAGTGCCCTCAAAAGGTGTAATTATATGCTAGACACACCAGTATAAAATATTTTTGTTAAGTTACTCTTTTGTTTAGGTGCCACAATAGACTTCCACTGCCTATATGATAAAATTTAAATACCTGAAGTTAACCTTTAGTATATTTGTTCATTAGTTCTCTATAATTATTCACATTAAGATAGATTGAGGTTTCTTATTTATAATTTTCTAAGGGTAGTATGCCCCAGTCATTAATCTCCTTTGGGTTTTCCATTATACCTTATTTATGTCTTAACTCGGCAAAATGGTTGATCAGTTTTTTGCCAAATATATCTATAGAGATACAAAGCAAGCATGCTACAGACATATTTTAATAGCTTTTAAAAACTATAGCAAAGCTGGGATTATCATTTTTAAAAATTAACCTTCTGTCCACTTCAGATTACTGAGCTTTGCTTTAGTAAAATTAAACTTTATGGAGAATTATCATAAGTCTATGACTTCCATTCCAGCACTCAATTCATTTCTTTTCCATTTAATTTCTATCTCTTTTTCCCCTTGTCAAATGCATTACATTAAAAATTACTCTAATCCCTATGTAGTGAACAAATGGTATCCTAAATTCTGTAATGAATGATTGTGTTTATTACTGTTAACAGTAATAACAGCCAAATAATATTGAATAATAACAAATAATAACAGAAGTACAGCCAAAATCTTAGTTAAAAAAAAAAAAAACCAAAAACAAAAACAAAAAAAAAACCTGACACTGGGTTAGGGCTTGAAATTGAAACTTGGGTAACACATTTCTTCTCACAAAATGCAATAAAGAATCAGAGGCACATAAAACTAGCCTCTTAGACAGTAAGAAATACTCCACAGACCAAGAACAATCCTCGTCTATTATTATGTTTATTGAATAGGCAGCTGTTGCTATCTTTTTGTCTCAAAAGCTAAAAGTTTCATTTAGAATTCTCAATATAAAGACTTTCTGCTTGGGAACCAAGTTTATTTATAGTAATTAATACCAAAAAAAAAATCCCCAAACATATAAACAAACATTAACAATAACAAAATAGGTTAAGTTTTATGTAAAGCAATTCAGCATTAAGTACTTTAACCAAGATTGTTCAAAGGAGGAAACAAGAACTGAATAGTGTTTAACAAATAAAGAATCCTTTAATGAAATAAAGGATATTATAAAGAACCTTTCAGACAATTTTTTTCTCTTAAAATAAAACTATTATAAACTTAATTTGTAACCAACAACTACAGTGAGAAGTAGTTTTGTTTTTTATTATTATTATTTTAATGTAACATCCTTTCTGTACTACTCTTCCAACTAGAGCTTACAGGAAGTGGCTAATTACTTCTCAAAGAGTTCTAACTTTTGAGGCTAAGCTTTTTACTATAAATAATAAACTTCTTTTCTTTTAAGAAAAAATTTTGTAGTGATCATTACAAATGTAAGTGTTTCATTACACTAAAATGAATAAGAAAATATGATTGTATTTTTAAAATGTAAACCTCTGTTCCAAAGTTTTCATTAACTCTCCTCTCTCCAAATCCTGGAAGGTTTTTCTCATTGGTTAAATAAAGGATCTAGAACAAAGTATTGGTGAAATAATAAGAGTTTTGGACTAACTATTGAAAGAACTCATTTCTAGAGTTATTTTTGAAACTACATAGTATGATTTGGGGCAAAGCCTTCGTTTCCCCCCCCCCCCTAAGGTGTTTTACATTTCAAATTCTATAGTCAGTCTAAGGTTCTATGAAAGTTCATAATACCTGTATCTATAAAGCAGAAAAGGAAGTCTTATACAAATCTCATTATGTTAGTGCAAACAACTCTTAGGTTTTGAGTCTTTTGTGTTCTCTAATGGTTTATGCCTTTTATTACAAGTTAGTTGCATTTCTAATATGACATCTTACCTCACCTTGTAAAGAAAGGATTATGGGGAAAATCACATAGGGGAGGTCTATATATCTATCTCTATATCACTAGGGATGCACTCAAATTTTCAGGGTCAATGTTGGGCTAATCTCTCAATTTATTCTTCTAATGCTAATAATAATAATGATAATGAAGAAGAAGAAGAAGAAAGAAGAAGAAGAAAGAAGAAGAAAGAAGAAGAAAGAAGAAGAAAGAAGAAGAAGAAGAAGAAGAAGAAGGAAGAAGAAGGAAGAAGAAGGAAGAAGAAGGAAGAAGAAGAAGAAGAAGAAGAAGAAGAAGAAGAAGAAGAAAGAAGAAGAAGAAAGAAGAAGAAAGAAGAAGAAAGAAGAAGAAAGAAGAAGAAGAAGAAGAAGAAGACGGAAGAAGAAGGAAGAAGAAGGAAGAAGAAGAAGAAGAAGAAGAAGAAGAAGAAGAAGAAGAAGAAGAAGAAGAAGAAGAAGAAGAAGAAGAAGAAGAAGAAGAAGAAGAAGAAGAAGAAGAAGAAGAAGAAGAAGAAGAAGAAGAAGAAGAAGAAGAAGAAGAAGAAGAAGAAGAAGAAAGAAGATGGCTGTTACATTGACTATTATATGAAAATCACTTACTTTGCATGGACCTCAGTTTCTTAACTGGCAAGATTAGAGAATTCAAGTCAAGGTCAAAAGTCAGAATTAGTTCATTAAATGTAGTCCACACCAGAATAATATTATTTCTATAGATACATAGAAAAATAAATAGATCAATCATAGCTCTCTATATATGTGTATATGTGTCTTTCTCTCTCTCTCTCTCTATATATATATAGAAGTGTGTGTATATGCATAGTATTCATGTGTCTCACAATTTTACATTTAATTTGCATCAACATTTTCTCTATAATTTCTTAAATCTAGATAAACAATAAATCAATGCCAAATTTATAGCCTTTGACAATTTCCAGACATAAATGTTTATATTAAAAATCTAAAATAAGCTCTTAAAGGTAGGAGTTAGCACTAACACACAATTCCACTCTTTTCTGAACTCTTCAGTCTAGTGAAACTGACTCTCTTCTCCATATACATGACATCCCAACTCTTGTTTCCATGCCTTTGTAAAAACCATTCCCAAATTTCTAGAATACATTTACTTTTCCCCTCCCCTTATATAGCCTCTCTTTTCTTTAAGACAAATTTCAAGCATCATCTTTTCCATAGTCTTTCCTTATCCTCTGAATTGCTATTGCCCTCCTTTTCAAACTGCCTAGTACTTTACACATAGCTGTATTTATTAACTTTTATTAATTATTTATTAAGGTGGATGGCTATGGATGTGAAACACTGCACAAACTGTCAGAGCTGACATTTGTCTTGCCTCCTCTCTTTCTTTTTTAATTTTTTTATTATATAGAAAAGTTTTATAGTGGGTGTATAATAATAGATGTACAATAAGTTCTTGTTGACTGATTTTTAGCCAGTACAAGAGAAATTATTGGAAGAACCAGATGATTTTATTTAAATTTAGGAAGAGCTGTCACAGAAAAGAAGAGATTAGGCTTTTTCTGTTTGATTTTATCTAGTCAATGGAAGTTACAGAGAGGCACGTTTTGGCTCCATATGAGTAAAGAAATAAAGGCACTTAACAATTAGAGCTTTGTCAAGTAAAATGGGATGCTCATCATGAAAGAGGCAGCTAGGCGTAATGATAAGAGAAGTAAATATGAAGTCAGTAGAAAACTGGATTTAGAACCTACCTCTGATATTTACTAGTTCTCTGACTACAAACAAGACACTACTTTAGCCCTCTCAGACATACTTTTATCCTCTGCAATGTTAGTCTCTCATTAGGTTTTTTAAGCCTCAGATTCCCCTCTCTTCTTCCCTCCTTCTCTCTCTCTCTTCCTCCCACATACGTACATATACTGGCTTAATCCTCAAAGAACCATATATGTGTCTAAATATTATACATATATTTATATAATGTCTTGAAAATAGTAAATGCTATATAAATATCAACTATTATTATTAATACACTGAAATTATAGTTTAACTATCGTATTCAAGGAATACATTTGTGTATTTCCTCATTAATCAATAAAATTTCAACATCTCCCTCAATTTGTCAACTAAACTCAGAACCCACAACAAATGAATAAATATTATTTGGTTAAGAAGCTAGAAAAACTTCCTTTTCCAATAAAAAATCATATCTACCTATTAAGTTCCTAAATGTCCTAAGATTAAACAAATATTAAGGTTATTTAATATAATATACACAATATAATTTGTGAGCTATGTTAGCAATGTAATCAGACATAGATAATTATGTCTAACTTTGTATGATAAAATGACAGCTACAGTCCTTTAAAATCCTCCTATTATGCAGATGGCTTCTCTTCACTTCTGGGACCATAGTTTCATACCATTTAATTCAGTTATGATAACAAAGCCACTTCACAAGAATTTCCTCCATCCTTTTCACAAAATACAGGTTAAACATTTCCTACAAAAGTGGATTCTCCAAGCTTTTCTCTTTGTCTTTTTTTAACTTTTCTCTCATCATAATAGAAAATTTCTTTCTTCAGCTTCTCTTAAGCCATCTCTCTAAACAGTGTCTTTGCAGTGAAATCCTTCATAAAATTATCTTATCAAGTTTCTTTTTAATAATTAAGAGAGTTCTAATGAGGAAACTGTTTCTCCACAACCTTTTCATATTTGTCTTCTCCATAGTGTATAATGTTTCTACCAACTCCATGGCCCATGGAACAAATTCCTCTCATCTGCTCATTCTGCCAGGAAGTCTTCACATGTTTGAGTGGACAATCCCCTCATTCGTTGATGTATCTAACATCCCTTGGTTACACTTAACTTGGTTTTATCCTGTTTGCAAACATGGTTTTACCAGTGTGTAGCCAAAGGCATTCTATAGCTTCTTGAAGCCACAGCTGTATGTTAGGTGAAGGTAGACACCAAAAATGGATGAGCAGCTCTAGAAAAAAATTGGCAAACCTTCACACCATAAGTACTAGTTCTCTCTTAATATCAGTCAGAAATCAAAGATGCCAAGGTCCTGGGCTGTCATCAGTCACCAACTTTTGTCTTACCTGGACTTTGATGGCTCTAGAAAAACTAGTAAGGCTGATTCTGCTTTAAATATAATCTGCAGGCAAATCAAGACATCGCTCTGTGATGTCACTGATTCTTTTCAAAAGACAGAGAACAACAGGTTCTCTTATGGATCAACAATAAATACACATAATTTCCTGGACCTCTAAGGAGCAGGACCTCATAGTATCACAGTCACAATTGGAGCTTTTCCCTTCTGTGGTTTTAAGGAAGTACCACTTGAAATAGGTATTACAATAGTATCATTAGAAGTTCTCCAACATGAGGGATTTTTGTTCATATAAAAATTGAACTAGATGACCTATGAGGCTACTGCCAACTCTAAAATTTCACGCTTCTGGTAAACAATACAAACACAAAACATCAGAGTGTTCCCCAAGGTTTTGTTGAGAATAAGCAGCTCTAGTCAGTGATACAATCACCAGGATAGAAATGACTTTCCTCTTTTTTGCTAGCACTCCACTGTTCCTCATACTATCCCTCTTCCCACTCAATTTATCCACCTCCAAACACCTCAATTTCCCCTTCATATGTCTTTTCCCAAGAACACACTAATTTTCCTACATTTACAATGGAATCAGAAGATGGTAGAACAAGAAGTGAAAGAGCTATTTCCTTGCTTTATAAATTAGAATGGTTTTTCCTGAGCTTAATGACTCTGAATTAATGTACAAATTGAGTGCATGCTTTTTAAAATCTGAGCACTTAGTGAACTAGCTGCTATTTATTTTTACTATCATTTCTTCTCCTGCTTGTCTTCATAAGATATAATCATTGTTAGAAGCGCCAGATGAATATTTATTCCTATAAAGCTGAATTCTCTATTTATCTGAAAAAGAGGAACATAAGAATGCTTTAAAAGTTTTCTTGCCCCCTCTCAGCTTTCTTCACTGTCAAAATAGGTTCATTTTTAAAAATATTTTATATAAAAAATTGTATATAAAATTTTTTCTATTTTAAAAATATTTTTATTTTATTTTAAACATTTGTGGTTTTTTTTTTTTTTTTAATTTTGAGTTCCAAAATCTATTTCTCCATCCTTCCTCCTACCACTCTCCCACATGTAAACAGATACAGGTTATATATGTGCAGTCATGTAAAATAATTCCATAATAGTCATTTTGTATAATGTCCCGTCTGGACAAGCCTTGCTCTTAGGTAGAGAAGTGATGAAGGCAGGAGAGACACCATAAGGATGGTCAAGGATGGAGTATGGAGTTTCCTCTGTGTCTGTGTCTGAGTCTCTGAGTCTGAGATGGAGCTGGAGCAGACATACACTCTCCTCTCCAGTCCTCTCAGCCCTTAAATACCTTAGTATAATTACATCACTACAGCACACTGAGCATGTGCCAACTGTAGAACCATTACATCACCATATCACACTAAGTATATGCAAACTAGAAATATTTTCTCATCAATCACACTGAGTAAATACTCTGTTATAAGTATCCTTGTTTCAAGCATACTTTTCCAGAGTTCAGGCCCTCTACACTTTTGTAGAAAAAGACTGCAATAAAAGAAAAAATGAAAGAAAGAAAGTAAAAATAGCCTGCTTCAGTCTGCATTCAAATAATATCTGTCCTTTTTGAGAGGCAGATTGTATATTTCATCATTAGTCCTTTGCCCCTTTTGTATGTGAATAGAATGATTGTATGGGAATAGAATATATAAAAGAAAATAATAAAATAAACAATCCCTTAAAAAAAAATCTTAGAGAAAAACCTGTTTATTGGAAAGAGCATATAGATAACTGATAATAGCTACATACACTGAAAGGAATTGTTTGAAATCAGTCATAACTAGAGTAACGATGGCTACAGGGTGTTGGCATCCTTCATTTAATTTGCACATGACTGAACACTTCATGAAGATTAAGTATAGAATACTATATTCATAGTTAACACAAACAGGAATTATTTGCATTTTAATTCACAAGATAAACATGAATCACTGATCATCAGGAGGCTCTGATTTGAGGTATCACAGATGATTAAGAAACCATCTGGAGAGGAGTCAAGAATTCAAAAAGAAAAGCTTTGAGAAGAAGCTGGAGTCAGGAGACATGGGAGATTGAGCTGAGTTAAGCAAGAGTCATAAGAAGATGGGAACAGAAAATGGAGGTTTTTCATTAAGATAGTTCATTCGAGAGCTCTTTTGCTAGGGACCTCTTTTTTGAAAGAAAGGTAATTTTTTCCTGATTGGCTAAAGAAAGGCTGGAGCAGCTGCTGTTAACTCAGAGGCTGAGAGCAGAATTCTGCCATTAGAGTAATTCCTGATGATGTAGCATGGTGGTAAAAGTTCTCTATAGATTGAAGTGAGCAAGAGTGTGATGTTTATACACCACAATCTGTGTTATATTAGCAGAAAAATATCGCCATCAGAGTGCATATATAAATCTCATTTCTATCAGATCCATTTGTGAAACATAGCCTTTAATCTTTTTATTAATTGATAACCCAAAGATGATAAAAAAGATTCATTTTAATACATTTTTAACTAAAACTTTCAAACTCTATTCATATTTATCAAGTGCCAGAGCTACTCAATCATAATATCATTTTCAAGGGGGAAAAATGAATTATTTTTTAAAAACTGTAAGTTGAATTATAAAGCCTCATTGTTGTGGGCTAGGCCTACCTTGGCCCAGTTCAGTAATTGAGGTTCTGGAAAGGAATATAAAGAAATAATTTGTAGACCACAATATGCAATAAAAAATAAATATATATATATGATAACTTACATTTTAAGTGATATATTATATAGATGCTATTATTGCCTTTTACCTTTACATTCATCAGGATTACATTTACTTATCAGATTACATTCATTAGCAATTATGGAGTCCAAGAGGGCAGGGCACTGGGAATTATACAACCCTCAGGAACAACTCCCTATAGACTGGATTTTTTATATTCCTTCCACTCCAAAGCAACAAAATCCCAAGGATGTCTTTTTGTCTCCTTAAAGAGAAATCAACTGGCCTACATAAAATAAATCCTGTTCTTACCACATCCCATTATTTGGAGGCAAGGCTCCCAAAATTCCTCAGGGGACTTCCCTCCAATTTTAATGACCTTAAAATAACTCTGATCTCAGAAAGATGATTAAGATAAGCAGTTTATAGGAAGAGGATTTTAATACAAATAAATGAAAAAACTCCAACAAATAAAAGTCCTTTTAATAAATAAGTATAATCCATGCAAGGGGAGTAATATGTGGGTAATTGATACTGAATCTCCCATTTGTACAAGAACAGCGATGAAAAGTAACAATATCAGAAACAGAAGAGTAGCAATGGCAGTCATTGATCTCCATCCTGGATCTAAGTTATCTTAAAAAATAATTAAGATATCAGAAAAGGCAGCACAATGGAAAGAAGTGTTGGGCCTCAAACCAGGAAGACTTAGTTCAAATCTAATCTCAGACTTTTACTAGTGGGCAAGTCGTTTAATCCTGTTTGGTTTAGTTTCCTCATCTATGGAGAAGGAAAAGGCAAACTGCTCCAATATCTTTGCCAAGAAAACCCCAGAGGGGATCAGAGTTGGACATGACTGAAAATGACTGAACAAGATACTAAAAGCCATTTATACCCAGTTCTCCCCAGACTCTGATCTAATACCAAGATTTCCCTCATGCCACAATCCAGTAGGCACTTCTTAACCACCAGCCCAAACCATCAGGAGGGATGAAGATAGCTGTATAGTATAAGGGACAGAGAATTAGATCTCTAGTCAAAAAGAACTGAATTCAACTATGATTTCAAACATTTATTAGCTATCTGACTCTTATTAAGTCACTTAATTTCTGTCTACTTCAGTTTTCTCATCTGTAAAATGGGGGATGATAATGGCACCCATCTCCCAGGGTTGTTGTGAGAATCAAATAAGATAATATGTTGTTAAAAAAAAAAAAATATATATATATATATATATATATATATATATAAATATACACACACACACACACACACACATATATATATATATATTTCCAACCACAAGTTGCTACATAAATTGTTCACAATCAGGTTTTTACCTAACTTCTATAGAGGTTTCTACTAAAAAGTTTCTTCCCTAGTTCAAATGATCTGGTTGAATATTCATCCTCACCTTTATCCAAGATCTCAGAATTGCCATCAAGTTGTCTAAAGGACCCCTTTTTGTCTAAGTGAATTCATATTCCCAAAATTATAATAGATATTATGAGACTGTTTCACCTCTCTCAAGGCAAGAGAGAGAAAAACACCTCACAAAATTTTTACTCATTCCTCTGCTCAAGTAATGTATAGAGAAGGGTTTTGTAAATCAGAAAAGAAAAGAGAAGAGAAAAAATGAGATGAGATGAGAAGAGATGAGAAGGAAAAAAGAAGAGAAGAGAAAGAAGAGAAGAGAAGAGAAGAGAAGAGAAGAGAAGAGAAGAGAAGAGAAGAGAAGAGAAGAGAAGAGAAGAGAAGAGAAGAGAAGAGAAGAGAAGAGAAGAGAAGAGAAGGAAAGGGAAAGGGAAAGGGAAAGGAATGGGAGGGGAGGGGAGGGAAGGGAAGGAAGAGAAAGGGAAGGAAGGGGAGGGAAGGAAAGAGGAGGAGAGGAGAGGAGAGAAAATGTCTCAAATAGGGAGATCTGTACTACTCCCTGGGAGGGCAAAAATCTCAATATCTAAATAACCATTCAGGGCATAAAAAGGGAAAGCTTACCTTATAATAAAAGATTTTTAAAAGCTATATTTTTTAAAAACAGAATCTGTTCCTCTGTACTATCACATTCACTAAGAAAGAAACAGTGGAAATTCTGTCACATCCTAGGATTACTAATTACCTGTAGGCTGGATTTTTTTTAACATCCCCAGTCCTCCAGATGATGAAATCCTAAGGGAAGCATTCTTAAGGGGAAACCACCTTATCCTGTGTGAAATAATTGCTACCTGATTCATTAAACATTATATGGCATCACTAATAATTTATCTACAAAGAAAAACTGCTAAATTATCTGAGTCTCTGCTGTACTGCACCTCCCTCTTCACATTAGCCACCAGTCCATGAACAAAGAATCTTGTGTTCCATGTGCCACAGCAGGGGAAAATAATCTATTCACCACTGGAGTTCTATGTTCTTCCCAAGGATAATCAAATCAATATTACCTTTCTGAGACAATCTACTACTGTATCCCTGTTCTTCAGAGTTGTGTATACTGGCTAAGCCAAGCTCTCTTCCTTTATCACCACTCTTAGCTCTCTCATATTCATCCATTTCAGTCCCTCCAGGATCCCTATCCCTTTTTTTTTTTTTTTTTTTTTTTTAGAATTTTTTTTCCACAGTATATATGCATGAGCAATTTTTTTTTTAATAACACTATCCCTTGTATTCATTTTTTCCAAATTATCCCCTCCCTCCCTCTACTCCCTCCCCTAGATGACAGGCAATCCCATACATTTTACATGTGTTACAATATAACCTAGATACAATGTATGTGTGTAAATACCATTTTCTTGTTGCACATTAAGTATTAGATTCCGAAGGTATAAGTAACCTGGGTAGATAGACAGTAATGCTAACAATTTACATTCACTTCCCAGTGTTCCTTCTCTGGGTGTAGTTGTTTCTGTCCATCACTGATCAACTGGAAGTGAGTTGGATCTTCTTTATGTTGAAGATATCCACTTCCATCAGAATACACAGGATCCCTATCCCAATGTGAGCTATCTTCTATCTCATCTTCACTTAACATGTCATTGTGCCTTTGGAAATCTCAGGCTATTAGTGAGCAATTTGTTTTTCCTATAAGATTTGTGACCTCTCCATGGATTCTACTTGATGTATATTGTATATACTGAGTTTTCCAAAGAATGGAAATTCCTTGAGGGCAGGGACTGTTTGATTTTTGTCTTGGTATCCTCAGTGGCTAACACATAGTTAGCCATAGCTAACACATAGTCTGGATCATAGTAGGTGTATAATAGGTGCTTGTTAGATTGCAGAAAATAAATATACTTGCTTATTTATTTTAATTTATTTTCTGCACTGGGTTAATGCTGCCAAGCTTCCAATTTGGCAACAGGCTTACCACAAGCAACTACTTATGGTATCCAGAAAACATTTTTTTCTAAATGCTTGTGTCTGTGCTCCAAACATACTGTTCCCATGTAAGAAGTGAATGTCAAAATATAGTCAAACAAGTGTATGAATAATTCCCAAACAATGGAGCCATTATTCTACATGCCTTTACATGTTCAAAGAGAAGAAAGAGAACCAAGAATGAACAACAAACAACACAATAAGGAGTGGTAATATGATAATGTGGGGCAGCTAGATGGAGCAGTAAACAGCATGCCAGGCCTAAAGTCAGGAAGTCTTCCCTGCTTGAGCTCAGACAGCTTAACAGCTGTGTGATCCTGGGCAAGTCACTTATCTCTGCTTGCCTTAGTTTCCTCATCTTTTTCATGAGCTGGAAAGGAAATGGCAAAGTACTCCAGTCACCTTGCTAGGAAAACGAAGAGTTGGACATGACTGAAATGACACAACAACGATATGTTAATGTTATTCTGCTGAAATTATGTTGTTTGGATTAATATATAAGTTTTGCTTGTAGAAATATAAACTGTTATTGATTGTCTTTGTGATACAATAGAAAAACCCTGGTTGAGTTAGAATGTCAGTACAATTGGGAGGCACTGGGAGTAGAGTAGAAAAATTGTAAGCAATGCCTCTTGTTATACACAACAAAGAACTAAAAGCCCTCTTTTTTTGTTCCATGGCTACAAGGAACAGCAGATTCTGTTAATGAATGGGAGGGAAGGAACTCATGGGAAGCCTATTTGTGTAACTCTTGGATTACTATTCTATGTCTGTTTCTCCAAAATTCACCCTCAGTCTTTCCATATAGAAGGTGCTGGACAAAAATTAGGTGAAAACAATGGAATTGGAAAATGTTTGCATCTGGTAACGAAGAAAATGCTATGCAGAGATGGAGAAGAATGAATGGGTGAATCCAGGAAAGAGGCAAGTTAAGGCTGGGACACACAGTTTGGTTGCAACATTCAAGTATCTGGTTGGTCTTCGTTTTTGTTAGCATTGTGGTGAGAGGGAGTATTCACTTGGACTTACTTCAATTTGGGGTTATGTAGGGTTCATGCCATTCTAAAACCAACCCCATTGCATACACCAACTTAGGAAAGTAGATTCAAAGGGATTCATGTAAGAAGGATTTATGTAGGGCCTATTATGTACTAGGGACATATTCAAGCACTGGGGAAACAAAAAATAATCTAAACAATTGTAACCTCGAGAAGCTTTTACTCCAATGAGGGGAAAAAATATATATACAGAACAGTAAATTCTAAAATCATGCAAAATAGATAAAAGTGCAATGAGGGAAGGAAAAAAGAAGGCAATAATAAAAAACATTAAAATAGTCTTTTAGTGAAATTTGAATAATTCAACCTAGTGCTGTGTGATTTGTATCCGTTGAGATTACTTCTGATTTCCATTCCCTAGAAAAGAGTGATAATTCTCAACACAGGCTATACATACTGATTAAAAACTTAATATGTGCTAGACAGTATATTCATTGAATAGAGGGCGAAAAACCATACAAAAGGAAGCTGAAGTGAAGAGGAGAGGGGAAGTACCAAGCATAGAGGTATTACTATGATAGCATGAATCCAAGAAATGTGTGTAATAAGAAATGAAGAGTTTGATAGGTTTCTGAGACCTCTTTAAATGGAGGCTTTGAGAGGAAGGGTTTTGGTTTTTGTGTTTGGTTTTTGCTCTGACATTCAATAAGAGGGACAGAGGTGACTGAAAGTAATAATGAGGTGTCAGAACTAATGCTGTTACAATCTCTGTCTTGAGTTTCCTGCTGGTAAGCTTTTCCTAGAAAAGGAATTGTGTTGGTGGAATCAAATCCAACATGTGAATTCCAATCTCATCCTCTCTACACAAGTATATTGATTTTGTCATGAATTAAATTGAATTGTATTGCTAAGAAGTTGATCATCACACAATCTTTGTTGGTATTGTGTACAATGATGTTCTAGTTCTGCTCACTCCACTCAGTATATAATGTCTCCTTTTATAATTTCAAAAATACTTATAAACCCTTATTTTTTGAGGATGTAGAAGAGCACAACTGGAGAACAGATGAGTTCCTGCACCCCAGTTTCCTCAGATATATAATGAGGGGGTTGAAATAATTGGCCTTTGAGTTCACTGCCTAGTATAGCTCTGTGATCCTATGACCCTACATGGTCAACATTTCAAAAAGGTGGAGAATCCCTATGAATTTCAGACAACATGGAAAAACACACCTATTCTGATTAAAGATACTCACTTTGACACTGAAGGGGTTAATGCCTTAGCTTCTGACAAATGAGAACAACAGAGTAGCAGATGCTCTCAGTATTCCTAACTCTTACCCTGGGAATTAAAACACAAGCTTTACTTGTCCTCCACTCTACTTAGACCAATGTTTCTCAAACCATATTTCAAAGTGAGAAGCACTTAGTACAAGTTGTGAAATTTGTGAATTGGTTCTCATGCAATTTAATCCACCAAAAATAAAATGACTATCCTGGGAAAACAGAAAGCAATGCAGATTAACTGGCTATATATTTGTGAACATTCCACTCCTGTTTTTATAAAGTTTTTGAATTTGTAGAGCTCCACTTTGGAAAATAATCTTTGTTGTTCTTCACACAAAAACATAAGGCCTAGAATTATGCCTTGGAATCCCCCAGTCAATTACTTCTCTTGCTTATGAATGCAAGGGAGTGTATGTATGCAATGTTTAGAAATGTTTGTTTTTATTTTTAAAGGGCCATCAATGCTTCTGACTCAATATATCAAAGCATTTGTGGTTACCTGATCTAAAACTAGATTTTCTTTTAATTTATTAATAGAATGTTAATTTTTTTTCTCTTATTGATCTAGGAGAAAAAGAAAACTAATTTATGGCTATAATTTACCTTCAAAAATGTCATTTTCCCATGATGAGGACAATATAATCATGAATGGGAGCTTAATTTTAAGTTTTATTTCTAAGGAGCTGAATTGTTATGCTTTTTATGACTCTGAACACAAAATAACCAAATTCTATTGACTTAGATGTTAAAAAAACAAAAGGGAAATAACCACAAGAAAAAATTTGTTTTGTTTTGTTTTCACACAATAACGCATTCAACAGGATAAAACTAAAACTACATGAACTTGTTTTTTCTTATTCATATTTTCCTTGAAAATGCTCATAGAAAATTAGGGAAGAAAATGTCATTTCATACCTCTCTGATTTGAGGCCCCTTTGGTATTTTAAAAATATGAATATCAGTGAACCAGAGTCACCATAAATCTCATTTAACTGGGAAGATTATAATTTGATTTTATGTTCTTTCTTCAGAACTTTCCTACCTGTTCATGCTACCATCTTAACCAAAAGTCCTTTGCTTCATTTTAAAAAAGTATATAGTTTCTGAAACTAAGAAGCATTGAAACATCTAATGGAGAGTTATATGCATGTTTTAGAGCCCACAGTAAATGGAGAAGTTGAAAATTTAATAAACCTGTACATTACTTATGGAGAAGATGAACTCAAGTGAAAAACAATGGAGAAGGGCAATGAAAAATGCAGATATATTAAATTCCTATGGTCATGGTACAGAAAGAAAACAAATAGGGAAAAGATTGAATGCAGTCAGGATTAGAGGGAGAAGGTCTTATTTCCTTCTACATATGGTGTTAATTAATAGCTAAGTAACCTTGCAGAAGTCCCTTGATGTATAAGCTTCAGTGTTCTCATTTTCAAAAGGAGAGCAATGAACTAGATGGCTTTTAAGGTACCTTCCAACTATGAATTTATGATCATACACATAAAGTAGGACAAATATCTAAAAAGGATTTCCTCTTCCAGAAGTCTATACTAAAGCAGGATATCCAAAAGTATCCTGCCTAAAAGCAGAACTTACATCATATTAGGTGACACTTTTTTTTTCCTATTGCAAATCAAGAAAAAAGGAATTCATATAAACTGACCTACAGAATTGTTGGGGTTTTTTTTCCATTTTACAAGGAGCAAAACATGAAGTGACTTAAGAAACTTTGCAAAACAGAAAAAAATAATAATAGGCAAAGCCACTGGGAAAAGGAGACTATGTTTTAGATTTAAATCTTCATAATTCAAAAATTAAAAATGCATACAAATATATTAGAATTATAATCTATCTCTTATTCATGGAAACTGAACTACTGAACCAGAACATGTGCATCATTTTAGTTTGTTAGTGATCTTATACTTCTTTCCACATGCATGCACTTGCTTCATTCAAATTAGACTTTTCAGTAGGTTCCATCTATATTCCTTCTGTCCAACTAATGTACTTCTGCCTGTGCTGCTTTCTATGCCTAGAATTTTTAAAATCCCTTCCATCTACCCATCTGTTGAAATATTAATTTTAATTTTAGATCTAGGTCAAATACTGTCTGTTTTTGAGGCTTTTATTGACAGTGTTGATCTTCAATTGCTTATTTCTCACCTTCCTCAACCCTAACCTGGCATAATTTGTGCCTCTCTTGTGTATATAATGTATCCATAGTTGTTTGTGCAGGTGTCACATGCCCCTATTAGAAGTATGGAATTTTTTTCTCCAAAAAACCACATAGTTACGCTTGAAGAGCAGCCCAAACTTTGTTAGCTTGTTAATTCCCACAAGGCACTTGTGCATAGTATGGAAATCAAGCCAATGCACAGTACATAAAGAGCACCCACTCATCGTCACAGCTTATTCTAAGTCTAACAAATGGCAAAGCAAAAAAGTGAAGTATTTTTACTATTCTGGAGGAGGAAAAACCCTAAGAATGCTTGTTCTTTTTAAACAAGCTATCAGAAATCTAGAGTTTCTTCAGCACTTAATATAGCATACCAAGTAATTTAGAAGCTGACTTTCTTTTATATCAGCTTGAACATTATAAACTGTACAAAATACAATTAGCTTTTTCTAAATATTACAATAAATTTTCATTCCCCATTGCAATGCTTGGTTTAGATGTAGATCTACATTACTTTTCTCATCTCTGAGCTCTGATAAAATGTGTCTTCATTCTTTAAAGAATCTCCTATTGCATCCAGGGCCATCTCCAGGTATTCTGATCTATATCTAGCCATTGGACTTATAAAGCTCTGGAGGGGAAAGTGAGTCAGGTGACCTGACACAACCCTTGTCACTTCAATTCACTTATATACCTACCACCACAAACATTTATTAGCACTGGGGAAATGACTTTGGGTCTATTTTTGGCCATATACAAGCTATGTGACTTTGATTGATTATGGTTTGGAAGCAATCTTGGAGGTCATATCTGACTTAGATCACTTTCTCTGGAAAAGAAAGTGGAAGGCAGTTATTTCTAATGTAAAAAAATACTATAGAATAGAATGCATCCTAGACTTAGAATCAGAAGGCGATTTCAACACTAATATTCATTAACTGTGTGACTTTGAATAAGTTATTTGATGTTTCTGAAAGTCAGTTTCCTCCCCTGTAAGGTGATGTCAGGTTCCTCTTCAAGAATGAAAGACAAACAACAACAACAAAATTTTTATTTCGATTCAAAAAATTCAGAAGGTCCTTCATCCTGTACCTAAAATGTGTAGATTAACATGTTATAACAACAATTTTTTTTTAAAAGGTTACATCTCAAACTCAATTTATGCAAAATAGAACTCCTTATCTTTCCTCCTAGAAGCCTAACTTCTCCCATCTTCAGAAATTTCTTATCATCCTCATCACTTCAGATTCAGTCCAATGAAGATTCATTTTCTTGTCATCCTTATCAATCCACTCTTTCAAAGCATGTCTTGTTTTTCCATAACACCTTTACTCATTTAGTCACCAGTCTAATTCAGCATTTAATCCAAGCATTTTACAAAAGAGAACTGATACCTGAAGAGGTTAAGTCATTTGCCAAGTGTCAATTAACAAATGTCCAGTGTGATTTGAGTACAGTTTTTCCTGATTTCAAGTACAACCCTGTTTCTCATAATATCAACAGTGTTTGAGTTTTATTATTTTGTGTAGACAATGAGGGAAAGAATATTGTTTAAATTTATAAACCAATGAAATGAGGAGAATATTTCTAAACACTGATAAATTTCAGAAAATGAATTTAAAACAAAACAAAAACCCTTCAACTCTGGTTTGTTTTCTGAACTTACAGGATCTCAAGCCAACAAGGACATCAGAGATTATCTGGTTTATCCTCTCTATTTCACAGATGAGGAAAGACAAATCAAAGATCAAAATTACTTGCTGAGGTCATACAAGTAATAAGGAGTAAATCCAGAAGATAAAAAACCCAGAAGAGAAGTCTTCTGACTCCAAAAGCACTCTTTACATTACATTAAACCATACAATCTCTGTAATACGTCTATTCAAGGGAGAAGTTATCAATTGTATATGGTTTTAAAAGAAACATTTTTCTACTTATAGACTCAGTCAAATATTCAAATCAAATACTCTAGCCCCATATTAGACCACATAAACAATCATCATATATGTCAAAAATCTGAGCTGAAAGGGCTTAAATAGCAATTGTTCACATTTATGTGAGGGTTTACAAAGCATTTTCCCCTGAACTAACCTAAGAAGAAAACAATTCAAATATGATTATTATCCCTGTTTTACTGGGGAGGAAACTAACTCTCAGAAACATCAAATAACTTATCCAAAGTCACACAGTTAATGAATATTAGTGTTTAAATCTCCTCATTCTAAGTCTAGGATGCAGTCTATTACATTAGAGATAACTGCCTTCCACTTTCTTTTCCAGAGAAAATGACCTAAGTCCAGATATGACCTCCAAGATTCTTTCCAAGCCCTAATCAATCAAAGCCACATAGCTTGTATATGGCCAAAAATAGACCCAAAGTCATTTCTCAGTCCATCAAGTGCTAATAAATGTTTGTGGTGGTAGGTATACCCCTGGGTAGTAAAAGTGGTCAAGCAAGTCAACTAGTATTTATTAAAAGCTTTCTATGTGTCAGACACTTTATTTAGAATATAAAGAAAAACCTTCAAGGAGGACTAATGGAGAAGACAACATGCAAACAACTGAGTACAAATATGATATACATGGGAACACCTGATCTTCACAAATAGTCATAGTACACAAACCAAATGGAAAATCCTTTTTTTTTTTTTTTTTAATAAACTTTATGTCCTGGGTCAGCTAGGTGGTGCAGTGGATAGAGCACCAGCCCTGAAGTCAGAAAGACTGGAGTTCAAATCTGGTCTCAGACACTTAGCACTTCCTAGCTGTGTGACCCTGGGCAAATCATTTAACCCCAGCAAAAAAATAAATAAATAAATAAAGATTAAAAAAAAAAAAAAAAAAAAACACATAAAAACAACCAACAACTTTGGGGCTTTTCATCTTCTGCAAGATAGAAATCACATCCAGTTACAGAATTATTGTTCAGGTCAGGGTTTGTCCCTGCTTCCTTCCAGAATGGAAGGAACACCACTGGAGAAAATATCATCATCCCCATTTTCCTTCCTTTTCTTTTTTGAGAGTTACAGCCTAGGGCAAGCACTACTACAACCAGCTGCCCATTCCTTTTCTTCTGAGCCCCACCCTTCTTTGGCTTTCCAAAACCAAGGGAACACATCCAACCCCTACAGGCCTCCTAATTTTTAATCCTTTCCTCTCCAGACTACCAAATGTGCCACCCCCCAAAAAAAACTTCTAATGTTTGCAATTAACAGAATGGAAGAGCTGGGAGGAGAAGGAAAGGGGAAACAGAATGAGATAGGTAATACTTGCCTCTGATTTCTTTTTCCTCGATGGTGAATTTATATTCTGCGTCCCCTTGGTCTTTTAGTCTATAAATTGTTTTTGCATTTCTGTAACTATTCTTTAACTCTGTTTCACTTACTTCTCTAACTATTTTTAGTCCTTAAGCTTTCTAGAGCACCTTCTGGAATAAAGAGAGTGGGAATATATACAGCATGATTAGGTTGGAAAACCACTGCATTGAAAATCTGTTGTTAATTTAAAAATAAATAGAATCTCAGTAAGTCTTTATTGAATAGACATCATGTTTTACACAAGAAATCTGAAAAGTTTAAGACATACATAAAGGTTAAGTTTAATTCATGTGTTTATTTATAAATATATGTGTGTATGTACACACATATACATAATGACACACACATTATTTTCCCTAAAATATCTTTCAGTTAAACTTAATTATTCCAAAAAGAGCAGTTCTCTAAAGACAGTGTCCGGAAAAAGAGCTCTTCAACCATAGAATTGTTATGAACACTTGAAGTTCCTACAAGGAGACACATTTAAGGTCCTTATGTGGGAATAAAATTGCGGCATTAAGAAAACACACACCAAGAAGCCAAGGAATAATATAGTTGCCTAAGCATAGCATAAATAAAATTCCACACATGACAATGGAAAAGAGCTGGCCAACATATTTTACAACTGATACAAGATTCAGTGAAAAACAATAGAATGATGCTTGTTAAACTGAAAGGTACACAGAGAGACTATTGCCATGGTGATAATGTTTTTCTAAGCAAAAATTCAGGACACACAGTCCAACACAGGATTTATCACCCCCATTAACACCTGCATATGCCACGTGTTCTACATTAACATATAGATATAGATACACATAACATGGGCTAGTAGTTGTGCAATTTTTCTTGGGGGAAAAAAAAGGAATGATTGTTGCCTCTTTTTTTCTATACCACAGTAATTTTCAGATATGCTCTCACCTTAATCCCATTGAATCTTCCATTGAAACAAAGTAAAAAAAATTCAATCAAAACTGTCATTTCATAGTCAATGTAACGCAGGAGTACCCACTTTTCTACTGAAAGGAAAGAAGTATATTTCATTATTTCTACAGTAGCAAGATTAGCTTTTGATTTTGTGTTCCAAAAGATTTAGAGTTGGAATCCATTTCCCCCATGAAATAATGATAAATGTAGTTATAGAGAGTGATTGGATTTATAGTATAGCCATAGCTGCCTATTTAAACCACATTGAATATGCAATAATATATAATTGTGAGAAAACAATGGAAAGCAATACAGTTGTAAAATAAATAAGAAAAATGTATCACTTTTTCTTAATAGTTATTTACAACTCAAAATTATTTTTCTTTCTTTTTTCCCAAATATATCAATTGATTAATAAACAAAAATTTCTTTTAGGTGCTGGAAATACAAAGAAAAAAATGAAATAGTCCTTGCCCTTAAGAAGCTTATACTCAATCTAGGATAATAATATATTCATATGATACAAAACACAATATATTTATAATTTATAGAAGTTAACTTTTTAAAGGAGAAGAATAAGTGATTTCATTCTATAGCATATCTCCACTCACATTTATAGGCTTATTCCACTTTTTTTAAATGAGTTAGAATTGAAGTATTAGAGAAGGTATTATTTGTTCCCATTTGGTATTTCCAGTATAATGACTTATTTCACTTCCAACCTTTTGGTTTATTCCATTTGTAGCTTCAGTCCCAGTGTGGACTCTAAGACCAATCCTGTCCCTGGGTAGGAGGAATAGATCTTCAACAGAGAATAAAGACAGTTTTAAGTGCTACAAGAGAATCAATTACCACACAAGCTGCACAGGGAGTAAACCATCAAAAACATTGGGACTGAGACAATACAAATAGGATGTGTAAGGGAGAAGAGAAACTACCATAACCACAAATGGTTTAGGATTTTAAACAGTTGAAGTTTCTTCTTCTCTAAGAAGCTGCTTAATATGAATCAGCAACAAGTAAGGCTCAGACCTAAAATATGTTTAGTCACTTATTCCTGGTTCCAAGATGGACAAGAGTAACATTAAATACAACTTGCAATTAGAAAGCTTACAGAAGCTTATGAACTAGAATTCTCCATTTTAAAATTCTATACTTCAATGTTCTAAGTCCCTGAAACTTCAGAAAATTTGCCATTTTCAAACTATACCATCCATACTCTAAACATATTGTTCAATTTCCTTTTTATTAAAGCATGGACTCTGCCCCTGGAATACTGAGCTTTCACCGTGAGCTTTCAGTTTATCTCCCCTAGAACCAGCTATTCATTTCACTTTTCAGTCATATCTGAACCATGCCAATTGAATACTGGATATTTCCATCATACAGCTTTTTCCTCCTTTTCAGTTTCTCTTTATATGTTGCTTTCCCCTATTTGAATATAAGTTCACTGAGAGCAATACAATTCCTTACATATTGTGTTTAAACAAGGGATTTTTTATTCATAAAATCTGTTCAGAAGTGTCTACAATAGATCTTTTTAAATAGGGCATTTACTTATGCTTTATCCCCTAATACTTCACCAAAAAGCAATTTTTAAAAGATTTTGCTAATGTTCTAATAGCCTAGGCAAATTAACAACAGCAAAAATACCAGGCTTTTTTGTACCTTAAGTGTTTATAATTGTTATTATATATCATTATATTATATTATATTATATATAAATATTTCAATCTGTATTTCTTTCTCTGGGGATGAACAGCATTTTTCATCATAAGTCCTTTAGAATTGTCTTTTATCATTGTATAGCTGAGAATAGCTGTCATTCATAGCTGATCATTTGAGAATATTGCTTTTACTTCATACACAGTAAAACTCAGTTCGCACTAGCTCATGGAAGCCTTTCCAGGTTTTTCTGAGAGCATCCTGCTCATCATTTCTTATAGCACTATAGTATTCCTTCATAATCACATATTACAATTTGTTCAGCCATTCCCCAATTGATAGGAATCTCCTCAATTTCTAATTCTTTACCCCAAGAAAAGAACTGCAATAAATATTATTGTACAAAGAGGTCCTATTCCATTTTTTTTTAATCTCTTTTTGGTTATAGAGATAGTAATGGTATGGCTAGGTTAAAGAGTATGAAGGGTTTTAATAGTCCTTTGGACATAGTTTAATTTGCATTTCTCCAATCAATAGAGAGTTTTAGCATTTTTTCATATGGCTATAGATACTTAGATTACTTTATCTGAAAACTGTTCATATTTTGATCATTAATCAATTGAGAAATGGCTTCTATTTTTATAAATACTGGTTTGAGAAATGAAACTTTTATCATAGAAACTTGATTCCAAAATTTTTTTCACTGTTATTATTGCTAGCTATATTTTATGAAGTCCCTTATGATTTCCCTTTCATGTTTGTTTTTTTAATGCCTCTTCTGAGTCTTGGATTTGAAAGTCAAATTTTCTATTCAGCTTTGGTCTTTTCATGAAGAATGTTTGAAAGTATTTCATTGAATGCTCATTTTTTTCCTCCTGAAGGATTATACTCACTTTCGCTGGGTAGGTGATTCTTGTTTATAATATTAGCTTTTTTGTCCTCTGGAATATACATTTCCAACCTCTCTTATCCTTTAATGTAGTAGAAGCTATGTTATCTTGATTGTGACTCAGTGATACTTGAATTGTTTCTCTCTGATTGTTGGCAATATTTTCTCCTAGATCTCTAGGATTAGCCTCTAGGGAGTTTTCATTTGAGGATTTTTTTCAGGAGATGATCAATGGATTCTTTCAATTTCTATTTTACCTACTGGTTCTAGAAGAGTTTTGTTTGATAATTTCTTGAAAGATGATGTCAAGACTCTTTAGTCCAATAATTTAAAAAATACATTTGTATTAATTCTGTCATTTAATTTTTTGCAACATTCCTGTGGGGTTGATAAGAAATACTATTTATTGCCATTTTATCTATGCTGCAAACCAAGGGAAAGGCATCAACTAATTTATAAAAGCCAAGCTGAGTAGGTCCAAATATTCATTCTCTGGCCTACAGCTAAAATGTTTTGGTCTAATTTCAAGAGCTCAGTCATCCGTACCTTACCTCTTCCTTCCTGGGAAACAATGTCATTTGCTTAACTTGGGATCTAAAATACCTATCATACACCTTCTATGACAATACTTGTTTCCCCATTTCTGTGGCTGTCTCTTGTATGTCCATGTCTTCTATATATTCCAAAAGTACTTTTAAATTTTATAATGCTATCTTTCTTTTTAATTGCTACTATTTTTTTCTTTTTAATAATGTTATATTTTCCCCTGTTACATATAGGAACAGTTTTAATGATCATTTGAAAAGAAATTTAGTTCCAAATTCTTTCCCTCCCTTTTTTCTTTCCTCCTTGAGATGGTAAGCAATCAGATATAGATTATATATATGCAGTCATACAAAACATTTTCATATTGTGAAGGAAGACACAAACATCACCCCTGCTTCCCTCTGCCAAAATATGAAAAAATAAATAAAGTAGAAAAATAGTATGCTTTGATCTGCATTCAGACTCTATCAGCTATTGCACTAGAGATGGATAGGATTTTTCTTTCTTTCTTTTTTAATCCCAGCAATTTATTTCATAGAAGAAAACCATTAAAAAAAAAAAAAAACAAACAAACAAAGACACAGTGATAGTGACTGTGAGGGGTTAAAACTAAATTCCAAATAAGCAGACCACACTCATGATTTCAGATAAAAACAGTAAAATTCATAATGCAGCAAAGAATATGAAGTAATATCACAATTCATTTTTTACTTATTTTTGAGTTTATTTATTCCTAGAAAGGAAGCTCCCTTTACAAACACAATCCAGCAGTGGATCAGCAATTTAGTCTTAGAGAATTGCCTAACAAATATGCAACCAAAAGCAGTGTCTAAATCCTTTAAGAAAAAGATAAGTTGCTAATAAGCATAAATAGTAACAAAGTAATTATAGGAGAATTCAATGTCTTCCTTTCAGAACTAGACAAATTTAACAGAAAGCTAAATAGGAAGAAATAGCTCTAAAAAGATTGTAAGAAAAATTAGATGTGAAAGACTTATTTATTCTTATTTATTTCTAAGCATCTGGGGATAGAATTTTTATCATGAGTTTTTGGAACTGAACATGCTGAGAAGAACTAAGTCATTCACAGTTGATCATTGAACAATATTTGCTATTACTGTATACTGTGTACACAGTTCTGTGTAATACTGTGTGTTACTGTGTAAAGTTCTCTTGGTTCTGTTCATTTCACTTTGCATCAATTCAAGTAACTCTTTCCAGGTTTTTTCTGAAATCATCCTACTTCTTATTTTTTAGAGCACAGCCATGTTACATTACAATGACCTACCGCAATTTGTTCAGCTTTTCCCAATTGATAAATATCCCCCTCGATTTCCAGTTCTCTGCCACACACACACACACACACACACACACACACACACACACACACACACACACACAAAAGGAGCTGCTAGAAATATTTTTGTACAAATAGCTTTTCCTTTTTAAAAAAATCTTTTTGGGATAAAGACTTAGCAGTGGTACTCATTAATTCAAACATTTGGACAGTTTTTTTTTTTTTAATTTTCAATACATGTAAAGATAGTTTTCCATGTTCATTTTTATAAAATGTTGTGTCCTTCTCCCCTAGACTGCAAGTAATCCAATAAATGTTAAACATGTGCAATACTTTTAAAAAATTCATTTCTTTTAATAATTAATAATTGCTTTATGAATCATTTTGGGAGAGAAAAATCAAAGCTAAAGGGGAAAACTATGGGACAGGGGAAAAAAAAAAGCAGAAATAAGAAACGAACATAGCATGTGTTGATTTACATTCAATCTCCATAGTTCTTTTTCTGGATGCAGATGGCATTTTCTCTCCAAAGTCTATTGAGATTGCTTTAGATCACTGATCCACTGAGAAGGACCAAATCTTTCATGCTGTTACAGTGTATAATGTATTCATGGTTCTGCTTCTTTGATTCAGCATTAATTCGTGTAAATCTTTCTAAAATCAGTTCATCATTTTAAGTAGAACAATAATATTAAATTATCTTTGTAAACAACAATTTATTCAAATGATGGGCATCTACTCATTTTTCAATTCTTTACTACAACAAAAAGAGCTGCTACAAAATTTTGATGTGCAGTTTTTCTATACATATTTCCACATTTATCATGCTGCCCCCAAAAAATCAGATCTTGTATGAAGAGAGCCATTTTCACCCAGAGAGAGGACTGTGAGGACTGAATATAGATCACACCATAGTATTTTCACTTTTTCTTTTTGTTTGCTTGATTTTTTTTCTTTCTTTCTAATTTTTTTTTTAATCTTATTTTTCTTGGGCAGCATTGAAACTGTCCTGAGTTACCTCACTATTAAAAAGAGCCACATCTGTCAGAACTGATCATCTTATAATTTTGTTGTTGCTGTGTACAATGTTCTTCTGGTTCTACTCATTTCACTTATCATTAGTTCATATAAGTCCAGGCCTTTCTGAAATCATCTTGCTGATCGTTTCTTATAGAACAATAATATTCAATAACATTCATATATCATAACTCATTCAGCCCAACTGATGGCATCCACTCAGTTTCTAGTTCCTTGCTACTACCCAAAGGGTTACTACAAACATTTTTGCATATGTGAGTCCTTTTCTCTTTTTTCTGATCTTTTTGGGATACAGGTCTAGTTGAGACGCTGGTCTATCAAAGGGTATGCAGTTTGATAGCTCTTTGGGCATAGTTCCAAATTGCTTTCCAGAATGGTTGGATCAGTTTACAACTCCGCCAACAATTTTCAAAATGACAAATGTTATTGCAAGCATTAGCTATCAGCAATGATGCAAAGTAGTAGTTCTTAACATGAGGTCTGTGAACTTGTTTAATTTTAATATTTTGACAACTATATCTCAATATAATTTGTTTCCTTTATAATTCCGTGAATTTTTTATAAATTCAAAATATTATTCTGTGAGGGGAGGCAAGTGATTTCACCACATTGCCAAAAGTGCCATGACACACAAAGAAGATAAAGAGTCTTTGAGGAAGAGTGAATTCCTATTCAATATAAACCAAACTAGATGCTCTCTGAGGTCCCTTCCAAATATAACCCTAATCCTAATCCCATGATTCTATTACTCCCTATGGATATTTCTAAGAACTATCAATGTACTGATAAATTTAATATTGCATGTCTTGTTATGGATTTAGAGACTAGACTTCAAATTAAGAATCATAGTAAATCTTATGACCACCTTGCATGGTATAATCCTGGAAGATTAAGTTTGTTAGAGGAGAAGGAAAAAGTTGCAGAAGGCTGGTGACCCCTCTGGAACAGCTTCAAGAATGGAGCAAAGAGAAGCCAAGTTGGAACCTACCCCATTTTTTTTCCCTCTATGTTAAACTTAGTTAAGTCAATTTGAGAGTCTATTTATAGTTAAGCCTTTATTTCACCCAATGTTCTGATTAATGGGGCTGAGACAGGGCTGGGCACAAGGAGGAGGAGGCAACACTGCTGAGGCTGATATGCTGACTTGTTATTTGGAGCTTATTCTTCATCACACACAGATTTCCAGCCAAAAATAATAAAAAAACTATTTTTATAAAATGGCAGGAATCCATGTCAACATTTTATTCTAAAAACAAAGTGAAGACATCAAATCCTTAAGCAATGAATAAACTATATAACAAATAACAAATCATGTCATTCCATTTCAACCAAGAATTGTTCCTTTTATATGAATTCTCACAAATTCAAACCAAACTTTAAATAAATGTCAGTTGAAAAACTCTTTTACCTTTGTGGACTAAATTCAGGTGAATTTATTATTTTTATTGTTAATTATAGAATTCTCAATCTGGAAAAGCTTTTTAGCACTACTTATTCCAAACTACTAATTTTACAGTTGAGAAAATTAATCTCAGAAATAAAATGACTTTTCTAATGTCACATGCTTAATTAATAAGAAGGCTAGGACTAGAACCAGGCCAATAGATGTACAATAGTACTTAAAGGTAGTAGATTTTAATTTTGGTAGCCAGCCATAAATATTGTTCTGGTTGATTCTTCAAAAAAATCTTTAGAATCAAAAGTTCATAATTTTCATAAATTAACTTCAATTACATACAAAAATAATATATTAGTAGAATATTTTATTTGTCAGAATCTATCTTATTGAAAAGTGATATTTTCCAAAGAGTTTCCTCTCTAGCTATATAATTATAACTTTGAGAGTACCATTAATTACTATATCTCATTAATGCGCTTGAATTTTCTTTATTCCTGGTGAATATATTAGTCCATATAACATACACCTAGACTTACTTTTATTCCTACATTTCAATAGGTATCTAGGTGGCATAGTGTACAGAGCACTGAATGGATTAGGAAGACTTAAGTTCAAATCTATTTGACAGATGAGGAAACTGAGACAAACAGGGTTAAGTGACTTGTCTAGGATCACACAGTTAGAAAAGGTCTGAGGCCACATTTGAACTCAGGATCATGAATCTTCCTGACTCTAGGTCTGGCACTCTATCCATTGCACTACCTAACTGCTTTCTTCTTTCCAGATACAGAGAATTAAAAGAAAACACTTTATCTTGGTCCACAGTATTCTGTGGTTCTAGGCAAGTTACTTAATCTCTGCCTGCCTCAGTCTCCCAAAGCTGTTGTAAGGATCAAATGAGATATATTTGTAAAGTATTACAGTAACAGCAATATAGTATAATGACCTATTATCAATAATTTAGCTCTCCTCATTAATATAATGACCTAAGACAATTCTATGAGACATATGATGAAAGGTTCTCCAAAGAAAGAACTGGTAAAGCCTGGATGCTGATCAAAGATGTTTTCCTTTTCTTTGGGACTCAAAATTTGAAAAAAAAAATAGGTAAAATTGTTTTTACATGTAATTGGGGGAAAATAAAATAAGATTAAAAATACATTGCAAAGTGCTTAGTTGTAGGGGGTCACAGACAATGGGGAAACTCTGGGTTAAGACCCTTTAGCCCAGAGGGAACCTGCTAACAATGTCTGGTTCAGCTCCCCAACTCCCTAAGGGCTCTTGGCCTTCCTGAGAAGTCAAGGGGCAGTGACAACCTGTGTTGTAATTGAAGCAGAGTGATACCAGGTGGCAAACTACATATAATAGCAAGTTGTTTATATGATCCCACATGCACAGTATATGCTTAGCGTATGCCCAGTGTTTTGTTACATAAGAGTATGAGGATATAAAAGGGGAAAATCCTTGGAATAAATGAGCTCCATATTTGGAGTCCCACCTCATCACTTCTCTTTTAAGAAGACATATTTTATATTTTAATCACCCCAGTGTGGGGGCTCTAGAAAGCATGGTACGTTTTGTCACCCCAACTTGGGGGCTCTAGAAAGCAGGACACAACACTTAGTATAATGCCTGGCACATTGTAAGCACTATATAAATACAAGCTATCATTATTATTATTATTACTTATAGTATCTAGATGCTTTGATATCAAATATCTTAAAATACAACCTCATATTTTAGCTGAACCAACTCCCCTCTATGAAAAATACACATATATTGATATTTGAAGTACTCTCTGTCAAAAGTAGTCATCTCTCCTCCCCCTTACCAAAAAGCCACTCCAGATTTAAGGCATTCTGGGGGAAGGTTTAAAAGAAAACCATAGCTCATGCATTTCCACTGATATGGTAGGGTTTTTGTTGTTTTTTTTTTTTTTTTCCAGAGTAACCTAAGAATACAGTAATCCATATAAACAAAAATTACCATATCGCATAGCAAATAGATTAACAAGAAAAGATTCTTTCCATCCATCATGTTTCATAGGTTTCCGTAAAACTAGTGAGAAGGACACATATTCAGAGAATGCACATGACCAAGAAACAGGTGAAGAGAAAAATTATATATATATATATATATATATATGTGTGTGTGTGTGTGTGTGTGTGTATGTGTATATAGTGTTTATATATATGTGTGTGTGTGTGTATTTATGTGTGTATGTAAAAATACTTTTACATACATACATATATAAATAATTTTACACACACACATATACACACACACACATATATACATGATTAGGGCAAATTGTAAAGGCCTTAAATGTAGGGAACATGTGTGGTCAGGGCTCATTCTAATACTACAGGATTCTAATTTCCTTTAGTTATTTCACAGTGCTGTTTCCTATTTTTTGATGAGTACCACATTTGTACACTCTTCTGAGTACTTTACTCCTCTGGTCTCAGAGCCCACTGGATATTTCTCTCTTTTATCAACCTCTTGATATCATGTCTTCAAGACCACTTCTCCTGGCTCCTGTTTACTAGGGAGCATTAACTAAAAAACTTCTCCCCAATAACATCTGCCTGACAACTCAAATAACAATCAAAGGTTATTAGTCACCTTACCTAAGAATGAAACTATAAAGTATTCTAATGTGATTAAGTCTTTTCTTTTAAGTCCAGGCATCAAGGTCAACAAGGTAGCACGGTGTATAGAATAATGGGCCTAGAGTCAGGAAGATTCATCTTCTTGAGTTCAAATCTTCCTCATGTATTTACAAAGTGTATGAACCTGAGAAAATCACTTAACCCTGCTTGCCTCAGTTTCTTCCTCTATAAAATGATTTGGAGAAGGAAATGGCACATGACTCCAATATCTTTGCCAAGAAAATGCCACATGGAGTTATAAGGATTTAGACATTATGGAAAAATGACTAAAAAAATCTGAAACCATATGTTGATCCAATTTCCCAGACAAGTATCTCACTCAGGGTTAGAAACTGTTCATATAATTGTCTCCTACTTAACTCCTTATGAGGATATTATAGCCCCCAAAATTGATTTCATGGTGCATAGCCAAAGAAACCTCATAGGAGTCGTGTGAAAGTTTGACTGAAAAATCCATTTATTTCCCCAAATCCTTTGGATCGGTCAGCAAATGAATCCAAGCAAAAACATAGCTAAGTGAAGATAGCAGGGTCATTATCCTCTACCCTCCAGGCCCAACAGCAAAAATAAACAACAAAATAGCTTTAATGTTGTATGTTGGCCAACAAAGGCCTCACTGTCACTGTACATTAAAATATTAACTACTCAAGTAGTTGCCTTGGGATCATATATTTTACATGTAGAGACCAAGGTTACCCTTCAACCACTGACAGTCAACAACTTATTGTAACTTCAGTAGGCTCATCTGTAAAGTGGGAATAATAATGTTTTCCTGAAAATGTCTTCCAAATCTGAGATCTCTGATAGTTTTTTGACACTTCCAATAGTAGAATTTCTGTTCTGGTTTCTAGACATTGAGCAAGAGAATACTTTGCCAAATTTTTCTTACAGTGTAAACTAATGCATACAATTGCTGGTTTAAGTTTTATTGCTTTATTCTTTCTGTGTTAATAAATATCCATATTTAATATCTTGACGCCATTTCAAACTCATTCATACTCATTTAATTGCCAAACATACCTACATATGTACGATGAGATGTTGAGAAATATATTTTATCATTAAAGCAGGGGCTAAAACAAAGTGTAGAGGTTTCAGTATTTCTAAGAAATATTTTTATTATAAAAATAATTACACTCATTGTCCTCAAAATTTTGTGTGCGCTTGCATATTTGACTAAATGTAAAAAGGTTTATTGTTTATTTGTTTGTCTTAATCCAACCTGTGATTTCACTGATGCTCAGAATTTCCAGGGGAGAAAACCCAACTCCTTCTAATTATAATAGTCAGCAACTGTCCTCTAAACTTAGTCTTAGAGAGCTGACTGGTTCATTACTACATTTTGTGTAAGTATATAACACACACACACACACACACATATCCATATGAGGGAATTAAACTTTGTTCTTAACTGACTCTAATGCTGGAATTATATCCATTGTAACATGATGACTCTACATATAAATTGTTTTATGATGTCCAGATCAAAATAATAAGGATATTTGATGTCAAAACTAAAATGCTTTAGGTGCAAAAGAGATGTTTGAACAAAATATATTATACAATGGATGCTTTCTCATGACTATTCATTCAGCAGTCAATGCTTAACAAAGATTCTATTTTTTAATCAAATATATATATATATATATAGTATTTTCATTATAACTAAAAAAATTGACCTATTTCTAAATGTGGTTTTAATTCTTAGATAAGCTTAATGTTGGTGGATCTGTTGTTGTCATTATCATTTATGACAACGACAACAGTATTTTCAAAATTATCAGTGCTGGTAAAGGCTAGGTCAATTCAGGGCAAATACAAACTCTGAAGTGTTATAGATACTTTATGGAGATATCAGAATTTATAAGGTGGCAAATTGTTCAAAGCTACTATTAAAGTGCATTGTAAATTGTTTCAAATTCAAAATACTTTTCAGTATGTTTCCTCTAAATCCTTTGATCTGAGTATCATTAGTACTTTTTACTAAAATAGAAAACTATAAGGACACCAATGTAGATATTGTTTTTTAGTTTTTCAGCTATGTCCAACTCTATGTAGCTCCCTAGACATTATCCATGGGATTTGCTTGTTTAGGGTTGGAGAGAAAAG
The DNA here is from genome assembly GCF_048593235.1 of Sminthopsis crassicaudata. Classification (NCBI taxonomy): domain Eukaryota; kingdom Metazoa; phylum Chordata; class Mammalia; order Dasyuromorphia; family Dasyuridae; genus Sminthopsis; species Sminthopsis crassicaudata. The sequence continues at coordinate 220,555,766 of NC_133619.1, read as the reverse complement.
AGAAATTTTCCTCCTTTCTCCTTCTCTTCCTAACTAAGCCAATAATTATCTTTGACATATCCCCTCAGTCCTAGAGACATACAAAAATCAATCAGAAACTTTTGGTTACACATGTTCTTTAGCAACGGGCTAGAATAAATGTCTTACTAGGAGGGGGAATGTATGCCAAATTCCTTGAGGAGGACTCAAATCCAACTTCCACTTTCCAGAACTTTTTATCAACATGTCAAATTTTAACAATTTCATGTTGTGCTGGAACTTTTCCCCTGCTTCTTTTACTAATTTTCTATGAAGAATTCATGGAAAGCCATGGACAAGAAAAGCAAAGGAAAGATAGGGATGTATTGTCAACTACATAAGTGGAGAGAATATGCATGTCAATAATATGAGAGATTCCTTCAAATATTTGGTGGTGCACTGAATATAGATACAGCATAAAAATCATCTTCTCAGGAATGACAAAACTTTGGAATTGTTTAGTAAAACATCCTCTTTTGCACAGTTTTACTTTTTCATTTGATGTCTTTTTCAAATACAATATACATAGACCTTTTGCTTTATGCAAGTTAAGTCATTAAGACCCAGGAAACAACAGAGTGAACCTCTCTGTATTCTACAGCAACAGGTTTTATGTATAACCATTTTAAAGACTTTATGTATAACATTACAGTTTTAATGTCCCTTCTAGTTCCTTAAAAGAGGGCTTTACCCAAATTAGGTATCTGTATATGTACACATAAACATGTACATGTAAGTCTGTGTGTGAATGTATGTGTGTGTGTATATGTTGTGTCTCTGTGTATATTTCTGTGTGCATGTATATATAAGTATGTTTATGTATGTGTGTGCATATGCATATATACATGCATATGCAAAGTACTTGTATTTATATATGAGAAAAGCTGTACTCTTTTTTTCCTTTTCTTCCTTTCTTAAAGTTAGATACATCATCTAGAAATTATTATTTTCATAGTAATTTTCATTTTCATAAAACTGGACAAATAATACACATTTAAACAATTTTGCTTGATAACTAAGAAAACATAAGGTTTCTTTCCAATGGATAACTCAGTTAGGAGAGATCTGAAGCAAGATTTGAACACATTACTTTTGTGTAATAAGATATTACAAATTCTGAAGCTGAATGCCAAAATTTAAAAAGTAAAGTCATTTTCTAGCTCTCTGGGATGCTTGTTTGTTCATTTGCTTATTTACTTATTTATTGGAGAAATAAGTAGAGTAAAAAGGACAAGGTTTTTTGGTTTTTTTAATCCTTCAAATAAACAAAAAACAATAGATGATAAACTAAATTTTTTAATATACATTCTGGACCAAAAAAATAAAGTAAAATGATAGAGTTATATTTTTCCTTTCCAAAGAAAGAGAAATTGGCCAAATATCTACACATATATATGCATATATATGTATGTATGTAATGTCTGGGCTAGCTTTCTGGAGGTCCTCCAGAAAGGCCTTGGTCTCAGCAGGATAGATGCCATGAGAATAGACAAGAACAGAGTCCAAAGTCTTTACTGTCTCTTACACAGCCTGCGTCTATCATATTCTAATTCAGTCTCTTCCAGCAGTCTATCCTGGTCCTAACTCCTGCACTGTGGGAGAGACTATCAGACTGACAGACTGCTGGAAGAGACTGGTCAAAGGTAGAATGTCTCATTTCCAGTCCTTCTTAGCCCTTATATACCTTATTGTAATTACATCATTACAGCATACTGATTATGTGTGAACTAGAGAACCATTACATCACCATGCTAAGTACTAAGTATATATGTGAACTAGAGAACCATTATCTCATCAATTCCACTGAGTTAACACCTTGTTTCAAGTATACTCCCTGTATTTCTAAAACTTCATGTGGAAATGCTGGTCAGTCATGCCCTAGCTAACTTTAGAGAAAACTAGAGAATAGATGAAGTATCATAAAGGAGCCCTGGACCTAAGTTTGAAGAGAATAAGTTGTTTCAGACTTTTACCCAGCTGGGTGATCCTGGACAAGTAAAGAGGTAAAGAAAAAGGTAAAGAACCAGATAAAGATCCTGGCAACCTTTGTCAGCCTTAGGTTCAACGTCTGTAAAATGGGATGACAGAATTTAGTCCATAAGGCTATGAGAATCAAATAAGATATATAAGTATATAAACTACCATAAAATACTAACTATTCTTATTATCAAGATAGCTGAAAACTTAGGGTATCTTATTTGGACTGAAAGTAAATCACAAGAGAAGGAAATATATTGCACATTTCAAATTTGATTTATGTCAATCTATAAAATGGAAATGATAATAATTCATTTATCTCACAAGGTTGATAAGAAAATCAAATGAAACAACAGAAATACAAAACTATCTTAATGGGAAGTAAAAATAGGTTCTCCTCAACTTTTATTTTTATTAAATTGTTGTCTGATATATCTGCAGCACCTTAATTTCTTTAAAAAGGTAGGGACATCATTTCGGTGGAGCATTTTTGAGTTCTTTATAGCTTATATTTTTCTTTTAAAAATTCATAAAGGTTCATTCCCTCTCTCTTTCACTCTGTGTCTGTCCTTCTCTGTATGTGTGTGTGTGTCTGTCTCTCTGTGTCTCTCTGTCTCTGTCCATCTCTCTCTCTGTGTGTGTGTGTGTGTGTGTGTGTGTGTGTGTGTGTGTGTGTGTGTGTGTGTATGTTTCTAACTGGTGGTGGAATTGTGAAGTCATCTAACTACTTTGGAGAGCAATCTGGAATTATGCCTAAAGCATTATTAAATTGCCTTTAACCCAACAATAAAGCTACTATTTTCCCAAGATGATTAGGGAAAAAGGTAAAGAACCAATGTGTTCTAAAATATCCATAGCAGCTTTCTTTGTAGTAGCAAAGAAAATTGTGGAGATGTCCATCAAGTAGGGAATGGCTGTGAGCAAGTTGGAATGCTACATATGCTACAAGAAATAATGGATTTGGTGATCTTAGAAAAACATGGATATTCTTGCATGAAATAATGAAGAGCAAATTGAGCAGAACCAAAAGAACATTTTATACAGTTACAGTAATATAGTTCTAAGAAAAACTTCGAATTAATAAGTCATTTTGGCAATTATAAATACCCAAATTAAGGGGTATACAAAGAATATAGGAAAGAAGATACTGCATCCAGAGAAAGAACTGAAATTATGTATAAAATATATATGAAATGTGCTCTCTCTCCAAAATAGATTATAAGTTTCGTGCACAATCATCTTTTATTTCAATTCTGCTATGTTATGTAAATACTTGTTTTATTTTTAAGATCAAAATAAAATTAATATATTTTTTCTCAAACTGAAAATTTTTCATTAAATCACCTCTATTTAGATGTTTATTGAGTTCATAATTCTAAGATAGGCTGACTTTAAAAATAGTAAAAGTGTAAAAAAACAAAATTTACTAGATGAAACAGCAAAAATGAGAGAGCAAAATATGAAATTTTAAAATCAGCTCACAAAAAATTATTTGAAAGTTGAAAAAACATTCACCACTATTATATCTGGTAAGCAACTACCCAATCAACACAATCATTTGGCTTAATATGGATCCAGGATTAGCTGCAGAAAGGGAATTACATTGTCTATGGTTGAAGTATTTGAAAATTTTCCATTGGAAGTCTTTCCAATTTTAATTTTATTATGTCCCCATTTAAAATAGTTCTATGCTTCCCAAATGATGCTTATGTACATGAAACAATAACAATGCTAATCATACTGCGGTTATTGTATCATATGAAGGGAGATCAAAGTATGATGAGATTTTTATAATACAAAGCTGTCAGTACAGTGTGCACATTAAGAAAGAGAATGAAATTGGCCTCATGGTAAACATTTTCTGCAGAGTTCCTCTATAAATGGCATTAAACCTGCCAAATTAATACAAGGTATGCAGTACATAGGCCAACTTACCCTCCCACATTCTGGCCTATTTCATCAGAATGGAGCAGGAGGGAGGGGAAGGCAGAAATGGAAGACCCACATGGTAATACTGGGCACTTTAATGGAGCTATTTATGGATAATTAGCTTTTGTTGTTGTTCAGATGTGTCCCTTTTTTGGAATTTTCTTGGCAAGGATAGTAGAGTGGTTTGCCATTTCCTTCTCCAGCTTCTTTTATATAATGAGTAACTGAGGCAAACAGAGTTAAATGCCTTGCCCATGGTCACCCAGCTAGTAAGTAACTGAAGCCAGACTCAGTGATGAGTTTTCCTGACTCCAGGTCCAGTGCTCTATTCCTGCTCCACGTCTAGTTTTAAATCCCAGAGATGTTCTTATGACTATTATCAAAGTGTTTGTCCTACTTTTGCCTCAAGGGAGACTTCATAAGGTAGCCACTAATGTATTCTTCACACAGTGGTTTATTAGTATATATCATTGAGTTCATCAATTAAATGCTAGCTACTGCATCTAAAATCTATTAGATTTGAGACTCGAATAACTCACCCATGTCTTCTCATTTTTTATCTCTGTCTTTCTACATATTCTCCATAGAGGGTCAACCATTTCATGGGGGTTCTATTTCTGGTTCTGGAATTTGGTTTTGAAAGTCCTTCATGACTTAGCGCTTTCTCTTTTTCTGTATTATCACACCTTACTCCTCTCCATGCATTCTATGTTCTATTTACACTGGTCTCCTTTCTGTGCTTCTGCTTCTGGGCATTTTCCCTATTGGTCTTGCATGCCTGCAGTTCTCTCCTTTCTTGTTTCTTATTCCTAGCTTCCCTGCCTTCCTTTAACAATCAGATAAAATTTTACCTTCCACAAGAAACCTTTCCTTCCTTTGTGATTACATGTAATTCATTGTGTGCATATTTTATTTCTATGTGGCTGTTAAATGTTTTCTCCCCCATAATACTATAAGCTACCTGAAGTTGAAGACTTTTGGTTTCTTTTACTCCTCCTCCTCATTCTCCTTCTTCTTTTTCTTTTCTTCTCCCTTTCTTCTTCTTGTTTTCTTTTCTTCTTTTCTTCTTCTTCTCTTTCTCTTCCTCCTCCTCCACCTCTTCTTCCTTCTCTTTCTCCTACTTTTTGCCATTTTTGGGTTCCCAAAGTTTAATATTATGCCTAGCAAATAATAGGTCTTCAGTGCCAATTGCCTTCTTTTAAAATTTTATAGTTAACAGATGCTTCCATAAGCCATCTTTTGTAAATAGTTTTGAGGTTTTATCATTGTTTTATTAAATTCTGAGGGGTACACTGATAAAAAAAACATAACATTTACTCATTCATTTATATTTTTACCTTTCTCAATTCTAATTAGTTTTCTTTGTATTTTTTGCTTCCCTTTTCCTAATATTTTTCTTTTTTTCTTTACCTCCTTCTAACTGGTTTTCCTCAAAATTCTGCAAATAAATAATTTGGTAATAAGTTAATATAGAGTTTCTATGTCTCTGAAGATCTCTTCTTGGAACACTTGTCCAAGGTGAAATCCTGATTCAATGCACTTTGGGCAGACTATTCTGTACAGTGGCTGTTTTTTGTAGAGGATCTGTTATAAAGAGCAGACAAAAATGACAGGACAGAGCTGAAATAATAAGGTGATAAAATCTGTATTGTTGCTTTTGTTATTGTTTAGTAGATTTATTGTGTCCAACTATTTGGGACATCATTTGTGGTTTACTCGGCAAAAATACTGGAGTAATATTCCATTTCCTTCTCTAATTTAATTTTAAAGGTTAGGAACTGAAGCAAGCAAATGACTTGTCCAGGGTCATCTAGCTAGTATCTCAAACCAAATTTCAACCCAAGTCTACCAGGCTCCAGGCTCAGCACTCTGTGCATTATGGCACTAATTAGCTGTCTCCAAACCTACACAGCAGTACATTTTGTGATTGCAAAGAACAGGAAACAAAATGGACACCCATCAATTGGGAGGATGACTAAAAGAGTTAATCAGGGAATATGACTGTACTATAAGAAACAAGGAAGGTGATAAAGACAGATAAATGTGGGAAAACACACAAACTGATACAAAGTTAAGTAAAACCAGGAAAACAATATACACAAGGATTACAACAATATAAATGGAAAGAAACACACAACAAAACAAATGAAACCACTTGATCCCAAAGAAGAAACATGAGAAGATAATTCTCTCCACTTCTTTGCAGAGACTAAGGACAATGGGCACAGAACACTGGATAAAATTCCAGACTTTTTATTTGTTGGCTAGCTTTGTTGAACTTTTCTACCCTCTCCTCACTTTTTTTCTTTGAGGCTGGTTCTTTGAAAGGAAGGAAAGGAGGGATATATTAAGGATGACAGAGAAACAAAAGATAGCAACATGCTTTTTTAATAGAAGGATTAGGTAAGTAAATCTGAAGTATTTAAATGAGGGTAAATCTCTGTTGGTAAAAAAAAAAAAAAAAAAAAAGGAAAATTAATTGAGTTGGTTATTGAGACAACTTTCTTCTAAATGGAAAGAGATATAACATGTGACATTATCAATTGAATATGTGAAACTATGTGGTATAGAGAAAAGCATGCTGCATTTAGCACTCGAAAACCTGGGCTCAAATCCAGGCTCTAATGCTGATTAGTTATTTATTACTTACTATAATACTATTATAAAATATAATATAATAATAATAATAAGAAATTTTATAAACTACATACTGATATTGCAAAATCCAGAATAATATATAAGAAAATAATATATATGACATCATACTAATATAACAGTAGCTAATAGTTACCATAAGTATTTACTTTAGCTCATTGAAGTGCATTTTCATGATTTCTTAGAATTCCTTAGTCATTCAGATTCATGCTCTCCACATTATCTTTGAATTTTCCATTTCTTTTCTCTATTAAATCTTATTAGAAGTACTGCCAATTCAGAGACATTCCCGTTCAGTTTCTCCTTTCCATCTCTGTTGATTACAGTTCAAGGAAGAAATAAGGACTATAGATAAAGATGTTCCATGGTTAAAGTCACGGCAGTACATGAAATGACATCTCTAAGAAAAATAACATGTGCAGAGAAAAGCAGAGAAAGGCTTATGAGGACTAAATCAAGTTCTGCCTCAGAAACTTATTCTCTGTGTACCTGGGGTCAGTCAACTAACCTGTCACTGTCCTTGGCAACTATTAAAACTACAAATTTCCATAAAGATGAAGATTTTCTTAAGTAAAGAGAGCTTTTTTATCTGAGAGTTCCCTATACTAATGAGATGATATCCAGTCACTATCTTTGTTTATTATACACATAAAATAAAACACAAATAACAAACATTTCATTCTGGGAAGCTTCCTAATCTAAAACTAGCTTTGAAAAAAAAAGGTACTACTTTTTGATATTCATTTTAATAACATACTCCAAACCCCAATGCAAAATAAAACTTGCTTAATTATGTTTTCTTAATCCTCTAGAATTTATTGGGTTTTTTAATTTTTTTTAATTGATGTGTCCTTGTAATTCAAATGAATTCAACAAATTTTTATAGTTTTCTCTCTTCTGAAATATTCCCATAACACTTTATTCAGTATTTCCTCTCCCCCTCCTTATTTTGTATTATATTTTTATTTGTGAACACATATACTTCCCAATCCTTATATGGACTTCAAACTCAATGGGGGCATGGAACCTTTTATTTTGTTTTCTTCTGGTATCCTTCTTGTCTAGTACAGTGCCTTCTTGAGTATAGTAGGCAATTAAAATATTTGTTAAATTTAATCTACTTTATTGAGCACATTATTTTCAGAGCAAGGCGGGGAATGGGAAGGAGGGAATAAAATACATAAAACATATACTTTCTTCTTGGACCTTTATCTGGGTACAAGAATGAAAATAATCTCTTTTTATTTTACTAATTTACAAATTATATTAAATTTATCTTTAGATAAAAATATCTTGACATATAGTTTGAAATGCTTTATCAATCCATGTTCTGTTTTTATTTTTCCTTTTTGTTCTAACTTGTCCATGTCACAGGTTACATGGCATTCCTTCTTCAGACTAAGAAATTCTTTAAATCAATTCAGTATAATTCTAACCTTGACTGCCTTAAGTTGGCACTAGAGTGCCATTAAGGGACACAGCTAAATATGAAATGTAGTAAGAGTCAGAGAAACAAGAACAAATATTGAGGACCATAATACTATTTCAAATCCCTCTCCTTATCTAATTTACATTCCTGATTTTTTTTTATTCCGTAGGTCAAATGCCAAGATCAACTATCTTATTTAAGAGGAGAATTGGAAGGCTTTCTCTTCTCCTTCTGCTCAGAATAGTGTGTTACAGTGTTTGTAGTGCAGAGCAATAAGAAGAAATGGCTATATGGAGTGTTCAAGCTATTATAATCACTTATAGTAGGTAGTAGTAGTAGTAGTAACAGCAACCACAAGAACAACAGCAATAGAATTGTACCCACTTTTTAAAAAATTAAATGTCTACATCAGTCATTGCTGAATATATAACTCCCCTTAATCTGCCTTGGCAAAGAACTTGTAATAAAGAAAAACAATTCACAAAAACAATCAATTATGACCACGTATTACAAACATGTATTAACATTCTGCCTCAAGTAGTCCCCTACCTCTATCCCAAGAGATGAGAGTTAAGTTGTCTTCTTTGATCTTCAGGATCATTGTTAGTTTTTTCAATTATTCAGAAGTCACTTTCCCTTTAGAGTTCTTTTCTTTTCCTGAATGAATATCTGAATGAAAAAGGCTTCATGTATTAATGTAATCTGCACTAGGCAATACAGACTGGGAATACATACACAAAATCAGATAATTCCTGCCCTCAATAAGCTTTCATTGTTTCTTTTTTTGTTTGTTTTCTTGTTTTTGGAGGGGTGTTTGGGAGGAGAAAGAGGTATGTAGAAGCAATGAAGGTTAAATGACTTGCCAGCATCACACAGCCAGTAAGTGTCTGAGACCAAATTTGAACTCAGATTCTCTTGACTCCATGCCTGGTTGCCACTTAGCTATCCATGCTTACATTCTAATAAAAGGATATAACAGATATAAGGGAGTAGTGATGAGAAAAGGGAGTTATGCTCTAGAAAGTCATAGGGACAGTAAATGGAATGAGTCAGATAATCAGTATGTCCTTTCAGGAAAAAATGGTAGTGTTGATTTGATTATAGTTCTTAAAGCAAAGATAGAAAGGGGACTTTGTGGAGTTAAAGCATGATAACATGTAAAAAAAAATGGTGAAATAAAAGCATGGTCCAGCCTAGAATCAGCCAAAGACAGTAAGATCTAATGAATTAGAACAGCCTAATTACTATCATTAGATTTCCAGTGTTTCTCCAAGATATGATTTCTGGAGGTTCAGTAAAAAGCTGTAATAGCACAAAAAAATAGGTCAGAAAATAACAGGAATGAAAGAGCATGACCAGATCTAAAGCTTGCCATGGTTCTACTGGTTCTACTACTTCACTGAATCAATTTATATAAGTCATTGCATCTCTTTCTGAATTCCTCTAATGTTCAATATTTCTTTTTTTCTGAACAAAAGTATTTTCTTACATCTATATACTACAGTTTGTTTAGTCATTTTCCAACTGATAAGGCACTCATTTTGTTTCTAGTTCTATGTAACCACAAAACTGCTACTATCAACATTTTGACATATATTAAACCTGCCTTTTCCATGGTGCATGTTCCCAGTGGTGAAATCTTTATTTTCAGCTGCTCTCAAGTCCAAGTTCTAAAACTTAACTGTATGTCATTGAAAAAATAATTGAACTTCTTTAAGGTTCAGCTTTTTCATCTGTAAAAAATGGACAGTAATATTTTCCCTATGTATCTCACAAGGTTAATGTGAAAAATAAAGTTTTTAATAAATCCTAAATGGAAATGGAATGATAACATTCTTTGTGTTACTGTTTTTAAATTTTATACTAATAACATTTAGATCTGTTAAATGAGTCTTATGAGGTTGATAATGCAAATATTATTAGCTCCATTTTACAGATGTGATAACAAGAGATATTATGTGACTGGAACTGTCCAAAGTTATTGGTTGTTTTGAGGATTAACTGAAGTAATATTTGTAAAGTGTTTAATATATAGTAGGCATTTAATAAATGCCTATTCCATTCTATTCCAGTAAACATGGTTAGGAAGTAGCAGGGCCCAGACTAGATTTCTGGTCAGGGTCCACTGAATTTCATGAGCACAGACACTGGAATTGACGCACAGATACAGAAGCACATGAAAGGCATGAAGAGGACACAGCAAGGAATTCAAGGGTAGAAGGGAGTCTTTTGTAGATGTGGTTAACCCTTGAGTGACCATATGAGAGGAAGAAAGTAGGACAGAGATGAGACAATGGCCTGGAAGGGATAATATCCTGATAAGGGATAAAGGAGAAGAAAGAGACAACAAAGGATGGCTAAATCTGACAGGAATAAAGGAGTAGGGATGGGTAACATGATTTTTTTTTTTTTTAATCTCAAAGTGGAGTGGTAGCTACTGCCTTCTATGATGACATATTAGTTAGAACCAGTTGCTGGATTTGAAACATATAAAGACTTGTGTGAATTCCAACTCAGACACTATATGTATGATTGAGAAATTTCCTTAATCTTTTTGAGATTCAGATGACTCATTTACAAAATGGAAATTAAATATAATTCACTATTATGGAATATTATTGTTCTGTAAGAAGTGACCAACAGGATGATTTAAGAAAGGCCTGGAGAGACTTACATGAACTGATGCTGAATGAAATGAGTAGGACCAGGTGATCGTTACATACTTCAACAACAATCCTGTTTGAAGATCAATTCTGATGGATGTGGCCATTTTCAATAATGAGATGAATTAAATCAGTTCCAATAGAGCAGTAATGAACTGAACCAGCTACACCCAGCAAAAGAACTCTGGGAGATGACTATGAACCACTACATAGAATTCCCAATCCCTCTAATTTTGTCCGCCTGCATTTTGGATTTCTTTCACAGGCTAATTGTACACTATTTCAAAGTCCGATTCTTTTTGGACAGCAAAACAACTGTTTGGACATGTATACATATATTGTATTTAATTTATACTTTAACATATTGAACATGTATTGGTCAACCTGCCAACCTGGGGGGGGGGGAGGAGGGGAAAAATTAGAACAAAAAGTTTAGCAATTGTCAATGTTGTAAAATTACCCATGCATATATATATGGTAAATAAAAACTATTTTGAAAAAATAAAATAAAAAAATAATAATTCACAAGGTTATTGAGAGGATGAAATGATTAAATGTTGTAAAATTCTTCACAAAATCTTAAATACTATATAAGTAGCAACTATTATTGTTAGACAAGTTAGACAAGTAATCATAATTTTCATAACTATAGAAAATAATTTGGAGCTATGAAATATCTCCTTATTAGAACACTGACTTCTGTGAAAATTTAGGGAAAAATATGTAGTGAGAATTTTTAAAAGATATTAAAAAAGCATAATCATAAAATCAAAGACTGACAAACTCTACTATTCAAAGTTACAATAAAAAGGCACAGAGATTTCACAACTGAATTTCAACTGCATTCTCTCTGTCTTTTGCCAAGTATGATATCATATTTCAACCACAAACATACAGCTAATAATAGCTTTTGCTCTTAATTTACAAAATACAATGCTTAAACATAAGAGAACCAGCCAAATAATGGAAAGAAAAACCTATAGAGCCCCACTAGTACAGACAACTAAATAATAATTTTCCCATTAGACATGTTGAGTTTTTTTAATATCCTTTCACAATGAAAAACATTAATAACTCTATAGACCAATTGTGTCCACTCTCTAAAGGACAAATTTATTAATTACCAACTGCCAGCCAGTATGTTCCAGAGGAAAAAATCAATGAAGTGACTTTGAAAAAGGGTAAAGAAAAAATATTAATGTCTCTAGAGTTTAAAAATATTTTCACTTAAGAATGGAAATCAGAGTTTCTAGTGTATCTAAATTGGCAGAATATAGGAATTGCTATACTTAGCTACAAACAAAAGTATTAAAATTAATACAGTCATTGACTAGGTCCATGCTAATCCATAAAGAATGGAAGTAATTGTGCTTCTTCCTATTCATTTTTTGGGATCCTTATTTGTAATTTTCATCAATGTAGAAGAAACTGCATCTATCAATATAGGTCAACAACTTCAAGCAACTTAACAGTGTTAAAGAGTTGCCTGAGACCCTAAATCATGAAGTAAACTTGACCAGAATCACAAAGCCATTACTCTTCAGAAACAATCCTTTAATCTACGCCATTTTAATTCTAGAGTTACCCCTTTCTCCACTATTCCATGTTACCTCCCCCAAATTCATATGTACAAGCATTTGACTTATTTAGAATATTTCAGGCAAAAAAAATATTAAAAGTTGGTGCTCTGCACATTATTCATTGTTGTTCACCATCATTTCTGGCAATTGTTTAACATGGTTCACCCTTATAAGGTGACCAGATCACCATCTTTTCAGGTTCCCACCATATGTCCTCAAAAGATAAATTTCTTATTCTCACTTTAAGTGGTCAAAAAGCAGATGAATGAGTGATTTGCCCAACTCTCAGGACTGACTGTGTCCTGTTCAATAAATTCTAATGACTCCCTCTTCTCTTTAGAATCAAATAACAACCAATATGTACCTACCATGTAACAACTGCTACACTAGGTGCTAGAGATATAGATATAATGAATTAAACAATTCCTTCTACTAAGAAAGATACAAGTACATTTACATTTTACATAATATGTATGTATAGTGTGTGTGCATATATATGTATATGCATACATATATGTAGACAGAGAGAAAATATATATGTAAAAAGAATGAATATACATGAAGAAAAAGTATTGAATACAAGTTTGAGAGGGAAATCATTAGTAGTTGAAAGAATCCAGGAAAATTTCATGAAACAAAGGTGGTACCTAAGCTGAGATGTAAGGGAATGCAATCGAGGCATGAAGATAACTAGTGAAAAACTAGAAAAATTTGGGAGAAAACTGAATGCATGAGGAATATCACAAAGGTCATAACACACAGGAAGAAGTATATTATAAGAAAAACTGACTACAAAAAAGATTGTGAAAGCTAAAAAGAGCAGTTTATATTTGAGCTGATTGATAAGTAAATATTGGAGATGATTAAGTAGGGAAAAGACTTTGGTAGCTGTGTGAATAATGGACTAAAGTGAGGAAAGACTTGAAACCAAGAGGCAGATAAAGAAACTGTTATGAGGGGATAAGAGCTTGAATTAAAATATTAGTTGTGTGAGTTGAAAGTAAGGATTAAAAGTGAGACATCTCCCCCAGCTTTGGGGATAAGAATTAACTATTTGACAAAAACTGCTGGAAAAAGTGGAAATTAATATGGCAAAAACTAGGCACTGACCCACACCTAACATTGTATATCAAGATAAGGTCAAAATGGGCTCATGATTTATACATAAAGAGTGTTATCATAAGCAAATTAGAAGAGCTAAGGATAGTTTACCTCTCAGATCTGTGGAGAATGAAGGTATTTGTGGCCAAAGAAGAACTAAAGTACATTAATGAATGCAAAATAGATAATTTTTATTCTATTAAGTTAAAAAGTTTTTGTACAAACAAAACCAATGCAGACAAAATTAGGAGAGAAACAATAAACTGGGGGAAAATTTTTACATTTAAGAGTTCTGATAAAGACCTCATTTCTAAAATATATAGAAAATTGACTCAAATTTACAAAAATTCAAGCCATTGTCCAATTGATAAATTGTCAAAGGATATGAACAATTTTCAGATGAAATTGAAACCATTTGTAGTCATATGAAAAGTCTGAATCACTATAAATTAGAAAAATACAAATTAAGACAACTCTGAGATATCACTACACAGCTCTCTCAGACTGGCTAAGATGACAGGAAAAGATCATAAAGGAAGGAAAGGGACCCACATGTACAAAAATGAATGTTGGAGAGGATGTGGGAAAACTGCGTCACTAATACATTGTTGGTGGAGATGTGAACTGATTCAACCATTCTGGAGAATAGACAGAACTATACCCAAAGTGCTATCAAATTGTGCATACTCTTTGATCTAGCAGTGTTTCTTCTGGCCTTTTATCCCAAAGAGATCATAAAGGAAGGAAAGGGACCCACATGTACAAAAATGTTTGTGGCAGCCCTTTTTGTAGTGGCAAGAAACTGGAAACTGAGTGGTTGCCTATCAGTTGGAGAATGGCTGAATAAGTTGTGGTTTATAAAGGTTATGGAATGTTATTGTTCTATAAGAAATGATCAGCAGGATGATTTCAAAGAGGCCTGGAGAGACTTACATGAACTGATGCTAAGTGAAGTGAGTAGAACCAGGTGATCATTGTACACAGCAACAAGATGAAGATATGATGATCAATTCTGATGGACGTGGCTCTTTTCAACAATGAGATGATTCAAGCCTGTTCCAATAGTCTTGTGATGAAGAAAGCTATCTGAACCCAGAGAGATGACTGTAGGAACTGAGTGTGGACCATAACATAGTATTTTCACTTTTTTGTTGTTGTTTGTTTGCATTTTGTTTTCTTTCTCATTTTTTTTCTTTTTGATCTGATTTTTCTTGTGTAGAACAATAATTGTGGATATATGTATAGAAGAATTGTACATGTTTTTGTTTGTTTGTTTCTTTGTTTGTTTTTCCCTGAGGCTGGGGTTAAGTAACTTGCCCAGGGCCACACAGCTAGGAAGTGTTAAGTGTCTGAGATCACATTTGAACTCGGGTCCTCCTGAATTCAAGGCTGGTGCTCTATCCACTGCACCACCTAGCTGCCCCGAATTGTACATGTTTAACATATAACATATAATATGGCTTGCTGTTTAGGAAAGGAGGTAGGGGAAGAGGGAGAATTTTGGAACACAAAGTTTTGCAAGGATTAATGTTGAAAAATTCTCCATGCATATGTTTTGAAAATAAAAAGTTTTAATAAAAAAACTGAGACATTTTACAGAGTTAGAAATGGCAAAAATTGATGAGGGAAGTGAAGAGCTGAAAATAACAAGGTTATAAATCTGAGACACTGGAAGAAAGATGATGTTTAAGACAGAAATACAAGTCAGAAAGAGAGGTAGATTTGGGGTGAAAGATTATAAGTTATGTTTTCATACTTTGAGCATAAGATGTCTCCAGTACATCTAGTTTGAAATGTCCAATAGGAAACTGTTGATCCATCATTGAAGTTTATAGGAGAGACTGAGACTGGATCTGTTGATCTATGAATCATTGTTACAAAGATGACAATTAAAAACCTGGGATCAGATAAAGTCCCTTAAAGCAGGAGAGAGAGTGTGTAGAGAATAATGAAAAAAATGACCTAGAACAAAACTTTGGGAAATAATCACAATTAGAATCCATGATTTGGATGATGAACTAGCAAAGGAAAATGAGAAAAAAACATTCAGTCAGATAAGAGAAACAAGGGACTATACTATCATAGTAAACTCAGAATGGAGAGAATGGTCAAATGAAACAGATCAAAAAGAATAAAGCCAGAAATAATTCCAAAAGATTTAACAATTAAGAGATAACCAGCAACTGGAAAGAGTCATCTCAGTCAAGTAATGAGGTTAAAAGTGATTTTAGTGAATGTATACAATTTTTTCTAAGAATTTGGCTAAGAAAGGGAAAGGGGATGTAAGATCAAAACTTGAAGTAATGTTAGGAGCTAGTAAAGGTTTGGGTTTTTTTTTTTTAAATAGTGGAAGAGATTTAGGAATATTCAATATTAGTTGGGAAGGAACCATACGGGAGAGGTTGGAGATTTTAGAACAAGATTTCAGAGTGTTGGAGAAGGTGGGAGGGCATGAGATCAAAAATACATGTAGATGGGTTCTTCTCTTTGGCAAAGAAGAGAAGAACTACTTCACTGTCAAAGACTAGGAGAAATGATGAGGGAGTAGGGACTGATGTTGAGATGAAAGGGAGAGAAGAGAAAATCCACATAGAATGGCCTCAATTTATTTCAGTAAAGCAAGAATCAAGACCTCAGATATTGTAGGACTTGGGAAACAAGTGTTTGGAGGCTTGAGGAAAGAAGAGAAGATTTGGGAAATCTTTTCTGGTGAGTAAATAAGATAGGGAATCAATTAGGGGGAAATAAGGATTATCTTATTGTAGTGAGGGAACAATTTAAATTGTATAACAAACATACTCAGCACAGTTATGTGGTTTCCTTCTACTCTATTTGGCATTATGTAAATAGTAGTGTATGTGAATGATGGGAGTAATTCAAGGCTGAGGTTTGGCAAGGGATACATAGCAAAAGGATAAGAAGGTAATGAATTGAGAACAAAGTGTTAATCTAGCTAAATGTCTGGTCAAAATCAGGGGAGGAAAATTAATTCAGAGCTGAGGTAATGGCCTGAGAAAATACTGAGGGATAAAGAGATTGAAGGTCTCAATGAGAGCAAAGAATGTGTTTAGAAAGTATAAGGCATAGGATTAGATGCAATAATAGGATATACTCAGATACAAGAATATATCTCTGTATAGAGCAACTAGCCACCTGATATGACTTGGATTAGGATTGTTGTTTTGGAGGTTCAATTAAGGCAGTATAGGTGTAGGAAAGGACTTCTTTATATGCTCACACTAACTTTTTATGCAGCATGTGATTTTAAGTTAATCTGACTTTAAAGAGGGCATCATATCTAGACCCAGAAGAGGCATTTAGGTAAATGGTAACATGAATTTTTCTAGCCAACAATTCCTGACCTCTCTTTTTCAGCACTACAATATGTTCTGACTTCTCACTGCTGTATGAAAGAGAACAAACATATTAGTTTATAAGAGACCTCAAGTATCAGATAAAGGCCACATTCTTTCAGAACTCCTTATCAGAAGGAAAACATGATCTGATACAGATATACTAGTACCATGGTGTATGGAATCCAACATTTGGTCATGGCTCGACACTTTTGATTTAATGTCAGATTTGTTTCTGCTGGATAAGGCAAGGCAACATTTCAATCCAGAGTTAATCCTTTCAAAATGTGTCTATAATTTCATATTGTACAAACAAGAAATTAAAAGGATAGCTAATGCCAAAGCATGGTAAATGCCAATTCATAATAGCTTACAGGTGAGCTAGTTTTTACAAACTACTTAAAAGTGTTGTATTCTCCACAGAAAACACAAGTTTTAAACAGGCAAAAAATAGATTCAAAAGGTTAAAAATGATAAATTACCAAATGCAGGTATTTAATAATTACAAGGTAGAGTTGTTCCTCTTTGGGAAATTACTTTAAAATGTTCCCTATTCATAATATAGATTTCAGATACATTAAGGGATTTTCATTTTCCTTTGAAAAATTATAGGGACAGCTAGTTGGTACAATGGATAGATCACCAGCCCTGAAGTCAAGAGGACCTGAGTTCAAATCTGACCTCAGACACTTAACACTTCCTAGCTGTGTGACCCTGGGCAAATCACAACCCCAATTGTCTCCTCCATTAAAAAAAAATACAAATTAATTGAAGCTGATAGCAGAGTCCAAATAAAAGGTGTCAGAGATTTGGTTTTACATAATTAAGGCTATGCTGCTTGGTAATTTTCTTGAGTATGAGTAAGTAAAAAGCATTTTGGCTGTTTCCTCAAAGCTTTACAGATGACAATGGTATGGATTTACAAGAAAAGCACCCATTTTCCAAGTGACTGTTGAGATAACTTCATCTTTATTTTAACTATTACTATATTCTTTTTACTTGAATTCTGAAATTTGTTTGTATTTGTCTCCCTTTGGTGCAACAACCCATATATTTTGCTAGGGCATAAATCAATCAACTTGGAAATTATAGATCTAAGCTTCTTTTAAAGAGCAAGGCTTAATAAAACACTAGAAAATTTTCTAGTAAATACAGAACTAAATCAAGATTTATTTATTTAGCATTAATTATTATTATATCTGAATATATCCTATCTAGAAATGATAGTGATAATAATAATATGAAGGAAAGAACTTAAAGGCACTAACATAGGCAAGAGAACATAAAATTATCCCAGTTTCTTCACAAAAATATGCCTTACTCAGAAAAAACCTCGAGAATTATCTAAGAAATTAGTTGAAATATCAATGTATCAGGATACAAAATCAATGATATTTCTCTATATCAATAACAAAATCTGAAGCGAGTAATAGAAAGGAAAATCCCTCTAAGAATAGCTACAAAATATATAAACCATCTATGGCTCAATATACTAAGCCATACTCAATACTTAAATAAGATACAATTATAAAACACTCATTAATGGCATAAAAAATAATTTAAATTACTAGAAAGATGTGTAATACTCATAAGTAACCCACAAAAAAGATAAAAATAATTATATTAACTAAAACAATTTATATATTTGCGCTATATGAAACTACCAAGAAAGACACTTAATGGAGCTATACAAAATAACAAAACTCATTTAAAAGAACAAACAGTCTAGAATCTAAAACTCCAGGAAAAACACCAAGATCAGAACAGAGGTCCATACACAATGTTCATCCATACAAGGTCTTTGACACTGTTGGTCACTAGGGATTGTGGAAGATCATGGTGTAATCTAGTTGCCTAGAGAAGTTCATCAGTTTCACAATGACATGCTTGCACAGGTTCTATACAATGGACAACATTCACATGCTTTCTCAGTCACCAATGGAGTGAAGCAAGGCACTGTACTTGCTTCCATGCTTTTTTGCATGTTTTGAGTGAAACTCTAAGACATCTTTAATGAGGACAAAAAAAGCATCAGGGTCAATTATAGAATAGATGATAAATTATTTAACTTGAAAAGTTTACAAGGCAAGACTAAAGTGGAGGGAGAATTGGTGTACAACTTTTTTGTTTGCACATGATTGTGCAAAATGCAGTTTCTGAAGCTAAAATGCAAAAAAGTATCGATTGATTCTCTGCCACTTGTACTAATTTTGCCTAACAATTAATACCAAGAAAAAAAAATGGATTACTACCAGACAGCACCATCACATCATCCATATATGGAATCATCAATTACTGCAAATGCAGATAAGTTTGCTTATCTTGGAAGTATACTTTCTCCAGACATATACATAGATGATGAGATTGATACACACACACACACACACACACACACACACACACACACACACACACACACACACTACTAGAGCTAACAGCATTTGGAAGGCTCCAAGAGAATGTGTGAGAAAGAAGTGGTATTAAGCTACCTATCAAACTGAAAATCTACTGAGTTGTGATGACCTCATTGTTGTTAAGTCTGTGAAAACTGGATAGTATACCAGTACTATGCCAGAAAATTGAACTGCTTCCATTAATTGTCTTAGGAACATTTTAAAGATCACCTGGTCTTTTCTTGAGCTGAAGTGCCAAACATTCAAACCACTGCAGTTAATGCAACTCCAGTGGGCTGGCCATGTTCAAATGGCAAAACATATGTTTTCCTAAAAGACTATTTTTTATGTAGAACTCACACAAGGCAGGCACTCACATGGTGGCCAGAAAAGGTTATACAAGGACACTCCTAAGGTCTCTAATGAAGAACTCTGGTATCAATTGTGAGACATGGAGACACTGATATAGAATCATCCAGCATGATGTGTGTCCGCATCAAAAAAAGACACTCTGCTCTATGAGCAAAACAGGATTGCTGTAGCTCAAAAGAAATGTCAGATGAGCAAATTTAAAGACATTTTTGTCGCAAATGGTCATACATACTACTTGTTTGCAACCTGTGATAGAGCCTTCTGAGTGATACAACGCCCTCTTTCTGGGCAACCTCTCCAGATGTCTGACTACCTTTTAGGTTTAAAAGTTGTAGGTTTGTAATTCCACAGTGAACTTGTGAGCCCCTACTGTACAATTCCCTTTAAAAGTACCTCCAATAAATAAAAGCAATTCAAAACAAATGCATTTATTAAGAAGTTTTAAGAACTTTAGATACAAAACATTTCTCTTCCTCTAGTCTTCCTCCTAACCTGGGAATATGCTTCTACAAAGGCACACAGAACCAATGGGAAAAGTAGGAACAAAGAATAATATAATGAAGCACACATGTAGATAGTGCATGTGGCCAAGGCAACTCATACTTCTAGTACTGTAGACTCTAATATTCTTTTGTCCTCCTTTTGAGTTGTTAGTCCCTACTTACTCCCCAGCTAGTGTACTATGTCTCCTGAGTATATCACTCAAATGAACTTTCTTAGTCTGCTACACTCTACCACTGCTATGACTACTAAGGCTAATTCATTCTCTTTCTCTCTCTCTCTCTCTCTCTCTCTCTCTCTCTCTCTCTCTCTCTCTCTCTTTCTCTCTCTCTCTTTCTCTCTCTCATTAAAGTTTTTTCATTTTCAAAGGATATGCATGGATAATTTTTTAACATTGACCCCTGCAAAACCTTATCTTCCAAATGTTCCCCCTCTTGCCCCCATGCCTTCCCTTACATGCCAAACAATCCAATATATATCAAACATGTTAAAAAGATATGTTAAATCCAATATATGCATACATATTTATACAATTATCTTGCAGCACATGAAAATCAGATCAAGGAGGAAGAAAATGAGAAAGAAAACAAAATAAAAACAAACAACAAGAAGAAGAGTAAAAATACTATGTAGTTTTTCACCCTCTGTTCCCATAGTCCTCTCTCTGGGTGTAGATGGTTCTCTTCATCATAAGATCATTGGGACTGGTCTGCAGTTCTCTCTTGAATCCAAAAGTCAGCTCTTTCCTCTGCTGCCAGGGCTACAACTACTTGAACTCTAGATTCGAACTCAGGTTCTCCTGCCCCTCCAGGGGTAACACTCTATTCACTGCACTAACTGCCCTTTTGTGAATTTTGGCCAGAATTCCTGCCCTTTTCTATATCTATGTCTCTGTGTGGATCTTTGCTCCCTGCTGGATGTATCTCAAATGTTTCAAAGTTTTTCAAACTAATAAATTGTCAATTTTTTCCTAGGGTAGCAGTGGATATCTCTTGTAATGGATAACTTTTTTATAGCCCCCAGCACTTTGTAATTTAATCAGAAAGCTTCTTCTTACTTCCTAAAGGAATGACAGGACATAGAAATGCCTTTGTACTAATGCTAATGAGCATTTTAATATCTTGTACCTTTGATATATACTTCTGCGATTACATTGACTAGCTAGTGGGAGAAACCAAATCTGTTCTGCCAACAAATCCATTTATTTAAAAATATTTTCAGTATATAAGTATATACATGTGTATATGCATAGACACATATAGGTGGGTGTATATACACACAGATACACATGTATGCATGTATATATTGAAAATATGTGTTATGTGTACACACATATATACATATAGGTATACACATACATAATATTAGGTAGCTTTGGGAAAAGAGGACATTTATAGCAGGGAAGAAAGGGACATTTATCAAGTGAGGCTTTGTGTAGAAAAGTAATGTTTGAGCTGAGTTTTGAAGGAAAGGGTAAAGACAGAGAATATTACAGGCATAATAGACAATACAATAGCATGAAGAAAAGAAATGGAAAGTTAAGTGAAAGATCAAGTAAGCCCTTGTGGTAGTACATGGAAGAGAGTTAGGAGTAAGAATACTGAAAAGTTCAAAAAAAGAAGCGGGGGGGCAACTGTAAATAATGTTAAATTCTAGAAGAGGATTTTACATTTGATTCTGAAAAAAGCCTCTGGTTCTTTTTTTCCAAGGGAAAGGACATAGAACTGTGCTTTAGAAAAGTCATTTTGCTAGCAGAATGGAAAATGGATTGAATGGACTATAATGTTGAGAATCTTAAGTCATCAGTTTCCTCTATGGTAAGTAAGAGGGTAGGACTAAATGTCTTTTGAGGTCCTTTCCAGCTTTATATTCTATGACCTAATGGGTTGCTATACCTAGAGGTAGAAATGATTTTTGAGGTATTTTCACAGCAATAAAGAACTATCCTGTGGAAAACTTTCTTGATTGGTTTTTGTTTTACCAATCTCAACCCAAGAACAGAGAAAACATACAAAATGCCTCCCTTCCACCTCTAATTCAGTCCTGAACTTAAGAGAACCAAATCAGAAAATTTCAACTTCTACTAAACCAGGGAAAAAAGATCTAGTTTGGCAACAGCATTCCACATGAAAAAAAAAAAAAAAAATTAACTCGAAACCATATTGATGTTAAGATAGGGAGGGAAAAAATGCACTAACAACTGTTATTGAAATAAACACATTTTAGAATATAGATTGTGCTTTAAGAAATAATTTTAACTTTCTTCTCTTAGACTTCAGAATCAAGGTAGACATCACCTGTAAATGAGAAATTTCCCAACTTGGCTATTATGGAAATTAAAGGTTTCATATAACAACGAAAATCTCATCTGGAAGCAATTTTAACCACAAAATTTTCCGAAGATTCCCTATGTGACTAGATATCAAAATATCGAAACAGCAAAAAATTAGGAACTAAAATGTTCAGAAAGGCAAGGGATGTCAGGGCAATTATAATGAAAGGGACCAGAGAAGAAAACATAAAAGGGATGAAGGGCAGTGGTTATTTCTGCAAATACTTCATTTGGATGAAAGGACATTCATTGGTTCACATCCAATGGTTGTAGATAATCAGAAATACTGCCACTGCCTTCCAAAATCAGTTGTATCTCTTGCTTAACCACAGAGAGCAATTGTCTTCAAACTGTGCTTAACTTAAAACAAAACAAAATCTTCTCAATATGAGCCAATTTTTTTTTGAAGCTTGAAGTGGTTTTCATTAAGTGAGAAAGTCTCTCTAGAGTATGTTATTCCAAGATTCTATGCCAGGAAAAAAAATATTATTATATGACTATTAATATCAATGGAGACATTAACTTGTATCATTTTTATCTTCAGTCATATAAATCAACATAATCTCATAGTTATATTTACATGGTGGGTTTTTTGTTGTCTTTCTGGGTTTTGAAAACCAAAAAATATTTAAGAAGAAATGAGATCAACAAATTTTTTTTAGAAAATAGAAATCTTTCTTACCTTGGCACTAAACTTGAAAATACCATTTCACTTTCTCATATAACTATATATTGAGAGAATTATTACATGAATCAAATAATTCACTTAACATTTACTTTACAAGCACTGTGCTGCACTGTGCCCAATCTTTTTATTTTTATTTTCTTTTGTAATTTTCCTTCCAGGCCTGTGACCACATTATGAAATGATAACATTTCAAATACAATAATCAAAAGATTTTTGATTGAACCAAATAATCAATTTGTCTGATTGTTGTTGTTTTTATTTATTGAGTGAATAATCAGAATCAAGCCTGTCTAAAGGTAAAACAGTTAGCTGATTATGTGGCATGATTTTATGTAACAAAATAATCCCTTTCCTGTTTTCCTATGTTATATCAAAATCACAGTTTGGTTTTTTCAATAAAAAAATTTTAAGAAGTTTGAAAAGGAACTTAAGGAGTAGGCAAAAGTCTGGTTCATAGGGTTCTGCCTGAGCACTGGATAGACTGATAAACTATAAAGCCTTGGGAAATCAGTGTGCTCCCAATAGTTTGCCAGTACAGAACAGGATATTGGAAAGTGGGTATCGAAAGCAGGTACAGAGTAGAGAGAAAAAGAGAAACTAGTAGGGTAGGAAAGAGGTCAAAGCCAAATTTATTTCACAAGTGTCACCTATGACTAAATGTTTGACTGAACTGACTGAATCAACCTGGCATCATCCAGACAACAGAAGTTATTTATACCCCATCAGGAATGCATTAATATTTAACAAATAGTGAAGGAAAGTACTATGTAGTACTTTCTGAGGATCTGTCCCTGAGAGTTCAGGTCAGTCCTCATTTGCTAAAATATATCAGTGAATTATAGTGAACAGATCTATTAGATGGAAAGGTGGGTTTGGTATAATGACATCATGAAGGTATTTGGGCAGGGGCACCAGTCAAAGGAAATAAAACCAACAATGTCCTAAATAGAATGCCCATTCTTATTGTTTCTCATAAGTTTTTTTTGAGAATTTGAGAATTTAATTTAAAATTTTAAAAATGAAAAAAATATATGTTTCAAAAAATACATTATCCATAACACAGAGACATGTGCTCCTTGAACTAGAAGACTTGCAAGGGAAATAACAGTGATGATAGAAATAAGGATATAGCAAAATAATATGTAGTTTGAACAGATGATTAGTGAATTGCTTTCAGGATCAAAGAAATTCTCTGCTGGAAACCATTTTGGTTCTCTTCAGTTTCTTCTTTTTGTGTCACTGTTTTTGTTCATCCTTACCCTCTGGTCTGGAATATCTCCCCCCACCCACCCACTTACCCCTTTTAGACTCTTCCCCATCAAACTCTATTGCAGAGAGAGCAACTCCAATGGGCTGGTCACATTATTTAAATATAAAATATATGCTTGCCTAAAAGTCTGTTTTATGGAGAACTCACACAAAGCAAATGCTCACCTGATGGTCAGAAAATGCAATTCAAGGACAATCTCAAGGTCTCTCTGAAAAACTCTGGAATTGATTTTATGTCATGGAAGACATTCACACAGGACAGCCCAATACAGCATTCCCTCATCAGAGAAGGTACAGTGTGAGCAGAGTGGAATTTAAATAGCTCAAAAGAAATGAGATATGTGCAGATTTAGAAAATTCACCCAAATGTCTGAAAGAGCATTCTGCTTCATATCAGTCTGATCAGCCAGTCTATGCAGAGTTAACTTGATTGTAACAATGTATTTGGTTCTCTTTGAGAATGAAGGACAACCACCAACCAATCCAAATCCTCCCTCATCCTTCAAAGGTCTGGTTCAAGTTCTAAATCCCCTATGAAGCCTTCTGAATGGGGCTGATTGGATGAAATATTTCTCAGTATTGAGTCACATAATCCCTATTCCCAGAGCTGGGATACAGAAAGTTAGTGAAGTTGCAGGAAGTAATGTGACCTGTGGGAGGCAGCCAACATTGGTGACCATTGGTCAAGGATAGTTACATCATTTTAGTCTATCCAATGAGAAGGTGTAGGTCTTTTGCTTTTAAGTCCTGGACAAGGTGGAAGCTGGCTGGGTTCCAGGAATACATGGCGGGCTTGGGATGGCTCCCAGGCATATCTGGGTCTCTCCCTGCAGGGATTAAATAAATGCTTTCTCTTTGTACCTGAAGATGTCTCTCATTAGTTAATTTGGCAAAAGGGGTCTTGCAACCATCCCACACACTTCTTTGAGAACTCCAAATCACACTGATTTCTCCTAGTCTGAACTGCTATTGGGCTTTGAATTGATTTTTAATTAATGAAATTACCCCATTCTTTGAGTACTTACTGAGAAAGCCCATGTTAGGAAGAAATGAGACAATGATTATACTTTTAAAAAACACAGAGAGTACACAGACAAGAAGTGAAAAAGATGCAGAGGCAAACAGAGGATGGGAAAGAGTCAGAGAGTATTACTGAGCAATGATGTATTAGAATTGGGAGTACCGGGCAGCATGGACCTGTTGAAGGTGGAAAACTACTCGTGTGGAAGGGGATCAATACCAGGAAGGGAAGTATTTTTTTTTTTTTTTTTGAGGGGGAAGGGGAACAGACTATTATCTTACCACCTAGGTTAATTATCTAAGTTAATTAACACATCCAATCACCTCAAAATAAAAGTTAACATGTATACATTCCAAAATTATTAACAACTTTTGGTGTTCTGTGGGTCATATTTTGGATGTCTAGAACTTGCTTGATATTTATATATCATAAAATCAAAAGACCCTGACAGCAGCTTCTGCTGACTCAGCACTTATTGCCAGGAAGTAAATTTTGGCTAGTATATGGTGTATTTTATAAATTATGCTCCTTAGATCTCTGGGAAAGTTTGTATGTGATTCCAGGTTCCCCTTTAGAATCTTATATCCTGCTATTGTCACCTTTAGATTGCATACTTATAAATTTACTATACTGATTGGAAAGGGCAAGAGAGTCATAGGAAGAAGAACAAGATACAATTTTAACATCTAATCTGATAACAGATACATAGTTTGTCATTTTATTTTATGCCATCTTGTATCGTTTTCCAATGTTTATTCATTTAATATTCAGTATTTATTGAGAACCTACTGTATCCAATATATTGTAACAGATAAGAGTGTTGGAAGAAGGATCAGTTTAATCCACTTCCTCTTCTCCCACAAGGCACCCACCCATTGACTAAGTGATTACGGACAAGTCTTCTGTAAGCCTTAAGAAACTCTAAGAATGAATGAATAAATGGATAAAAAATATTCATTGAGTTTATTGTGTGTCAAGGACTGGAGAAATTTAAAACAACAACAACAACAAACAAACAAGCAAAAAAAAAAAAAATGACTTCAAGGGATTATTATTGTTTTATCAACAAAGTTCCCATACCAATAAAATCCCATATTAGTTACCTTTTATGTGGAATTAACTTCAATGGATAATGAAGAAAATATAATAATAAAACAAAATCTTTGTCCTTAAAGAGTTTTTAATATAGTATTTTTATCTCCCTTGAAGATCATAAAGTTTATAAGGAAAGGGGCCATGTCCTATACATCTTTTCTATCTCACAGGGGGCTTACTGCAATACTAGAATAGAAGATCCTTAATAAATCCTAATTTTAAAAAAAACAAACGGCTTGATCTGGATTTTTGGTTTTGTTGTGGGAAAAAAAATATAGGAAAGAGTGAAAGATTCCTTGAGAGCATTTTGAGAAAACTGAGCACATGAAAGCTGGTGACCTTTTCTCTGATTTCAAAAGGATCATACTGTGAGGAATGAACTCTAGCTCTGAGGAAAGCTAGTCTGGGTTTTGCCTCCTGCTTCAGCACTCTGGATTGAATCCTATTTAGTGTATGTCAGAAAGCTGTTTTAAAAGAAAACTATGAATCAGTATCATGTTGAGTTTTCTCACAGGATCAATTTTTATGGGAATAGGATACAGAATCAGTCAACCAATCAACATAGATTTATTAAATAGTTATTACAAGTCAGACAAAAGACCAAACTGTCATGACACAGAGACAATAGTTAAGTAATATTAACCCTCAGGAGGTTTCATTCAAATAAAGGCTAAAACAAACACATTTATAAGTACACACAGAATATATTCAAAATTAAAGAGTGGTACCTCCTCCAGACTCAATTCTCAACTCATACAAAATCTAGAACTCACACACAGAACTTTTGGGAAACAATAGTCATAAACTTAAAGTACAATTATAGAGCTTAGGCAATAAACATTTATTAAGTACCTATTATATGTCAGGCACTATGCTAAGCAATATTAACTATTCCATGGACTCCACTAAACAAATCTAGAAAACACAACACATCAAAAGCTGATAGGGAAATACAAGAAAAAGTCAGTGTCTTTTTTCCAAGTTGCAGCAGAATAAGGAAACAAACAGAAAATTCTCTGGATGCTAGGGAAAAGGTCTGGTAAGACAAGTGGAGTATCCCAAGCATAGAAAAAAGCTAACCATAGGGGTAGGAGAAGGTTCCAAAATCATACTAGGACAGCAGAATGGGAACATTTTTATTCAGTTCAAATCAGAGATCCAGAATGAGCTAAGAAGTGACACTCTTTAGTAAGTAGAATAACTGTGTGTGACATAGTAGGAAAGGAACAAATTCAGAAGCAAGCAGTAATTATATAGTGTGGATGATGGCAGAGTCTCAGTTGACTGACAGAGGATAAGTTCCAAACAGGTAAAGAAGTTGCAGAACTCTCAGAGTGGAAATGATGAGCCTTTACCCTAGATCAGACTGCTTTGAGAGCACTAAAACTTGAAAATTCTCAGAATGAATTATTCCTGAGATGCTAGAATATCAATATCACCCCAAAGTATAGCAATAGAAGCAACCCAGACTTTCCCTGCAGATGAACCTTAACATTAAGTTCAAAATCAGGAAGGAAGCTGAAGGCATGAGCAAACAAAAAATGAATCTCACCATTAAAAAACAACTATTGTGAAGACAGAACTTTCCAGAAAAATAATGACTCTAAAACACATATAAGCTAAGCTTCATAGAAAAACAAGACTAGGGGACAGCTAGGTGGTACAGTGGATAGAGCATCAGCCCTTAAATCAGGAAAATCTGAGTTCAAATCTGGCCTCAGACACTTAAGCTGTGTGACCCTGGGCAAGTCACTTAATCCCAAATGCCTCGGGAGGGAAGGAGGGAAGGAGGGAGGGAGACAAGTTTGGCACATATTCAACTAAAATTTCTGAAAGAAATGGAACAGAAACTTTTAAAGCTTAAAGTATTGTGTTTTGGTTTGGTTTTAATCAATGAAATTAAAAAAAAAAAAAACTGGGAAAGAAATAAGAACCAGAGAATAATTCAACAGTTTGGCCCAAGAGATATTTGTACTTTGCCTAAGCAACAAAATCTCTGAAAATCAATAGAAACCAATAACTCTAAAAAATGAGAAATGTCTTTTTTTTTTAAATCAAAAGATTTTAAAATAGAAGAAAATATAAGGTATTTCATGGCCAAAAAAAAAAAAAATTGACCTAGAAAACATATGAAAGGGAACAAAATTTAGAATCATTTGACTACCTAATCACCATGATATTTTAAAAAAAAAAAAAGAGCCTAAACATCATATTTCAAGGAATTTTAAAAGGAAACTGCATATATCTCTAAGAACTAGAAAACAAAGAGGAAATAAAAGAAATTCCTGGTTACCTTCTCAAAGAAATCTCAAAAACAAACTTTTCAGGGTAAAAAAAAAAAAAATAGTACAAGCAGCCAGAAAGAACTCAAGCACCAAAAAGTAAAATCAGGATTACATACAATTTAGCTATTGCTGTTCATTTGTTTCAGTCATGTCCATGTACCCTCATAAAACTCCTCATGAAGCTATCTAGAATTTTCTTGGTAAAGATATTGAAAGGGTTTTCTATTTCCATCTCCAGATCACTTTACAGATAAGGAACTGAGGCAAGCAGGGTTATTTGCCTAGGGTCACACAGCTAAGTATCTCAGGTTAGATTTTAACTCAAAATTTATCTTCCCAATTGCAAGATTTGAGTTGACACAGCAGATCTTCTCCCAGAGAATGGGTGTGGGATAACACAAGGACTTCTGGGAAAAATTACTTCAACCAATGAACTTGTTCTTCCTAAGCATGCAAGCTTAGTAGTTCACAGATGTAAAACTCCCAGTAAAGGCCGGAACTAGAGAATTGTTAAGTACCGACTTAGCACTAAGTAAGAACCTAATATCTCATTATCTCATTAGCACTTAGTAAGAACCTAACAGCAATTTACTTAACTCAATTGCCTCAGGAAAAAAAAAAGTTATAATCCTTTGTCCTAGCAATGATACTATTATATCTGTTTCACAAGGTGATCAAGAAAAAAGGAAAAGAATATATATGTTCCAAAATATGTATAAAATAAAAGCAGCTCTGTTTGTGGTGGCAAAGAACTGGAAATTAAGGGGATGACTATCAACTGGGAAATGGCTAAACAAGCTGAGATATATAATTGTGATGGAATACTAGTGAATTATAAGAAATGATGAACTCAGCAATCTTGGAAAAACATGAATAGACTTGTACAAAATATTGAAGACTTAAGTGAAAGGATGAGGAGAACATTATATATAGTAATAACAATATTGGTCCCCCCCCCCCCCAAGACAATTGGGGTTAAGTGACTTGCCCAGAGTCACTCAGCCAGGCAGCAGTGTATAAGGCCAGATTTGAACTCAGGTCTACCTGACTTCAGGGCTGCTGCTCTAGCCATTATATCAAGTAGCTGCTCTAGCAAGATTGTTTTAAGAATGAACTTCAAGTAAATAAGTAATTTTGACTATCATAAATGCAAAAATTAACTAAGTTAACCCAAAGTACATATGAAGAAAAACTTTCTGCATCCATATAAGCATATGTATAGAATAATTTGCATATATGTATATGTACTAATATATTATTAATTATAATAAATTATGTATAATTATTAATATAGAATGTTTATATATTATATATAAATGGATCATTAGTGTTTAACATACTAATTATTAATAAGTATATTAATTTTATATAAATATACTTAAATAATTAATATTAATATATTGTTAATATATAAATATACTTATATGTAGGCACATCTATATCTATGTTAATAGATATGGTTGACGGTACCCATCTTGGCGAAGAGCAGAAAAAACAGGGAAAAGAAGTGCAATGCAAAAAAGCATACAGAAGATACATGTGGACAATTCACCTCACAATTCTTAGAAGATCAGTCTGGATGTCTGCTCTTTCTCTAGAGATTCCTTGCAAAGTTCACTGTAGATGAGAGAATCAATGACAGAGTGATTCATCAGTTACTTCACTACTTAATAGGGCTTGCTCTTTACAAGGCTGGATGTTTCTTTTGGAAAGATTGATCTGCTACTGAATTGGGTCAAGCAGGTCTCTTGGCTGTTAGAATGGTTCTTCATGGAGCATAGCTGTTTTTCTGCTGGATCAGGCAAGTCACTAACAATAAGCAACTTTTGTTGAACTGAATCCGGCAGGTTGCTCTGATTCTAAGACATGGGAATAGACTGAGAGGAACATGAAGTAATCTAACATCGCTGAATTACAAAGTATATGGAAATAAGCAAAGTATAAAAAGACTGGAAAGGTAGGAAAGACAGGTTGTAAAAATATTTGTATTTCAAACAGAGGAAATGATATTTGAAATAGATATAAAGATAATATTCACAAAATAGTACTCAGGATACTAAGATAAGGAGGGAAAAAAAAAACAAAAACCCTTCCAAAAGGAGCATTCCTCTTTGGGTTCCATCATGTATGGCATTCTCAACCAGTAACCTTAATACTGCATGAGTTTAGAAAGAAAAGAATCTATTATACTAATTGAATAGTCACTCTCAGCTCAGTATTGAAGTCATTCATTAGAATTTAATTAAGTAAAGATTTTGCAATAAAATAGAGCTCTCTTTAGGAATCAAAAGACAGCCAGAGGAAAATGGAAATGAAATAATGACACTCATTTTCCTCAGACTGATATGCACATTTTTTATTATTGTTATTCAGTCATTTTAATCATGTCCGATTCTTCAGGACCCCATTTAGGGTTTTCTTGATGATATTGGAGTGATTTGACATTTCCTTCTCCAATTCATTTTTATAGATGAGGAACCTGAGGCAAACAGGGTAAAGTGACTTGTCACAAAACCTAAAAGTGTCTGAGGATATATTTGAATTCATTCTTCTTGATTCCAGGACTGATATTCTACCTAATGTATCACTAGCTGAACTTATGTACATATAGATATATTTAAATCTTATTTCTTAAACATTTCCAATATTTATCCACCTTTTCTAAATAGAATTAGGAGAAATGACAGCATTCTACCTTTTCAAAAAAATTTTTTTATTGAAGAATTTTAATAACTACTAGGAAGAAAACATAGAGGTCACTCTTGAGCAAGTTCTGAAATGTGATAACTTTGCCCCTCTTCAAGTATTAATTCATCATTCTGGTTACAAGATTCTCGTGTCTAGAATGTACTCTTCTCCTCCACCTCTGAGAATCCTTAGTTTCTTTCAAAGCTTAATTGTAGCTTTATTTCTTACATGAAGACTTTTCCAGTCCCATCAGACTATATTGCCTTCCCCTTCCAATTATCTTGTATTTATTGTGTATTTATGTTGTATATATTTGTAGGAATAGATGCTATCTACCATTATGAAATGTAATTTCTACCATGGCAGGGACTCTGCTCTGCATCTCCTGTTTTGCTTGGTTTCAACTTCACAAGATTGTCTGAATAAGACAGAAACACTTAGAGAAGGAGGAGGAGGAGGAGGATGAAGAAGAAGAAAGGAAGGAATGAAGATGGGGAAAAGGAGAAGAAAGGGAAGAAGGAGAAAAAGGAAGAAAGAGGAGGAGGAGAAAAAGGAAGAAGAAAAAGGAGGAGGAGGAAAGTAAAAATGGTGTATTTTCATTAAAATCCCACTCGGATGTATTGTCATGGTATAGATTTGATTCTTTTTTCTCTCAGACTGTGCTAAGCATAGCACATTGTTGGTGGTTATTAAAATATTAGAAAAAATTTAAGCACATGCTAGAATTTTCTCAATTTGGGCTGCTGCATGTAATTAAGTGTTAAACAAATATATGTTGATTAATAGTTGTTGAATGAGTACATATCCAAATACACTTTTTCTCCCTTCAGAGTAGTTATCTTGGGAGGCTTTGAACTTATTCCTACAAAGCTAACACTACTAATTTATTTTAAACTCCCTCTTTTGTATTGCCTTTAGGGTCAATACCTAGAAAATAACTTGAAGTTATTACTTGGAAGTCACACCTAATTTTTGACAGTAATATCACCTACTTTACCCACCAGACTTAGTTCTGAATAACTTTGACTATTAAAAAAAAAAAAAAAACCCACACACACACACAAACAAACAAACAAACAATCCACCCCCAAAGGATTAAGATTCACAATCAACTAAGAAATTCAGGAAACTGATTCAGGCTGTGAAAGCAGTTCCAAAACAAGAGATCCCAAAAGATTTTGAACAATGGAAACACTGTTGGAATAAGTGAGTAAACTCCCAAAGTGACTACTTTGAAGAGGATAATATTCTTTTGGACATATGATTTTTGATATGCTTATTTGAAAAGCTGTTATATTACTTTTTAGTCACACCTAATATAGATGAAAAATACCAGGAAAAAAAGCATAATTGTGATTTTAAATCAGCTGTGACAATACAGCTGTGCTTGGCCTCTGGGAATATGAAAGGGGGCAGGCCTCCTAGGGAAGATTTCTCAGTAGGTGAATTGTTGAATTGTAATTTGGGTAGAAGTGACTGTTGCTCTTTCTGAAGCTTCTTAGTATAGCTTCAGTTTGCCCTAGTTGTTAGTCAATTAAGAAAAATCTGGGATGTTGTTACATTGTGGGGGTGCTTCTGCATCAAGCTGGCAAAAAACTGGAAAGATAGTAGCAATTACATGTAGAATGAGAAGGATGAACTTAGAAGCAGGCAATTTAACTGTAACAGAAGAAATATCAGATGGCCACCAACTTGAAGAAACTAGAGAACATGTAACATGGAAGAATAGGCAGTTGAGGCTTAGGAGAAGATACTCCCTGAATGGAGCTGTAGGGAAAATCTTCAGTGATTTTAAATCAGCCTCAAGATGACTATATTTTCCAGTTTCCTCACTAAGATCAGAGAGAAGGAAACTAAAAAATGACAGAAACCAATCTTTATTACCAATTCCAATAATTGGAATTGATTGGGTCTTCTTGCTATGGTGGAGGAAGTAAAGGGTGGAAAGGAATAAAAGTATTCTCCTTTGTAAATCTGGATGACAGCAACCATTTGGATGAGGATACTGAGAACAAGTATAACCTAATATAATATCTTGTTATTTTTCTCCCTATTTTTATTACTTTTATTAAACACCATTTATTTTGAAGATTCAAGTTTTTTCATATGGTCTGGTATAGGCATGTGTTTTGAGGAATTAGGGCTGAAATTTTGGATAGCTGATTTTACAGCTCACTGAAGTGGGAATTACTAAGGTCTCTGTATAGATATTTGTGGTGTCCAAGACTACAGTGTATTTGGCAATCCCTATCTCCTGATCACTTTGATTCTAGTGCTCTTATAGATCCTGCAGAAAACTCAGCACTTTGGAAATTCAAAAAGGCTCAGACCTATAAAGTAATCTTTAAATAATTTTTTGTTTCTCCTTACTAAAATTATCTCCTTTCCCTCTCTTACCATGCTATTTCTGCTCCTAGGGTAGAGCTAATTGGGCTTATATCCCTGTGACTAAGCTTTGAGGAGTCTCACTTGAATGGTACTGGTCAGTACCTGTAGAAAGGTAGCAAGAGAAAGCCAGAGTAAAAAGGTTCTCAGTTACTCCTTAAAAAATAT
Organism: Sminthopsis crassicaudata; assembly: GCF_048593235.1. Classification (NCBI taxonomy): domain Eukaryota; kingdom Metazoa; phylum Chordata; class Mammalia; order Dasyuromorphia; family Dasyuridae; genus Sminthopsis; species Sminthopsis crassicaudata. Next base: position 220,521,864 of record NC_133619.1, on the reverse strand, counting down.
CTGAGGGGGCAGCTAGATGGCTCAGTTGATAGAGAGCTGGCCCTAAAGTCAGTAGAACCTCAATTCAAATCTAGCCTCAGATACTTAATAGTTACTAGCTGTGTGTCCCTGGGCAAATGCTTCAGCCAAAAAAAAAAATCTGAGTTTTATGTATCTTTGTTTATTAATTCATTTCAGTTATGTCCAACTCTTAGTGATCCTATTTTGAGGTTTTCTTGGCAAAGATACTGAAATGGTTTTCCATTTCCTTCTCCAGCTCATTTTACAGATGAGGAACTGAGTCAAACTGGGTTATGTGACTTACCTAAGATTACATAAGTAGTAAGTGTCTGAGGCCAGATTTGAACTCAAGAAAATAAGTCTTTCAGATTCCAAGCCCAGTGCTCTATCTATTGCATCAACTAGCTACCCTGTGCTTATATATTTAAGTCATCCTAAATAATATGACTGGGATACTAGCCTAGGAATTGGAAGTCAGAAGTTAATAAAGAGGATATAGGAAGAAGAAAAAAGGAGTACTCTATCATCCTCAGCCCCCTTTCCACTTCTATTAAAACTCAATTCACATATTGCTAAGGCCCAGCTTGCAAAATCTTAAACATATCTTTGCTGGCATGTGAAATGAGAGTAATTATTCAATAATTTGAACATTCTTTGGCATTGCCCCTCTAAAAGTGGGATATAAACTGACCTTTCCAATCCAGTGGCCACTGATGAGTTTTCCAAATTTGTTGACATATTGAATGTAACACTTTAACAGCATCATCTTTTAAGATTTCAAATAGTTCTGCTGAGATCCCATCACCTTCTACTTAGCCTTATTGCTAGCAATCTTCTAAGACCCACTTGACACAAGCATAGTCAAAGCCAAAATGCAAAATCCATTCACTAGAGGAAGCAAACTGTTATCCCTTCTCTTCTACTCAAATAAAATCATTTTTGACAAGCATTATTAGGTTTGATTCAGTTTACAAATTCTTTCCACCAAAAGTACAACAAAAACATCTGTTTTAGTAATGCACAATTTTAAAAGAAACCTTCTATTTAGCCATGGAGTTTATGAAAATTATACAAATGATTAAGGATGTTCTTAACCTTTAAAAAATAATTATAAAAACTAAAATAATGCACAAGGATAAAAAAAAGAAATTCAAAAATAAGAACTTTAAGAGAAATAGATCATAAACAATACTTTAAAAAATTAGAAGTCAATGATTATTAACAAATTTTTGTGAGTGTTTTCTTACATGTAAAGTTTTCTATATGGTTACAGACACAATCCTGGTACATTAGGAGCAAATATCAACATAGACTAACATATGAAAGGTCACAGAAATGAACAGCTTTCATATTTATTTTTTCAAACTACACACAACATGTAATTAATATAGGGAAATAATAAAAAATAATAAGGGATATTGTTGATTTTGTCTTTGTTCATTTTCCATCATGTTTTATTCTTCATGACCCTATTTGAGATATTCATAGCAAAAATACTGAAAAAATACTTCTCTAGGTTCATTTTACAGATGAGGAAACTGAGGCAAATAGGGTTAATTTCTCAGGGTCATACAGATAGTATCTGAGGCCAGATTTCAACTCAGGCCTTCTTGACTTCAGGCACAGCATTCTATCTACTATGCTACCCATACTCATTAAAAAAAAAAAAAAAAAAAAAAAAAGTAAGCTGACTATAATCAATTTCTCCTTTTATTTCTTTTATAAAAGAGTTAAGTGATACTATTTGCTTTTAAATTATGTCTTTTTTATATGTAGGTCCTCCTCAGTCAGATAAATACTGCAGTGGATAGAGTGCTGAGTCTGGAGTTAGGAAAAGCTGAATTTACATCCAATTTCAAATATTTAGTAGCCCTCTAACCCCAGGCAAAACACATAACCTCTGTTTATCTCAGTTTCCTCATCTATAAAATGGGGATAATAAGAGCACCTACCTTCAAGGATCAAATGAGATAACAATTATAGAGTGTTTAGCACAATGCCTGGCACACATTAAATGTTATAGAAATGTTAGTTATTTTTATGATCCTCTCTCTTACTCTTGCTTTTCTTTTGTCCAAAAAAAATGCACGTTTTCTTTAGTAAAAAAAAAAAATTAAACATTTATGAAGTACTTAGAACAGTGCCTGGCTCACAGTAAGTATTATAGAAATGTTAGTTGTTGTTATTGTTATCCTCTTTTTTATTCTTGCTTTTCCTTTGTCCAAAAAAAAAGTACTTATTTTCTTTAGTTAAAAAAAAAATCATCAGATCCAAAGTCTGAAGACCCATCTCTATAACTTATTGACTATATAACTATTAAGTAACAACTCTATGGCCCTGTTGCCTCCTTTATAAAATTAAGGACTACTGATTTTGTACAGAGATTTTGAAGAAAACAAGAGATAAGTAAAGCATGTAGTAAACCACACAGCTACAAAATAGGTACTTAATAAATACTTGTTGACTGACTGATTGACTTAAAAATAAAATGATGGCACTAGAAATACTCTACAAGCCTCTATTTTTAAAGTTATTATAAATTAACATATTGAGGTTTGTATTCCTTCAAGAGAAGACTTTGTTCTTTTTATCAATCACCAAATATTTAGTGGGAGACTAATATGAGTGACAGCTTAGAGCACAGCCATTTACAAATGTAGCTCATTCTTTTCATTTCATGAGATTTGAGAGTTACTATGTCAAAGGCCCTCTACTCCAAATCCCTCATTTTATAGATGAGGTTACCAAAAATCTGATTCATATATAGTTTATTTCCATGGACCTACAAGTCCATGAGTCTTGAATATTTATGCATTTATTATTTTCTTCCTCTCCCTCTCCCCCCCCCCTCTCTCCATATATATATATATATACCCTGTGCTCCAAATTACATGCTGTAAAACTCTGTGAGAAAACATATTTTCCTGTCTGAATGGTGTAATAATTCTTAGAAATAGGCTAGGAACCTCTGTGCTGAAAAATAATGTACTTATATAAGAAACATATTACATGAATTTGTCTTTCCTTACCTTAATTTTGGGCAAACTGTTCATTACTGTAGAGAAATATGTCTTCATAAGTCTTTCTTATCCATCACTGACTATTGCCTATTCAATAATCTTTTATTTAAAAAAAAACAAAACATAATATTGTTGCTGTTTTCAAAGTTACCTCCAAATCTATATTGTGCTACATCAAATTGATATCAACATCAATCCTCTTTGGGGCTATCTTTGCCAAGGGGATACCAACATAATTACTAAGGATACAAGACACTAATATTTATTATAAAAGTCTACACAAGTGAAAGAAAACAGCACACATTACACGTATTTAAATAAAGCTATGTGTTTATTCTAGCACTGTTAACAATGAAGCAGTGATAGAAAGAATGCAAAGAAACATTCCTGTAACAGATTAATATTTGTCCAGATCTCACTTATTTTCTTTTTACTCTGTTGGAAATTAGATTACATGTCTCCTTGTAATCTTGTCTCCCCATGATGTTGAATCCTAAGAAATGCACATTGACTAATTGGTGATGCAAGAGGGGCAGTTGGCAAGGGTACTGAGTTGTGGAGAGAACTCTAAGTGCAATATGGAGAGATGATTCATAGATTTGCATGACAAGATTAATGAAGAGAGAATGGCTCTGATGTTTATAGTCTGTGACTACTTAGCTCAATTGATTAGCACATAATATCAAGAAAGCCAAGGACCAAGATATATCTCCATGTGGGCCCCAGAATGCATCCCAATCTATTCCAGATGGCCCTTCAAACATGACTCCTGATTACAGTGGGGACCAATTTAGAGAGTATAGATGTCTCTGTAAATGTCACCATTACTAGAAAACTCAAAGCATATGTTCTACTAATTATGGGTCAACAGAATCCATAGAATTCTAAAACTAGAAGGCACCTCAGAAGACTTGAAATCCATTCCTAAAGCAAGAATTTCCCCTTGATAAATGGTCATCCAGCTTTGAAGATCTTCAACACTGGGGAATTCCTATGGTCTTCTGAATAGTTCTAAAAATGTGTGTGTGTGTGTGTGTGTGTGTGTGTGTGTGTGTGTGTGTGTGTGTGTGTGTGTATGTGTGTGACTTCGGAAACCCTCTTCTCAGTAGTACCATCTACAAAGTACAAGAGATTACTGCTATTTTTCCTGAACATTTAAGAATCTCATTCCATTCTGGGTCTTATTGCTGCTCAGTTTGAGACTGATTCAGATGCATACCTCCAAAAATCATCAAAAGAAAAAGTATTCTGAAAAGGAGTCAGCTACCAGTTAAAATTTTTTAAATTTGCATAACATTTTAGTTGATAGTATTAATTTGATTATTATTAACTATTATTAATAAACGTATTTCTAGCCTATTTTTCTGATGAATATTAATAATTAGTGTTTATATTGTTATGTATTATATTGTACATTATGATATCATAATTATAATAGTATTTATATGGAGGCAGCTAAGTGGCACAGTGTATACAGAATGGAGCATGTAGTTAGGAGGACTCATCTTTCTGAGTTCAAATCATGTCTCACCCACTGAATATGTGACCTGAGCAAGTCACTAAACCTTGAATGCCTCAGTTTCTCATCTGTAAAATAAGCTGGAGAAGGAAATAGCAAATCATTCTAGTATCTGGCAAGAAAACTCCAAATGGGGTCACAAAGGTTAGGACATGACTGAAAATGAGTGAATAGCAACAATAAATATTTTTATGTTGATTTAATATTTTGCAAAACATTTTATTCTCATAATAAATCCTGAGAGGTAGGTAGTATTACTAACAGACATTCACTTATCTTGTTTTCATCAGTAATAACATTTAACCAATTGGTAGGTTTGCATAAAGAGGAGTTCTGTGTTTAGGAGACTCATCACTACCCCTATTATCACAGGAAGGGCATTACTTTTAGCCACACTCTGTCTCACTGAAATCCAATTCATTCATGAGTCAAAACAATATCCTATGATGATCCTCTTCAAAACAAAGAATAAACAACCAACTATTAGAAATTTCAAATTATGTTCCATAGATATCTCAAAATTCAAAATGTCTCAAAGACACAAAGTCTTTTCCCCAAAACAATCCTCTTCTGAACTTTTCTAATTCTCTCAAGTGCATACTACTTTCTAATTTTTCAGGATCAATACTGTCCTTGAATAGTTTTCCCACAACCCACATATTTAATTATTGTAGAGTCTAACCATATATACATTTACATTATCTTTCATATTCAACGTCTTCTACTACACATGGCAGAAAACTTGATTCAGACCATTGTCAGCTATCACTGGGACTGCTGAAATAAACTTCTAATTGATTTCTTGATCTAAAATCTTTCCTCTCTCCAATTTAACTTATACAAAGCTGAATAAGTGATTTTCTTTAACTGAAGCTCTAACCATGTCAATCCCCCAACATACATGCCCAATGACTACCTATTGACTCAAGAAGAAAATATAATGACCACTACCCAATATGGTATTGAAAACCTTTTTAGATTCTGGCCTAAAGATATCTTTCTAGCTTCATTATACATTACTCCCTACTTCCTCTCAATGGTATAACAAACTAGTTAATTAGTTACATCATTATATTATTCATTTTCATGTCTTCCCTCTGGTTGTTTACTAGGAATGAAATATTCTTTTTTGCCACTGTTTCATAGAATTTCTTCTTGTTTTTCAAAGCTCAGCTTAAGCATTCTACATGAAGCCTTTCCTGATCTGCCAGTTACTAGTACTTTCTATACCAAAACTAGTATATATTTTTATCTATCTAAGCAATAAGGGACATATTTTTTAAAGACTCAACTTGTTATTTCCCAGGCAAAACTACCTCCACCAATGTAAACCTCTCTTTCCTCTGCAACTGACAGTCTTAGAGATTTTTATGGAGAAGTGATAGATTAAGTAACTTGCCAAAGTTTTATAGCTAGTATGTGTCAGAGGTAAGATCTGAAACCATGTTCAGATCCCATCCTGACTGAGACCATTACATTACAGTGCTACTCCTGGAGTCATGAAGATCTGAATTCAAATCCTGCCTCAGACCCTTACTAGCTGTGTGATTCCAGACAAGTCACTTAACCTGTGTTCTCTTCAATTTCCTCAACTATAAAATGGAGGTAAAAGAACACTTACCCAGCACGGCTATTATGAATATCAAATAAGATAATTGTTGTAAAAGACTGAGCACAGTGCCTGGCAATAAATAACAACAACATATTAGCATTTATATAGTGTCTACATGAGCCTATATGTATTACTTTACCAATATTCAGGTTAAGACTCATCTGCCACTTTTCTCCTATGACTTAATAATGCAAAATAATAATATGCACTGAATTTTTAAAATCTCAATTAAATATTTCATATTTAAAACCTCATAATTTAGTCAAACACAGATTCTTATCCTAATTATAAGTCAGTATTTCTAGCTAAAAAAACCTAACAGCCAATAAATCACATTTGAAATCTCGTAATAATGTAGTCAAATGTTGATTCTCATCATAATAACTATAATTATAATTGTCATTATAATTATGAGTCATTACATTGGAGAAATAATCTTACCGAATCTTTGTCTTTCTGAAATTTAGACCTTATGCATATCATACAGTTAAGAAGACTCTCTTTGTTCCCTTTTTATACTCTGATCTGTAGTAATTTCTCAGTCATTAAGGTGGAAACACTGGGAAATACTTAGTATCTCATCACTTTAATTCTTTATATATACACAATCCAGCACACTGAGCAACATCTAATAATACTAATAAAAAAGCCTCAAATAGCATGTGGAAGAAAGCAACTAAATGAGCTTAGATTAAATCTTAGATGGTCAATGACTGGACCAGATGGATAGAAGGAAAAGAGGGGAGACAACATCAAACTAAATTCCAAACAAAACAGTCCTTAACAAAGTCATGTAGGAATCCACTGATGCATATATATAGTTAATCAGACATGTATCTTGTAACTAGAACCCTCAACTTATTTCGTTTATTTTTTTTTTCAAAATAAAACAAAAGTCATGATTATTTTACTAATGGCGGGACAATTCCTTTCTTCCCATGCTCATTATCTTTCCAATATGTTGCGGTACCAAAATAAGAAAACATATGATGAGGAAAAACATAAATTATTTAAAGGAAATAGAATCTATGAAATCATATGATTGATCAAATGAATTTGGTTTGTCCTAAATAGCATAACTCCTATTTACCAGTTTCTATTTACTTTTAGCTGTTTTTGATTATGTAATTGTTCTACTCAACTTGAATCCTGCAAGACTAACACAAGGCTTACTGTTCACTCTATAGAGGCACAAAGCCAATTTGCTGTTTTGTAATATTATTCCATCCTATTCTTTTTATCTCATAGATTTGCCTCCTCCTTTATTTATCCCCAAGGCAGTGCTGAAAAAGAATGAGTTGGTCCCCACCCCTGGAGGGGTACAGTAACTACACAGTTCAAAACCAAACTGGAGTTCCAACCATGACTGTGGATTTGAAAGAAGCTGGTGATTGTGGGGGATGGTGTCTGTGGGAAAATTTGCCTCCTTGTTGTCTTTTTAGCAAGGATCTATCATTGACAATGAAGAGGAGGCAAGCAGGTAGAACCGATACCATGGGATGAAGCCTGGAAGCAAGACTGACAAACTCTGGACCCTGAAATTATCTTCCTGTGCTTCTCCAATGAAAGCCTAGACAGCCTTGAGAACATCCTTGAGAACTAGACACCAGAAGTAAAGCACTTCTGTCCCAAAGTGCCCTGCAAACTTGTGGGAGATAAGAAGGACCTGAAGCAGGATGACCATACACAGAGAGAGTTGGCCAAGATGAAGCAGGAAATTATGAGCTCAGAGGAGGGCAAGGACATCATGGCTAATTGGATGAGTGCCTTTGGTTACTTTAAGAGTTCTCCCAAAACCAAGGAGCAGGTTGGAGAAGTGCTTGAGATAGCCCCCCAGGCTGGCCTATAGGTCCTAAAGAACAAGAAGCATTTGAGTGAACCTCTCCTCTGAGCTTCCCTTATCCAAAGTGTACGCCACATTGGATTCCATGTTGCTTGTTTTCAGTCCTTTCCTGACTAAGGCTGAATGTATTCTAATCATGTCCTCCTGCTTTTGAGAATAGAGAAAATCCTCTAGGGGATAAGAAACTATCCTGTATCCTTAAGGATGTCAGAGTTAGCTTAGCCTTTGCTCCAATTTGAAATAGAACTATGCTTTCCAGCTTTAAGAAACAAAAGATGGGGGCTAAAGGAAAATAGTCTTTACTGTTTACTCCACTCTAAAGGTCACTGACCAGATTTTTTTTTCATGACTAGTTCTAGAAGCTAGTTCTTTTTCAGTGTTTTCTAGTGAGTGAAGCTTACTTCTCTCTCCTCTCCATCCCTATTTTAGGTGTGATGGAGGATTGTTTCACATTGTTCTTCTCAGTGAAAGACAATAAAAGTCCATAAGGACTTTAAAAAAAATTTTTTTTAAGTTAAAGCTCTCATCTTAATTCTGAGGAATTCATGAGTTATTGTAATAATTTGTCTTTCTTCCTAGATTCAGAGGTTGGGTAGACAGAAGGATGGAGATGTGGGGTAGAGAGAGAAAGAATACTGTAGCTTTACACAAGCTCTGATTTTGCCTTGATCCTTTTAAGCAGATGAATTATTTTAGATAATTCTTTCACCTTCTAGCGTTTGTCTTCCTCGACAAGCATCCTAAAGATGTAGAATACGAAGTCCCATCCTCCTTCTGAAAAAAAAAAGATATCTGAAATTACGAAACCCAGGATTTAGAGGCAGGGGCAATCATAAAGACAGACTACCTAGAAATGAGAGGGAAGTGGACTAAGTGAAGGATGAGAGGGAGAATGTAAACAGAGGAAAGCCAAATCAGCCACAGATAATCAAACAAGCAACAGAACCTTGCCAGAAGAGAAGAACAAAAGACAAGACAAGAGGACAAAGTTAAAAGAAATCATATTAACAGGATCCAGTGGCCAAAAGTTAAGGACAGCAGAAATTCATCTTGAGATAACTCATGGTAAGCATCAAAGGCCACTGTTAATAGTCAAGGTTTATTGAGCTTGTAAGGAATGAAGCCAGAAAAAGAGAAAGAAAGGGAGGATTATTCCAATTCTTCTCCCATCCCCCAACCCAAGCTTTGTTTAAAGCTAGGACACATGAAAAATATGGTTATATATATATATATATATATATATATATATATATATATATATATATAGAGAGAGAGAGAGAGAGAGAGAGAGAGAGAGAGAGAGAGAGAGAGAGAGAAGGAGAAAAAAAAATTCACATTTGGCAAATTAGACCCTTTGAGGATTACTTGTCCTGTTCTCACTATGGTATAGGATAGAAAAGATTCTATACCTTAGCTCAACATACCTAAAGTAAAACTTTGTATTATCCTTAGCTTTCCCGGGCTAAAGTCTCATTGCTCTTTTTATATACTCAACCTTTCTGCAAAGAAGCATGGTGGTGGAATGAACAAGCAGTGGACTAGAAACCAGCACATATGGATTCCAGTCCTGGATTTGCCTCTAATTTGATCCCTCTGATCATTTGTAAATGAGAAAGTTAGATTAAATTCCATTCAATAAACGTATTAACACAGTGCCTAGCACATGGTAGGTGCTTAATAGATATTGATTGATTGACTGATTAAATACCTAACAGGCATGAAAGCCTTTGGAATTTGGAGAAAAAATATCACAGTCTCTGTCTAAAGGAGTAATTTTCATCTTCTTTGGAGCTGGAGCTGACTTACATATTCCTTTTTGTCTTTTTTTTTTTTTTTTTTTTTTTAGAATTTTTTTTCACAGTATATATGCATGAGTAATTTTTTTTATAATATTATCCCTTGTATTCATTTTTCCAAATTATCCCCTCCCTCCCTGCACTCCCTCCCCTAGATGACAGGTAATCCCATACATTTTACATGTGTTACAATATAACCTAGATACAATACATGTGTGTAAATACCATTTTCTTGTTGCACATTAAGTATTAGACTCCGAAGGTATAAGTAACCTGGGTAGATAGACAGTAGTGCTAACAATTTACATTTACTTCCCAGTGTTCCTTCTCTGGGTGTAGTTATTTCTGTCCATCATTGATCAGCTGGAAGCGAGTTGGATCTTCTTTATGTTGAAGATTTCCACTTCCATCAGATATTCCTTTTTGTCTTAAGAAAATCAATAAATAGGGAAAACATTTTTACAGTTAAAGGTTCTGATAAAGGTCTCATTTCCAAAATATACAGAGAATTGACTCTAATTTATAAGAAATCAAGCCATTCTCCAATTGATAAATGGTCAAAGGATATGAACAATTTTCAGATGAAGAAATTGAAACTTTCTAGTCATATAAAAAGGTGCTCCAAATCATTATTGATCAGAGAACACAAATTAAGGCAACTCTGAGATACCACTACACAGCTCTCAGATTGGCTGGAAAAGAAATGACAGGAAAAGAAAACAAAGAAGGTTGGAGGGGATGTGGTAAAACTGAGACACTGATACATTGCTGTGGAATTGTGTATATATCCAGCAATTCTGCAGAGCAATTTGGAACTATGCTCAAAAGGTTATCAAACTGTGCAGACCCTTTGATCCAGCAGTGCTACTACTGGGCTTATATCCCAAAGAAATATTAAAGAGGGGAAAGGGACCCACATGTGCAAAAATGTTTGTGGCAGCCCTTTTTGTAGTGGCTACAAGCTGAGAATTGAATGGATGTCCATCGATTGGAAAATGGCTGGGTAAATTCTGGTATATGAATGTTATGGAATATTATTGTTCTGTAAGAAGTGACCAGCAGGAGGAATACAGAGAGGCTTGGAGATACTTACATGAATTGATGTTGAGTGAAATGAACAGAACCAGGAAATCAGTATATATTTCAACAACAAGAATATATGATGATCAATTCTGATGGAAGTAGCTCTCTTCAACAATGAAATGATCCAAACTACTTCCAGTTGTTCAGTAATGAAAAGAATCAGCTACATCCAGAGAGAAAATTATGGGAAATGAGTGTTGGACCACAACATAGAATTTCTCCTCTTTCTGTTATTGTTTGCTTGCACTTTTGTTTTCCTTCTCAGGTTTTTTTTACCTTCTTTTTAGATCCGATTTTTCTTGTGCAGCAAGATATCTGTATAAATATGTATACATATATTGTATTTAACATATACTTTAACATATTTAACATGTATTGGACTACCTGCCATCTAGGGGAGGGGGTGGGAGAAAGGAGGGGAAAAGTTAGAACAGAAGGTTTTGCAAGGGTCAGTGTTGAAAAACTACCCATGCATATGTTTTGTAAATAAAAATGTATAATAATAAAAAAAAAACTAAATAAAGTGAAACAATACCAAACTTCAGAAAAAAAAAAAAAAGCTTCAACTATGAGTTGAGATCCCTAGTGAAGTCTCATAATTGAATATAAGGGTCACAAAATTATGATTTCTGTTTAGTAAGTGTTTGATTTGTATACTTAATATATATACCTATATATCCAAGATTGTACAAAAAAATCTCATTTGGAAAGAGATTACAAATGGAAAAAGTTTAAGAAACCCTGGCCAGGCTCTCATTCATACCCCATCTACTCTACCTACCCATCAATGTTTCTTAATAAATACTAAATACTTGATAAATACTAAAAGTAGCAGTGATAAATGTCAAATGATTTCCTAATCACCAATTCTGAATATTCTTGAACTTTTTGCAGTTTATAACTATGTTGACTTCTTCCTTATATGGCATTTTCTCCTTTCCTTTGGGTTCAGAGACACTATGTAGTCTTCTGACTACTCCTAAAACCATTCTTTCTTTCCTCACTGTTGGTACTTTGCTTCTTCCTAAATGTCTTAAGGTGGGTTATACTCCAAGGTCCCATCTCTACTCAGTGCTCTTTTTGCTCCATACCCTCTAACTTGATAATCTCATTTGTAATGTTAATTAACAAGACTATACATTCTGATTCCCAAAGTTCTGCTCTTTCTTTTGAGCTTCAAACTCATCAACAACATTTTTTTTTTTTAATTAAAGCTTTTTATTTACAAAACATATGCATTGGGGGCAGCTAGGTGGCGCAGTGGATAGAGCACCAACCTTGAATTCAGAAGGACCCAAGTTCAAATGTGATCTCAGACACTTAACACTTCCTAGCTGTGTGACCCTGGGCAAGTCACTTAACCCCAGCCTCAGGGAAAAAACAAACAAACAAACAAACAAAAAAACATATGCATTAACCCTTGCAAAAGCTTCTGTTCCAAATTATCTCCTTCCCTCTACCCCTCCCCTTGATGGCAGATAGTCCAATACATGTTAAATATGTTAAAATATATGTTAAATCCTATATATATATATATAATAGATACACATTTATATAGTTAACTTCCCAGTTAATTGGGAAAGAAAATAAAATGCAAGCAAACAACAACAGAAAGAGTAAAAATGCTATGTTGTGGTCCTCACTCAGCTCCCATGTCAATAGCATTCTATAGAAAACTTATGATGCCCCACTAGCACTTTATGATCAATATGTCCAAATTTATACCTGCCAGAAACCATTCTTCCTTCTGACTTTTCTATTTCTGTCTATATCACCACCATTTACCCAATATCTCATGTTCAAAACTTTTGGGCTATCATTGACTTCACTCTGATTTCACAAATACAATCAGTTGATTTCACCTTATAACATTTCTCCTTCCCCCTCTCCTTCCTTCCACTTCTCTTTCTTCCTCCCCTCCTCTTCCCTTCCCTCTTTTCTTCCTCTTCTCCCCATGACTTTCTTTCCTTTCTCTTTATTCTTTCCATGTTTCCTTTCTATCAATCCGATAAATCCTAATTACTCAATCCTTCCAGGAAGTAATAATCTCTTCTATGAAATCCCATAAGACTTAAAATAACATGTACTTCTGCCAAAAGTAGAACAACTAATAATTTGTTGGCTCACCATTTTAATGTTATTCTTCAAAAAGTAGAGGAACAAACAGGGAAAACTATTATTCTGGATATGGTTCTCATCAACAAGGAAGAAACGATTATAGTGCAGAAATCATGGAACTTTTTTGAGGGGGAAATGTCAACTTAGTATGTATAATTATAGGCTGCTAAGCCTAGTATTACATGCACCCCAAATTTTGTGAAGTAGATTTCAAAGAATTCAGAGAATAAATAGATAACTAAAACTTTGTGGACTAAAAATTCTACAAGGTAGATAAATTTTACAAAGCTGGAAAGGATGAAATTTGGAAGAAATAAAGAGAAATTATCCTGATAGGAGGAAATGGAGGAAGTATTTAGAGATGTCAATGGGGAAGGATAGAAGCTCATCAATAAACATATTTTTAAAAACATCTACAGAAGATTAAAAATTAATTCTAAAGTTTGATATTGGCTTATAAGAATAATATCAGGATTACCAGCTTTCAAGATGAGCAGAAACTAACAAAGAAAAATAAGGCTAACCACAATAGAAGGACTTCACCCTTTCACTCCCAGAATTTCTGCCCTGGGGTACCAATGCTAATTGTTTATTGCCTTAGGTTATTCACTATATCTGGACCATCTTAGAGAGAAGACCATTTTCCTGATAGTGAAGTCACTGAAAAAGTTACAAGAATGTCCTTAAGATCTATAGAAAGCAAAAAGGTCACAGATATGGAAAGATTTTATGAGATCATTAAAGAATGGTGATAAGAGGAATGATTGTGGAATGATAATGAGGAAGGGGAGAAAAGTCTTAGTTTCCTTTCAGTAAATTTGGGATAATAATAGCACCTATCCATAGTTTTGTTGTTGTTCTTCTTGTTGTTGTTTTTTGTTTAATTCAAATGAGAAAATATAAATAAAGCATTATGCTTTATAAAGGTAAACATGCATCATAAAGGTTAACTGTTATTACCAATATTATTACTAGGGAAACTTTCATATAACAGGTGGCATTTGCCAACTTTGTAAATGATGGCCAAGAATTCAATAGATTGGGTGACAGAAGAATGATATTTCAGGTACAAGAAAACAAAGTAAAGCAATTGGAAGAGCAGCTATCAATGGAGAGGTTAGTAGATATGTAAATTTTTTATTAAAAAAATGAAAGGATGTGGAAGAAATATTGGCTCCCAAATTTGAAGATACTGTAGGTGAGTTTGTTGATGATAAGAACATGAATTCTAAAGGACACAATGGACTATAAGATGAGTTTTTCCAAATTTGTTACATATAACTATATTTCATGAACTCTAAGATCCAGACTATCAGCCTTGCTTGTTATACCTGTTTTTGACATCATCTTGCTGCTTCACATGCCTATAATGTACACTCTTCTCCTAAGCTCAATCTTAGCACCCAACTTATACATATGGGTCTTTCCTGATTTATCCAGTTGCTTGTGTCTCCTCCCTCTCCCCAGAATGAAAGCTCCTACAAATCACAACTATTTAATTTTATACGTTCAGAACCTAGCACAGTGCCTGGAACATACAAGTGTCTAATTAATCTTTATTAATTAAGTGAGAGAAATGGAGAAACTGGGTTTCTCCCTAAGGAGTAGACCTTAAGATTCAAGAGGAGATACAACAAACATGACGCTACATAGCATCATTGCATCACAAATGCAGAGCTGGAAAGAACCTTAGAGTCCATCAAGTTCAAGCCTTCATTTTTTACATATAAACAACTGAGGCAAAAGAAATTAAGTATATTATCCAGTTTCACACAGCTAATAAGTATGTGAACCTAAATCAAGTCTTCCTAATTGTAATTACAACACTTTGTTCACTACACTACCTAATAGTGTAGTGCCTAAATAGAGAAAATGGATATTCTGGAAGTGAAAACTAATATAAGAAGATAGAATGATCCAAAGATATGCTCTCTGAAGAGATTTATAAATAGAACATTTATATAATCAGTTTTTCTCAGAATTTACAGTAGAATTACTGATGTTGCTGTCTTGGATAGAGCATTTGCCAACGTGTTCATTTCTGTTTGTTGGACTGCTGGTTCTTCTTAATGATGGTGGAAGGTCTTATGGAGAAGTGGTGATTGAATGGAACAAGAAGGGCTAAGTTACAGAGCCCTTTCTATGGGGATCTTGGGAAAGTAGCCTCTTTGTCCAGGTTCTCTTTGTGATTAAGATCACTCATGTGCAAAAAGGTTGACTACAGTGAAGGAGGGCATGACACAGAGCTTTTCTATACTTGAAAATAAGTGGTCTACATAGGGATCCAATACACAACCCTTTCCTCATTCACACTCTAACCATCTGAGATAATTGGCTTAGACATATATAGTAATTAGGTTGATTAAAAATTAAGATTGTTCTTAATTAATTAGAGACTTTTAAATCCCTTACTCTAAGTTTTGAATGAAGTTATTTTGCTCTATATTTTTACATAAATAACTTCCTTATATCTTTAAATTATACCTGGCAACCACCAAATACATTAGATTTCCCTAAGTAGAATACTTTGATGAAAGTAAAACCTTATATATACTCATCAAGAGAAATTATACTAATAAGATTGTGGTCTAAATGCCTGCCAGAATATTTTAAAAATAAAAGGAAACATAAATCTTTCCTGGTGGTTAATGCAGAATACTAATATTGCCTAGAAGAATGCAATTCATGAGATGTAGGGACTCATTGCTGACTTTCTAATATTAATTTTTCCATTTGTGTTTTCAGCTCTTTAATTTCATGCATTTTGCATAAGCATCTGTCTATCCCAGGCCTTAAAGTAACTACAACTGATTGCATCTCATACAAATACAGTAGAAATACAAAGTCTCTTTGATAATTTAACCAAGGTTTCTATTGTACTATTTTCTTATGAAAGCATAATTCAAAATGGCTTATTCTATGAATTAGAAATAATACCTCCTGAGGGAAGGAAAAGACATAGCAGAATGAAAAACATTTCCTCTGAAAGAAGTGCTTTTAGATGAGAGAGAGGCCAACTAAATGATTACTGCTGAATGGTTGCTCCCATTGGGGAGACCTAAATTGAAACAATCTTTCAGAGAAAAAATGGTCCATTCTACCTTTATTTTTTTAACCTTGCAATAACATCACAATAATCATACCCAGACCTAAAGAAATAAATATTTAGCTACTTCTGTATCATTTTATTCACTTTCAACTGAATATAATCCTTGAAAAATGCTAAAGAAATTTGCATTTAATTATTGGGATGATTGAAAAAAACAAAAATTAAAATATCATCTTGTTGCTACATCCTTAATACATTTACTGAGCTTATGATTCAGGGTTTCTGGAGACTAGTTTTGTACTCTGATCATATCTTTTGACCTTGAAAGACTATTTACTGCCTATATATCACCTTTCACATTATTATCTAGGTGTTTTGACAAGACTACTTTGACAGCTTTGTTTACTGAAGTTCTCTATTAACATTAGGAGCCAGATTCAATAAACCAATTTGGGGGGAAGACTACATGACTTAGAGCAATGCTATGTGATGCAATATGAAAAATGTACTGACTTTGATCTCTGCTATGAATCTTCAAGGGAGGAAACATGACTCAGTGGGCTGGCAGGATAGAAACTTTGGGACAGTGAGTTCTCATTTTGCTTGTCTCTTAGCAATTTGCAATACAGTTCTGGGGAAGTCATCTAACTTTAGTTAAAACTATTTCCCATTCCATCTATAATGAGGAATAAAAGGAAATTTGTTACCTTGAATAAGCAATGGGAATCAAACGTAAGCACAAATTTACTTAACCTGCCTAACCGAAAATTAGGATGTCTGAACTATAGATTATGGTCTAGTAAGTCTAGAAGTGTTGAATACAACTTTTACTCATAGCTTTTCATGACAGAAAGGAACAAAATATATGTGGAATTTAATCAATGACAAATCCTTACTGGTCTAGAAAGAAATTAGGTAGAGGAGACAATCTCATTAATCTCACATGAAGTGGTTTCAAAATAAAAATCATTTCAGAAAGCAAAAGAAATCACTATACCTTATTCATGAGATTGAGAATAAAGAAGTATACATTGCTGGTCAAATTATACTCTGATATAACCTTTTTGGAGGGAAATCTGAAAGCTTACAACAACAGTCACAAAAAACCTACTTTTGATCACATTCCTGGGAATGTATTCATAAAACCATCCCATCTCCCTCCCATCCAGTTCCATTAAAGAAAACAAAAACCTATTAAAGAGTACGAACATTCAAGCAAAACAAATTCCTACATTGTCCATTAAAAAAAATCATAAAATATATATGTACATATTATATATATATATATATATATATATATATATATATATATATATATATATATATATATAAAAGCATTAATTATGCTTTTTAAGAAATGGAAGCATCCTAAATAATTGTCAGTCAACAAGAATTTATTAAGTACTTATACAGGCTAGGCACTCTTCTTTAAGAAAAATGCAAATTCATGGTCTGTTAACCTCAGAGTTCATTTTCTAATGGGGAAGACAATCTGTAAACAACTATGTATATACAAGACATAAACATTATAAATAAGGATAATCACAGAGGAAAGGCAATAGCAATGAGTGGAGCTGGGAGAGACCAGCAAAGACCTCTTTGAAATTTCAACTGAATCTTAAAGAAAGCTAGAGAAGCCTAGAGGTGAAGCATTACCAGCAAAAGGGAGAATCTGTGAAAAACAATTGAGTTGAAAGGAAAAGAGAAGACTAGTGTTATAACAAGCCCACAATATATGTGGAGGGAAGTAAAGTTTAACAAGACTAGAGAAGTTGGGGGAAAAAAAAACACAGATTATAAAGGTTTTATAAGCAAAATGATGCTGGAAGTAATTGATTCTGAGTAGGGCAATAAAATGGTTACATGTATTCTCAATTATATTTGTTTCATCTTTTATAGTTTAAACATCATTCTTCTTGATAAAGAATAGAAATTGAATGCTTATTTCATATTATTTTTAACTAGATCCTATGCCTTCAACTGAGAATATATCTTTTGTTCCTCTTCTTACTTTAAATATGGATATAGAAATCCATATTGTTATTAAGTTTTCTTAGATATTATTTTATTCTTTTCTTTAGCCTCCCACATTATTCTTAAAGGACTATGGCATCATTTTATGCTATTCTTTGATCACAAATCACTAATTCCATTTTTGATACTCACTTTTTAAAACCCAGGGGCAATTAAGTAGCACAGTGGATAGAGTGTCAAGTTTGGATTCAGTTAGAAAAACAGAGTTCAAATTCTGTCTCAGATACTTACTAGCTATTTGACCGTGGTCAATTAACTTAATCCTATTTGCCTCTCTTTCCTCATCTATAAAATGAGGTGAAGAAGGACATGGCAAACCATTTCAGTATCTTGGCCAACAAAACCCCAAATGGAGTCATCAAGAGTCAGAAATGACTGAAAAGTAACTGAACAATAACTTTAAAAGTTAAGCTAGTTAAAGAACTCCTTAAGCAATCTTAATGCTTTTCTTAACTACTTCTCCATCTTTTTCCTACATTCTTTGTAATTTTATCTACAGAATTTTTTAGGGCCTCCTTCCCTGGTGAACTATCTATCATGCTTTTAGAAGTCCTGTCTTGAAGCAAATGTAATTTCTGAAGTACAGCTGATATGTTTTCATGCTTATTTTTATCAAAATAATAATAAAAATAATTTGTCTCATTTTAGTCCATAATTCTTTGTTGATTCCACAATACTGTCACTTTTAATTTTAATTTTCTTTTCAATTAATGAGTACATATTTTATCTCCCTCCCATCCAGTTCCATTAAAGAAAACAAAAACCTATTAAAGAGTAAGCATATTCAAGCAAAACAAATTCCTACATTGTCCATTTAAAAAAAAAAAAAGTGTCTCATTCTATATCCCAAATCTATCCTTTCTCACTCAGGAAATGAGCAACATAGTTTATCAGTCCTCTGGAACTGTGATTGATCATTACATTGATCAAAGAACCTTTCCAAATGGTTTACCTTTACAATGTTGTTACCACATAAATAGTTCTTCTGAGTTAGGATTCTTACAAGGAGCTAAGTCACTGGAATGGATAGAGACAATAATTATCTAATTTAGCATGGTACTTAACAGTTCTCTAGTTCAATAATGTACTTACTAGAATTCCACAACATTCACACCTTTAAGAGAGCATACTTTTAAGGAGCTCCCACAAGCCCAGGGAGAACCGAGAAGAACACTCTCTTAGAGGAGTTCATTCCAACTTCTACCTTTATGCTGGCTGGAGACATTGAGAGGACTTCAAGAGATTCAGAGTCAGGATTCAGTCAAAGAGATTCACAAGTCGGGCAGAACAAAGGAAGGCAGAGAAATGGTGGCAGGATGTCCTGTAGAGAACACTGAAACCAAGACCTGGAAGGCCTCCAGAAAGCTAGCCCAGCCCCAAGTGAGGGAGATAAGATTTGGAGAGACACAGTAAAGGATTTGGGCTCCTGGCTGCATTTGGGATTATTGAACTGAACTGAAATGAAGGCTGCTCCCAGAAGCTCCCCAAGAAACCTCCTCCCAGAGAACGATTACAATTTAGAGAAAAGAACATTACACTTCTGGTACTTAACTTCTGGTAACTTAGCTATGTATAGCAGCTCATAATAAATCTTCCTAGGCTTCTCTAAAACCATTCATTTGGTTGCAAAGTTAAATCATTTCTTGCAAGAATATATCTTTGATGTATGACTATGCAAGGTCAACATACCGATGACATCTCCTGTCTCAAAAAATTTTGATGATATTAACATATGAGGTACTAAAAGAGTGATTCGTTGTTTTTTGTATTGGATTCTCAATCCAATGCTTTAAAAACTAAATGTATATTAAATAAGTCTATTCAATTTACTTGTGATAATGAATAGATAAGGTATGCTGCCATTGACTTAGTTACTGCTGCTCATGCTATACAATGAAATCAATTTAATGTCTCTTGTGAGTGTGCTAACCTAAATCATGATGACATCAATACTCTCCCTTCTCTGATCTCCTGGAAAAACATTTTCTACCATCCATTGTCAAATGGCCTCCCACTTCATGTGTTTTGATGTATTTTTGCTATTGTGTCATGAAATGTCTTTAGTCTCTATGTGGAAATGAAATATTTCTCTGGCTCTTAGAAGAAATGAAAATAGTTCTCTGTAAATATTAGGTAGAATAAAAACCCAAGTATCTACACAACAGATAGAGAACAATTAGAGAAAGAGTTTTGTTCATTCAGAACTGAACTCATCAAAAAAAAAAAAAAAAAAGCTTGACTTGAGTCAGTGGCAGAAATAAATAAGAAATAAAATAGGCAAAAAAAAAAAAAAAAAAAATATATATATATATATATATATATATATATATATATATATATATATATATATATTTATGTGCATAGCAAAGATCCTAAAGTAGAAATGAGTGGATTTAGGTTATTGGACTAGTTCTAGGGATTCAGTAGGCCTTCCCTTCTAAAGATTAAAATATTGTTTGTCTCCAATTATTTTTCATGTCATCATCTTATTTGGGCTGTGAACTAATTAAGAGTAGCAACTGTTTTTTGCCCTTTTTTGCACCCCTATCACTTATCTCAAGATATAAACACTTAATAAATGCTCATTGATGACTCACTGTATCTGTATCTATTCTATTTACCAATTTCTGTCTACTTGCACATAAATTATAGTAAAAGACAACGTGGGGCAACAAGTAGAAGGCTATCCTTAGAGCTGAAAAGACCTGGCTTTAAATCCTAAATAGGACACATAAAACCGCTCCATAAACAAGTCCCTTAACATCCCCATTACCCTTGCTAATTCTAAAACTACAATTTATTTCCTTGAAATGACTGTCTATTTTAGACACTTAATACTCATTGATTTCAATTGCAAAAGTTATAGAAGAGTTTCTCCACTTATTATCAGTGAAAGGAATTCCTCATACTGTTGAAATCAAAGGTCAATCCATCAATCAATATTTATTAAGTACCTTCTACGTGCTTGGCATTGTGCTGACCAGACCAGGCAAATTTCTACCTTCATACCTCTTCACTACCTATAGGAAAATGGTTTTTGCTGTACTCTTAAGACTTGCATAAGTTGTTACTATTTAAAGGAAGGGACCAAATAAAAAGGCAAGAGACTAGATTTTTGTTTTACCACCTAATGAGCCCAAGAAAGAGTTCAAAGTTTAGATGGTGGCAGTGAGGAAGGGAATTTCCAGCATAACATACATACTAAATATCACTCTATTACTTTTTGGTGCCTTCACATAATTTTGTTGACATATAGAACTTGCAATATAGAAACTTGCTCTACTAATGCAGTGGTGTCCTGCAGTCCCTCTACCAATGCAGTCTACAACTTAGAGGACACTGAAAGTCTAAGTTACTTGTTCAATATGGTTCAGAGATTAAATATGAACCCAGGCTTTCCTGGGTCTGAGTCAGCTTTCAACCACTCTGCATTTTTGTCTTTATTGAGAGTATTTGTTTATACCTTATATTTTTCTGATTCAAGTGTGTACATCTTTAAATCTCATTTTTCTGGCTCAGTAAGCCCAAGAACAGGGATAGACACGTCCATATTCATGCATCTGTAAATGTGTGTATGTGATCTGTGTGTGTTACATGGAAGTCAGAAGAGATGAACAAAGACACTCTAAAGCTCTCTCTGAAGATCTTTGGAATCAATTGTGAGACATGGGTGACATGCCTATATCAAAGAAGATATGTGCTCTATAAATAAAAGATACAAATACATGACCTTAGAAACTCCAGCTAAGAGAAACAAATGCAGGTGGTGTCTATGTTAAGACTATTTTTTGTGGCTCAGTAACTTGATTACTGTATTTTTACTAATTTGAGATCCATGGGATGTATTGATGAGTAAAATATCCTGCCTCACTTTTTTTTTTTGGTGTCAAATCACTACCTCTTTGACAACATAGATTATCCCTGATGTCCAATCATTGCACATTTCAGTGCCCACATTTGTTTCTTCAATCCCAGTTTTTTTCTCATTCCCAATCTGTATTACCACAGTTCCTCATAGCAATAACTAGATCTGCCAGATTTGTCCCCATCATTGAGACCTGATTTTTCCCTTCTTTATAGTAAGCATATTGAAAAGATATTTTCTTCAACCCGACAGCTGGGGCTGATACACAGCTGGCAAAGAGTGAGGAAAATCAACAGAAAAAGAAACTTTGTAGGGTAACACAAAAGCAAACAAAATAAGAAAAAAATTAAAAATCAGTAATTTTCTGGGGAGTCACAGTTTAACTTAAAGATATTTATTTATTGGATAAAAAGCACAAAACTGTACCTTTGTCTTGAAATCTCTCAAAAACAAAAAAAATCCTTAAATATATTATCAAATGATTTTAAATCACAGAAATAATACAATAAAAGTTATTCCATAAACATATTACACTACCTTTTTATGTGGACAAAGGTTGATTTTAAATGGAAAACATCAAAATAAAATTATCATGAAAATATCCCCAAATTAGTCATATAATAATTTATTTTAATTATTATATCTGCTATCTCAAAATCTTAGTCAGTTTTAACCTTTTAAAGTTTTTGGATTCTACACTGACTCATAATTAACATGTCAGGTAATGGCAAAGAAGGGTCACAGAAAGCAACTTCCTTATTAGTACAAATTTTTTGGAGTCCCACATAGTTTAGTAGTGGCCTGCCTTAACACTGTATGTACTAAAGACTCACATTCCTGTCATTACCCTAGAAACAAGAAAATCAAAGTCCAAATGGCAATTCATTTTTAACAACCTATAGGAGGAGAATGAGGTCAAAAGGGGAATATGGGAGATAGGATATCTGTTGCCTTCTAAGGCACATCTGCCTGCTTCAGAACTTTGTCCATAATATTACAGTACACGTATGGTATATGGAAGAGAGGCTGATATATTGTGTAAATTAATACAGATTCTACAAACTATTATTAGTATACTCTGTGTACAATTCAATTAAAAGCATGTTTGATAATATGGCAAAGAATTCAGTTGTACAATATGTTAAAGAGCAATAGGAAATCTGGCCAAAAACATTTCTTAAAAGAGAAAATAACACCTTATTTTAATATATGTCTTAGTTTTATAGCAATTGTTATTACCAAATGTGGCATTTTGAAATGAAGATAAATTATATAGCAATATAAATTATATGTATCCTTAATTAATTAACATACCAATTAAGCTATTAAAACTTAAGAGTTTCACTAAGACTTCTATATACCCTCAAGTTCTACTGGAAATGGAGAGGGTGGCAATTTTTTTGATTTGCTTATTTTGTTACTGTAAGAAATGAAAAATCCCTCTACTGATGGTGTACAGCCCTATCACCTCCTAATTAGACTATTACAATAGTTACTTGACCTGACACAAACTTCTTGATACTCTAGTACATCCTTTATTCAGATATTAAACTGATGACCATATTATCCCCCTCCTCCCCAATTCAGTAAATGTCAGTGGTCTCATCTCCTTGAGGATCAAATATAATATCTTCTATTTGGCTTTCAAAGCCTTTTATAATCAATACCTTCCCCTCTCACACCCCATGCAGCCATACAAATGCACTATTCCAGTCTATTTGCATCTTATACTATCCCCTTATGTATTGGGATTTGGTAAAAAGTTATCTCTTTGCTGTTCTTCACACAAAACACTCTAGCTCCCACTCTGAACATTTTCAGTGACTGTCCCTCCATCTCTGGAATACTCCTTCTTCATCTTCACCTCCTATATATCTTACCTTCTTTCATGTTCCACCTACATCTAATCTTCTACAAGAAGTTTTTCCCTATTCTCCTTAATTCAGCCAGATAGAAAACTTGAATTTAGTTATATTCATGATTCTCTCCATTTATGCAAATAATGTCTTTATATCTAACAATACACTCATTCTTTTTAGTAATCCCATGCTTGCTCAGGATTTGTTTTGCCTACAAATATATAATTCTTGCCTTTACAGTCCCAGAGGATCAAAGCATACAGGGAAGTATTAGAAATAATCCAAGAAAAAGCTTAACAAAACCTATATGGATAGCACGGTGACTTAGTGCACAGAGCAATCTCCAATTTTCAATCAAGAAGACCTGAGTTCAACTATAGTCTTAGACACCTATTAGTTATATGGTATTGGGCTATTCACTTCATCTCTATGTCAGTTTTTTCCATATGTAAAATAGCAATAGCATCTACCTCTCAGTGATTGTGAGATAAAAATGAGATAATATTTGTAAAGCACTTTGCCAAGCTTAAAGTGCTATATAAATGCTGGCTATTATTAAACCTCAATGACTTACCAGCCTCTGGACAGCTAAAACTATATCAACTGTATTTTGCATGAACGGAATACCAATGTGGTGTGAGCATCTGTTATTACATTGAGGGCAGAGTATGCCTCAATGAAGTTTAGAGCAGAAATCAACCTCCAGATGAGAGGGGACCTATCTTTGGATAAAGATATTAAGCTTTAGGTTTGGCCACTATATACAGAAATCTATGGAATTGAGAATACTCTCAAAAACAGTAGCTTCTTATTTTGACTTCTTAGTATAATACCAGAGTTTCCTAAGAAAGCTTGAAAAAAAAAAAAACTGGCCAATCCCTCCTATAAAAAGCAAAAAGCCAAAGAATTTCTGGCTGGCTAATGTAAGAGAACTTGAAGACTTCATCTTATCATAGGATGTTCATGGAGGAACAGATGAGAACTAAGCAGTGTTGAGACCTCCAAATAAAGAGAAATTTGTTTGAAGGTGTAAGGATACAGCCCTAGAGCCAGCCAATCTACTTTCATGGGCCAATCCCATATGGCACATTTTCCATATTTCTTTGACATCCTATAATCCCATGGGGGTGAAGAGGCAACCAGTCCATAGTGAGAATGAGTAGGTGACAATATATCTGGGCAAAGAGGAACAGATGTAGTTCAACAAATGCCCCTTTTCATAAAACCAAGAGAAGGTCATTCAAAGGGCAGTGTTATAACTTCACAAAATCCAGGAGTAAGGCAAGAAATTGTGGTCCAGTTTTGAAGATAATAGATATAAAAGCCAACTGGGGCAAGGAGCGTCCAAAAAAGAGAAGGATGAACGGTAACACAGAATAGGACTTTACCTAGTCATGATTTCCTTCACATACATCATGGTAGCTGCAGCATCCCTTCTCTTCCTCTTCTCCCCATCCCAGCCCCCATAGTCTGGGACAGCTTTGGCTAAGGCAATGAGGGAAACCTAGGTTCTTGCATTTCTGAACCAAGAGTTCTTTTAGGATACTATTAAGAAAACCAATACTTATACTAACTTGTAGCATTGTCAACCCAAACTACTGCAAGTAATCTTCAATAATGAAGGGATGAAAGGGACCAGAACTTAGGAAGATCAAAAGTTA
Organism: Sminthopsis crassicaudata; assembly: GCF_048593235.1. Lineage (NCBI taxonomy): Eukaryota > Metazoa > Chordata > Mammalia > Dasyuromorphia > Dasyuridae > Sminthopsis > Sminthopsis crassicaudata. The sequence goes on along the minus strand of NC_133619.1, from coordinate 220,496,405 downwards.
ATTTTCAAAATTAGAACAAGAAACTTTATGAGAAGGGTTTATTCTTTTGCTGGATGCTCATGTACTCACTATTATACTTTAAAAATATGCAAAGTGAATAAATTCTTGATAAGTAAGTTTCATTCGGAAAAGTAACATTATTTGACATTTCAACAATTTAGATAACAATTTTTTTAATATGACATTGTAATGTATAGCAATATAATTTTCAATCAAATGGAATCTTCTAGGTTTTCCTATACCCTACTTTTGAATGAAGGTACAGCATTTACTGCTTCTCTTCAGGTTAGTAGGATAAGAATTGTATGGTTTACTAAGAAAACCCTCCAAAAGTTCTTTGGTGATAGAATTGTTTTCAAATGTTATTGCTATGGATTTTCTAATAAAGCCCTTACCTTCATAGAGGTTGGTTTTCTTTAACACAGATCTCTTCAACAAACATTATTGATAATACATATTTCTGTAACTTGGATAGAAACTGAGAAAACTTTTGGCTAAAACCATCTATTATGATGAACTTCGTAATTTGAGGTAATTTTCCTTGTCTATGACCCAATTATCGTTTTCCTTAGGGTCCCCACTTTATCATGACAAAGATAAACCAGTGGTTATATTGACCAATATTAGGATAGATTTTTCATTTTTAAAACACCCTATGAAGCTAAATATTAATATGAAATACAAATTGACTTTGCATTTAATTACATCACAGTAATGAAGGGAGAGGATAAACTAATGAATCCTTAAATCAATGATATATAAAAAGTAACTAATATTTCATTAATTATGTAATGCCAGTGTTTTTGAAATTTAAACTGATATTTTTAACTTAACATATTGAGTTCTTCTTGGTATTATTAAGTAAAATCAAGTAATTCTGTATTTTGTTTCACATCTATAACCCATAAGATTTCTATGAACAGCATAGCTTTGGTAAAGCATATGTCATTATTGTTTTATTAAAACTCCCTGACTTATTCCATACTAACAATTTACAATCCAAAGGTGACAAGATTTTTTCAATTCTCAAAATAATTGATATGCTGTTGTGAAAAGTACCCATCTAAGAAACTTTTCCAGAAATTTTATTCTCTAGCATTAAATGAAGAAAACATAAAATACTAACTTCCCGATATAATGTTTTCATTCATTCCTGTTCCAGACCCATTATATTGCCTGGGAATTATCCTTCAGGGGTTTTCATGATAAAATGTGATAAAAGATATTGATTTAACCCTTCCATCATTCGATGACAGTGTTGATATCAAACCAATAAAGAAATCCCACTAAGAATACTATTGGAGCTGAGCTTTTGCAGAGTTATAAAAGTGCCAGAGTTCCAAAAAAGTCAAAACATTGTGCAAATTCCTGAGTCTCTCATATTTTAATTTCTGATGTGTTCATCGAAAAACAACAGATGTATACATTGTAAAAAAATTTTTCATAGATACTAAAAATATGAATAACAATAGTAATTAAATTTCGAAAAACAAAATGCAGTAAGGCAAAGTCCTGAGCACTTTCCTTATTTCTCGAAACACAAGCTCACCTATAAACCAAAACACCTCTCTGCAGGTCCAGACGCCAAGCTGGCCACTAGGGGCTTCCCACAACCGGACACAAACTTACTTCCTACCCTCACCATCTAAGACCACTCATCTGGTCTCTAGTCCCAGTAAACAGTCACCACCTAGACTCGGCGAAAGAAGAAAAAGAACAGTCCTTTCCAGCGAATTAACTCCCTAAAAATGCCCCAAAGGCACAATTGCCGAGCCCTCTTTCTTCTAGGCATGAGTAGCAGAAATTAAGAAACAAAGGGACCAGCCAATGGTCCTACCTCAGACTTCCACACAATGTAGGAATGACTGCTGCTGTTGGGGGGAGGCTGTAATTTCCTCTGCTGGAGCCATCTCCGCGGAGAAGAGAAGATGCTGTTGGTACTCCCCCCTGGGGAGGTGAGAATGCCCGCAGTGGAGGAGGACCGTCCTCCACCGGGCCCAGCTAGTAAGTAAGACAGGTCCCAGGTCATATTCCTCTTCAGGGTGTTTCTTCCCAAGCTGGGTTCGTAGTCAAAGTGGAAGCTGCTTGAAGGTGACTTCTCCTGGGGAGTACTGGGACTTGAGAAGGAAGAGCACAGAGGGCCGGGAGATGACAAACCCCTTCGAGTTGCACCCCTAGAAGAAGACACTGCAAGACACTCAGCTGAAGAAAGCGGGGTACAGGGGCTGCTGCCCCCGCTGCCTGCTCCCCTAGTTCGGCCCGAAGTAACCCTGTTATGCATAGCCCCCCCAATATCCTCGTCCTCCTCTGGTTCTCGGCCATAGTTACGAATGATGGCAGGGTCGAGGCTGCGGGTCTGGCGCAATCTCCTTTTGGACAAACCCTTGCCAGAGGCAGCACTGGACCCTGGAGAAGAACAGGAAAAGACACTGTTGAGCAGGCTTTGCGCTGACATCTCGGAGTAGGTGCCCCTGCCGTCGGAGTCCGCACACTCTCTCCAGCCAAATCCTGACCTTTCTCCGCCCCCAGGTACGCCGGGAAGGTGAAGCGAGAGGGGAAAAAGCCCCGTGGCGGAGGCCAGCGGCAGCCTCAGGCACTCGAGGGCAAAGAAGGTAGCGGGGATGCCTGGCTTCTATTTTTTCCGAGCTACGACCGTAGAGGCAGAAAACTCCGCAGTCTTTTGTCTAATTCCCCCAGCGGGGGCAGCGGCAGGAGGTCCATAACTAGCCCCAGAGCAGGCTTAGTCCAGGGCAGAGGCGCGGAGGGAGGCTGCTGCTGGGGGATCCCAAGGAAAAGGCACGGGGAGTCCTAGGCGTCGTCGGGAAGAGCAACAGCAGCGAGCTAACGCAGCTCCCGCAAGCTTTCCCCCGGAGTAAAAGTTAAGGGGAAAGGAGGAGGAGAAGGAGGAGGAGGAGAAGGGTCGGAGGCGGCCACAGGAGTTGGTTCCCAGGGCTGCTGGTCCCGCCAGCGCCACTCCCCCTTTCAGTGGTGTCCTGGAGCCGCTGGCTCTCAGCAGCCCCTGCACTTAAGCCTGTCTCCAGCAAGCCCCTCCTCGTGGTGCAGTGGGAGTCTGCGAGGAGGGAGAGGGGGCTGCCCTGCCCAATGCTCTGTGTGCATTCCTCCTCCCAGTCCACTCCATCTGGAAATGGGGATTAGGACACTCCGCCTGGGTCTGACCTGGGCGCTAATAACGTTGGAGCGAACTCCGCGTGCCCTGCAGCTCCCGGAGGGGCGCGGAACGCACCCGGCTCAGCCTCTCTGAGCGCTGGGTCAGCCTCGGAGCCTCGCTGCTTCTCACTGCACTGAGGACAAACGCGCCAACTTTCCCTGGCTTCTCCCAACTTTTTGGCCATAAAATGTAGCGCACCCGAGGAGATCTGCGAGGGCGAGGAGTAAGAGTGAACTCAAGAGAGTGCTTGACTGCTCAAGGATGGGGACTTGCCAGGGAATGAAACAGGAATCGCACTCTACTAGGAGAGAACGCCAAGCGGACCAGAGAGGAGAAGCGAATGCCAAACGTCCCACAAGATACAGCTACTCTCCACCAAAGCCCGTCTTAGCTACAGAGCAGGCGCAAAGCTCTTCATTTGTGCATGCTCAATAGCTAAGGTAGGTTTTTGCTGCAAGTGGCCGGATCTCGTATTGCACCACGGGAGAGGACGGCGTTCCACCGTGGGGCTGGGAGTGGGTGGGAAGCCAGAAAGTCCGCCTGGAGGAAAAGAGAAGGAGGCAAAAGGTGGGCCAGATGGCCCGGGAGCAAAGACCCAGAGAAGTGGGGGGAGGGGAGGGCACAGCCTGATAACCCCACACATCTGTGAAAGATAAGGAAAGCACATACCTTTCTTTCTCTGTTTCCCTTCTTCCAAGCCCGAGAGGGCAAAGTCTGGGAGGGAAGAGAACTGTCAGATTACTGGTGGGGGTTGTTTCCCACATTACCTATTGGTGTCAGGTGTATACTCGGGGAGTTATTTTCTCTCCCTTAAAGTTAATCTATCAGATAATTGTTGGTTTTAAAAGGGGGTGAAGGAGAAGAATTCGTTTTTATGAAGTGCCTACTTACATGCGGGCTACTGTGTTAATCAAGATAATCTCCTATGGTGGTTTCATTATCCTCATTTATAAGTGTGAGCATAACGCGTGAGGATTAACTCTTAGACTCTGTCTCTTCCCTCTTTGAATTCCCTGGCTATTTCACTCACTTTCATGGCTTCAGTAATCACCTCTAAAGATTTGATGACCAAATCTCGCTCCATTCCTCTCTATTGAGCTACAACTCCACTTTGATAGCGTCATATTTTCTTCAAAAGAGCTGGCCCATCGCCTTTCCTGCAGACATGCTCCTCTTCCTAATTCTTCCGCTTCTGTTCACGGCACCCACAGTTCTCCGGTCTCCCAACCTCAAAGCTCGCATATCCTCTTCGAATCTTCCCTTTAATTCACTTTGCATATCCAATCAGTGGCGAAGTTCTGTCAATTCTTTTAGAATTTGTTGCTTCCCCCGCCCCCATCCCAACCCCATTCCCAAACAGTGACCTCCCTCATTGAGATTGTGATAACTTTTTTCTATCAGCCTCTTCTGTTTTATCTGTGTGCATCTGTCTGACTCTCCCCTCCCCCTCCTCTCTTTTTCTCTCTCTGACTCTATCTCTCTTTGTGAGTCTCTCTCTCCTTCTCTGTCTGCTCTGTCTCTGTGTGTCTCTGTCTCTCTCCCTCTCTGTCTCTCTCTCTGTCTCTATCTCTGTCTCTCCCTCCTCCCCTCACTTCCCCCACCCCATTCATTTTTCTCCTTCAGAGACATGCCAAAGTAATCTCCCCTATGCACTAGTCTTATCAGGTCATTCTGCTCATCAAAAATCTCCAGTGGCTTCCTGTAGTCTAAAAGATAAAATAAAATCTCCAGACTCTATTGGCTAGGCAAATTGGACTATCAACAGTTCCCTGTCTCCTCCAGCCAGCTTCTCCATCTCTGTGAATTTTTTCTGGTCAATCAATCAATTTGAAAACACTTTTTAAGCACCTACCGTGTGCTAGACCCTGTGCTAAGTACTGGAATAAAAATATAGCAGTTAGAATATTCACAACACACACAAAGAGCAGAAAAGCAAAGTTATAAGTGCATAAAGAATTAGATCCCCCATGAAGTAATGGATGAAAGAATTAGCCTTGGAAGTAGGACAAACTGAGTTCGAGTTACATCTCTGTCATATATTGGTTTTGTGACCTCAGGAAAGACACAATCTTAGTATATTAGGCATTGAAAAGACTCTTTCCACACTTCCTGATAAAATCCTCTTTCTTAGTGATTTAACTCAGAAACTATCTCTTCCATGAAATCTTCCAATATACTCTGAAAGAAATGAATTTCCTTTCCCTCACTAATTCCCCATCTCTATTTGATTTATCCTCTACACTTCATCTCATTCTAAATTGCATTCTAATTGTGTACTTGTGTCATCCTTCAGATCAGAGGTGTCAAAACACTGGACACTGGAAACATTCCATGGTATAACTATGTATTGGGGAAATATTTTTTTTAAAAAACGACATTTAAAAACTAAATCAATATGTAGCCCCAAAGGATCCTTATATTCCCTATTTTTATTGAGTTGGACACCCCTGTTCTAAATGATAAAGTCCAGTGAACATGATTTATGACATTTTCTCATCTCAGAATCCAAAGCCTGATACATGTTTAAAACAGGCAGGTGCTATGTAACATTTTGTTGAATTGTTGAAGAATTTGTTGCCTAGTCATACAAAAACAGTGAGTTAAGGACAGAATTCAAACTAGATCTTTTTCACCTTCATGGTCAGCACTACACTCACCAAGCCATACAGCATCTTCAAGAAGCATTTATTAAATGCCTGTTCTGTATTGTGCTGATACTTTCCATTATGACATGCTTCTTCCCAAAAGGGTTAAGTTACTGAGGAAAGGCTCAAAACAAGATGATCCCCAAATATTTAAATGATTTGTCAGACATTTTTAAATGCAAGTGGCTAAGAGTTCTCTGAAATCTCAGGAACTATCTAATAGATCTCCAAACTAAATAATAATCTACCAACATGCAGGTCTGATCAGGTCACTCTCCTTCAGTGGCTAAAGCTACTATCTTAGAGTCTCATGTCATTGACCCAAATAGTGCTTCAGTCAGTAAAAATTTATTAAGAGCCTATTATATATGTCTAGCATTGTGTTAAGCACTGGGTATAGAAAAAACTGTAAAGAATATTCCCTACTCTCAAGGAGTTCACAATCTAATGAGACTCCAATGTTGGCACTCCTCTAAAATCCCTAACTTTTTACTCAGTGGCTAAAGGAAATTATTATCTAAATGATATGAAGCAATATGGCTAAGAAAATAAAATGTCTCAGAGGAATTTCAACAATTAAAGCCACCAGATACTAAAAAATTACATCCAATTTTTGTCTAGGCAAACTACTTCATGGTATATTATTTGCAAATTTGATTTTGAATTAAATAACTTAAGACTTGTCCTCTGAGATCTGAAATAATAATAGCTAATTGTTATAAATTAAACTTTGCTGTTTAATCCTTACAACAATTCTATGAGACAGTTACTAATATTATTCCCATTTTGCAGATGAGAAAACTAAGGTTGAAATAGATTAAAAGGTTTGCCTAGAGTCACATCACTATTAAGTATGTCTGAGGTAAGATTGGAATGTTAAGTATTCGTGAATTTAAGTCCCACATTCTATTTACTACAGCTCCAGAGATTAAAGAGTCCAGAGAACCCTTATCATCCTTCATCAGAAACAAACAAAAAAGAATAAGGAGCTGCCAAATAGTAAAACAGTTATTTCCTCCTCACCCTATCCTATTTTCTACTCTTGCAATGATCAAATTCTCTGGCAAGACAGGAATCCACTCTGAAAACCTTAAAGAACTTTAAGTTACTGTTATTATTATTAAAGCACATGTAGAAGTACCATGGGTTCCATCATTGGAAATTGCACATATGAAAAGAATTATAGACTTGGTGTTGGGAGATCTAGGATCAAATTCTACTCTGATCCTTACTAACTGTATTACTTTGGGCAAATTATTTAGTCTCTTTGGCTATAACTTTTCTTATCTCTAATAATTACTATAGGTATTCTGAGGTTTCTTTGTTCTTGATTCTCACCTGTGTAAAAATTCCTAGCTGTTAGCTTTGCTCATCAACCATGATCCTTAACCATGATCATCAACCATGATGAGCCTTAGGGCTTCCCATCTCCCTTAAAGCCTGGAATTCTGAGCATAAATATACAATATGAAATCATCTTGCCTACTACAGCCTATGAATTCTCCGTAAGGTTTTGTTTTTTTTTTCCTTTTGCTGAGGCAACTGGGGTTAAGTGACTTGCCCAAGGTCACACAGCTAGTGTTAAGCTTCTGAAGCCAGATTTGAACTCAGGTGCTCCTGATTTCAGGGCTGGTGCTCTATCCACTGCACCATCTAGCATGTTTATCAGAAAGGTGAATTTCTTGTAACCTTGAATATTCAAGTTGGGGCTAGGGTTCATTCATTTTAGTAATCTATATAAGAAATAGTTTTCAATCACAAATCCTTTTGAAACTGTTTTAGGAGAGGAGTAAGAGCTTCTATATAACCACAAACCCAAATTCTAAAACTATGGGAAAGAGGAAAAACACTGAATAGGCTTTGTTAAATACTTAACTCTGAATGGGAAGAAAGTATTTGCTTCAGGTGATTTTATTTCAATCATTTTAAGTGTTTTATTAGATATCTAAAAGCCATCACATTTTTTTTTCTTTTGCTATTTGGTATGGGGGACAGAAAGGATATTTAAAATAAGTAGGATATTTACTGAACTGTGTTTGAACTGAGCTAGTTTTTTTTTCCATGTTTGGAAGCATGGAAGGATAACATGCAAATGTAAAAATGCTTTCATTTTTCCATAGGTTTCTTGTTTTTATATTCCATGGGTCCAGTCCCTATCTCAACCTAGTAACTTTTCATGAACTTAGAAAAAGGAGTAAAAAAATTAGTGACCCCCAATACTGATTTTATGGTACTTTCTGTCCCTTGTTTTATGCCCATCCCAAATATGAATTAATGTATCTCAAGAAAAGTTACAAAGTTTTAATTCACTTTAAAAAACTCTCTGAATATTGTAAAAAGCCTTTTCAATGGGAATTAATATCTTTACAGAGTGCTTTATTTATATTATCTCAATTAATCCAGCCAATAACTCTATATTCTTATTTTTTCACATAACATGATATCATCTGTTTAGGGAACTTTGATCAACCTCAATAGCCAATGCATATTGACACATTCTTTTCAACTTATGATCTTAGAGAATTGTTGGGGACACTAAGAATTGAGTGATTTGTTCAAGGTCACAAAGCCAGGATTTGTTAGGTGCAAGATTTGAAGCTGGCCAGATATTCCTGAATTGCTTATGGTAAGTAAGTGTGAAAGTAAATCATCATGCCCAAAGTAACACAGATAGTAAGGATTAGAGCTGTTATCAGAATTCAGGTCTAATCTGATTCCAAGTTCAGCACTCTTTCTTTCCATTACATCTGGCCATTTTGAATATATAGGAGCCATTGAGCTAATGTGTATGATTTACATAATAAAAATTAATAACATTTCTATGGCACTTTAAGATGTTCAAAATAGTTTCTATTTTGCCAGCCACAAGAGAGTAGATTAGATGACCTCTTATACTTAGGACTTTATTCACTATTATTCACTACATGTGCTAAGGAAAGAGGCTTTTATTTGAAGATAGGATTTCCCATCACCCTCATTTACACTCACCTTTTTTCATTACATACACTGAAATGCTTTAAAAACATTCATTGAAAGTACTGACAATTTAGTGTTAGAAGCAGAAGTTTAATATTTATAATTTCTCCCTTTGTTGCCTGATGTAAATACTAAATTAATTTAGGGAATCATTAAAACATTTCCTTCCTTTCCTCAGAGGCCACATTAGAAGTGAAAAATCTTTGTTTTCACCTGCCCTTTCTTTAGTAACAATGCCTTAAAATATGTTGCCAACAATAAAAACCACCTATTGCCCCTCTGATTTGAATATCAGTGCATGGTATTTGTCATGGCTCATTAGTTATACGTATTTTGGTTAAATGGTTAACAAAATAACACTTCTTTTTTTTCTAACTAGTTACTTTCTAAGTGAGGTTGAACACATGCAGTGTATGATTAATATGGCAACAATTCTACTAATTCCATGCAATTTTTATGTACTTATGTACACATTAGTGGTACTAAATATTTATAGCTTTCATGTACCTGTAACTACACATTCTTGGTTATGGCTGTTAAAGAATTAATGAGCATTAGAAGTTTCTATTGACAATTTGTACAAGAACCAAGGGGCAACTGGAGGCACAGCGGATTGTGTTAGAGCTGCTATGAGGGAGACTTGTCTTCTGAGTTCAAATATGACCTCATGCACTTATTGGCCATTTGACTGTGGGGAAATTGCTTAACCCTGTTTGCCTCAGTTTCCTCATCTATAAAATAAACTGTAGAAGGAAATGGCAACCACCCAAGTATCTTTGCCAAGAAAACCCCGAATGGATTCACAAAGAGCCAGACAAGACTAGAAATAACTATATAAAAACTGACAAGAACCAAAAACATATCAGTTATTTCTACAGGTATATATGAGTTGCTACAAATTTGAAATTATATCTAACTTTTAAAAAATAACCACTAAATAAAGCTCATTCAAGGGCATAATCCCCTTTATACCACTTCAGTATCTGGGGAAGAGAGAGATTAGGTTCAATAGTTTAGCTCAGTTCCCATAAAGCATTAGCTTCATAAAGTTCCACATCCAAAACACCCCCTGGGCTTGTACCCTAGGAACCTAACTTCCCTATGAAGCTGGTTGCAACCTCTGGCCAGGAATTCTGGAGTCTAAGTTCCCATTTGTGAAGCTCTCAAGTTGAGTATGATACTCCTAGTAACTAGAACTGAAAAGAAGAAACAAAATGGGACTAAAAAGCACTAGGCATTTTTCTTAGGTCTCTAAAGCCCCTTCTCATGGAGCCTCACTCAGCAGAGAAGATGGTCCTCAGGCCCTTCCTTCCCCAGATTACTGAGTGATGTCCAGACCATATTTGAATGCATCCTTCACTCCAAGCCATTACCAGAAAGTGAGCAAATATCCTAAGTGTCAAAGATGAAGCTAGTTTTTTGCTTTGCAATCAGTGGAAAGAGGATGTTCCCAATCTGGTAATGGGCCAATGAAAAACGTCTACTTATTTCACAGAATAAGCTCCCTAGCACCAATCACATATGTGCCTCCATCTTAGGTGAACTAGATCCTATTACATATTTATATATAAAGAATAAATAATAATACTTGTGCTAGCTACTAAAAATAATTATTTTAAGGATAAAATGAGATAATGTAGATGAAACACTTTGTAAATTGTGAAATGATATATATATAAATATAAATATATAGACTTTTACTTGACAATCACTATTTACAAATTGATTCAATAAACTAATGAAAATTCAGCAACCACCTGAAATTTAGCAAAAAAAAAATAGCATTTACAAATATTTTTATAATAGCTTTTTATTTTCAAAATATATGCAAAGAAAATGCCGATTATGGCTACTATTATTCAACATTGTACTAAAAATGTTGACTTTAGCATTAAGAAAAGAAAAAGAAATTAAAGGAATTAGAATAGACAATAAAGAAATAAAACTATCACTCTTTGCGGATGATATAATGATACATTTAGAGAATTCTAGATAATCATCCAAAAATCTATTTGAAACAATTAGCAGCTTTAGCAAAGTTGCAGGATATAAAATAACCCCATACAAATTATCAGCACTTCTATGAATTACTGACAAAGCCCAGCAGCAAGAGATACAAAGAGAAATTCCATTTAAAATAATTGTCAACAAAATAAAATACTTGGGAGTCTACCTTCCAAGACAATGCCAGAAACTGTATGAACACAATTATAAAACACTTCTCACACAAATAAAGTCAGATCCACTGATATATTGTTGGTGGAATTGTGAATACATCCAGCCATTCTGGAGAGCAATTTGGAACTATGCTCAAAAAGTTATCAAACTGTGCATACCCTTTGATCCAGCAGTGTTGCTACTGGGCTTATATCCCAAAGAGATCTTAAAGAAGGGAAAGGGACCTGTATGTGTAAGAATGTTTGTGGCAGCCCTTTTTGTAGTGGCCAGAAACTGGAAACTACGTGGATGCCCATCAATTGAAGATTGGCTGAATAAATTGTGGTATATGAATTTTATGGAATATTATTGTTCTGTAAGAAATGACCAACAGGATGATTTCAGAAAGGCCTGGAGAGACTTAGATGAACTGATGCTGAGTGAAATGAGCATCAACAACAATACTATATGATGATCAATTTTGATGAATGTGGCCATTTTCAACAATGAGATGAACCAAATCAGTTCCAATAGAGCAGTAATGAACTGAACCAGCTACACCCAGCAAAAGAACTCTAGGAGATGATTATGAACCACTACATAGAATTCCCAATCTTTCTAATTTTGTCCAGCTGCATTTTGGATTTCCTTCACAGGCTAAATGTATACTATTTCAAAATCCGATTCTTTTTGTATAGCAAAACAACTGTTTGGATATGTATACGTATATTGTATTTAATTTATACTCTAACATATTTAACATGTATTGGTCAACCTGCCATCTGGGGGAAGGAGGCGGGAAGGAGGGGGAAAATTAGAACAAAAGGTTTGGCAATTGTCAATGTTGTAAAATTACCTATACATATATCTGATAAGTAAAAACTATTAAAAAAAAAAAGCAAATAAAGTCAGATCTAAACAGTTGGAACAATATCAGTTGCTCATGGGTAGACTGAGCTAATATAGTAAAAATGACAATTCTGCCTAAATTGTCTACTCATTCAGAGCCATGCCAATCAAACTGCCAAAAAATTATTTTATAGAACTAGAAAAAATAATATCAAAATTTATCTAAAGAGCAAAAGGTCAAGAATATCAAAGGAAGCAATTCCAATAGACTTAGGATAGCAAATGCCAACTGCATCCAAAAAAAAAGAACTAAGGAGACTGAACATAAATCAACACATGCTATATTATTCATTTCTTTTTTCTGTTTTTTCTTTCTCCCATGGTTTTTCCCTTTTTTCTCTCCCAACATGATTACTAAAGCAAAGTGTATTAAAACTAACTAAATAAAAGAAATAAGAGAGGAAGAAATGCACTTGTTTAACATGTATTAGATTTTTTGCTGTCTAGGGAAGGGAGATGGGAGAGAAGGAGGGAGAAAAACTTGGAACATGTGTTTTGCAGGTGAATGTTGAAAACTATCTTTGCATGTATTTTGAAAATAAGCTATTATTTTAAAATTAAGAGAAAAAAAAAGAATGTGTAATGATCAACTATGAAAGACTTGGTTCTTCTCAGTGGTTCAGTGACCCAAGGCATCTCAATGATTCATAAAGCAATATGTATTAAAAAATAAATAAATAAGAAAAAAATCTGTAAAGATAGTTTACAACATGCACCCTTGCAAAACTTTATCTTCCAAAATTTTCTTCCTCCCTTCCACCCATCCCATCCCTCTCCTTTAGAGCAAGTAATCTGATATAGGTTAAACATGTGCAATTCTTCTAAACATATTTCCACATTTATCATTCTCGGATCAAAAAAAAAAAAATGAGAAAGAAAAAAAGCAAGCAAACAATGACAAAAATGATGAAAATACTATATTGTAATCCACAGTTATCCTCATAGCTCTCCTAAATGCAAATGGCTCTCTCTATTACAAGTCTATTAGAATTGGCCTGAATCACCTCTTGTTGAAAAGCGCAAAATCCATCACAGTTGATCATCACATAATCATGTTGGTATATACAATGTTCTCTTGGTTCTACTTACTTCACTTAGCATCAGTTCATATAAGTCTCTCCACGCCTTTCTGAAATCGTCCTGCTGATTATTTTTATAGAACAATAATAGTCCATAACATTCATATACCAAAGTTTAGTCAGGCATTCCCTAACTCCAACTGATGGGAGTAGAGTACAGGCTAGCTCCCTGGAGGACTTCAGGTCAACCAGAATCAGGATAAATCAAAGTCCTTGGTTTTTAGGGGGAGAAGTAAAGGAGGCAGGTAAGCTGCCACAAGGCTTGCTAAAGATGTCTCCTGGATTCTGGAGTCTGGAGTCTCCAGCCTCTCTCCTCCTCATCCTGCAGCCAAGTGATTCTTCCTTCTTTCACTCAGCCCTCCAAGCCTTGCCTATGATTATCTTATTACCAAACATTCAGTAAGCACCAAAGGTGAGGAGAGCCATGATCCAAAATATATGCTAATAAAGTGCTCTGTATTCTCAGGTTCAAGTACACCTATTCAGAGTTTCAATCTTCTATAGATGGGTATCCACTAAGTTTCTAGTTCCTTATCACTTCAAAAAAGGACTGTTAAACATTTTTGTGAGACCTTTTCCCTTTTTATGACCTCTTTGGAATATAGATCAGTAGAGACATTGCTAGATCAAAGAGTATACACAGTTTTGATAGATCTTTGAGCCCAAATTGCTCTCTGGAATGGATTGTATCAGTTCACAACTCCATTAACAATGTATTGTCCCACTTTTCCCACATCTCCTCCAATATTTATTATCTTTTCCTATCATCATTGCCAATCTGAGAGCTATGTTATCTCAGAATTGTCTTTTCTCTAATTTGCATTTCTCTAATCAATAGTGATTTAGAGCATTTTTATATGACTAGAAATGGTTTAGATTCTTTGTCTGAAAATTGTCTATTCATATCTTTTTACCATTTATCAATTGGATAATGGCTTGTATTCTTATAAATTTGACTTAATTCTATATATTTTAGAAATGAGGCCTTTATCAGAGCCCTTGGATATAAATTTTTTTTTTTTTTTCTTCCAGGTTACTGCTTCCCTTCTAATCTGTCTGCGTTGGTTTTGTTTGTACAAAACCTTTATTTAATAAAATAAAAATTATCCATTTTGTATTTCATAATGTTCTCTAGTTCTTCTTTGGCCATAAATTCTGAGAGATAGACTATCCCTTGTTCTCCTAATTGGCTTATAGTAGCAATCACTCCTTATGTCTAAATCATGAACCCATTTTGACTTTATCTTATATTGGTCTATGTTTTAAAAATATTTTTAAAATTATTGGTCTAAACTGTTAGTCCCTATGACATTGCTCCCCATTAAAGAAAAATTCATTTTAATAAAAGAATCAGGTATTTATTTTTTCTTAGATTGTTACTCTTCAAACATAGAACTTGCTTTCTATTTCTTCCTCCTTCCCTCCCCCATCTTCTCTTTTAAAAAAAATCAGCCCTTTTGTGATGGCAAAATATTGGAAACTTATGGGACATCCCTCAGTTGGGGAATGATTGAACAAGTTGTGGTATATAAATGTAATGGAATACTATGGGGCAATAAGAAATGATGAACAGGAAGATTTCAGAAAAACCTGGAAAGATTTGTACAAACTGATGCAAAGTGAAATGAGCATAACCAGGAAAACATTGTATACATGTATCAGCAACACTGTATGACAATCACTTATGAATGACTCAGTTCTTCTCAAGCAACAAAATGAAACAAGACAGATACAAAACTCACTAAGGAAAATGCTAGCCACAACCAAATAACTGAAGGAGTCTGAATGTAGAATGAAGTGTACTTTTTTTCACTTACTTTTTCTTGTTTTTTGTTTTCTTTTTATCTTTTTTTTTTTCACAAATGTGACTAATATGGAAGTATGTTTTACATAATTGCACATTTGTAATCTTATAAAGTTGCCTTTCATTTTTAGGAAAAGGGAGAGAAGGGAGGGAGAAAAATTTGAAACTCCAAATCTTATAAAAATGAATTCTAAAAATTGTCTTGATGTGTGATTGGGGAAAAAATAAGATACAATTATCTAAAAAGAATCTCCTTTTTTAAAAAATGAGAATTAAAAATGATACATATTTTCACAATTAAAAAACCTGTTACTCTTGGTACCTGGTATAAACAATTTGTAGTATTACTGTGCCATGGTTAATCAATCTGGGTTCTTTAATCGAGCAAAAATGTCTTATTTTTAAACCTCATTTAAATTTAATCTCATTTAGATAAGTATATGCATACATAACTAGAATTTTAAAAAATTAATTATGTATTCCATCATTTAGTTCCATAAGAATATTCTTTATAGTATATTCTAGAATACTTTATCTGGCATCAAATTTTAACAGGATATTTTACTGATGCTCCTTTCAATTCTCTTGGAACATTATCCCACAATCTCATTTATCCCACTATCAAAAATGTTTTTTTATACTAAGGCTAAACTTTTCCTTCCTTTATTTTTCCCCTGATGCCTAATTAGATCTCTGGCCAAAATTCTTCTTTACCCTTGGTATTTAGACCCTCCAACTGTCTGTTGATTGTTATCATATCCCTCAGCTCTTGCTAATGGCTTGGCCATACTATAAACATATTTTGGTCTTAGAATCTTTCATCACAACTCAATCTCACTATTTGGTTATCTTTTGCTTCTCTGTACTTTTTCCAATTTGTTTTCTGCTTTCCAGTCCTAAGGAGCTGTATTCCAGGTGAGATCTCACTGTTGCCTCCCTCTGTTAAAGAATCCTTTTCCTTGCAGAATTCTAAATTGCACTGGCCTTTAGGACTGCGGTATCACATTTCAAGCTCATATCTGAGCCCCTATCAGCCTCATCTCTTTCAGCAACATTGCTTTTCATGTTTCATTTGCCTATTGAATCATACTTGAATGATTTCTCCCAGATGTATTAGTCGCATTTTTCCAGAGTTGGGATTAATTTTATTTCCTGCTTATGTTTCCCACTGATCACGGTCCTTTTGATTTTTTACTTTGTTCTTGCTGGTATCTGTGGAAAGCAATTCATGGAATTACTATGCCATGGCAGAAGTCAGTGATCCTAAAAAAAATCCAAAGTAAAAATAATATGCTTCAATCTGTATTCAGCCGCCATGGTTCTTTCTCTGGATGTCATCAGCATTTTCTATAACAAGTCCCTTGAACTGTTTTGAATGTTTTGAATGACTACATTGCTGAGAAGAATTGTCTATCATAATTTATCATCTAACAGTGTTTCTATTACTGTGTACAATATTCTGGTTCTGCTCACTTCACTCAGCATCAGTTCATGTAAGTCTTTCCAGGCCTTTCTGAAATCTGCTTCTCATCATGCTTTTCCTTTGCATTCATATACCATAAGTTATTCAGCCATTCCCCAACCAATGGGCATTCACTCAATTTCCAATTCCTTGCTATCACAAAAAAGAGTTGCTTCAAATATTTTTGCACATGTGAGTCCTTTTCCCTCTTTTATGAACTCTTTGGGATATAGACTCCTTAGTGGTGCTGCTGGATGAAAGGGTATGCAGTTTGATAGCCCTTTGGACACAGTTCCATATTGCTCTACAGAATGATTGGATTAGTTCACAACTTTACCATTGCAATTAATACATTTGCAATGTATTAGAAATGCAACCATTCTTAATTGTCTCAAAGCTTGCAAAAAGCAAAAGAATAAAGGACCAATAGAATTGTCTCTAGAGTTGCCCCTCCCAAAGTAATTTGACCATAGAACACTTTTGACTTTAAAAAAACAAAGATAAAACCAATAAATCCAAAACTCTAAAGTCAAAAAAGAAGCTTAAGATCTCTAAAAGGCAGTGAGGAGAGGAAAGCTATGCACATATTAGAATAGGCTTGAGTTACACTGAATGGGTATTTCTGAAAGTAAATCACAAAAATCACTTCAGGGCAATATAAGCACTTTAACTTTTCACTCAAGAACAAACAGTGTTAGTGACTACATGGTCAGGACCCAAATCAGGAAGATCTGAGTTTATTTAATTCCTCCTTATGAGACACACTGGTTGTATGACTGTAAGACAAGTCATTTTAATCTCTCTGTGCTATATGCACAGTGAGTATAGGAAGTTTTTAACAACAAACAATAGGTCTAGATCACTTCAAAAAGTTCATCTCTTACTTTTGATGGTACAGAACTATACACACACACACACACACACACACACACACACACACACACACACATATATACATATATATGGGTTTGGGGTAGAAGAAAGATAGGAGGGGTTGGTTATTAAGGTTTTCACTACTGAGGCAGAATAAGGGACAGCATGAGTAGGTCATGTAATTTTTTGCGCAGTTATATCTTTCACTAAATCTCTGAATCTTCAAACAAAAGAACTAAAGGTGAGGGTAAAGATAGATGCCCTAAAGGATAATTTAGCCATCTCATCTCAGAAAGCCAATTTACTAAGTTGGGAGAGTTCTGAGTTTTAGTTGATCTCATAGCTTTGGCATTTTCTCATAAGACTGTTACTCATATAATAGGAGATATCTTTTTTTGAATAAAGTTTGAGGAAATGCTAATCTAGAGTAATAAGGAAACAAATGACTACTTGGATTGTGCACATCACTTGCAAAAGCCAAAGGTTAAGAAACCATGATGGTTTTTCAAAGACATATTTCACAGTAGTCATTCTAGTTTTCAAAGAGTCTGTGTTTCAATCTTTTTTACTTAGCAGATAAGTAGTTGTGTGAAGTTCAAAGAGATTAAGGGACTTTCCCGTAGTCATACAGTTAAAAAGTATTTAAGGTGTCATTTGAAACTGACTTGAAAGTTTTCCAAACTCCAAGTCATGATGGTTATGCCATACTGCCTCTAAAATCATTACAAAACAAAGTGAAAATAATTGAATAATCTAAAACAATAAAGTAGTACCTCCAATTATCACTACTAGGTTCAGTGGGGCAAGAAAATTTCATAAAGAAGATATACCTAACTCTGTTACATTTCAGTATTGCAATAGCCAGACATGATAAACTATGAAAATGTACAAAGAATAATAGTGACCAATATTTTTGATTCATTGAGCATTTATAGTTATGTTGTCTAATTTGACTATAAAATAACTACAAAATAAGATTATGCCACATTCCCATTCTATAAGTAAATAAATAAAGGCTCAGAAATGTAAAGCTTATTTAGATTCATATGAACTCTATTCATAGAAATCATCCATACCCAAATGACACATTTTGGGGGAATATTGTGTATTTTGCATTTGTATTTGTATAATGTATATACTAATTATTAGGATTGTTTTCAAAAATGCATTTCTTGGCCTAATCGAGAATGATACCACTAGACAAATATATCAATTTGCCACCTGAGGAAAACATCATTCATGAACTTGTCTCTAGAACTACAAGAAAGAAGGATTAAGAATGTGAAGATCTGGGTTCAAATCCTATCTCTGCTATCTACTAGCTATGTGATCTTAAAGCAAGCCACTTCATTTTTGGCTACTAGTTCTACTAGACAATTTTTAGAGGTCCTTACAGCTCTAAATCTATAATCATGTTAAGAAATTTTTCATTATATTGGAGCTAAGAATGGCATATCAATATTTCACTACTTCCTATTATAAGAAGAAATGCCTCAGAGAACTTCAGCAAAGCAGAAAATCTATAGAAGCTAAAAGAGAGAGATGTTGAAATTTGAAAAGAATTAGCATTTACCAACCTAGAAAGGGTTGGAAGCTTGAATATCCTAATTGCATATAAGGAGGCTAGCAAGATGATCAACTGTTTTCCAGGTCACAGAAACTTCCCTATCTTTATCCCTAAAGTACATTCTTTTATCCCTAAGTATACTCATCTGCAGAAGAGTCCCAAAATAATTTGGGAGTAAAACTAACTGAATTGAAAATGACACAAAATTTGTTGCAAAATATGGGGTTAATTTTTTTAAACACTTTAAGTTATTAATTAGTTATAATTCTATCTCCTTTATATTTCAGAATATAATATCTCAATCCCTCCATTCCTTTAAGGTGAAAGTGGCTAAATCCTATGTAATCCATACTGTGGCTCCATGATATTTGAATTGTTTCTTCAAGCTGCTTGCAGTATTTTCTCCATGATCAGAGAACTCTGCAACTTGGCTCTAATATTCCTGGGAGTTTTCATTTTGAGATCTCATTTATTCAATCAATCACTCAATCAAGATCCCTTATGCAATTTCTGTTTTGCTTTCTTGATCTAGTATATCAGAGATTTCCTTGATAATTTCTTAATCTATATCTAGGCTCCTTTTTTGATCATGGCTTTCAGGTAGTCTAATAATTTTAAATTTATCTCTCTTGTATCTATTTTCTAGATCAGTTGTTTTTCCAATGAGATATTTTACATTTCCTTTTTTTTTTTTCATTCTTTTGATTTTGTTTTATTGTTTCATGATATCTCATGGAGTCATTGGTTTCTACTTGCCCAATTCAAATTTTTAAGGAATTCTATTTTTTTCCTACAATTAAAAAAAAACCAACACTTTTTTTTTGAGTTTTGCGTTCCAAATTCTATCTTTCTCTCATCCTTCCCTGAGATGATAAGCAATTTAGATTTGGGTTATATATGTACAATTATGTAAAATATTTCCATATTGAAAATTTTGTACAAGAAGACTTAAATAAAAGAAAAAAAAGAAATAAAGAAAGTGGAAAAATAGCAAGCTTCAGCTTGAATTTAATTAATACCAGTACTTTCTCTGGAAACAGATATGATGTTTCAGCATTAGTTCTTTGGGATTGTCTTGGATCATTGTATTGTTGAGAATAGCCAAGTCATTTACAATTCTTCATCAAACAATATTACTATTACTTCTGTTCTTTTCACTATATATTAGTTCATATAGTCTTCCCAGGCTTTTTTAGAAATCATTCTACTTGTCATTTCTTAAAGCACATTAATTATAGATCAATTATATAATTATAATCATATAACACAGTTTATTTAACCATTCCCCAAAAACGCCTTCTAAACCTTTGATTTATAATTCTTAGCCACCAAAAGAACTGCTAAAAATATTTTTGTACAAATGGGTTATTTTCCCTTTTAGGGGGATACCTTTGGGATATATACTTACTAGTAGTATTGTTGGATCGAAGAATATGCACAATTTTACACCCCTTTAGACATGAGGGTAAATAACTTTTTCTTAGGTAAACCTTTGTACATTCTTTTCCATTTGGCCAATTTTACTTTTTAAGGAGTTTTTTCTTCAGTAAATTTTTGTATATCTCCCTATTTTTCTTTTGCTTTTCTTATTTGATTTAAAAAATTCTTTTTGACCTCTTGCAGTAGTTGTGTGTGTGGGGGGGATGTCTGAGACAATTTACATTTTTCTTTGAAGTTTTACATATAGCCATTTTGACAGTGTTGTCCTCTTCTGAATTTGTGTTTTGACCTTCTCTGTCACCATTTTTATGGCTTTTATGGTTTATATTATGGGTTTTTTTCTTATTTTTGTTTTTATTTGGTTTGGTTTTTACTCATTTTTCCAATCTGTTTCTTGACTTTTAATTTTATGTCAAAGTCAGCCTCTGCTTCTGAGTAGAAGGGGAAATTATCCCAAGCTTCAGTTTGTTTTCAGAGCTAATGTTGGGTACCTGTTTCAGGTCTCCCAAAGTGATATGATGTAAGGAAAGGTGTTGTCACTACTCTCCTGACCTTTGCTCTTATCTGTGAGTGACCACCCTGAATTTGTGACTAGAATTCCCACTTCCCTGCACCTATACACTCTAATGTACTAGTGCTTCTCCTTACCATGGGGCAACAACCTGCATCTGTGATTCAGATTTGTATATGGGCAATGCAACAGAATCCTGCACTCAATGACTACAACATCCCCTGTAATTTCTTTGGACGACTCCCAGTTGTCCAGACTTCTCACTGTCTGTGGCAGAGATCTATAAGAGTCACTGCCTCTGAATCAGTGGTTCCCAAAGCCTGCACTGGCTTCTTGAGATGGAGACTACTATAGGCTTGTCAGGCCTCATTGCTGGATCCTGCTAGAGTACAGAGGTTTGCTTCTGCTTTGCTGCTGCCTTACTAAGGGACAGTTTCTGCTGGTTTGACTGCATAGCCAGTTACCCCACTCTCACTTCAGTGAGATAGACTTTTCCCATTAACCTTCTAAATTGTCTTGGACTTTATCCTGCCCTATTATTGGATTCACTATTTCAGAATTCATTTTCATATTTTTTTGCTTTTATTATTGATATAATCAATTATGCTCTGTGTTAAACCATCCCTGCATTATTGATACAAATCTAACCTGATCACAATGTAGAACCTTTATAATATACCACCATAATCTCCCAGATAATATTTCATCTAGGATTTTCCTGCATCCATATTCATCAATGAAATTAATCTACAATTTTGCTCCTCTTGTTCTCTTGATCTAGGCAACAGCACCATACTTATTTCACACAAAAAAAAACCTGGAAGAATTCCCTTCCTACCTCTCACTCCAAATAATTCATCCAATATTGGAACTAGTTGAGCCCCAAATGTATGATAAAATTCATCTGAAAATCTATCCAGTCTTGGAGCCCTTCTTCCTTGAAGCTCAAAAATAAAAAGGGACCACAATTCATTTTGAAGTGCTATTTTAAAGTTGTTTGAAGGGGAATTTAGGAAAGTTTAGTCAAGGTAGAAATTAAAATAATTTTGAGAGATGAAGTTCTGCATAAATTATAACCAATTTTATTAATCACAAAGAGCAAGAGATTGACAAAACAACCCTTTATCCTTTCATTTGTCAATAAAAAAGGGCACAATTACTTCTTTAGTTGTTTGGGTTTTTTTTTTTTTTTTTTTTGTTTTGTTTTTTGCCTTTGGACTAGAAATAGTCCATCAAATAGAAATCAATTCTGATTGGTTAACACAACGAGAAGTGGACTATAGTAAAATGAGGGGCTGAGAGTGACATCAAGGCCCCTTGAGCAGAGAAACTATCTCTATACTCAAACAATGCCCAGCTTTGACATCTATTAAAAAACATACGTTCCCCTGAATTCTAAGCAGACCCAGTGGCTACCCCAGAACTGGTAGGGTCTTAATCTAATTTCATTAATAGCCTATAGCTTGGTATTCTCAGACAGTCTCCTATCCAATCTCTAACCAGGCCTTAGTTATTTAGCTTCTGAGATCAGTCCCTAATGGAATAAAACAAGGCTATGTGCTTGCTCTCATATTTTTTTAGGATGATGTTTTCAACCATGTTGTCAATCTTCAATGAGGGTAAATAAGCATCAAGATCAGCTACCACACTAATGGTAAATTCTTCAATTTGAAAAGGCTACAAGCCTGAAAAGGCATAAAATGATTTTTTTTTTTTTTTTTTTGCAAATGATTGTGCACTCAATGCAGCCTCCCAAACTGAGATGCAGAATAGTTCTATTCTCTGCTGTTTATGCTAAGTTTGGTCTAATGATTAGCACTAAGAAAGTACAAGTGCTCCATCAGTCAGCACCACATAATCCCTGGAGAAGTTTTTAATGCTGCAAATTGGGTCACTTATCAGGATGTCCACATTGATAATGGAGTTGACACATGCATCGCCAGAGCTCGTTCAGTGTTTGGGATGCTCTGAAGGAAAGTGGGGAGATGGACTATCATACTGAAGGTCTACAGAGATGTTGTACTGATCTCATTGGTGAATGCCTGTGAAATCTGGACCAGAGGCATGCCAAGAAACAGAATTGCTTCCATTTGAATTGTCTTAGAAAGATTCTGAAGATCACCTGGAAGAATAAGATACCAGAAACTGAGGTCCTTTCTCGAACTAAACTGTCAAGTGTCCAAACTCTACTGCAGAGAGCACTCTGTTGGGCTGGCCACATTGTTTGAATGTCTATCATATGCTTGCCAAAAGACTATTATGGAGGACTTAAACAGGACAAACTCTTGCATGGTAATCAAAAAAAAAAAAACAAAACAAAAAACTGATACAAGAACACTCTCAAGATCTTGCTTAAGAATTTGAGAATTGGGGGCAGCTAGATGACACAGTGTATAGAGCACTAGCCCCGAAGTCAGGAGGACCTGAATTCAAATTTAGCCTCAGACTCTGAAAGCTTAGTAGTTGTATGACCCTGGGCAAGTCACTTAACCCCAATTGCCTTGCAAAAATAAACTTTATAATTGATTGTATGACATAGGAATATTAGCACGTGTGCCCTCACAGAAAAAGTGTTGTGTTCTATAAACAAAGCAGAATTGAAACAACTCAAAAGAAATTGAGATGCACAAAGTTAGAGAATCCACCCCAAATGTTCATAACTCTTGGTGCCTGATTTGTAGCAGAGCCTTTTGAGCTCACATTGGTTTGATCTGCCACAGTAGGACACACTGTAAGTTGACTCTAACATAGAGATGTTATCTTGGTCCTTTGAGAATGAAGGACAACTATCAATCAAACAACCAATCAGCAATGTCCTTCAAGAGACTAAACTTTTAAAATCATGACTTTAGAAGAACAGGAAAAAACTCTAGATCTCCCCAAATTATTGGTTATTAATAATCATTTCTCTCATTAAGATGAAGCTAGACTTTTTACCTCCTTTCATTTTCATAACTAAAGCTTTATGATGCCAAACGACTATTTTGGCTTAAGACATGGTTTAAATAGGAAAAACTGGTGGCTTTTGTTCCTAACACAACAAATGACTTAAATTAGAGCTGAATATCAACATTTATCAATAAGGCATAACTAGAGAATACTTACGGGAGTATCATTGAAACCACAAATAGGTAGATGTTCAGGTTGTACAGAATAGTTTTTCTTTTAATTTGATAAGACATGTTTCTTGTGAATAATCTTTGTATAGAACTTAGAATATTAATATTTTCTTCCTAGACCCTGGGTTACCCTTAGGAATCTTGAGTAAAGTGATGGAATACAACAATTTAATAAGAAATACCACTTGCAATTATAACTTACCTCTATAGGACATAGTTGTTGAAGTTTTCCTATTAAGTACCTTAGTTCCAACTAGCACAAAATAGCCTTCCATCTTGGACTCTTGTGCAATCTTTCCTATTTTTCCTAACTGTAAAAACACCAAATTTAATCTGCCGCTATCAGTCTTACTCTCTTGTGCCCCTTCCCATCATTTATCCTTCCTATAGATGCCAAAATAACCTTCTAAAAGCACAAGTCTGACCAGATAGCTTTTTTTTGCTCAAGAATCCACGGTGGCTCCCTATTGACTTCTATAAAATGCAAATTCAATTTGGCATTTTAAGACTTTTACAATATTTTTCCCATCTACCTTACCACAATTATTTCCGATTAATCCTCTAACTCCAGAAAAACTGAATAACTTGGTGAAATCTGAATAGTACAAACTGTTCCATTCTTCCTTATCTCACCTCTAAAAATACATACATTCTTTTAAGTTAAATTTAAAAGTATACTTTTTCAGAGAGCAGATTTTTAAATGTTTACCACCATACCACTGGAATCATGTGTAGAAATGGGAGTGACAAGGAGGATGGGTAGCTCCTGCTTTGGGCTACTTGATTTTCTTCATGGTTCTGTTCATGGAAACACCTATGCTCCATTAACTTGAAAGCTATGACTAGAATATGACCTTTTTGGAAGGAGGTAAATGGGAGTGCTTGGAAAAGACACTCACATTCCAAAAGTTGAGACCAGAGGGGAGAGAGTGAAAATAGTCACTCCTGCCCTCTTATAGCAGTTCACCAAAAGGTCCCTTCACCTATTCGAGCCCTCTCTGACACACTATTAATGCTCTTCCATTTGCAAAAGGCTTTCGCATCCTTTATCTTTCTTGATTCTCACCACATACCCATAATATAATCTTGTAGAATTCTATAAGGGAGGAATTTCTTCATTTTATCTTTGAATCCCCATAAGGTATTATATCTGTCAAAAGAAAGATACTTAAAATATGAATAGTGAATTTCATTAGAAACAATTAAATTGGACCTCTGACTTCAGACAAGGAAATTGAAGTTCGAGAGGCAAATGTAAATGTTCAAAATCATACAGGTAATTAGTAGTGCTGAACCTGATACCCAAGACTTCTGACTTACATACCAGTGAGATATATGTTTGATTCTTTGGAAGTCTCAGCCTTATGTGGACATAGTAGACACTACTTAGGGGATTTTTTTTTCAGGGTGATGGCAAACTTCTTCTGTGCCTCCTAACTATTCTTAGTTGATATCTCATGGCCAAAATTGGACCCAAAATTCATTTCTTTAGGTTCAGTTCAGTTACTTAAAAGAAAAACTCCATTCTTATTCCCAGCCAAAGGGAGCCTGTTGAAGCTTGTGTCAGTTATTTTCACTTCAGTAGGAATAAGTTACTATTTTTGGAACCATGTTTTTATTGAGGAAACATGAGAATACTGGTATCTGAGAGATAAAAGAGAGAAGGTGTGGAAAAGGCACAGAATAGAGAGTTTGAGAACTCTACATAAATGAGAAAAGGAAGTAGAATTGAAAGTTGGGGACCTTAATGACCAATTTCACCTGCTTTAATTTTTCTGCCAAGGGTGGGTCATAGTTTGGAGACTGAATTTCCATTTTGAGACTTTGTTTAAAAAAACACTTTCCATTGAGATAGCAGTACTTTGGTTTAGAATCTGGTGAAATTTCTGGGCAAGAGCTGTGATCTCAATTAGGGGCACCAGCTGCTGTTATGGGTGTGACAACATAAACATTAGAAAACAGTTCTGCAAACTGTAAAAATTTAATGAGTTAACATGAACCTCAATTTCAACTTGGAGTTGATATTTTTTCTGAATACAGTGTCTGTAATTAAAACTTCATTCCAACAAGAAAGAAGAGGAAGAAGGGGAGATAGAAGAAGAAAGAAGGAGGGAGAGAGACAGAGACAGAAGCAGAGAGACAAAGAGAGGAGAGAAAGAGACAGAGACAGACAGACAGACACAGAGAAACAGACACAGAGAGACAGAGACAGGGAGACAGAAAGATAGAGACAGAGATACACACACAGAGAGACAAAGAGACAGAAAGAGATAGAGAGAGAGACAAGGGCAGAGAGACAGAGACACAGAGAGAAAGACAAAGAGAGACAGAAAGAGAAAAGACAGAGAGAGACAGAGAAAGAGAGACAGCCAGACAGACAAAGACAGAGATACACACAGAGAGACAGAGAAACAGAGATAGACAGAGAGAGAGACAGAAAAAGAGAGAGACAGAGAGAAAGACAGACAGAGAGACAGAGACAGGCACATAAAGAGACAAAGAGAGACAGACAGAGAGGGGAGAGAGAGAAAAAAAGTGTGAGACAGAGAGAGAGGTGGGGGGAAAGAGAGAGAGAGAAGTGGGGGGAAAGAGAGAGAGAGAGAGAGAGAGAGAGAGAGAGAGAGAGAGAGAGAGAGAGAGAGAGAGAGAGAGAGAGAGAGAGAGAGAGAGAGAGAGAGAGAGAGAGAGAGAGAGAGAGAGAGAGAGAGAGAGAGAGAGAGAGAGAGAGAGAGAGAGAGTTAGTTTTTACCCACTGGGCTTCTTCCTCAGGTTTTTCTGCCCCCCCCTTCAATATGCTGTACCTTGAACTCAGCTTCTGAGGGCCACAGAGCTGGCTTGTGGTTCTGGGCACTGGGAACTCTCAATTTATACTAAGCAGGCAGCTTATTTTTCCCCTGATAATGTCAGTTGATCTCAGGACCTGGGATAATGTCTTGAAATTCCTTCTGGACATTACAATCAGGAGCCCAAATAACTCTATTCCTCCCCATTCTCCCCAGTGGCCTCCCTCATTCAGGGCCAATGAAACCAAAGCCTATGAAGAAAAACAATTTTTTTTAAGTTTGCTTAATGTTTTCCATTTGTGTCTGTCCAAATGTATATTATTCTTGTCTTTTGGGAGTACAACCACCTTTAAAATTTTGTTTATGGTTATATTAAAGATGCCCCCACTCATCTTTCTCCCTCGAGGCTTGCATTGTACATTGGAGATACTTAGCATTTAACAAATGTGTAATTAATTAAATGAATGAGTAGGAAGTATGAACTCCATTCAAATCAGAAATATTTTCATCTTCTTTATATCCTAGTACTTTGCATAGCGCCTGGTATATGGTAAGTGTTTGATAAATGCTTGTTCAATTGAATTGAATTGAAAAGCAGGGACCATTATTTCTAATTATTATATGAGAGTTTATTATAAAACCTTGCAGATGGTAAGGAATGAAGTAATGCTCATTGAATGGAACTGAATTGAATTTATTGAATGAATGAATAATTTAATGAACCATTGCCAAATTGATAGTCTATAAAACCAAATAAGTAGACAATTTGGTAAATAGCTAGAGATAGATCACTGTGCCTCATACTTTAAAGTTTTATATAGCAAGGTGGATGTTATTGATATCTAACAGAAAGTATGTATTAGGGGGCAGCTAGGTGGCGCAGTGGATAGAGCACCAGCCTTGAATTCAGGAGGACCGGAGTTCAAATTTGGTCTCAGACACTTAGCACTTCCTAGCTGTGTGACCCTGGGCAAGTCACTTAACCCCAGCCTCAAAAAAAAAAAAAAAAAAAAAGAAAGTATGTATTAGAAGAATTATCTTTATTAGTCAATGTAATTTGCTTGGTCTTCATATAAATATAGCAAGTATTTCTGTACTATTGTTTGTTACTCTGGGGACCTGAGACCAGAATTTTCACAGGAGGAGACAGTTGGAAAACATTCAGAACTTGTGTGGCCCAGAACTTTCACTAACGAGCAAACAAGAAACCTCACAAGAGCATGGGAAGTTGATGAGATCTGGGTTCTGGCATCCAAACTTGGTTGCCCATTTCTCCTAATGCTCTGGAGTACTTCAGGCTTGTTATTCATAGAATAGATTTGATTCAAAGCTACTGTTGAGCTGGAGTTGTTCATATAATGGCCAGAGAAGTGATAGAAACAGAGACATAGACTTGTTGTGCAGGAAGAAAATGTATTCTTTGATCTGATATGAGATAGTTGTAGCTAATTTTGGGATTGGGGTCTGCTTAAAACTCTGTATTTGCATATAGAAAGCTAGGTGGCATAGTGGACAAAGTGTTGAATCTGGAGTTATAAAGACCTGAGTTTAAAACTTCCCCGAATAGTTGTGTGACAATACATACTAGCTGTGTGTCACTAAACAAGTCACAAAACAAAATTTAAAAAAAACAAGGAAAATAGCTATGTGATATGACACTAGGCAAGTCACTGAACTTCCTGTATCAGTTTCCTAAACTTTAAAAATGGAGATAATATTAGTACTTATCTACCTAGCTGTGTGAAGATCAATTGAGATATTTATAATTCATGTAGTATGGTGCCTGACACAAACATAATAGGAGCTTGATAAATATTTCCTTCCTTTGTTATTGACAAGAATGATATGAGGAAGAACTGATATAAGTACTATAGAACCAATGCAAGCTCTGGAACAGAAGCCAAAATTAAGACTAAAAACATGAGGAAAAAAATCCCAAGTACCTGAGATTATCATAAATCCTAATGGGTTGGTGAGCTAAGAATTGGGGAATAATCTTCCTCCCCAGTTTTCTCTTAGGTCCCAGACACAAAAGCCTCCTTCCTTTTTTTTTTTTTTCTAGACTCTGTTGATCAGTTCATCTTGGCCTGGAGAGTAAAGAAGAATTTGGGGAGATGGTGTCTCCATAGAAAAGCATTTAACATTTTAACTTTCAATTCTGTTACATTCAATAAAGTTTGTATTGGCCATAATATATTGAGTGCTAGTGTTCTGTTACTGTGGCGTGTCATTCAGATAGAAATAGAAGATTCCATATCGTAGAGATAGGACATTTCATATGCTGGAAGATCTCTACCATCATACATGTCTTATTTTTTATGTTTCTGGACACTAATGAATAGTATTCCCTAGCTAGTGCATTATGTGAAGATTTGGAGATCATGATAGAGAGAATGATCTAAATGTTTACCTATTGAGCTCCTTTGGGAATTATGTAAGCTTTTGAGAGACTATACCTATGCCAAAGAGGAATTGAGATATCTAGTGGGCTTGTGATAGATAGTAAGGATGGTACCCCTCATTGAATAACAAGGGGTTTTTGTTGTTGTTCAATTGTTTTGTATTATATCTGACTCTTCATGACCCATTTAGGGTTTTCTTGGCAAAGGTACTCAAGTAGTTTGCCATTTCTTTCTCCAGCTCATTTACGCATGAGGAAATTGAGGAAAATAGGATGAAGTGACTTGCCCAGGGACACTCAGTTAGTAAAAATGTCTGAAACCTGATTTGAACTCAGGAAGATGAATCTCCTTGACTCTAAGCATAATATTCTATCCATTATGCCCCTACCTACCTCAACTGCTCTCATACAAGAGATTTTTTTTCTTTTTTAATAGTATTTTATTTTTCCAAATACACGCAAAGATAGTTTTCAACATTCATCTTTGCAAAACCTTGTGTTCCAAATTTTTCTCCCTCTCCTTCCTCCTCT
This sequence comes from Sminthopsis crassicaudata, assembly GCF_048593235.1. Classification (NCBI taxonomy): domain Eukaryota; kingdom Metazoa; phylum Chordata; class Mammalia; order Dasyuromorphia; family Dasyuridae; genus Sminthopsis; species Sminthopsis crassicaudata. Next base: position 220,466,979 of record NC_133619.1, on the reverse strand, counting down.
CCTCTCCCCAAGACAGCAAGACATCCGAAGTAGGTTAAACATATGCAGTTCTTCTAAACATGTTTCCATATTTATCATGCTACACACATAAAATCAAATCAAAAGGGAAAAAAAAAAACATAAAAAGTAAAAAAAAAAAAAAAAAGGCAAACAAACAACAACAAAGGTGAAAATACTATGTTTTAATCCACATTTAGTCTCCATAGTTCTCTCTCAGGATGTGGATGGTACTTTCCATCAATCACAAATCTATTGGAATTGTCTTGAATCACCTCATTGTTGAAAAGAGTCACCTCCATCAGAGTTGATTGTCACAAAATCTTCTTGTTACCGTGTATAATGTTCTTAGTTCTGCTCACTTCACCCAGCATCAGTTCATGTAAGTCTTTCCAAGCCTTTCTGAAATCTGCCTACTCATCATTTCTTACATAATGGAATATTACCATTACATTCATATATCATAACTAATTCAGCAGTTTCCAATTAGCATCCACTCAAGTTCCAATTCCTTATACAAGAGATTTTAAAGTATGTACTACTATTCTTTTAAATACTATGAGCTCAATTCACCACATTCTATTAATTCTCATGACTTACCAATCATTCTCAGCCTCACAGAGGTAGTCATTCACCTGATCCTGCCATCACCCATAGATATTCCACAATATGTTCATGAATTACAAAATCCCTATTTGATCATAATCATTTATCATTCCATCTTTTCCTGTGACTTATAATCCCTACATCTATTCTTTATTCTTACTATGACTTCTAATTCCTCCACCTTCAAGTTTTTTTCTCAAACCATTACTCCTTCATTCTTTCTCCACTATTTCAAACATTTAATGACTCAAATACACTCTACACTATCCTCTACATTCAAAATCCTTGTTCCTTGTCCTATTGCCAATAACTCCTTGCCAAATCTCAATGTTGGAATACTCTCACCACCTGTCTTCTCCATTCCTATTCACCTGCTGATGATCAGAACAGGAGGAGAATCACAACATTCTCAATTTTTGAGCTACTACTTTCGATAGTTTTGACTTCTTCTGATTCTCTACTTTCTTTATCACTTTCTGGTTCTTTTGAAAGCTAAAGGTTTTCCAGGATTTAGAAAAAGTTCTTTTGTGTTATTTCATGTCTTAGTTTGTTTCCTAATTTAATTTGAATATGACTTGGCATAAATATCTCTATATATAAACCATCCTTTCTCACATACTTCAGAGGATGATGAAATCTAAAGCAAGAAAGGAAAAAGTCAGCAGCTTTAGTGAAAGAAAGGCATTTCTACTTCATTGTGGGAAGAATAAGTTTAGCAAAGTCCCAAATTGCATTCTTGAACCAAATGCTCAGGATTTTTTTGTTTTGTTTTGTTTTTTTGCAACTTTGAAAACTTGTTTCCAATATCCAGTCCTTAGCATGCTGTTATTTTTTTGATCTACTCAAAGAAAGATCTACTGCAATTGTTCTTTATGGAATAAATATGATCCCATGGTTATAGAAGGCTATGTCAGTGGTCCACAAATTCTGGACAGTTCTACTATTCTGGAAAGGCTTTATGTTTGATTCTGGCAAAAGACTATGTTTTCTTCTCCATATCTATGGAGAGGGTCATATCAGTATATTGGCCAACTGATGATGAATTCTTTGGCTTTGACAACCCAAGAAATAATCTTGTGGGTTGTCTTTCCTTTTCCCTTCTGTAGTGATGGTAGCAAGGCATTAGAAAAGGGGACAGAGTGTTAACTTATTTGCACAATATTCCAAGCTGGTTCTCAGTTACGATTTCATCAGCAGGTCAGGTTTAGTTGTGGAGGACCTTTAGCTAAGTGTTTACAGAAGGAGAGTACCCCAGCACTCCCAGAGATCATTTAAGTTTGTTAAATATATAAGCACATCAGAAGGTCCTATTGACACTAGATTTATATGAAGTTTAAAGTTTTCATTTGGTTGTACTTACCCTTGTAATATAAGGATGTGAGATCTTTGTCTAATGGCCAGTGAATGGACATACTACTAAAAAAAAATCTTATTACTCTTAGCATGTTTGCCATTATTTAAATAAAGACAATAAGAAATTGCAGTTAAATTGGATTTTTTTCTTAAAAGAGTAAATAAAGGAGTTGGCTTACCAGTGAGTCTAAAAGCAGCAAGAAATATCTCTTCATTAGAAATTTGGTCATCTCATAACCCAATATTCATGATAAATATCTTTTAAAATATTTTAAAGCATAAAGTAGAAAAATCTACAAACTCATTAAGACCATCCAAATTAAATCAAAATATTCTGCAATGTTGGTGATGTGAATTTTAAAAGAGAAATAGGCAAAGATGATGGAAAATGTGGTGGAAAATATGGTAAGAGAATGACTTCTAGAGTCCTATAAAATCCTATAAATTAATCAGAAGTCTCTCATCTATACATGATGAATACTTTGTATATGAACATAACCATATTGAACACAGTGATTATAATGACCAAACTTGCCTCTAGAGAAGAGGTGAGAAAATGTACCCTACGCCCTTCATTGTAAAAATAGGGAACTAGAGATATAGAATATTATTTAGATTGTTAGACTTGATACGTTGCTTTTATTGAACTGTTTTTCCCTCCACTATATTTTTATTTTTTGCTATAGGGAAAGACTCACTAGGATTGATAGAGGAGGAGGCATTTGGAAAGTAAGATAATTGAGATACCAATAATGACATTTTATAAGAAAATATTCAGAAGTTCCTGGACATAGCAAGTCCTGAATTACATCACAAAAAAATAAAATTCATTATATTTTAAGTCACAAAATGACTCATTATTGATTATTACTAATACGAAAGTCATTTTAATCATTTCTCTGTGTAATAATCAGACCATTGACCTATGAGAAAAAATCAGAATTAATACAAAATTTGAAGAAAGAAAAAAATCAAGAGGATAAATCATACAAATAAAACAACCTTACTCTGACCAAATATTATATTGTTATATATTTTATTATGCCAAATTATATTATTATATGTATTATATTATTATATAATTATAATATATTATATATATTGTTATATATATTATTATGCCAAAAAGGGAGTGGGGCAAAGGACAAAACCTCTCCCCCTACAATATCCCCTCTGCCAAGGACAATAACAATGTCCTCTCATTGTTGGACCATGGAACATTCAAATGAAGTCCAGAAGCATATCAGTATCTGATGTGCTTATGAATTTAGCAAACTTATATGGTCTGGAGTGTTGGAGTGCTCTCCTCTCTTAAAGGCTTAGCTGGAGTTTCTCTACCACTAAGGCTGGCTAATTGCTGAAAATTAAATTCAGAACCAGCTTGGCATATTATATTACTTGTATAATAAATGTAATAAAATAAAATATATTATAATATGACACAACATAATATAACATATAATAGCCTAAAAGTGTTTATACTTCCTTCATGTAATCACAAGCTATTTCCTGTTTGGTAGTACCTGTTTTCATCCAGTTATCTAAAATCCCTGTTTAAAGGGATTAATTAAAGATTAATTAATTTGTATGATTGATAACTCACACCTGGTTTCTTTTTAAGTGATCAATTCAAGTGAGACATTTGATCTTTCTTGTGATTACATTACTAGCAGTAGAGCCAAACCCATTCTAACTTTATTATCCACTTGGAGACAGATTTACTTAGTCTCAAAAACAATTAACTTCCATTCAGTAAATATTATACTTGTTTTGTAATCAGTGTTATAATAATTCTTTAACGAACATTTTGGTTCAACAAAATAAATGTTTATTATTTCCAAAATTTTCCATGTTCCTAATTTTAAAAAAAATTCTCAGGGGAAAAATTTCTTTTTCTTCCTTTTTCTCCCTTTCCCCCAAGATTTCTTTTTCTTTTTTTTTTTCCTAGAGTTTTGTATTTCTTTCTTGAACTGGGGAATATAGGTCTTCCTAAAAAACATTAATTGGAATGTGTACCTTTTATAGTTTTGCCTCTATAGTGTCTTATGTGGTTTTAAAAAATTTTAAAGACCTTTGGAACATCCTTTATATAATCTAAGGGTACCTACTTAGCACAGAGGATAGAACACCTGGCCTAGAGTCAAGAAGGTATGAGTTTGAATTCAGCCTCAGATATTTACTAGCTGTGTGACCCTGGGCAAGTCATTTAACCCTATTTGCCTCAATTTCCTCATCTGTAAAATGAAAGGTAGAAGGAAATGATAAACTTTTCCAGCAAATTTATCAAGAAAACCTCAAATGAGGTCATAAAGAGTTGGATACTACTGAAAAACATTGAATAACAGCATATATGATTTAGCTTGTGGATTCAGCCCATGAAACAGTAGAGATTTTTGCCGCCATTACTACCTTACTCCTGATGTAATACTTCACAATTTAATGATATTTCTTTCACTCAAACAGAGCTGTAATAGAGGCAGCTCATAAATTTTCAATTGTCATCATTTACACTTCAGGAATCATTAAATCGTACAAATTAAGGCTTGACTTATTGCTTTGTTGATTGTCTAGACTTTAAAAAGTAATGGAGAAAACGTTAAAGCAGATTAAATTTCAAAGTATTTTATTGGCACTTTTTATTTTTTTGAGAACTAGCTGATTGTTGAACATTTACCCCATATCCCTGGTCACAAGCCCCTTTGTATAGTAGCATAGTTGAAAAATGAATGAATTTGAAGGTAAAAGTCCAAATTCATATTGTGGTTGTAATCTACAAGATCTTGGGCATGTCACATAAGCTTTCTAAGTCTCAATTTCTTCAGTCTATAAGATAAGGTAATAACATTTGTATTACTTATCTAACCAAATCACTGTGAACAAAGTGTTTTGTAAGTCATTATATAAAAGTGAGCTTTCATTCTAAGTCAAAATCAGAGGTTTCATTGAATTAAATTAATAAATGAGTGAATCAGTCAAACCCCTGGTTTCCTAATTTTATAGGAAGACAATAAATGGCTAGAGAATTATTTTCTGTGATTCACCTACACTGAATATTTTTGCGTTAAATATCAGGTTGATTATTATAATTGTAAAAGCCAAGTGCTGTTTGATTTCCATTAATAATTTCTTTTCTCTAATTTGTGGCAATGGAATTGTTACACTATAAAACTTCTATATTTCAAGTATTTTTACTAGTGAAAGGTGTTTGGGGATTTGTTTTGCAACTTCAGTAGAAATACAGGTGTGTTCATTATAGGCTCAGTCCAGAAGCAAGGATCAAAATCATGCTGAGTGTGATTATGTTTGCCTTCTGACCAGCTCCTTCTTTATTTTAGTATGTGATTCAATATGCATTAAAGGGAAATTCAATCACTTGTGGTCAGTAAGCATTCAAGTATAGGTTCCCAACCAAGGCCAGAAAAACCATTGCTATAAAAGAATAAACATGAATAACTAACATTTTTGAGCAGCTATGCAAGGTTGAAGCTTGCAATGAACAAATCCCATTGAATCCAAAAGGCAGCAGTATTCAGCATTCCTTAACCAGAAGTAAAGACTAGAAAGTGCTCATTGCATGTCCTTCATTTGCCTCCTGTAGTATTTTCTAGCTATTTTCCACAGTTCATTGCCTTATAGTGTGACACAAATTGGAGATAGATTCAAGAACATTTTGTCAGTTTAGTTAATGAGAATCGGAAACTGGTCAGAATATAATAGCAGGTTGTGAAATGAAAAGGTGAATTAAGCTTAAAAAAAATTTTTTTTAATCAAAAGGCTACACCAATTAGACAGAATTGTAAAGTATTGCAGCCACAGCACAAGCAGAAATGTGAAACGTGCTAGGTTTTAATCCTGGCTTTGCCATTCATTAGCCTTCTGACCTTGGATATGTTATTTAATTTCTCTAGTTTGAGTTTTCTTAGCTAAAGAATGAAGGAAGTTGACCAGTAATCCTTAAGATCCCTTTGAGGTCACCAATCCCTCTGACTTATTGGATGTTAATGGTTGTTCTCAAAGGTCATTGAAGGTCTATTTGTTCATTTAATGGAATTTCTTGTTGTAAACCATGGGTGTAGTGCTATAAGATAAACACAAGTGCACTCTACTGGGAACTGGCTGAAATTGCAGACTCAGAGCCTGAGGGCTCTTATGCAGGGTGACCCTGGTCTTTCAACTCAGATAAAATAAATGAGACTGGCATTCTGAAATCTCCAGTCAAATAAAAGTCTTCTCTGGCAACAGAATAGTCAATCAACACACACACACACACACACACACACACACACCCATTAACTCACCTTGACCAAGTAAATTTTTTATTTTACCTTTTTGTAAGCAATTTTTTCTCTTAGAAAAACACAACACCTGGCATTAATTCAAATTTTATTTAAGCATAAACACCTGAAGAGCAGAGTATTACTGTAGTCCTGCATTTCTTTGGAGAGAGAACTCTGCCTAAACGTATTATCACTTAACCTAGCACTTGATATTAATAATTAAATTGTTTTAAATTAAAAATTAAATCTTAATTAGAATAATTAGCCAATGACAACATAGTCCTTACTTAGATCTGCCATTTTGGTAAAACAAGAACACCTATCAAACATCAGAGGTTCCACTGGCAATCAGAATAGACAATAGAATCTGGCAGAGTAGTAGTTCCAGATAATAGAGAAAGTTCTTGCAGACAGAAGAAGAAAAATAGCATTCCCTCCCTCCTAAGAATAATGGCAGCTTCAATAATTATTAACTGTTGTGATAGAAAGAAATCCTGCATGTAAACTCTAGATAGGCATCTATCCTCAAAATCCAGGTGAAGGTCTCTTTTTTAATGAAAACCCTGGGAAAAACTTCATGGGAAAAAGAGCTTATGGGGCTGGGAATAAGGAAATACATCTTGACTATATTCATTTTCTTTATGTATATAGCATTTAAACTTTGAGCCCCATCTCAGCAGGGTCCTGAATTGTAGGGAAGGAAAGAAGAAATATTTTGTAACTACTTCTTTCTATACTTTCCCAGTAAATACTCTTTTCTAGAAATTAATAGAGATTGCTAAATTCATGCTAAAAAGAAATCTTTTTAAAAATTCAAATCTCTCAGTTAATTGTGGTTATGATATGTCTGGCAGTTTGAGACCAGGTATCTGGTGATAGTGTCCTGATCTGAATGATCAAATTATGAGGGAAGGGGAAAAAAATCCTTTGAAAATTCAAGCTTTAAACTTTAAAAAAATTTCCAACAACAAACATCAACTTTTTCATCAAATTATTATCCATTCTATATTCATTTCTAAACTTGTTCTCAATGGAGATAGAAAAAACTTACCTAAATGTACTTTAAAAGTAACTTGTTTTTAGAAGCTTGAAGCTATTTGGTCATTTCTCTCTTGTGATCTAATAATATTACTTCATCTCAGTGACATGGATGAAAGAGCACTATGCAGAAAGTCAGAAAGAACAATTCCATTCCACCCATAGATGCTTACAATCTGTGACCTTGAACAAATCACTTAAATTCTTTCTGCCTCGATTTCCTCATCTGTAAAATGGAAACAATAATATCACCTGCCTCCCAGGCTTGTTATGAGGACTAAATGAGATAATAATTTTTTCTCAATAGCATTTTATTTTCCCAAATATACATAAAGATAGTTTTCAACATTTGTTTTTGTAAGATTTTGTTTTCCAAATTGTTTTTTTTCTCCCTCCCTTACCTCCCCCCCCTCCTTATGACAATAAGCAATCTGATATAGGTTATATTGTACAATTCTTTTAAACATATTTCCGTATTTACCATGTTATGCAAGAAAAATCAGAACAAAAGGGGGGGAATTACAAGAAAGGAAAAGCTAACAAACAAACTAACAACAACAAAAAAAAAGGTGAAAATACTATGCTTCAATCCATATTTAGTCTCCATAGTTCTCTCTCTGGATATAAATGGCATTTTCCAAGATAATAATTTTAAAGTGCTTTGTAAACCTTAAAGATTTATATAAATGCTATCTTTTAAAAATCATCTTTTTGGGTCTTATTTTCCAGTCCTCTGGATCATTTGGGGGTCTATCTTTTAAACATTTTCTTTTATTCTAAGTTGTCTACACTTCTAGGTCAAAGATGGTCCTAGGAATCAGGGACTAAACAGAAGTGAATTTAGTTTCTATGACTCTAGTCAATATGCACCAAATTTTTAGATGTCATGAAAAGTTTTTGGTTTTTACTCAGGAGTGATAGCTTCTTCTGTTTTATAAGAATAATGCTACACAGTTTGTGATGCTTTTACCACAATGCATTTGGCTTTAGTTGTTTATGACATCGGTCCAACTAAATTTCTTTTTGATGTTCAAAATGGTATCTTTTGTCTAAGAGATTTAACTTCTCATCAATGGAAAATCAGTGTGATTTGGATTACTTTCCTACTTGGGGCATTTCCAACAAGCATTCTGAAGAAAGCTGTGAGCCTTCCTAAAGCAGGTCTAAACAAATAAAACAGAGCAAAGCAATTATCTGTTTGGCACAGGCATATGACAAAAATTGGATCATTCAGGCTTTTTAAAAAATAAGAAAATAAAAGAAAGCAACTCTGAAGCTTAAGTTATCCAACTTCACTTTATTTGAGTTAGAAACAGTTTTATATTGAAAATCTCTTTAAAGTGCCTTTTATTTACAGGAGGATCAATTATTCAGCTATTGATTACCTAGTTGATTCCATTGTATTGTCACATCCTCCACTAGTAGTGAAAATCATAAAATGTTAGAGCTATGTTCCATAAGTGGAAGAGCCCAAAGGAATCATTTAATTTAGCTCCATCATTTTATACATAGGGAAATTAAAACCCAGAAAGGTTCAGGGATTCAATGTTCAACAACTAGTTAATGGGATATACACACGTGTGTCAACGTATACATGCTGATACATGTATACATGTATGTATGCATACATATATACACATATCCATAAATATAAACATATATATTTACTCATGATCTGTGTGGGTGTGTATGTATGTATGTATTTATAGTAGTGGGGTGTGCCGGAGCCAGCTCTACTTTGCAAAACACATTGTTAAAGTTTCAGTGTGAGCATTTTATATCTCAGAAATCAGCAATTGCTACAAATCAGGGCTTGATTTATTGCTTTTTTGGTTGTCTTAACTGAAGAAGGTATTAATAATGTTTATTAAATTTAAAAGTACACTGCATATTTTTTTGAGAACTCAATTGTTAAATATTTATCAGCACTTCCCTGTATTGCTTGAGAAAAATATTGTTTAAGCTTATCAGGCATATAGTAGAAAGTTCAAGGAATGGAATCATCATTAAATTGGAGCCTTGGTAACTATAGGCTAGTAATGTTAATAATAATAATAATAATTATTATTATTATTACAATTATTACAAAAGGCATTTACATAATGCTTTAAGTTTTGCAAAGTACTTTTACACCCATCATCACATTCAGCTCTCACAAAACTCCTGTTTTTATATGTGTGCATATATACACACACACACACACACACACACACACACACATATATGTATATGTGTGTGTGTATATATATATATATATATATATATATATATATATATATATATAGTATGTATGAATTTAGGCAGGGAGGTAGCACAGTGGACAAAACACTGGGCTTAGAATTAGGAAGACTCATCTTCATGAGTTTAAATCCAGCCTAAGATACTTATTAGCTGTTTGATGTTAGCCAAGTCACTTAATCTTATTTGCCTCAGTTATCTCATCTGTAAAATGAGCTGGAAAAAGAAATGGCAAACCAGTATTTGTGCCAAGAAAACTCCAAATAGGATCATAGAGAGTCAGATGTAACTGAAAATAAGTAGAAAATTAACAAATGTATGTGTGTATATGATACAAATTAGTGATTTCATTGATATGGGGGACTCTTTGCATGGTCACTCTCTTTACCAATAGAGATGGCAACTTTCTTCAACGAATCATCTTAGAAAGCTTTCTAGGGGAACTGAGATGTTGGTGATGTAGCTATTATCTATCTGAGGTAGCCCTTGAACCTCTGGTTTTCTTCACACTTTAATTTAGCAAAGAAATAATTATAACAGTCAGGATTAGAACTTGAGTCCTTGACTCCAAATCCAGCATTTTTTCTACTCAGTGGCAACAGTTGTACTGTAACAGATCTATTGACATCAAATAAAAGCAAAACAAACAAAACCCATCACATATATTGATTGTAGTTCAGTCATATCCAACTCCTCTAATATGCAGAGTTCCATGACTACTAAGTGTCTGAGGTCAAATTTGAACTCAGGTATTCCTTACTCCAGATCCAGCATTCTATTCACTGTGCCATCTAACTGCCCCTTACCTTTGAAGGGCTTTTTAACATTCCCACAGTATTTTCCTCACAACAACTTCGTAAGATAGCTAGTACAGGGGAGTATTATCTCCATTACAAAAGGAAACTGAAGAACAATAAATTGTCCATGAAAATATAGTCAACGTGCCCAAAGGATTATCAAACTGTGTATACCCTTTGATCCAGCAATGCCTCTACTGGGTCTGCATCCCAAAAGATCATAAAAAAGAGAAAAGAACCCACATGTGCAAAAATGTTTGTAGCAGCCTTTTTTTGTAGTGGCAAGGGACTGGAAAGTGAGCAAATGCCCATCAGTTGGGGAATGGCTGAATAAATTATGGTATATGAATGCAATGGAATATTAATGTGCTATAAAAAATAATCAGCAGGATGATTTCAGAAAGGCCTAGAGGGACTTATATGAACTGATGCTAAGAGAAGTGAATAGAACCAAGAGAACATTGTTCATAGCAACAATAAGACTATGCAATGACCAATTATGATGGACATGGCTCTTTTCAACAATGAGGTGATTCCGGTCAATTCCAGTAGACTTGTGATGGAAAGAGCCATCTGCATGCAGAATGAGGACTGTGGGGATTGAATGTGGATTTTCAACTTTTTTGTTGTTATTTGCTTACGCTTTTTTTCTTTCTCATTTTTTTTTCCTTTTTGATCTGATTTTTCTTGGGCAGCATGAAAAATGTGGAAAACTGTACAGAATAACTGTCCGTGTTTAACATCCATTGGATTACTTGTTGTCTAGGAGAGAGGCAAGAAGGAAGGGAGGAAAAATTGGAACACAAGTTTTTGCAGGAATGAATGTTGAAAACTATCTTGCATATATTTTGAAAATAAAAAGTTATTATAAAAATATTAAAAAGTTGAAAAAAATTACAGTCAGTTGAAGAATCAAGTTATAAAAAACACTATTTTAACATTTTAAATATGTGTATTTTTAAAGTATTTTAATTTCAACAATATACCATAAAATAGCTTACAGGCATTGATTTTAAAAGTTCACACAGTTAAAGATAGTTGATTGGCCTTTAGTCACAATAACTATCCTGGTTTTAATTGAGCCTAGATTTTATTAAGTATTGGCTATTTAAAACTTAATAGTTATAGCACAGTGAACTTAAATATCCATTCATCAAAAGATTGAACAGGAAAAAATTTTATTGTTCCTTGAAAAATTACAAAAATTTAAAACCACCAAACTAATCAGTCATTAAATAAAAATTTAATATTAACAAAAAGAAAATAGAGTTAATAAAATATTAGCAATGATATTTAATATTGTATTTAACATTTACTTTAACATATTTAACATGTATGGGACTACCTGCCATGTAGGGGAAGGGGTAGAGGGGAGGAGAGGAAAAGTTGGAACGCAAGTTTTTGCAAGGAACAATGTTGAAAAATTACCCATGCATATTTTTTGTCAATAAAATGCTATATTAAAAAAATACATCCCATTAAAAAAAAAGAAATTGAATTTAAACTCAGATCTCTGAACTCCTATTTTATCCCACAATCCATCAAACCACAGGTATTTTTAACCCAGAAGTCTTTTGACTACATTAAAATTATCTCTCAGAAAGCAACTAAAATTCATTTCAGTCTAGTACTGATAGGGTGAATGTATTTGCAACTTTAAGGAAACATTTGACTGGAAAGTATTTTCGAGTTAATAATCTGGTTCCAAATAATTTGTAGATTAATTTCTTAATACAAGTCACTTAATCCTGTTTACCTCAGTTTCCTCATCTATAAAATAATCTGGAAAAGGAAATGCCAAACCACTCCAGTATCTTTGCCAAGAAAACTGCAAATGAGATCATGGAGAGTTAGACATGACTGCACATAACTAAAAAACAACAGTTGTTTTGGAATATTTTTTCAAATGTATATTAATTGTAGCCTTGAGAGTTTTTTTGAAGTTCATTAGAAATTAGGAGAAAAATGGTTACAATACTGAGGAAACTGCTTTCTGAATCCACTTCTTGCTTGAAAGAATAGCTTCCAAATCTGAGCCATGGGATTCTAAAACAATTGACCAAGCCTTGGAGCTATGGACTTCTGAGAAGAAGCCAGATAGATTTATTATTACTGATTTCCAGCAAGATTAAGCATTTGTTTTCACAGATGTGCTTCAGTGTCCTGGTTTGACATTTGCTGTTATTTTAAAAGGCAAATTAAAAACACTGGACAAAGGAAAGCCAGATAAAATATAACTCCAAACCACTCTAGGGGAATGGAGTTGCTGATAATGATGACAGCCAGCCCAGTTCTTCTTCTTAACAGCTCTAAGGAGGTGGAACACCCAAATGTATACTTTGGGGTTAATCTTTTTTGGGGGGAGGGAGAATGCAGAGAAATTGTAATGAATTGGTTATAGTGCTGAAACTAAAGTCAGGAACACCTGGGTTCAAATACCAACTTGTAAATGTAAATGGGCAAAGTACTTAATCTTTCTGAGCTTCAATTTTCTCTTTTGTAAAATGTGGATAATAAAATACGTTACAGGGTTGCTGTGAGGATCAAATATGAAAATGTGTTTAAAGAGCTTCAGAAAATTTAAATCACTAGGCTAAAGTAAACTATTATAACCTTTCATAAGCTCAAAAACTAAATCTTTAGGTCTGTACTTAATATTAACAATAATAATAAAGATGGCTAACATTTATATTGCGCTTATTATGTGCTAATAAAAGCACTAATTATACTTATTATGTGCATTGTGTTAAGTGATTTACAATTATTATCTTATTTGATCCTTCCAACAACCCTGGGAGGTAGGTGTTAATATCATCTCCATTTTACAGAACTGTGGCAAACAGAAGTTAATTGATTTACCCAAAGCCACACAGCTAATAATTGTCTGAGGTAAGATTAGATCTCAGGTTTTCCCAATTCTAAACCCAGTGCTATGTTCACTACATCACTTAGCCTGCAACAGAACATATTGATCAGTCTGCTGGTCAATAAACATTTATTAAGCATCTACTATCTTCCAGGCATTGGGTTAAATGCTAAGGAACAAAAAAAAAAAAAAAAGAATTTGCTTTCAAGGAACTCACAATTTAATGAGAGAAATAACATGCAAATTACTATACACAAACAAGCTATAAAGAAGATTAATTGGAAATAATCAGCAGAGGGAAGATACTGGAATTAAGGAGCAATCCAGTAAAAGCATTCTATATAAATGGGGATTTTACTGAGTATATGAAGGAAGCCAGGAGTCAGAGATAAGAAGGGAGAGCATTCCATGCCAATTAAAATGCCTGGAGTTCGGAGATAAAGTGTCTTATGAAGGAATAATAAGGAGATCATTATTACTGTATTATAGAAAGTAGGGAAAGGGTAGAAGTATAAGACATAAGAAGAATGAAAGGATGGAGATTACATTATTAAGGATTTTTCGATACAAAAGTATTTATTTTTGATCCTTCATGTGATAAGAGTTATACTGAAGTTTACTGAAGGGAGGATGACATAATCAGACCTGCACTTTGGGAAGATCACTTTGACAACTGAGTGGAAGACAGACTGGAGGGGGAAGAGAGACTTGTAGCAAACAGACCACCCAGTAGGCTATTACAATAGTTCAGGCATGAGAAGATGAGGGTATATACCAAGGTGAAGACAGAAGAGAAAAAAAGTTGCATATTTGAGAGCTATTAGGTAAAATCAAGAGGCCTTAGCAACAGAATGGATATAGGAGAGTCAAAGAGAATGAAAAGTTGAGGATGATACGAATTTATGAGTCTTTGTAACTGAAAGGATGTTGGTACCATGGGCAGTCTTAGGGAAGTTAGGAAGAGGTGAGAAATGATTTCTTTGTTTATTTGATTACGCAGAAGAGGGGGGAACAATGAATGAAATTTTAGATATACAGAGTTTAAGATATTTCTAAAGGATATCCAGTTTGAGATTTCTGATAGTTGGAGATATGAAACAGGAGTCATAGATTTAATATATAGATTTGAAAATTATCATCATAGAGATAATAAAATCTGTGAGAGTGGATATAATTAATAAAATAACATAGAGGGAGAAGAAAAATGAAAGAGAAGAGGTACAGAGCCCTAAGTACATTTGCAATCATGACATGGCTAAAGATCTAGCAAAACAAACTGAGGAGTAATAATCAAATAAATATATAGAGGAGAGCCAGGAGAGTGTAGTGTTCTGGAAACCTTAAAAAAAAAAAAAAAAAAAAAAAAAAAAAAAAAAAAGGAAAAAGGAAAAGAGAGTAATTCAACAGTGTAAAAGACTGTAGAGAAGTCAAGAATGATGAAGATTGAGAGAAAACAAGTTTGGCAATTAAGAGATCATTAGTAACTCTGGAGAAGTAATTTTGCTTGAAGGATGTGCTCAGAATCTGGATTATGGCTTGAGTTGGTGAGAAGAGTAGAAGCAAAAGAATTTACTTTAGATGGTGGCATTTTTAAGAAGTCTAGACAGAAAAAAAGAAGAAAGATAAGGAATGATAGAGGGGTTAGATCAGTCGAGGTTTTTTGAGCATGGGAGAGACATGGGCATGCTTGTACTTAGTAGAGAAGCAATCAGTAGATGAGGGGAGATCAGAAGATAAATAAAAGAATGAATACAAACAATGAAGGGGGAAAGTTGCTGATGAAGACAGAATTGAATGGGATCACTTGTGCATAAAGAGGGGTCACATTAGAAAGGTCATATCTTCCTATGAGGCAATGCTGAAGGAGAGGATAGTGGCAGAAGGCATCTGGGTGGTGTGAGATGAGGAGGGCAAAAGGAGGAGCTCTCTGAGAACTTTTTCAGTAAAATATGAAGCAAGGTTCTCAGAAGAGATCATGATAGTAGGAAGAAACATGGGATATTCGAAAAGGAATGAAAAGTTCTGAAAAAGTTAATTAGGGAAGTATAAAAAGATTGCCTTGCAGCAAGAAAGGCCCAGAACTCTTGCATGATTTTTTCTACCTTCTTTGGGTTCACATTTGTAGAAACAAAAGAAGCAAATAGAGCTGTCCAAAGCTGAGGCTTCAGCAGATCAAGATTAGCTATATGATAGGAGTATATATGAGATTCAAAAGAAAAGCATGGTGTAGAGTTGAACTGGTTCACCAAAGGGTCAAGATGGGGAAAGTAGAAGAGTTCAAGGATGATGGTTCAGTCGAGAAGTAAGAAGTTGAATGTTTGAAGGTCATAGGGTAGGTGAAAAACAGTAAACACTGTTTATTAGAATGCCAAGAAAATGTGATCAGTTAAAGAAATGGAAGATCAAAGGTGTGATAGTGTTTGTAAAGGACTAAGATAGAGAGGAAGAGTGGGTTATGTGAAATGATAAGTTGAGGAAGTTAGAGTGCTTCAAGGAATATATAAATAGCTGTCTTGAGGTTCCCTTGTATGAGGACTAGAGTTAGGAAGGAGAGAAAGATTGTGAGGCAGGTACTGAACTCATTGAGGAAAGACTGGAGGCCTGCAGACAACCACTTACCAAGAGTTTGATTGGGTGATAGTCTCAAAGGAGGAGTGATTACTAAGTCTTGGTGGTAGGAAGTAAGTAATAGGGAACAAATAGTATCCCGACACTCCACCATAACCAGTGAGTCAGAAGGAATGAGTCAAAGTGCATCTTTGACATGATCATGAAGATCATATCATCAGAGAAGCAATTCTCAGTACAACTCAGAATATGTAAGAAGTGGAATCTAAGATGAAATCAATGGAGCAGACATTCCAGAGGGAACAATGGAAGAGATGAATAGCTTGGAGTACAAAATTGTGATGAAGGGGTTGATGGGAATAAGAAATCAGGCAATAAGTGATAGTAAATGAGGTGTGAATGATCGGGTACTAGGGTACAGAATTACTGAGATGGGAGGAAATGACCAAGAAGGAGCTTGTGCTTAATAAATTCTTACTTGTTGATTGATGTTAGAATTATTTTCTTTAGGACCTGCCAAGTTTGCTATCCATAGAAATAGCTTTGACTATTTGAGATGACCAGTGGTCACTTCCACATCACAAGAAAATATTATCATGTATTTAACATGTATTTTAACATATTTAACAGGTATCGGTCTTCTGCCAGCTAGGGAAGGGGGTGGGGAAGAGGGGAAAATTTGGAACAGAAGGTTTTACAAGGGTCAATGTTAGAAAAATTACCCATGCATATGTTTTGTAAATAAAAAGCTTTAATTAAAAAAGAAAATATTATGATGAGAAAAAGCAAGGCTTTAATGAATGTGTATAATATGTAATACCCAAATAATATGTAATGTCATCGATGTGGACAATCTCTCCAATGATATAGATTACAACTCATCTGTGCCCATACATCCTGTGTAATTTTTGTTCACAATGAAGTTAGTCATAAAAATTTAAACTTCCCTCACAAGTAGGCAAGTCTTAGAAATTGAAGAGGAAGACAGAATGAACTTTCGCAGAACTGATCATACAAGGGAGCACTTTATTTGGACACATTCTCACCTTTGTCACATGATTAATCCATTTTCTCTGATTGTACTACTGTTCTTTAAAGTTCCTTATGTATACTGCAACCTGCTTACATCTCTCCATTGCTTTCTATAAGATGTTCTTCAATTATTTAGAGACTCTGGTGTTCCATGTTATATAGCTATATAATAATATTATTATTAATTAATATTATTAAGTAGAAAGACAGGGCTTTTTTTCCTCTGGGATAAGTCTGTTGTCATGAAAGAAGTTTTTTAATTTCCTAAAGGAAATTCAATGAAGTCTCCCTCTCTTGCTTAATTCTAGGACCAATTCATTCTTTTATGTTTTCCATTCCATAAAAATTAACAAGCTTTATGAAACTGAAAATCCAATTGCATCTCATAATATGAATGATAGATATTCTTTATCCACTTATATAGATGTAAAGAAAGACTATATCCACTTTGTTTTTTTCTAAGTGAATGACCAAGCCAAAACCTCTTGTGTGTTACAGATCTTTTATAGAACGACCTGAAAAGTCCAAATATTGGTAAAAATCAACATGATTACCAACTGCAAGCCTTGACCTCACTCAACTTTCTCTCTTCTCTGATTAGAGGGCTGGAGGGTGGAAAATGAGGGCAAAAGCTGGACTTTTTTATGAATTCCACTCAGAATCTGCTGCTCTACCTGATCAACTCCATGAAAGATGATCCCATGATGGGAACCTCATGATTACTCCCCCATACATAGACTTTCCCTTCCTCTCTCCTTTTGTGTTTCCTCCTCCTCCCTTAGATGATAAAATCCCTGTAAAGAGGTACTATCTTTCTCTTTAGTAATTGTATCACCAGTATCACACAGTGCCTGGAACATAGTAGACACAGTAAATATTTATTGGATTGTATTGGAATCATCTGTTTAATGTATAAATATAATAGAAATAGTGAGATTGATTTAGAATTTCACAATTTAAAAAACTGTTTCTCTTCAGAACAACCCTGTGAAATGGATAGTATAAATATTATTATTTTTATTTTATATTTGGTAACAGAACATTCAAAGATGTATGAGTAGCTAGTAGATAGTGAAGCTAAGATTCAAATTTCATTTTTCTGACTACACAATCAGCATTTCTTTTCACTACCCCAAGCTTCTTTTTCAACATAGTAAATATGATTTTTATTAACCTGTCCCAAACCAAACAGCTTCATATTGGTTCTTCAAGAGAAATTATCTCTCAACTCTCACTTCTAATCATATAATTGAGCCAAAAGTAGGATAGCCATGACCAGTATGTAATGAATACTAACATGAACCCCCAGGAAACAGACCTTGGTCGGATTCCAAAAGACACCATCAAGTAGCTGAGGCAAAACTCTTGCTTTAACCTCAGTGATCTAGGCAACTAGTCAAAAAGCAAACTATGAACTAAGCAATTTGAAAACTTTCCTATTAGTCTACTTTGCTATTGGCTGACTAGAATTAATTCTTAAGAATTAGTTCTCTTTTCATCTAAACTTACTGAAAACAAGTCTGTAGAGTGTATAGTGTCTTAGGTTCAACTTGATAATCCTTTAGGTTTTGCTGCTAAATTGCTAGGTATTGCATTTCAATCTCTAGAGCTACAAGGCTCATCCTAAAAGAAGGCATTGTTGAATTTGAAAAAAAAAATGCAGACTTCCGGCCAAAATGGCTGCGTGGAGGCAGACAGCTGCTTGAGCTCTGCGTTTTCTCTCAGGACTTACTTCATGACAAGCCTCAGAGTTAATGCTTGACCGGAAAAGAAACCCACAAATAATCACCAACAGAAGACATCCTTGAAATTCACCAGAGAAGGTCTGTGTTTGCTCGGGGGAGGGGACGAACAGACTGGGCACAGACTGAGGGCAGGCAGTGAGAGCAAGGCAGGCAGCTCACACAACCTGGACCGGAGTTGGGAGGGGATGATCTCTTCTGTTTCTGCAAAAAGACTTTTACCCCAGTGTGGATGTTCTGTCTTGGCAGCAAGCCAGGAGCAGCGGAGAGGGTGTAAACACCGGAGATGAAGAAAAAAACCCCCGGAAAGCTAGCGTCTCTTGGGACCAGCCACCCCCACCCCCATCCCCACCCAGAGTGACTCAGCACATTCTTAAAGCCTCAGAGCGCAGACTCAGCACAGCCATCGCTGTCCTGTTAGTGCCTCGCTGCTGTCTCCCGCAGTCTGTAAAAGAAGCTCAGTAACATCATCCAGCCCCATCCCCCCCCAGAAACAGACTAATTGTTTCTCTAGTCAATTTGTTTTCTTCGATTCCCGCTCTGACAAAAGGAACAAAAAAATTAAAAGGGCTCTAACCATTGACAGCTTCTGTATGGATAGAGAGCAGACTTCAAACCCTGAGGAGTCTAAAAGCAGACTGTCTCCAGAGGAAGCCCCTAAGGGGGATATGATCTGCTCCTCAATACATAAGACTCTCATAGAGGAAATCAAAAAGGCTCTCACAAGAGAGCTAGAAGAGAAATGGGAAAAAGAAAGGGAAGCTTGGCAAGAGAGTCTGGAGAAGTTATCCAGAGTGGATAAATAGATCAAATCATTGAGAAATAAAATTAGTGAATTAGAAAAGGTAAACAACTCCAAGGAAAATAGGATTAGTGAGCAGGAAAAAGAAAACAGCTCTCTAAAAAATAAAATGGATGAAATGGAAAAAAATTCCATAGGAAAAAAAACTCACTTAAAAACTCAATTGGACAATTACAAAAAGATATTAAAAAAGTGAGTGAAGAAAATACATCAATGAAAATTAGACTGGAACAAGTAGAAATGAATGACTCAAGGAGAAACCAAGAAGTAATCAAGCAAAACCAGAAAAATGAAACAATTGAAAAGAATGTCAAGTACCTTATTGGAAAGACAACAGATCCAGGAGAGACAATTTGAGAATAATCGGACTCCCTGAAAATTGTGAGGAAAAAAAGAGCCTGGACATTATTTTCCAGGAAATTAACAAAGAGAACTGCCCAGACATTTTGGAAACAGAGGGTAAAATAGACATTGAAAAAAATTCATCGATCACCTACTGAAAGGACCCTAAAATCAAAATGCCAAGAAATATAGTAGCCAAGTTCAAGAACCATCAGACGAAGGAAAAAGTATTGGAAGCTGCTAGAAAAAAGCAATTCAGATATGGAGGAGCCACAATAAAGATAACCCAGGATCTAGCAGTGTCCACATTAAAAGAATGAAGGCTAAGGAACTTGGTATGCAGCCAAGAATAACTTACCCAGCAAAAGTGAGCATCGTTTTCCAGGGAAGAAGATGGACATTTAATGAAATAAATGAATTCCATCTATTCTTGATGAAAAAACCAGATCTACACAAAATGTTTGATCTTCAAATACAGAACTCAAGAGATTTCTAAAAAGGTAAAAAGAAATCTTGAGAATTATATTTCTGCCATAAAGATATGTAAAGAACACATGTATAATTTGTCCTAGAAACTAGAGGTGGAATGGAAATTATATCATAAAAAAGGGTAAAGTGGTGGTACTACATCTCATGAAGAGGCAAAGGTAACCTATTATATCTGAGAGAAAGAAAGGAGGGAGATGAACATAGTATCAATAGACATATTTGATTTATGGTGAAAATTCTTCCACTTCATTGAAAAGTGAGAGGGAAGGAGTAAGCTAAGGGGAAGGGAATACAGAAATTGTGAGAAAAAGGGGTAAAATAAGGGGAAGAACTTTAAGTTGGGTCAGGGATACTAAAAAGGGAGGTCTGTGAAAAGCAAGTGGTGTTCACAAGTTTAATGCTGGGTAGGGGTGGGGTAAGAGGGAAGGAAAGGAGAAAAGCATAAGCAGGGGTTAACAGGATGGCAAGCAATATAGAATTAGTCATTCTAACCATAAATGTGAATGGGGAAAATTTCCTCATAAAGAGGAAGCAGTTAGCAGACTGGATTAAAAGCCAGAATCCTACTATATGTTGTTTACAGGAAACACACCTGAAACAGGATGATATATTCAAAATAAAATAAAAGGGTGGAGCAGAATCTACTATGCCTCAGGTGAAGCCAAAAAAGCAGGGGTAGCCATCCTCATCTCAGATCAAGCAAAAACAAAAATTGATCTAATTAAAAGAGATAAGGAAGGGCATTATATCCTGCTAAAGGGTAGCATAGATAATGAAGCAGTATCAATATTAAACATATATGCACCAAGTGGTGCAGCATCTAAATTCTTAAAAGAGAAATTAAGAGAGCTGCAAAAAGAAATAGACAGTAAAACTATAATAGTGGGAGATCTCAACCTTGCACTCTCAGAATTAGATAAATCAAACCACAAAATAAATAAGAAAGAAGTCAAAGAGGTAAATAGAATACTAGAAAAGTTTGATATGATAGATCTTTGGCGAAAGCTAAATGGAGACAGAAAGGAGTATACTTTCTTCTCAGCAGTTCATGGAACCTATACAAAAATTGATCATATACTAGGGCATAAAAACCTCAAAATCAAATGCAGTAAGGCAGAAATAGTAAATGCATCCTTTTCAGACCATAATGCAATCAAAATTACATTTAATAAAAAGCCAGGGGAAAATAGACCAAAAAATAATTGGAAACTAAATAATCTTATACTAAAGAATGATTGGGTAAAACAGCAAATCATAGACATAATTAATAACTTCACCCAAGAAAATGACAATAATGAGATATCATACCAAAATGTGTGGGATACAGCCAAAGCAGTAATAAGGGGCAGTTTTATATCTCTAGAGGCCTACTTGCATAAAATAGAGAAAGAGAGGGTCAACAAATTGGGCTTACAACTAAAATTGATAGAAAAGGAACAAATTAAAAACTACCAGACAAACACAAAACTTGAAATTCAAAAAATAAAAGGTGAGATTAATAAAATTGAAAGTTAAAAAACTATTGAATTAATTAATAAAACTAAGAGTTGGTTTTATGAAAAAACCAACAAAATAGACAAACCCTTAGTAAAACTGATTAACAAAAGGAAAGAGGAAAATCAATTTGTTAGTCTTAAAAAAGAAAAGGGGGATCTTTCCACCAATGAAGAGGAAATTAGAGCAATAATAAGGAATTACTTTGCCCAACTTTATGCCAATAAATTTGATAACTTAAGTGAAATGGATGACTACCTCCAAAAATATAGGCTTCCTAGATTAACAGAGGAAGAGATAAACAGCTTAAATTTCAGAAAAAGAAATAGAATAAGCTATTAATCAACTCCCCAGGAAAAAATCCCCAAGACCAGATGGATTTATATGTGAATTCTACCAAACATTTAAAGAACAATTAGCCTCAATGTTATATAAACTATTTGAAAAAATAGGGGATGAAGGAGTCCTACCAACTCCTTTTACAACACAGACATGGTACTGATACCTAAACCAGATAGGTTGAAAACTGAGAAAGAAAATTATAGACCAATCTCCTTAATGAATACTGATGCTAAAATCTTAAATAAGATATTAGCAAAAAGACTTCAGAAAATCATCCCCAGGATAATACACTATGACCAAGTGGGATTTATACCAGGAATGCAGGGCTGGTTCAATATTAGGAAAAATATTAGCATAATCGACTATATCAATAACCAAATTAACAAAAACCATATGATCATCTCAATAGATGCAGAAAAAGCATTTGATAAAATCCAACATCAATTCCTACTAAAAACACTTGAGAGTATAGGAATAAATGGACTATTCCTTAAAATAATGAGCATATATTTAAAACCATTAGTAAACATCATATGTAATGGCAATAAACTGGAACCTTTCCCAGTAAGATCAGGAGTGAAACAAGGTTGCCCACTATCCCACTATCACCATTACTATTCAATATTGTACTAGAAACGCTAGCCTTGGCAATAAGAGCTGAGAGAGAGATTCAAGGAATTAGAGTAGGTAATGAGGAAATCAAACTATCACTCTTTGCAGATGACATGATGGTATACTTAGAGAACCCCAAAGACTCTGCTAAAAAGCCATTAGAAATAATTCAGAACTTTAACAAAGTTGCAGTATACAAAATAAATCCACATAATTCCTCAGCATTTTTATACATTACCAACACAATCCAACAGCAAGAGATACAAAGAGAAATTCCATTCAAAATAATGGTTGATAGTATAAAATATTTGGGAATATATCTACTAAAGGAAAGTCAGGAATTATATGAACAAAATTACAAAACACGCCACAAAAATAAAGTCAGATTTAAATAATTGGAAAGACATTGAGTGCTCTTGGATAGGCTGAATGAATATAATTAATATGACAGTACTCCCTAAACTAATTTATTTATTTAGTGCTATACCAATCAGACTCCCAAGAAACTATCTTAATGACCTAGAAAAAATAACAACAAAATTCATATGGAAGAACAAAAAGTTGAGAATTTCAAGGGAAGTAATGAAAAAAAAAAAAAAATCAAATGAAGGTGGTCTGCTGTACCTGACCTAGAACTATATTATAAAGCAGCAGTCATCAAAACCATTTGGTATTGGTTAAGATATAGATTAGTTGATCAGTGGAATAGGTTAGGTTCACAGGGCAAAATAGTGAATAAAAATAGCAATCTAATGTTTAACAAACCCAAAGATCCCAACTTTTGGAATAAGAATTCATTATTTGACAAAAACTGCTGGGAAAACTGGAAATTAGTTTGGCAAAAAGTAGGCATGGACCCACATTTAGCACCACATACTAAGATAAGATCAAAATGGGTCCAAGATTTAGGCATAAAGAACGAGATCATAAATAAATTAGAGGAACATAGGATAGTTTACCTCTCAGACTTGTGGAGGAGGAAGGAATTTGTGATCAAAGGAGAACTAAAGATCATTATTGATCACAAAATAGAAAATTTTGGTTACATCAAATTAAAAAGCTTTTGCACAAACAAAACTAATGCAAACAAGATTAGAAGGGAAGTAACAAATTGGAAAAACATTTTTACAGTTAAAGGTTCTGACAAAGGCCTCATCTCCAAAATATACAGAGAATTGACTTTAATTTATAAGAAATCAAGCCATTCTCCAATTGATAAATGGTCAAAGGAAATGACAGACAATTTTCAGATGAAGAAATTGAAACTATTTCCACTCATATGAAAGAGTGTTCCAAATCACTATGGATCAAAGAAATGCAAATTAAGACAACTCTGAGATACCACTACACACCTGTCAGATTGGCTAAGATGACAGGAACAAATAATGATGAATGTTGGAGGAGATGTGGGAAAACTGGGACACTGATGCATTGTTGGTGGAGTTGTGAAAGAATCCAACCATTCTGGAGAGAAATCTGGAATTATTCCCAAAAAGTTATCAAACTGTGCATACCCTTTGATCCAGCAGTGCTACTACTGGGCTTATATCCCAAGAAAATAGTAAAGAAGGGAAAGGGACCTGTATGTGCCAAAATGTTTGTGGCAGCCCTTTTTGTAGTGGCTAGAAACTGGAAAATGAATGGATGCCCATCAATTGGAGAATGGTTGGGTAAATTATGGTATATGAATGTTATGGAATATTATTGTTCTGTAAGAAATGACCAGCAGGATGAATACAGAGAGGCTTGGAGAGACTTACATCAACTGATGCTGAGTGAAATGAGCAGAACTAGGAGATCATTATACTAGGAGATACATTCCACAACAATACTATATGAGGATGTATTCTGATGGAAGTGGATATCTTCAACATAGAGAAGAGCTAATCCAATTCGAATTGATCAATGATGGACAGAATCAGCTACACTCAGAAAAGGAACACTGGAAAAAGAGTGTAAACTCTTAGCATTTTTTTGTTTTTCTCCCCAGGTTATTTTTACCTTCTGAATCCAATTCTTCCTTTGCAACAACAACAACAACAAAATTCGGTTGTGCACATATATATTGTACCTAGGATATACTATAACATATTTAATATGTATGGGAATGCCTGCCTTCTAGGGGAGGGGTGGAGGGAAGGAGGGGAAAATTCAGAACAGAAGGGAGTACAAGGGATAATGTTGTAAAAAATGTTATAATTATAAAGTTAACAAAACAATAATAGCAAAAAAATGCATTGGGTTAAAAAAATTGGTTCTTCATCATAGACCATTGAAATAGTTTCAAGAACCAAATATATTTTTTGGCTTTTATGCAACTGGCTTATTTCCTACATTACACTTGCACTTAAAGGCATTATCACTTTCTAGTTCTCATGCATTCACATAGCCTCTTATTTGAGTTCACAGCTCTGAAGGGGCAATGTTTAAATAACCTCCCTTGTTTTCTTTAATTCATAAAAAAAATCTATAAAAACATATTTGTTCATATTAAGTTTTGCAAACCTTTGTCCTTAGTCTTTATTCTTTCACAAAACCTAAATTTCATGCTTTGACTAATTTGACTCAACAATATATCATCTTTTAAATAAATACAATACTTGACCAGATTCAGATATTCTGGAGATGAGAAAATTCATCCCAGAATTTTCCAAGGCTAGGTCAAGAAATATCCAGATAATTCAGTAACCCTTCCCCTCCCTCCCCGCCTCCCCCCCCCCCCCACCCCCGGCCGCATTTCCCAATAAAGCAAAAAGTATTTTGCTTGGTTCTGTTTTGAAGAAGATGAGGGAGGACTATGGTAGGTATTATACTGAATTTTCCATATCTCTAAATCATCATGATATTTGCTACTTCTCACTTTAGGCTGTGGAGACCTGCCATAATATGCAAATTTGCCATCTTGTCAT
Source organism: Sminthopsis crassicaudata (assembly GCF_048593235.1). Taxonomy (NCBI): domain Eukaryota; kingdom Metazoa; phylum Chordata; class Mammalia; order Dasyuromorphia; family Dasyuridae; genus Sminthopsis; species Sminthopsis crassicaudata. The sequence goes on along the minus strand of NC_133619.1, from coordinate 220,441,475 downwards.
AAAAGTCTGAATGAGCAGTGAGGAATATAGGCAAATAGCTTTTGCATATTTTTAAAATTGAGAAAATCATTATCTCTAACATATTCGTTTATTATGACTTTGGATAAGTCTTAAAACTATCATAGGCTTTGTGGTGGTGTAAACAGGAAACTAAGCTCTCAGGGATCATTCTTTTTCACTGACTGTTTTGGAAATGTTCAGTGCTACAGTCATCTTAAAGAATCTGGCAATTTAGTCTAGTTATGAAAGCTAAATAAACAAGTGTGTATCTTGTGAATCAGTCAAAACAGTATAATTTTATTTGTTCCACCTTCCAACTCCAAACATATGATGGTATGCTGCTAGATATTAAGGCTACTCTCAATTGTTTTTCTCTTAGAACTTGAACTCCTGAAGAACAGACCCGGGTCTCACAAAATTGTGTATTTCATTTAGTTTCACACAGTGCTCTACATAAGCAATTTTGATTATTTGGTAGGCTTTGAAGAACAGTTTCATAGACAGTATAATCCAAGTCTTTTTTTAAAATGGATGCCAAAAACTTAGTCTACATAGTATAAATTAAATTGGACAGTTGAGAAAATGAAAAATTAGAATAGGAAAAGCTTATTCTCCTTACCCCCCAAAAAATTATCTATGAAACTAGTACTATATGGAACACACTTTCAAAATATATATGGAATCTTTGACTATTCCTACCTCCAGACCTACTCATCTCACCTATGATAAGACTCTTAATTACCAAAGTTCCCCCTCTACCCAAAACAAATTTGAAGAGCTAATGATGCTAAATCTTGTACTGTACTTCCTTTGATTTAAATAACTTCCTAGTAGCTTCTGGTTATACTGATATGGCTTCCTGATCAACTAAAGCCATTAAAAATACCCTTTCATTTGGATTTAAGTCTTTCAAATTTGGGAACAGTATGCAAAAATCACTGATACTTGTCTGATTGACCAAACTAATTTCCAAAAAGATAGGACAGGGGCTGTCCCAAGCTAAGTGTTATTTCATTCTTGATAATTATACTTTCTATATTTAGAGCTAAGTAAACTTCATTTTGTTTACTGTTTAATAGTTGATGAGTATCTCATTTCATTTCAAATCTGAACTTAAACTAACAGGCACAGCTGCTAATACTACCACTGGGCATACACAACAAAAATGCCAAAAATAGAAAGGGCTGAATACACTAAGATACTAATAGCAGTATTTTTATGAAGAAAATGAAGAGGGTGATTTGGTAATAGAATGAGTTAATAGATTATTTTATATCCATATAATGGAAAATTATCATATTGTAAGAAACAATAAATATATGAAATTCAGAGAAAGAGGAAGAAGTGTGTGCAGAGTGAAGTAAGCAGAAAACAATATACACTAAAACACTGATCGCAGGATTTTTATGGCAAGAAATATCTAGAAATGAAGAGGGTGACTTGATAACAGAATGAGTTAATAGATTATTTTATATCTATAATGGAAAATTATTATACTGTTTATATATGTTTAGCAGATGAAGGAAAGGGCAGGAATCAAAAGGGAAAGCCTCATTCTAAACTAACTATTAGGTAGAAATAGGGATCTGGTCTGGGAATATTTTCCCCTCCAATTAATTTCTCAGGAGCAGTTCTCCACTACAATACTTGGGAGGTTATACAACTTGCTTACACTACTGGAATTTTTTTTTTTGTGGGGGGAATAGATGGGTGAGTAGGATTTATCCTATAAAAGTTTTTAAACTTTTTTTTTTTGGCTTAATAAAGAGATTGGCATCTTGAAAAACAAAGTACACGATTATCAGTCATCTTATCAGCTGGCTGCTTCATATAACTCTTATAATATACAGAGGGTAGAATTAAAGATTGTTTCCCCCCCACCTCCACCTTCCAGCTCCAGACAGATGATGGTATACTGCTAGAAATTAAGGCTACTTTCAAATGTTTTTCTCTCAGAACTTGAACTCCTGAAGAACAGACCTGTGTCTCACAAAATCGTGTATTTCATTCAGTGTCACACAGTGCTCTACATAAGCAAATACATTTTTGGAATTTATTTGATGGGGTAGGAGGGAAAAGAATATAAAATGAATGCTCTCAGCAATACTTTCACCCCCACCTCTTACACACATACCTTTAATCAAAAGGTATCTCTAACGACATTCTTTTCCACTTCGTAATCCAGCTATTGCTTTGTGGTAGAAAAGAGGAAGAGAGAGGGCAGGGAAAGGAAAAGACAGAAGAAAATAGATCATTAGTAAAAAGTGAAAGCCATTCCAAAGCAATGTACCATCTTAGAAGGAAGGGGAAGAAATTAAAATTTCCAAAGAAGGAATGTTAGAGTGACTTTCTGTTTCTTGACCTCACTCCTCCCAACTTCAAACTTTGTCAGGCAGTTAGTTCTATTATGTCTAATAATTTGCATTGGATTCTCATATTGTTGGTCTCATTATTAGGCTATCGATGCTAATTGACTAAGCACCTCTCAGGCCCCTACTTTGTTCTACCAGGTTGCTTTAGGTTTTTTTTTTAATTTTTACAAAAATTTTATGCATAGGTAATTTTCCAGCATTGACAATTGCAAAATCTTTTGTTTCAACTTTTCCCCTCCTTCCTTCAACCGCTTCCCCCAGATGGCAGGTTGACCAATACATGTTAAGTATGTTAAAGTATAAGTTAAATACAATATATGTATACATGTCCAAACAGTTATTTTGCTGTACAAAAAGAATTGGACTTTGAAACAGTGTACAATTTTGCTTTAGGTTTTATAAGATGATTTTTTAAAAGGTGAGATTTATTTTTTGAGATTGATGAGTCTTGCCTCAGTTTTTCTGACTTAACATTTCTGTGTTTTGAGTTGGATTTTAAAAATTATTTTAAAAGATTGTCAAAAATTCTCTCACAATTAAAATCTAATATTTTAAAATTTCCAATTGTACAATTCTTTTGGCATCTGTGATTTTATAGATTTGTTGAGTCAGTTCAATCATGAACAATTTTTCATGATCCATTTGAGGTTTTCTTGCAAAGATACTAGCATGGTTTGCTATTTTCTTTTCCATTTTTGCAGATGAGAAACTGTATCTGAACTCAGGTCCTCCTGATTCTATTCAGCACTCTATCCATTGTGCCACCTAGCTGCCCACATTAGTATAGCTATGCCCTCCAATAATGCAAATGTAACCCTTATAGACTAAATAGAAACCTCCTATGATAGAACATAAGTTTTTAAGAATATATGGAGTGAGAAACAGCTAGATGGCACAGTGGATAGATATATATATATAGTATTTAATTTATACTCTAACATATTTAACATGCATTGGTCAACCTGCCATGGGGGGGGGGGGAAGGAGGGGAAAAATTAGAACAAAAGGTTTAGCAATTGTCAAATTGTCAATGTTGTAAAATTACCCATGCATATATCTGGTAAATAAAAACTATTAAAATATAAAAAAAATGAAAAGAAAAAAAAGAAATAGAAAGGTAAATCAGTGGAACAAAGTAGACTTACAATTTCCAACAGCAAATAAACATAGTAATCATGTATTTGACAAGTGTAAAGATAAGTTTTGGGGTTAAGAATTCATAATTTGGTAAAAATTTGTTAGGATTCATTAATAATGAGGTGATTCAGACCAGTTGCAATAGTCTTGTGATGAAGAAAGCCATCTGCACCCCAAAGAGAAGACAGTGGGAACTGAATGTAGACCAAAACATAGTACTTTCCCTCTTTTTGTTGTTTGCTTACATTTTGTTTTCTCTTTCATTTTTTTTCCTTTTTGATCTGATTTTTCTTGTACAACATGATATTTGTGGAAATATGTATAAAGGAATTGCACATGCCAACAGGAGGATGGGGTGGGGGAATGGAGGGAAAAAATTAGAACACAGGGTTTTGTAGGGGTGAATGTCAAAAATTATCCATGTATATATTTTGAAAATAAAAGGCTATAATGAAAAAAAAAACTTATTGGGAAAACTGCAAAGCAGTCTGACAGAAATTGGGCATAGATCAATATCTTACACAATTTATCAAGACAAGATCAAAATGGATACATGATCTAGATATAGGTCATATAAAGAAAGATATCACAGGAAAATTTGAAGAACATGAAAATATTACCTGTCAGATTCATAGATGATGAATAATTAATGATTGAACAAGAGATAGAGAGCAGCATGATATATAAAATGGATAGTGTCTATTATATTAAATTTTAAAAGTTTTCTATAAATAAAACAAATGTAGGCAAGATCAGAAGAAAGCAGAAAATTGGGGGGTTATGGACAGATTCTCAGATAAAGGTCTTATATGTCAAATATATACAGATATATAAAATGGAAGAAATCAAAACAATTTATAGTCATGTGAAAAAATGTACTAAATCATTTTTGACTAGAGAAATGTAAATTAAAACAACCTTGATATATTATTTTATACCTGTAATAGTTGCTAAAATTTTGAAGGTGAAAGCTCAAAAGTTAGAGATGTGGAAAACTTGGGACACTGATTCATTGCTGGTGGAACTGTGAATGGATTCAACCATTTTGGAAAGCAATATGGAATTATGCTCAAAGAGTTATTAAAGTACCTCTCCCATTTGACCCAACAATACTATTACTAGATTTGTTTCCCAAGATGATTAGAGGAAAATGAAAATAATTTATACATTCTAAAATATGTATAGCAGCTTTGTGAATGCAAAAAAACCCTAAAACTTGCAGGAATGTCCATTAATTGAAGAAGACTGAAAAGTTGTAGTAGATGGTTGCAATGAAATACTACTATGCAACAAGAAATAATGAACTCAATGATCTTAGAAAACATGAATAGACTTGCATGAAATAATGAAGTGCAAAATAAACAGAATCAAGAGAATTTTATATACAGTAATAACAGGAATAGCAAGTTGTACACAAAAAATTTGACACTTCATATGCAAATTTTTTTTTTACTGTTCTACATTGTTAGGCAAATGCTTGTTTTATTTCTTAAGTTCAGAATAAAACAAATAAAAATTTCAAAAATGGACCATGAATTCAGAACTAGAATGGACCTGAGAGTTCCTTATATCTAGGCCTTTGATTTTATAGTTGAGAAAAATGAGACTTAGAAAGATTACTTGATTTGCCTAACATTCCACAGGTAAATCGAACACATTGGGGAAAATTTCAGCAGAGTCTAGCTTTGAACCCAACTCTTCTGACTCCTGATCTAGTGTTGTTTTCTTTGTATCTTGCTGTGTTTTGTGACTAAAAAATTCATTAGCAAGAAATCAATCTAGTGATGATTATTTCTGAATTTAATTAAATGTCCTCAAGTGACTGAAATATGCCTCTTACTAGGGCTATATTCAAAAACCTTGCCAGCTTCAAAGTATCCACCAATGCTTTATTTTGCTCAATTAATTAGTATTTCTTAAATACATAATATATACAAGACATCATATAGATTCAATGAATGCTTCCTCACAAGAACCTAATACTTTAATGTATACTTTACAAAATTGTGGCGTTTCTTTCCATATGTTCTACTTTCAAAGAGAAAAAAAGACAAATAATGTTACTTTTTCATAATACATTTTTATGGTGCCTTTTTTTTTTTTGTTGGACATATTCATTCTGGAAAAAATACAAGAAATTTCATATAAAACACTAACTAAAGTTTTGTACAGTTCTTAGACATGAACCAAATCACTTTCTCTTCCTTCCTTTCTCTGTCTCTTTTTTGTCTCTCTCCATCTCTCAATCCTTCCCCAATAGAAATTTGTTGTAGTATTCTTAAAATGTGTAGAGTAAACTGAGTTTTGTCAGATCAACTAAGACCCAGCTTCATTTCTTTTTCAGAAAAGGAAAAAATAAACAAATCTTCCCCTTTGTTACTAGGTCACCACAAGAATGTGAGTTGATTCAGCTGAGTGTGTTTTTAGCACTATCTTTAGAATCTAGTTTGGTGGTCCTTGCTTGGAGCCAGACTTCTCTTGTTAACTCGAAGCTGTTTTGGCAGAATGTTAAATGGCTGTTTTATTATTCTTCATATTTTGTGAAAGATATTTTAAAGTTAACTACTTACTTTTTCAGTGATTTTTTGGTACTAGTTTCCTTCTATCTATCTGTGTTAATGACATATATTATCAGTATGAATCGGCTAAAAAGTGTTTTCCTAAGATATTAGAGAAAAAGCTTAGTTTCAAGTTGGCACTATTAATTGAATGTCATTTAACTAAAAGAACAAAATAGAATTGTAATTTAAGTAAACACAGTTTCTCAGAGACTTAATTCTAAGTTCTCATGTTTTACAAGAGAAAAGATCAGTATGATACTCTACAGAAAATCATACAATTGAAGATATTTCTTACAGTATTTTTTTTCCTAAAAATTTACAGTAAAAACCATTGTGGGGTTTTTTCCCACATGAGCTTAGAAAGCACTTGCAACAGCTAATACAAATGTTTCTTAACAAAATGTAAACTGTAAGGACATTCTTTTTTCTACTTCTTTTTTTTTTTTTGGTCTTCATACTCTCAGTGCACAGAGCTTTGTACATAGTAGGCTCTTTAAAATGCTTAATGAATTGAAATGGATTATTTCCATTAAAATTTTCACCATACATTAAATTATAATTTGTTTCCATAGTTGTTTCCTAGCTTTAAGAAAAAAATCTCTCATAGAAATGCCAGTGTATTTGAAAGCTAGTCAAAAACTCATGCATGAAAAATTCACCTCTGGCGTAAAACTAGAAAGACAAAGTGATGACTTATGAAGGTTTTAAGCCAATATGAATAGGCTTCAAATAAACTTGCTGCTTTAACCATAAGTAGACTATAAAAAACGAATGCTTCCTCATCATATATTAGAAAAGATATACAATTTAGAAGAATACAACTTAGAAACCCTGTATTCCTTGGACATAAAGACATTGTTGTATTTGAAATTCATTGTATTTAATCAAATCATGTTTTCAAATAACCAAAATGTCTTTACATCCAAGGAATGCATTCCAATTCAATAGAAAGTTAAAATAGAAGCTAAACTTAGGAGGAATTTTTTGTTGGTAATATGTTTATGATAAATACACTCTTACTTGGCTTTTAAAATGACATGAGCTCAAACACTTTCAAATCATCCCTAAGTAGTACCTCCTCAAAAGCAGGAACCATTTCATAGTTCTCTTTGTAATATTTCCCCTAGTCTACTCTTCACAGTAAATACTCAATAACATTTTTACTGAATTACTGAATGAATGAATATTAACTTGTTCAATGAAGAATCTTAAAACTGTGTCCATTTATCCCAGCAAAATGCCACTCTCAAGATGCATTTTTGGGATGAAAATACATTGAATTAGATCATAAACTAGTTTTGTCTGGTCATCTTGCTTATTTATACTAGCATGTTCCAAAATGAATCAGCACTTCCAGAGAACAGCAAAGGCCATGAACAATGATTCTGAGATTACTTCTGCTTTGAACTAGATATTTTATTTTTTTACTACTTGTAACCTACTCAAAGTGTCATTTGGGGTCAAAATGGCTTTAAAAGGCAATGATGAGCAAAGTTGTATCCCTGACCATAGGAGGCCATGGTATGACTCAAAGGATATAAGATCATCTGATCAAAACATAGGAAGAACCCTACATTTCATCCTTCCTTCAATCATAGAGACTGTCTCCACTATAACTATCCTACCACCCATCACCAATTATTACCCAATATTTCCCCACTTCTTTGGTTGTATAACATCCAATTGCCTGCCTTTCTGCTGTTGCATGGGACCCTCGGGGCAATTATGAACTAAACTCATTCCTGAGGAATCTGCACCAACAGTTATATAAATGCTATTTGGGAAAATTCCTCTCTTCCCTCCTACTCCAATGTACCTACACCCTGACCCCTTACAACATTTCATTGCTGCAGCATGCATCTTTTGGCTGGCTATATATATACTCTTCTTATCTGTCTCTGAACTTTGGAGAAATTACTGATAAGGAATAAATACCTTTGCCTCACTCTTGGTTTGCATATAATTGAGTGAGTCTCACAGTATGAGGAGGTATGGAAATAACCTGTATGGAGGATTTCATTACTTGCCTTTTCCCAAAAACCTAAACTCATTCTTATGACCTCTCCTATTTCCATACAGGGCAACACTATCCTTCCAGTGGCTTGGGGCTGCAAGTACCTCTAGTACCATCCTGGATTTCTCACTCTTTCTTATCTTATCTATCCTCTCAGTAGTCAAATTGTTATTTATATGTCCACATATTTCTTGCATATGCCTCCTCTTTATTCACATAGCCATCATCTTAATTCAGGCCTTCATTATCTCTTGTCAACTAACCTGCTAACAGTTCTTTCTGCCTGATTTTCTCCCATCTGCAATACATGCTTCATACAGGTTCCAAAATAATTCATTCAAAGCGCAAATTTGACCATGTCACTTTCCTAGTAACTGTCGTAGCTCTAAATTGACATGAGGATTCAAGTATTATAATTCACATGATTATTAGGACAATGGAACATGTGCATAATTTGTAAATAAGTAAGTGAACACATATTGGAAACGTGTAATTTTCTTGCTTTTTTTGATAGAGAGATAATAGATTTTTAAAATTAATTTTATAATTATAATTTTTTTGACAGTACATATGCATGGGTAATTTTTTTTACAACATTATCCCTTGCACTCACTTCTGTTCCGAATTTTCCCTTCCTTCCCTCCACCCCCTCCCCTAGATGGCAGGCAGTCCTAGTGTAATTTTCTTTAATTGGCTAGATGTCAATCAAAAAAGTTTGGAGACCACAGATTTAAAGGCAAAAAAATTTGAACAAGCTAAAGTATTATGCTTCTGTTCCTCAGAAGAGCCATTATTGCCATCATTTAGAAAAAAAATAAAAGTAGTTTTTATTTACCAGATATATGCATGGGTAATTTTACAACATTAACAATTGCCAAACCTTTTGTTCTAATTTTTCCCCTTCCCCCCCACAGATGGCAGGTTGACCAAGACATGTTAAATATGTTAAAGTACAAATTAAATACAATATATGTATACATGTCTAAACAGTTGTTTTGCTGTAAGAATCAGACTTTGAAATAGCATACAATTAGCCTGTGAAGACAATCCAAAATGCAGATTGCCATCATTTTTCAAAGTTCACAAGATATATATGGTAATCAAAGTTCACTTTTGTGAACTTTGAACTAATATAATAAATAGCAAAGAGCAAAGGCTTAAAGGATATACATGTTCCATCCAAGTATTTTGTCTAAATTAATATAAGGTGGTTTTGTTTCTTTTAGGGTTTTTTCTTTTTTTTTTTTTTTTAGTCCATTGCTTTTCACTGAAGAGACTGGTGTATTGGGTCCAAATGCTTGTAGTAATTGTGTATGTACATATAGCCATAGTCCAAGAAAAATACAACCTTTTAGCTTCAAGGAGTATAGAAGAGAATCTAGTAAAGCAGAATTCCTGGTTCATCTCTATTTTGGGTGTGCACTGAAAATTCATAGAGTTCCCCTGATTTTTCTATTTAAAAACATTACAAAATGAAGATACATTAATTAAATCTGATTTCTCTTTTAGCCATTTGTAGAGATAAGATTATTATTAATAGTTTTATGAAGAGTTTAAAAATCTCCCCATTAGAAGCTATTCCCTCTACCACTAGGCTGGAGACATTTCTTTTCTTTTTTTTTTTTTTTTATTCATTTTTCCAAATTTTCCCCTCCCTCCCTCCACTCCCTCCCCCCGATGACAGGTAATCCCATACATTTTACATGTGTTACAATATAACCTAGATACAATATATGTGTGTAAATACCATTTTCTCGTTGCACATTAATTATTAGCTTCCGAAGGTATAAGTAACCTGGGTAGATAGACAGTAGTGCTAACAATTTACATTCACTTCCCAGTGTTCCTTCTCTGGGTGTAGTTGTTTCTGTACATCATTGATCAACTGGAAGTGAGTTGGATCTTCTTTATGTTGAAGATATCCACTTCCATCAGAATACATCCTCATACAGCATTGAAGTGTACAGCGATCTTCTGGTTCTGTTCATTTCACTCAGCATCAGTTGATGTAAGTCTCTCCAAGCCTCTCTGTATTCCTCCTGCTGGTCATTTCTTACAGAGCAATAATATTCCATAACCTTCATATACCACAATTTACCCAACCATTCTCCAATTGATGGACATCCATTCAACTTCCAGTTTCTAGCTACATCAAAAAGAGCTGCCACAAACATTTTGGCACATACAGGTCCCTTTCCACTCTTTAGTATTTCTTTGGGATATAATCCCAATAACAGCAATGCTGGGTCAAAGGGTATGCACAGTTTGATAACTTTTGGGGCATAGTTCCAAATTGCTCTGGAGACATTTCTTTCAGCCCACTGCTACTTTCAAACCATACCTAAATCATTGTTCTTCAATGACCTTCCTTGTTTTAATGATAAGATCATTCACTGCCATCACCTTCTCCCTGTTTTTGTTGTCATCTATTTACCTTCCCAGCTTCATCAATTCAAAGTTTTCCTTTACACCCCACTTTTCACCATAATTTTTGGATATTTTGGAATATTGACATTCCCTTAAAAAATCTGACCACACAATACTTCAACTCCAACAACTCAAATGACCTTCTTAATTCCAGTGCAACTAAACAGTATAATTACACCTCAGATACCCAAGATTTGTGTTTCTGAAATAGTAGATATTCTATCATTAATCTATCTCTCCCATTTCCCAATTCATTTTAGATACTCTTTTTCCTTCTCATTATCTCCAATCCATTGGTTTATTTCTTTTCTCTCAGTCAACCTCAGTTTATACTGACCCAACTTTAATTCTATATTTGTTATTTCATTATTTCCCTAGCTACTTTACTACAATCTCTTGTTCTTCTCACTGTTCATTTAACTGCCTTCTTCCCTTTGTGAACAGTGTTATTAAAAGAAAATAAGTAGGACCAGAAAATGAACTCAATTATTCACATGCCCAGAGTGAAGAATACCAAGTGAGAGTCTGAAGTCTGCACTTGTGTCTTCAAAATATTAAAAGTATAAATGTGTTAGGTAGATGCTCAGTAAAAGATGCACTAAAAAGAATAGGTGGTAATTGTATAGGGTGTAAGACAGTTTTTATTTGTCATAATATAGTATTTGAGGAAAGCATTCACATAATATTGTGAGTCTTTGAAATATTGAAAGTAAAAAAATTTCAGTTTAAAAGTAAACTTTAGTTTATTATCCTTGGCTTCATGTGATAGTTATATCTTGATGTCAAGATATCTTAATATTCTTTCTTAATGTGATATTGTAACTATATATTCATGCCTTCCCTATATTGAGTTTTCTAATATAGCCAGAAAGTTCACTTGACAATCACAGGTATAGATTTAATAGAAAATGCTTTTCAAATAGTATCCAATGATTATTTCTTATTGGTTGATTACTACAATGAGTGGGGGAGAAGTGAGAGAGATATAAAGAAATAAAAGTGAAGTAATACTTTTCAAAGAAATGCTAAAAATTCTAACTGGTCCTTCACACTTTGCGTTAGCACCAAATAAATATTCCCCCTTCCAAACCAGTTCATTGAATTATGGGTATGTTTGGCACAAAGACTACCATTCAATTTATTTATTTGAAAAATGAGTTAATGTTACTGGGTTGGTATAAAACAAGTTGGATGAATCTTTCATTTTTTAAAGTAGATTTTTGGTGTCTGCTAAAGAAAACTCTTTCCAAGCTAGATGTCAATACTTAGACATGGCAATATGGGAGAAAAGTGAATATTGACTATTTAACATTGTACTTGTAATTTTCTGTTGTCTCCAGAAACTGCCAATCGCTCTCTGGGAGGAGATCTGCTGTCTCAACTCAATCTCCCAGCCAGACTCTCCTTCCTCCAGAGAGCCACTCCAACTCTGGCCCAGACAAGACTCTCCCCTTGCTCAATCGTGTCTTCTTTTATCCTCCCAGAGAATGGGCGTGGGATAATGTGGGAAGATTACTTCTACCAATGAACATGCTCCTTTTAAACATTAAGCTCCTCCCCAGAAATTCAAAGGGGTAAAACTCCCTTTAAAGGCCAGAACTAGAGAATTGTTAAGTACTGACTTAGCACTTAGTAAGAACCTAACATCTCTCCCTTTCTTTTGATTTAGAACATAGGGTGGTCATGACCTTGAAACATAAATCCATCAATATGGGAGGCATTACACATAATTACATAGATTACATAAACACATAGTAACATAGTAACATAATACATACTAGAAGTATGTAACAAATAATATGATCAAATAATCATAAATTGAGAATTTATAAATGTCCATAAGTCCATTGTTCATTAGTCTCATCTTGTGTTAGGAAATCCAATGATTCCTGCTGGTTTTAAAGTTCTTTAACAGTCTTTTTATTAGCCAAGGTCTTTCAGTGTCAGATGTTTCTTAGATTTTCTCCTTTGTTTTGAGGTTTTTCTCTTTTTCTGTCTCTCTCCAGGTGCTTGTTGCCACCCATCTGTTTCGTTCTTCATCTGTTTCCTTTTGTCTGTTAAAATATAAGCAAACCCTCTCTCCCAGGCAGTTAACCTATCTAATTTCCTTCTATTTACCATTTTCTAAATCTCTTCTCATCATCTGGCAATTACATTGGAGTTGTTTGCACTGGACACAGCCCTGTTGGTTTAAAGGGCCTGTATTCTCCCCAAGTGTAATACATTTTTGCAATCTGATTGCCTTTCGGCTGACTTATCAGGTAATCACTTTCTGCCATGTGATTGCTTTTCTGCTGGTTGATCAAATCAGAGTCTTGACCTTCTGAAGGCTCTTTGGGTGTAACCTCAGTTGCCATCATGCCCTACCTATCCTTTGATTGATATCTTGGAGCTGGGCCCCACTTCTCATTTCCCTGGGTCAATCTGCATTCTGAGGCCCAGTGAAAGCCTTTGTGACATTTTGGACATGGAGTTTTAGGTCTTCTTTCACCCTGTATTCTCACTCTATCTCCATATCTACATTGAGCTCTTAGATGTCCAATTTTTCCACATTGAAAACATCGCTGAGTTTCTCTAGAAGTCCCTTGCCAGGAGGGACCCTGTCTTTCATGTTCATAATAGTCTGGGTGTAAAAAGCATTTGTTTCCACTGTAGCACATCGTCTTATGATCTCCTCTTAAGGAGCATCTTTGTCTAATCTCCATATAATTCTTTTGCAAATCTCATTGGCATTTTCCTTAGCCAGATGTCTGGTCTTTATTTCTGTAGCTGCATTTTCTCCAATAGTTCTTTTGACAACAGTTTGCAAACGTCCCACAAAATCCCCAAAAGGTTCATTGGGACCTTGCTCTATTTTAGTGAAAGCCTCCCCCCCAATCTTTCTGTCCAGGGAGGGAACTCCAAGCTTTTATTGCAGCCTTAGCAATTTGCTCATACACTGTCATGGGATATTTAACCTATTCTGAATTCTCTTCAGAGTGACCTTCACCAGCTAATTGCTCAAAAGTGTATTGTGTATTAACTCCTATTTCCAAATTGCATCTGACTTGGATTTTACATAATTCATGAAACTCCGCAAGCCACAATGTTTTGTCCAAGTTCTAGACATGTCCTTGCTATGGATTTCCAATCATTCGGGGTTAGGACTTCATAAGACAAACCATCTAGTAACATTTTAACATAAGCTGATGTAGCCCCATAAAGGGTACAACCTTTTTTCAAATCTTTAATTTTATTCAAATCTAAAGGTGCATATCTTCTCCTTTTTTGACCTACAGAGTCAATATCTTCAATCACAGGATATGCATGTATAAAATCACTTATATCCTGTCCTTCTCTCATCTTCCTTTTCCCCAAGAATGACCCTTAGATTTCCATATCCCAAGACAGTAGTAGATTTTGTTTTTTAAGCCTTTGACCTGAGATGTGCATTATTCAATAAACATCATCTATTAAACATCTACTTACTATATATAGAACAGTGTCCTGGCAGCTGGGGAAAATTCAAAGTTTAGATAAGATCACTGCCTTCAAGAAGCACAAAGTCTAGTTGGAATTAAGAGAACAAATGTAGATAATTATAGTACACTATATTACATAATAAATTTATTGTAGAATGCATTATAGAATTGAAAACAAAGTGTTCTCTACATGGAAAAAAGTCATTATTGATTGGTTAGAGCAGGAAAGTCTTCATGGAGAAGATAACATTTGCAGGAATCACTGTTAGTAGAAGGAATCTAATCAAGTTTAATCATCAAACATTCTATATATCTAAATATGTGGCCATATCATGAAACAGTTCCTTGTGATATTATTGAAATTAATTCCTAGCAGAGCTTTCCAATTCTTCTTTCTTTTCATCCTGTCCTTTATATTACCAGAATAATCTTTATGGTTACATCATTCCTCAATTAAAAAGTTTTCATTGAATCCTTGTTGCCTAATGAGTCAAGTTTGAACTCCATGTGGCAAGTAAGGTTCTACACAACCTTGCTGAATAGATATGAGACATGTGAAAGAGTAGAGTCAAAGAACAGGTTTAATAACTTTGTTTTGTTATGCTCTCTGTATTTGCAGTTCTGGTTGAGAAATTCAAGTAGAAGTGTTTTCGCTAGTTTGTGATACAGGCCCCAACTTCAGAATAGAAATCAGGCCTGAGAATCATCAGCACAAAAATGGTAGTAGAAGTCAAACTCAAAAGAAAAACAATTGTGACTCACCAATGGCAATATCCTATAAGTCTCTACACCTTTTGCCCTTGGGATTATTTGCAATTTTGAATTTTCTGAGTTCATGTTTTTGTCCAAATAATATTTTTTAGAAGCCTAATACTTCTTCAAAGTGCTTGATAGGTAATATGAAAAGTTTAGCATTGTGAAATCTAGTTATTTCTTGTTTGTAGAATAAATTAAACATATATAGTATAGAAATGAATTTATTTCAATTTAAAATATCTCATTCCAGTAATCCAAAATGGATAATAATAATAACAGTAATAGCTAGCATTTATAGATAGATCAACAGATGTAGCATTAAGTTTTACAAAATATTTTACATATTATCTCATTTGACCTTCAAATGAGGATCAATTTGTTTTGGGTAGGTTATTAATATCCCCTTTTTTACAGTTGAGGAAACTGAGAGTTGGCAACTTGCCCAGATAAACACAATAAGTATCTGAAGCAGAATTTGAATCCAGATATTTCTGAATACAAGTCTAGCATTTTAGTCAATGTACCACCTAACTGCCTAGAAAAAGGGTTTTTCTTTAGAAATAATGTGGTAGAAAAGGGTTATAGAGAGAAGATTCTAATCTTGGCCTTGTTACTGATTTGCTTTATGATCCTAAACAGACCACTTAACTTTCCTGTACCCTGGGGTTTCTTATCAGGACTTCAGAGATAATAATTCAAGACTCATCTCCTCTGAGTACTGTGAGGAACAGTACATAAAATGAGTGTAAAGCACTTTACAAATGACTAGGCTCTATAGAAATATTAAATCAACCATACAAATAGAGAATTACAGCTCATTTGTGGTTAGTGGTTCTTGGCTCTGCAGTTTTTATATGCCTGAAGTCATTGTATGAGAGTAGAGAAGGAAAAAAAAAATAGTCTAAAGGAAAACGAAATATGGTCTATTAAAAACTAATATTGAAGATGAAATGTTTCAAGTTATGTTCTAGTACAGGAAGATCCTTCAGTGACAATTTAATTATCATTACTCATCTTTGGGTTGACTATAAAAATATCAATGCTTCATGGGTGACTCAATTTGATTCAGTGAACCTCTATTAAGTGCCTACTATGTGCCAAATCAAGGATGACTCAATTTGATTAAGTGCCTACTATATATTATATACTGTATCAGGTGCCTAGGTACAAAAATGAAAGTCTCTGGGAATTCATGATCAGCATATCTTAGGAAAGAGTCCTGGAAAATTGCAAATCTCTTCATAAATGCATGCAATTATTATTAACCATTCCACATCCTTGGTCCATCATCTCAATCCCAGAGCTTTCTCTAAGGACCTGGAGTCAGATGGAGTTCACCTGATAATAGATCTGTGATAGAGGACCAGAGGACAAGGTACTTCCCATGAAAGACAGTTGTCATCCTTCCTCATTTGGCTTTAACAGTTTACTAAGTTTTCAGGATATAATTCAGTAGTTTGCCTTTTTAGATAATTTAAGATAATTCTCCCTTACCACTTTTAATTATGGGTAGGAGAATCTGAACTTTGCATGTGAGTTAATAATCAGTATCCCCTGACAAATATTAATCACTTAGGGGTTGATATGTTGATAGTGATGATGTGTAGAGGAATCCTGTTTAGGGAGAGGTTGGGCTGGCATTAGGCAGTATAAAGCCCTTCATTTTATAGGGGGGAAGGAACTAAAATAACTTATTTAGATAAATAAAATTTTGAGGAGATATATCTATTTAGATCAGTTATGCTCAGGAAAATATCATCTGTTCTAAAAGTACTTTTTTGAACATTTTCTCTTCTGGTGAGTTGCTATTGCCAATTGTATTCTGAATTTTTTTTTTCTTGATGCTCTCTCTATCTCTGTCCCCTCCTTTTCACTCTCTCTTTTTCTCTTTCTTTCTGTCTCTGTCTCTCTCTATCTTTTTCTTGCTGTGTCTCTTTCTGTTTCTCTTTCTTTCCTTCCTTCTTTCTCTTTCCTTCCTTCCTTCCTTCCTTCCTTCCTTCCTTCCTTCCTTCCTTCCTTCCTTCCTTCCTTCCTTCCTTCCTTCCTTCCTTCCTTCCTTCCTTCCTTCCTTCCTTCCTTCCTTCCTCTCTCTCTCTCTCTCTCTTTCTCTCTCTCTCTCTCTCTCTCTCTCTCTCTCTCTCTCTCTCTCTCTCTCTCTCTCTCTCTCTCTCTCTCTCTCTCTCTTTCTCTCTCTGTCTCTCTCTATATAAAAAGAGAGACAGAGAAAGAGAAAAAGAGTCTCATTTTTCTGTGTAATATCTCCATGAAACATGCAAGAAGACCTCACCCTTATTTCACTCTTCAAGATTCTCAAAGAACTTTTTTATTTTTTTAATAAAACTTAGGGAAGTCCTGAGGGTATTGTTTCCCCCATTTTACAAATGAGGGACTACATATAATTGAAGAGCCTTAACTTGTCAAAGGTCAGATAGCCAAGAAGTGTCCCAGCTAGGATTTGAAGTTAGGTATACTACATTTATATAGTCCTTTTTCCGGATAATCATCCTTGAAGTGCAGAGACATGAGAAAGTCTATTGAAGTCAGCTCAGTGAGTTGGTCAATACAAAAGCCTATGCTCCAAGCCCTTTGACTTCTATTTATTCCTATATGAAACAATTTACATTAAATAATTTCCCTACAAGATTGTTAAGAATTTTGGAGAGGGTAGATAGTCCAAAAAGTCTTGGGGTTGGTGTAAAGAGAAACTTGGATTTTAGTTCTGGTTATGTTTCTTAAAATTAATGAGGCCTTCCTTGGGCCCTACATTTAATCCCTCACAGCCTCAATTTCCCGATCTATAAAATAAAGATAATGCTTATCTTGACAAGCAGGATTGCGTAGGACATAGAAGGCCAAAATTAGCATAAAGAAGATTTGAGTTTGAGTCCAATCTCTAACATATATTGGCAAAATAATTGTAGGTATATCACTAAAGCTGTCAATGTTCCAAACAATTATTTAAGATAGTAAGTTTTAGAAGAAAGTGATTGTATTAGTAAAATGAGTTTCTTCATTAGGAGTGTCCAGTACCCAAGAAATCATACTTGTGGGCCAAAAGAAGTTTAAGGATTATATCTTCTTCAATGGAAAGAGTTTCCATTCCAGGATACAAAACAACTAGGACAAAAACCAATTAAGGCAACATGTCCCACAGGACTATCAAGAGAAAATCTTCTTGTGAAAGTTAGAAGTCATTATCTGAAAAAAAAAGGCTTGTTTTATAGTTATTACTATTTCTTTTGACATGAAAATTCATTGATCTTTGGATAATCATAAACAAATGTTATTTTAATAAGGGTAAATAGAGGGACAGGTTGCACAAATATCATCATTCTTATTGCAATTGTGTCTGTGTGACATATTACCAGCTCTGTGTTGGTTTTGTGAGGACTGAGTAAGAAAGAACATGTTCTCAAAAAACTCACTTTATCTTTGACCCAATAAGCTGCTTTGTGAAATCTGAGTCATCAGCTTGGGGTTGCCCTGTGAGAAAGAGCCAGGAAATGATAAACAATATAAATGATGGAATCCAAATGGAAATGGTAGTGTTCAGGGAGATATTGCCTTCCCAAGAGGCAAATGGGATACAAATGTTTATCTTTGACTACGTGCATGCAGTACGTGGACATCTCAGTTACAGACTCAATGTACAGTTATGTCATGTTACATTCATCTTTTCCTTTCCCAGCTTTATGGTGCCAGTGACCCAATATGATTAATAAACATGCTGATTTCCACTCAGTACAAAAAGTAGATTTCCAACAACAGGTGATAGCTTTTCTTTTTTATTTTTCATTAAAGCTTTTTTATTTTCAAAACATATGCAATAGATAATTTTCAACATTCACCCTTGCAAAACCTTGTGTTCCAAATTTTTCTCTCTCCCTTCCTCCTACACCCTTCCCTATATGGCAAGCAATCCAATATATGTTAAACATGTGCAATGTTTCTATATATATTTCCACAATTATCATGTTGCATAAGAAAAATCAGATTGAAAAGGAAAAAATGAGAAAGAAAATGCAAAAAACAACAAATAGTGAAAATATTATGTTGTGATTCACACTCAGTTCCATCAGTCCTTTCTCTGGGTGCAGATGGCTCTCTTCATCACAAGACCATAATTTAGGTCCATATATATAGAGAGTGGCTAATTTACATAATTTCTTATTCAGTGTTAATGGAGAGATATTTTCCCTTTCACATGCAGTTGATCTACAAAGAAAAGTCAGCTTATTCAGAGCAGATGAACACACAGTAAAATGTAGAAAGTAGAAAGTAAATGAAATTTGTTTTAAAAAATAAAAAATCATTTAAGGAGAAATAAGAAAATTAGATTTGTCATTGGTAACAAATGAAAATTCCTTTTTTTCATAATCAAAAAAATCAAAATTTAATTTCATAATCAAAAGCCATGTCTTCAGTATATTTTAACAGAGAATCTTTGAATCTTAGAGGTATCCCTTTCCTAAGCAGTATTCTTCTCATCACTATCAATACATTAATGATTCAGATATCAAATATCAAATAATACAAAGGAAATTTTCTTTCCTATGTAATTTTCCTATTCTTCAAAGGAGGCTTATGTCATACTTTAAAATTTTTATTTTTGAAAATTTTATTAATGTATTTGTTTTATAATATAGTCATTTCTTTGATTAGTTCAAGACAACCCTAAATTGAACCCAATCATGTAGGGGAGGAAGCATTTATTATGTGCTCATTGTGTGCCAGGTACTGAGCATAATACAACATTTTTGTAAGATTCATTTTAGTCTTACAATAACACAGACAGATAGGAACTATCATCATTCCCATTTTTGCAGTTGTGGGCACAGAGGTAGAGTGTAAATAACTTGTCCAGAGTCACACAGGTACTAAGTGTCTGAGACTAAATTTGAACTCAGTTCCTCCTGATTCCAAGCCCATTGGAATGACCTAGCTGGAATCATCTTCCACTTGTAACCTCATTGCCTCTGACAAAGAAAACAGTTAAAACAACAAATACAAGCACCATTACTGATAAAATAAACAGCACTCTGCTTCCTTTTCTATCAAGATCAGGGAGTTATATTTTACTATCTATTCTAAACTAATGTTTGTTTTTTGCTGAGGAAATTGGGGTTAAATAACTGGCCCAGGGTCACACAGCTAGGAG
Organism: Sminthopsis crassicaudata; assembly: GCF_048593235.1. Lineage (NCBI taxonomy): Eukaryota > Metazoa > Chordata > Mammalia > Dasyuromorphia > Dasyuridae > Sminthopsis > Sminthopsis crassicaudata. The sequence goes on along the minus strand of NC_133619.1, from coordinate 220,421,589 downwards.
ATATTAAGTGTGTAAATCCAGGTTTGAACTCATGTCCTCCTGACTTCAGGGCTGGTGCAGTGGATACACTGCTCTATCTAGCTGCCCCAAACTAATGGATTCTTGAAAACAGAAATAATGCTTATTTTTAATAGATGTCATAATATCACAGAAGTATGTGGCTATTAAAAATATATATATATCCGCATTTGTACATTTATATAAATATTTTCTTCAAAGTATTCACCCTGTTCTGATAAAGACCTCATTTCTAAAATATGTAGAGAATTGACTCAAATTTTTAAGAATTCAAGCCATTTTTTCAATTGATAAATGGTCAAAGGATATGAACAGATAATTTTCAGATAAAGAAATTGAAATCATTTCTAGTCATATGAAAAGATGCTCTAAATCATTATTGGTCAGAGAAATGCAAATTATGACAATTCTGAGATACAACTACCCACCTCTCAGATTGGCTAAAATGACAGGAAAAGATAATGATGAATATTGGGAAGGAATGTGGGAAAACTGGGACACTAATACTTTGTTGGTGGAATTGTGAACAGATTTAGCCAATCTGGAGAGCAGTTTGGAACTATGGCCAAAGAGTTATCAAACTGGGTATACCTTTTGATCCTGCAGTGTTACTACTGGGCTTATATCCCAAAGAGATCTTAAAGGAGGAAAAGGGACCCACATGTCAAAAATGTTTGTGGCAGCCCTCTTTGTAGTGGCAAGCATTCTGCCTCCATCAGTTGGAGAATGGCTAAATAAGTTATGGTATATGAATGTTATGGAATATTATTGCTCTAAATAAAACGATCAGCAGGATAATTTCAGAGATATCTGGGGAGACTTCCATGAACTGTTGCTAAGTAAAATGAGCAGAAGCAGGAGATCATTGTACACAGCAACAAGAAGATTATACAATGATCAGTTTTGATGAAAGTGGCTCTCTTCAACAATGAGATTCAGATTCAGACCAGTTCCAATGATTTCATGATGAAGAAAGCCATCTACACCAGATAAAGGACTATGGAAACTGAATGTGGTTCACAACATAGCATTTTCACTCTTTTTGTTGTTGTTTGCTTACATTTTATTTTCTTTTTCCATTTTTTCCAGTTTGATTTGATTTTTCTTGTGCAGCAAGATAATTGTATAAATATGTATTTATATTAAACTTAACATATATTTCTACCATGTTTAACATATATTAGACAACGCCATCTAGGGGAGGGGGGGAAGGGGGAGGAAAATTGGAACACAAAGTTTTGCAAGGTTAATGTTGAAGAATTATTCATGCATATGTTTTGAAAAATAAAAAGCTTTAATAAAAAAAAAGAAAAAAAACAAAATATTCACACTGGAAAGGTATTAACTTGTTTTAAAGGCTTGCTCAAAACCTTTTTGAAGTTTGTGAGGACAATAGAAAGGATGGAACATTGGAACAGTCTTCAGAGCTCTTGGTTCAAATGCCAGTTTTATTAGCATTTTATACATATCTTATGCATTTTGGCAAGTCATTTAAATACTTTTCAATTTTCTCACCTTTAAAGTAAAGGGAATGTACTAGTCCCATCTGTCTCTAAAACCTATACTCTTTTAATAACAATGGGAGCTTTTTATATGTTGACATAAGAAAATCAATCTCATCTTATTTTCGGACCTATTTAAAATAGAAACAACAATGCCTATAAACTAGTACCACACATTTTATTCAATACTCTGTGTTTTGAGATTGTTTTAGCTATTTAAAAAATCCAATATATCCTCAAAAGATGAAGATTAGCCATCAATAATGATTATACACACACACACACACACACACACACACATATACTGCATCAAAGACAGTAAGGGTAATTCCAAAAGAGGATTTACAAATAGTAGCATTATTTTTAGAATTATCACATATCCTCCTTAATGAAAATTCATAACCATATTGTTTTTTTAAGGAAAAAATATCTTTATAATTGTATTCAGGGGCAGCTAGGTGGCACAGTGAATAAAGTACTAACCCTGATATCAGGAGCACCTGAATGAGTTTGCAACAATCTAAAATGTCCTTTTCCCTAATACTTCCAGCTTTGAATTTTTAAAATTTAAATCATTTTTGTTAATTGCCTAGGCATAAAAGAGTACCTGCAAGGGTATGTTTGTCAAAAAGATATTCTGCCTTTCTGGATGCTTCACTCATGCAGTTTCAGATGTTCATTGCTACGCTGTATGGACCATAAAACTATTCCTTTGTAATATTTGGTGTGTGTAGTGAATGGTTTCTTGGAGGCTTTATTTTTGTTGGGGTGTAGAAGGAAAAGGAATCAGATGTTGACCTGTTCTGCATTTGATTTTGATCTCTAGATATAATTAGAATTTTCCATATTACTGCCAACTACCAAGATGAATAGTTTAATTAGATAAGTTATATGAAAAGGAATGCAAATTCCATGTTTCAATAAAAAAAGAAAATACTAGGGGGAAAAAGTTATCTGTATGGAGGGTATGAGAGGAGGTGGTGTGGGAATTTGACCACTCAGTTCTTTGATGCATTTTATCTTTCCCTTCAGCTAGTCGATTTTGATGAAAACACATAAATGAAAGTCATTATTGCCACTTGCCAATTTATGTAATTCCAGTAATGATTTATTGATAAGTTTTTTCCAGGTGCAGAGCACATTCTATTGTATTCTGTCTACTTTTCCAGTCACCAATCGGGCACTGATTTCTTGACACACTGCAGGGTCAGTTACCTTATTGTTTTTGAAGGTTCATCACTTTCTCATCATATTTCCTCTCATCATGGGATTGGTGTAGAAAATATTTGGCAAAGTTCTTCATTGCACACAAAGTGATCATTTCTAGTCAGTTGACTAACATGTTACTCAGTACAATGAGAACATTACACACTTACTAAAATCTTAGGTTCTCAATGTACAATATCAAATTTTATTAATTAAAGCATTCAAACAATATTCTCTAAGACAGAGTTGTAATAACCTTTTTTACCTAATTTCATGTTCCCTCTCTGCCTAGATGAAAATCATGCATCTATCACTTAGAGGTAGTCATCTGGCAAATCTCTAAAATCTCTGTCAACCGATCAGCAGAAAATCAAGACCTAAATTTAGAAAGATCTATTTTTATTAAAATGGTTCCTCCTTAGAAAGAATCTTTTAAAAAGCTTTCATCAGGCATTCCTAATGCTCTTTATATAAGATCCTTTTCAATATGTTTCTTAAGTGACTTCGGTTCAAATTCTAGCAAAAGATTTTAAGGTTTCCAAGTTCCCTTTAATGTATTACTGTAGAGTATCTATTAATTGAAATGCAATTAAATATAAATTAAATGATTGCTAAGGCTAAAATCACAAACCATTTTAGATAAAATGATGGATTTTGTATTTTAAAAAACCTAATATAAACACATTTGTCAATTTAACATTTGTTGTTTTTCTTTTAATTGGTTGGTTCATTTTGTAAATACCAATAGAGTTCTGAATGTTTACTGTGTTAGATAGAAATGGAAATACAAAAATAATATAGAATTCAGTATCTGTGCTATACACCCATGAAAAAATAACATAAAAATACAAATATATGATTAAATGTGTTGGTGAGCAGTATGAACAGTATGAGCAGTAAGTGATGTTAGTAATTCAAAGGGCGGCAAAATTAGTGTGGGGTAGAAGAGTCAGGGAGTTATTAACAATATGAAAAGGCAGAAGCGAAGGAAGTTAATTAAAGAAGATAGGATGGAACTGAAATGAATTCTTCTTTTAAAATAAATGATATTAATACATAGGAAAGGATATGGGGAAAGTCTTTGCAGTTCCAGGAATAAGTTTGAATCCTGGCTTTATTACATTCTTTCTCTGCAGCCTTGGGAATTTTTTTTCCTTTTCTTTTTTTATTGAACTAAATACAAAATTAGAAAAAGAAAACAGAAAAGGAAAATAAACAAAACAAAACATTGTCCTGTGCAAGAAGAACATTAGGAAGGATTTAAAATTTATAATAATAAATTTCCATTTCAAGAAAGTATATACTATATATCTTTTCTTTGCTTCCTTGTAGGGTTTTTTTGTTCTCTTCTGAGCACTTTTTATTTATTCTTTTTTCCCCCTTTTATTTCTCCAAGCAGGCTACAGTTAAGCATATATATATTCACATCTTCCACCCCTCTATGTACTCCCAAATAGAGATAGATAGATAGATCTACATCTATCATGCATAGCCTACATACATACCCACATATACTGACACACATGTATGTATATATGAATACATACACATACATATTTACCCATATGTAAACATGCATCTAACACAACATTAATATGGCTGACATAAAATGTAGAGTTCTCTCTTGACTGAATTTTTAAGTTTCACTTTGTTTAAGAGCAATGATTACTAGTCCTATTTTTTTTCTAATAAATCCTACTCTTGATCCTTGTAGTGTTTGTGTCTCATTTCCTTCCTTGCTAACTTTTCTATTATAATTCTACTCCTTAACTTGCCTTGCTAATTACTTAATCTCCCCTCACTCATGGATCCCTCTCTTATCTTCTCTTCCTTTCCTTCCCTCTTTATCCCATTCCCATTAATCTACATACCTTGTCCCACTACCATAACTCTACACAACCTTCTATCTTCTACCTTATCCTATTCCCTCCCTCTTTATTTCTTTGTAGATTTTGAAGGGTGTTATATTCTTTATGACATATAAATATATACATGTGTGTATACATATACATAGATTGTGTAACATATATATTCTTATATGAATAGATTTTTAAAAATATGAGATCCCTCTTCTAATAGTGTATCAGTTCTTCCTCATTTGTATATCATAATTACTGTTTTTTTACCTTTTCCTAGACAGTTTTGCTTTTTTAGAATCAGGTCATACTCAACTCTGCCCCAGGCATTCAATTGAACTACCCAATTAGTCAATCTTAAACATACTATATATTTCCATATAAAAAATATAAACAATTTGTCCATGTTGAGTTCTTTGATGTTAATGTTTGTATTTTAAATTTTGTATTACGTTTGGATTTTGTTGAGATAAAGTACTGAAAATCTGCAAGTTCATTGAATATCCTTTTTTTTTTGTTTAATATTATGGATAATTTTGTTGATATGATATTTTTGACCACAAGCCCAATTCTTTTGATTGCCAGTATATATTATTCTGGAACCTGAGATGTTTTGTTGTGACTAATGATAAATCTTGGGTAATGTTAATTGTACCTCCCACATATTTGAATTCATTTTTTGGGAAGGATTGTTTCTTGAAAAATTTTCTCTTTGATCTAGAGGTTTCAAAATTTTGCAATAATATTTCTATGTGTTTTCCACAAAGGATCTTTTTGAAGTGGTAATCAATGGATTTTTTTTTTCTATTTCTACTTTCCCCTTATGTTCTTTCACTCCAAGACAATTTTCTTTAATCATTTCGTGCATTATTGTGTCAAGGTTTCTTTTTTTGGTTACATCTTTCAGGTAGTCCACTTATTCTTATATTTTTTTCTTCTTGATTCTCCAGATCTATTGTTTTTATTACAAGATGTTTCATATTCTGTTCTATTTTTTCATTCTTTATATTTTGTTATGTTATTTCTTGATCTCATAACTTCATTGACTTCCCCTTGCCCAATTGTAATTTTAAAAGAATTGTTTTCTTCTTTAAGACTCTCCTTTTCTAGTTGGCTAACTTTTTTTTTCATAATCTTGGATTTTTTGGAGTTTTTGTCTTTACTTTTTCCTCAATCTCTCTCATTTAAATTTTTTAAAAATCTTTTTTGAATTCTTCTATAAATTCTTTCTGTGCAAGTAACCATTTAATGTTACTCTTTGGGGTAGAAGAAGGTTTTTTTTTGTTTGTTTGTTTTTGTTTTTTACACTTCACTGTTCTCCTCTGAAGATGAACCCTGCCCTTCTCTATACCCATAGTAAGTTTCTATGGTTGGGTTCTTTCTTCTTTGCCTTTTCATTTTTTTTTTAAATAAGAACTATTAGTATTAGCACATCTAATTGTGGGGTGGGGGTGGTGCCTCTAACTTCACTTCAGTTCTCTCCACTGACCTGGAACCCCAAACCAAGAGCTCCCCCCTCCTGCAGGTGCCCATGTCCAGCAGCTTCCCAGCCTCACAGCCTCTGTACTCACCAGGTAGGCTGGTTCCTTCTTGCTCAGGGCTGCATGTCTGCAACACAGCTGGGTCTGGCACTCCTAATCAGCAGAGGTTCCTTCAGCCTTTCTGGACTCCAACCCCCATTACCCACACTGTCAGTTCCTGTGGTTCAGGCTGAGGCTCCAGGGGAACCCAACTAGCCCCAGGGCTCCCACTGGCTGTTTCTGTGTGTCAGACCCTGAGCTCCTTTTGGGATCCTTTGATCTTGGAAGGTGAAAGAAAGAATGAGGAGATGGCAAATGATTCATCAGAGATACCAGCATGGAGGGAGGGGATAACTATTACAAAGGCTTCAGCTCCATTTGTCTCCTCCTCACTCCAGGCGGGCTACCTTTATTGAGTATAAACAAAGATGGTCACTTGCCAAAACAATACCAAAGACACACTTGTGTAGAGAAAATAAGGTCACTTACATAAACTGTGTGGTTGTGCAGAAAAAAACATATAAGCATTATAGTTATGATTATATTATTCAGAATATACATCCTGGACAATTTACATCTGGGATCCTTGAGGATTATACTTTTATACTCTTACACTGTGGAGCTAGCCTGAAGGTGTTTGTACCTCACACTGGTTAAACGTTGTCCTGCCTTCTTTCTCCTGTTCTATTCCCAAATCTTTTTTGTTTTTCACCAGTCTATATTCACCCTGAGGTAAAATTTTGTTCTGTTTGTGGGTGAAATCTAGAGAGCTTAAAATTTTCTGACCTACTCTATTATCTTTTCAGAATCCCTTGGAAGAATTTTAAAATTCCTTTTGGCCTCTGTTTCCTCATCTAAAAAATAAGGAGGTCACTTCTACGATCTTGAAGGACTATATCTTTCTCTTGCCATACTCCCTATCTACCCAATACCGTTTTACTATTGGTTTTTCCCAACATCTAGGACTTCTGCTACTTGTTGAGTAAGACATCAAAATGTTTTTGCCGAGGAACTTCCGGCCAAGATGGCGGCGTGGAGGCAGACAGCTGCTTGAGCTCCTCGTTTTCTCTCAGAACTTACTTCATGACAAGCCTCTGACTTAATGCTTGACCCAGAAATAAATCCACAAATTATCACCAAGAGAAGACATCCTTGAAAGTCACCAGAAAAGGTCTGTGTTTGCTTGGGGGAGGGTCAATCAGACTGAGTGCAGACTGAGGGCAGACAGCCAGAGCAAGACAGGCAGCTCACACAGCTCAGACCGGAGGGGGAGGGGTGTGATCTCTGCCGTTTCTGTGAAAGGGCTTTTGCCCCAGTGTGGATGCTCCGTCTTGGCAGCAAGCCAGGAGCGGTGGAGAGGGTGTAAACACGGGAGGTGAAGATTAAAACCCAGAAAGCCAGCCTCCCTCAGAGCCCGGCCACCCCCAACCCCCACCTGGACTGACTCGGTGCGTTCTCGGAGCCTCAGAGCACAGACTCAATACAGTCATCGCTGTTCTGTTAGTGCCTCTCTGCTGCCCCACCCCCAGTCTGTAGAGGAAGCCCATTAATACCATCCAGCCCCATCCCCCGCAAAAGAGACCAATTGTTTCTCTTGTCAATTTGTTTTCTTTGATTCCTGCTCTGACAAAATGAACAAAAAAATTCAAAAGGGCTCTAACCATTGACAGCTTCTGTGTGGAGAGGGAGCAGACTTCAAATGCTGAGGAGACTAGGAACAGACTGTCCCCAGATGTATCCCCTGGGAGGGATATAAGCTGCTCCTCAATACAAAAGAACCTCATAGAGGAAATCAAAAAGGCTCTCACAAGAGAGCTGGAAGAGAAATGGGAAAAGGAAAGGGAAGCTTGGCAAGAGAGCCTGGAGCAGTCATCCCATGCATTCAAAGACAGAGTGGATAAAGAAATCAAATCATTGAGAAACAAGATTAGTGAGCTGGAAAAGGTAAACAACTCCAAGGAAAACAGGATTAGTGAGCTGGAAAAGGTAAACAACTCCAAGGAAAACAGGATTAGTGAGCTGGAAAAAGAAATCAGCTCTCTAAAAAATAAAATGGATAAAATGGAAAAAAATTCCATAGAAGATAAAAACTCAATTGGACAATTACAAAGAGATATAAAAAAAGTGAGTGAAGAAAATACATCATTGAAAATTAGACTGGAACAAGTGGAAATGAATGACTCAAGGAGAAACCAAGAGGGAGTCAAGCAAAACCAGAGAAATGAAACAATTGAAAAGACTGTCAAGTACCTTACCAGAAAGACAACAGACCTAGAAAACAGATCCAGGAGAGACAATTTGAGAATAATCGGACTCCCTGAAAAATGGGAGGAAAAAAAGAGCTTGGACACCATTTTCGAGGAAATTATCAAAGAGAACTGCCCAGACGTTTTGGAAACAGAGGGTAAAATAGACATTGAAAAAAGTCATCGATCACCTACTGAAAGGGACCCTAAAATCAAAACACCAAGAAATATAGTGGCCAAGTTCAAGAACCATCAGACAAAGGAAAAGATATTGGAAGCTGCTAGAAGAAAACAATTCAGATATGGAGGATCCACAATAAGGATAACCCAGGATCTAGCAGCGTCCACATTAAAAGAACGCAGGGCCTGGAACATGATATTCCGGGAAGAAAGGCTAAGGAACTTGGTATGCAGCCAAGAATAACTTACCCAGCAAGAATGAGCATCGTTTTCCAGGGAAGAAGATGGACATTTAACGAAATAAATGAATTCCATCTATTTCTGATGAAAAGACCAGACCTACATAAAAGGTTTGATCTTCAAATACAGAACTCAAGAGATTTCTAAAAAGGTAAAAAGAAATCTTGAGAACTATACTTCTGTCAAAAAAATATGTAAAGAACATATGTACAATTTGTCTTAGAAACTAGTGGTGGAAAGGAGATTATATCATAAAAAAGTGTAAAGTGGTGGTACTACATCTCATGAAGAGGCAAAGGTAACCTATTATATCTGAGAGAAAGAAAGGAGGGAGATGAACATAGCGTGTATCAATAGACATATTCGATTTATGGTGAAACTTCTTCCACTTCATTGAAAAGGGAAAGGGAAGGAGTAAGCTAAGGGGAAGGGAATACAGTAATTTCGAGGAAAAGGGGTAAAATAAGGGGAGGATCTTTAAGGTGGGGGAGGGATCCTAAAAAGGGAGGGCTGTGAAAAGCAAGTGGTGTTCACCAGTTTAATAGTGGATAGGAGGGTAAAAGGGAAGGAAAGGGGAAAAGCATAAGCAGGGGTTAACAGGATGGCAAGCAATATAGAATTAGTCCTTCTAACCATAAATGTGAATGGGGCAAACTGCCTCATAAAGAGGAAGCAGTTAGCAGACTGGATTAAAAGCCAGAATCCTACTATATGTTGTTTACAGGAAACACACCTGAAACAGGATGAGACATTCAAACTAAAAGTAAAAGGGTGGAGCAGAATCTATTATGCTTCAGGCAAAACCAAAAAAGCAGGAGTAGCCATCCTCATCTCAGATCAAGCAAAAACAAAAATTGATCTAATTAAAAGAGATAAGGAAGGGCATTATATCCTGCTAAAGGGAAGCATTAATAGTGAAGCAGTATCAATATTAAACATGTATGCACCAAGTGGTGCAGCATCTAAATTCTTAAAAGAGAAATTAAGAGAGCTGCAAGAGGAAATAGATAGCAAAACTATAATAGCGGGAGATCTCAACCTTGCACTCTCAGAATTAGATAAATCAAACCACAAAATAAATAAGAAAGAAGTCAAAGAGGTAAATAGAAATAGAATACTAGAATAGTTTGATATGATAGATCTTTGGCGAAAGCTAAATGGAGACAGAAAGGAATATACTTTCTTCTCAGCAGTTCATGGAACCTATACAAAAATTGATCATATACTAGGGCATAAAAACCTCAAAATCAAATGCAGTAAGGCAGAAATAGTAAATGCATCCTTTTCAGACCATAATGCAATCAAAATAACATTTAATAAAAAGCCAGGGGAAAATAGACCAAAAAATAATTGGAAACTAAATAATCTTATACTAAAGAATGATTGGGTAAAACAGCAAATCATAGACATAATTAATAACTTCACCCAAGAAAATGACAATAATGAGACATCATACCAAAATGTGTGGGATACAGCCAAAGCAGTAATAAGGGGAAGTTTTATATCTCTACAGGCCTACTTACATAAAATAGAGAAAGAGAGGGCCAACGAATTGGGCTTACAACTAAAATTGCTAGAAAAGGAACAAATTAAAAACCCCCATACAAACACAAAACTTGAAATTCAAAAAATAAAAGGTGAGATTAATAAAATTGAAAGTAAAAAAACTATTGAATTAGTTAATAAAACTAAGAGTTGGTTTTATGAAAAAACCAACAAAATAGACAAACCCTTAGTAAACCTGATTAAAAAAAGGAAAGAGAAAAAGCAAATTGATAGTCTTGAAAATGAAAAGGGTGAACTCACAACTAATGAAGAGGAAATTAGAACAATAGTTAGGAGCTACTTTGCTCAACTTTATGCTGATAAATTCGATAACTTAAATGAAATGGAAGAATACCTTCAAAAATATAGCTTGCCCAGATTAACAGAGGAAGAAGTAAGTAGTCTAAATAGTCCCATCTCAGAAAAAGAAATAGACCAAGCTATTAACCAACTTCCTAAGAAAAAGTCCCCAGGACCAGATGGATTTACAGGTGAATTCTACCAAACATTTAAAGAACAACTAATTCCAATGCTATGTAAACTATTTGAAAAAATAGGGATTGAAGGAGTCCTACCAAATTTCTTCTATGACACAGACATGGTACTGATACCTAAACCAGGTAGATCGAAAACTGAGAAAGAAAACTATAGACCAATTTCCTTAATGAACTATAGACCAATTTCCTTAATGAATATTGATGCTAAAATCTTAAATAAGATATTAGCAAATAGACTTCAGAAAATCATCCCCAGGATAATACACTATGACCAAGTGGGATTTATACCAGGAATGCAGGGCTGGTTTAATATTAGGAAAACTATTAGTATAATTGACCATATTAATAATCAAATTAATAAAAACCATATGATCATCTCAATAGATGCAGAAAAGGCATTTGATAAAATCCAACATCCATTCCTACTAAAAACGCTTGAGAGTTTAGGAATAAATGGACTATTCCTTAAAATAATAAGGAGCATATATTTAAAACCTTCAGTAAACATCATATGTAATGGTGATAAACTAGAACCTTTCCCTGTAAGATCAGGAGTGAAACAAGGTTGCCCACTGTCACCATTACTATTCAATATAGTACTAGAAACTCTAGCCTTGGCAATAAGAGCTGAGAGAGAGATCCAAGGAATTAGAGTAGGAAATGAAGAAATCAAATTGTCACTTTTCGCAGATGACATGATGGTATACTTAGAGAACCCCAAAGACTCTGCTAAAAAGCTATTAGAAATAATTCAGAATTTTAGCAAAGTCGCAGGATACAAAATAAATCCACATAAATCCTCAGGATTTTTATACATTACCAACACAATCCAACAGCAAGAGATACAAAGAGAAATTCCATTCAAAATAACAGTCGATAGTGTAAAATATTTGGGAATATATCTACCAAAGGAGAGTCAGGAATTATATGAGCAAAATTACAAAACACTTGCCACAAAAATAAAGTCAGATTTAAATAATTGGAAAGACATTCAGTGTTCTTGGATAGGCCGAGCGAATATAATAAAGATGACAATACTCCCCAAACTAATCTATTTATTTAGTGCTATACCAATCAGACTCCCAAGAAACTATTTTAATGACCTAGAAAAAATAACAACAAAATTCATATGGAAGAATAAAAGGTCGAGAATTGCAAGGGAACTAATGAAAAAAAAGTCAGAGAAGGTGGTCTAAGTGTACCTGATTTAAAGCTATATTATAAAGCAACAGTCACCAAAACCATTTGGTATTGGCTAAGAAATAGACTAGTTGATCAGTGGCATAGGTTAGGTTCACAGGGCAAGATAGTGAATAAAAATAGCAATCTAATCTTTGACAAACCCAAAGATCCCAAATTTTGGGATAAGAATTCATTATTTGACAAAAACTGCTGGGAAAACTGGAAATTAGTATGGCAGAAACTAGGCATGGACCCACATTTAACACCACATACTAAGATTAGATCAAAATGGGTCCAAGATTTAGGCATAAAGAACGAAATCATAAATAAATTGGAGGAACATGGGATGGTTTACCTCTCAGACTTGTGGAGGAGGAAGGAGTTTATGTCCAAGGGAGAACTAGAGACCATTATTGATCACAAAATAGAACATTTTGATTACACCAAATTAAAAAGTTTCTGCACAAACAAAACTAATGCAAACAAGATTAGAAGGGAAGTAACAAATTGGGAAAAATTTTTTACAGTTAAAGGTTCTGATAAAGGCCTCATCTCCAAAATATACAGAGAATTGACTTTAATTTATAAGAAATCAAGCCATTCTCCAATTGATAAATGGTCAAAGGATATGAACAGACAATTTTCAGATGATGAAATTAAAACTATTTCCACTCATATGAAAGAGTGTTCCAAATCACTATTGATCAGAGAAATGCAAATTAAGACAACTCTGAGGTATCATTACACACCTGTCAGATTGGCTAAGATGACAGGAACAAATAACAATGAATGTTGGAGGGGCTGTGGGAAAACTGGGACACTGATGCATTGTTGGTGGAGTTGTGAAAGAATCCAACCATTCTGGAGAGCAATCTGGAATTATGCCCAAAAAGTTATCAAAATGTGCATACCCTTTGACCCAGCCATACTACTACTGGGCTTATACCCCAAGGAACTACTAAAGAAGGGAAAGGGTCCTGTATGTGCCAAAATGTTTGTGGCAGTCCTTTTCATAGTGGCTAGAAGCTGGAAGATGAATGGATGTCCATCAATTGGAGAATGGTTGGGTAAACTATGGTATATGAATGTTATGGAATATTATTGTTCTATAAGAAATGACCAACAGGAGAAATACAGAGAGGCTTGGAGAGACTTACATCAACTGATGCTGAGTGAAATGAGCAGGACCAGAAGATCATTATACACTTCAACAATGATACTGTATGAGGATGTATGCTGATGGAAGTGGATTTCTTCAACATAGAGAAGAGCTAATCCAATTCCAATTGATTAATGATGGACAGAACCAGCTACATCCAGAAAAGGAACACTGGGAAATGAATGTAAACTGTTATTTTTACCTTCTGAATCCAATTCTTCCTGTGCAACAAAAAATTCGGTTCTACACACATATATTGTATCTAGAATATACTGTAATATATTTAACATATATAAGACTGCTTGCCATCTGGGGGAGGGGGTTGGGGGAGGAAGGGAAAAAATCTGAATAGAAGTAAGTGCAAGGGATAATGTTGTAAAAAATTGCCCATGCATATGTACTGTCAAAAAATGTTATAATTATAAAATAAAATAAAAATTAAAAAAAAAAAAAGAGATTTAAGCCAAAAAAAAAAAAATGTGTTTGCCTTTTCCTCTTTATTGATGATGTTTATCATTTTTCAGATGATCATGATAGTTTATTTCTTTTGAAAACTATTACTGAAAACTTGTGATATATGTGTGCTAATTTGAAAATTTGTGATGTTTATAGATTTTTATTGTAAGTTTTTAATATAAAGGGTTACTTTTACCTCCATTAAAAAAAAAGAGGACATCTATATATACTATACATTATTATAGGTTGATTATATAATAAGTGGTATATAATAGGAGGATTTTTCTAAAAATTAAGCTATATTGTGGTGATGTTGGTAGGAATTCACTTTCCCATCCTATATCATTCAGCTCTATTTGAAGTAAAAAGATCTGAGAATCCTTATTCTATTAGCTACTATCTTTGTGAACCTTGACAAAATGACTTCATCTATCCTTTCAATGTTTCAAGTAAGATAATAATTTATAAAAAGTGTTTACCAGATTATTGGCATTCTATAAATGCTTATTCTCTTCACATCTCTTTTTATTTGTAAAATAAGTGAATTAGCTCAAATGATGCTTTTTTCTCCTCCTCCTCCTGTTCCTCCACTTCTTGCTCCTGCCTCTTTTACTGCTCTTAATCTTCTTCCATTCCCTTCTCTCAGAGTCCAGATATTACTAAATTTAAATCTAGACACTTAGAAGCTTTGTGAACAGGGACAAATCAGAAATACAGAGTCTGAATTGCTTCATTTGTAAATGTGGCTTTATAGGGTATCAAACCCTACCTGTGGGTGTTCTGCTCATAGGAATATAAATTTTGAGAAACCTTGTCACATATCTTGGAATTTACTGGCTAGATTTCTTTTGTAAAGGCTATGCTTTTGATCCAAATCACTCTGACTCTCAAGAACTGGTCAATGATAAGTCCAAGATCAGGCATAATTTGGTCACTCCCTGGACTTTGATGGCTCAGAGAAAGCATAAAAAGTACTTATTTCTGCTTTGGTCAGAAATCCTGAGGGGTCTTCCTCTCCCAGATTGATTTTTTTTTAATTAGATAAACATAAGAGACTAATTTTTGTCTCATTTCTTACCCAGCCTTAATCACTGAATGGATATTGGCTCAGTCAAACTGAAACCCTTAAAAAGGCCAAGTCTCCCACTGCATCCCTGGAGCTTTCTCCAGCCTTTCTGATCTCTATCTGGCCATGGGACTCAGATGGCTCCAGAGAGGAGAATAAGGCTGGTGATTTAGCATAACCCTCTCTCATTTAAATTGAAATCACTTGAAAGTCATGGTATCACTTTCCTGATATCATGGTCCTCTTTGAGGAAAAAGGACAAATAACAAATGTTGGCACTAAGACCTTTGGTTCCTGTTCCACATGTGAGAATTCATTCATGTCATACACTTAGCAAGTCTTGAATTCAGGATTATTTTCACTATACAATGCTGTCAAGGAACCTTAGGGCTTGTCCCATTAGGCAAAGGAATGCCAGAGATGAGAGAAATCATAGAATTTGCAGAAAGGAAATATCAATTAGGGAGAAAAGGGATATAAATGAATCTTAAATATTAAATTGTAGACATATTCAACAGAAGGAAATAATTAAAGGTAAAGAGTCAAGTAACAATAATATGGAATTGGTTTGCCATAAAAATACTCATATAGGGATGACTTTAGACATGAATCCAAAAGATAGTTTCTACTTGTATTCTTAGTTTTGTCCTTATTTTCAGACAATTCAATTTCTGTTTTGTAATAGAAAGAATACTGAACTTGGAGTAAGGAGATCATGGTTCAAATCTCACCTTACATATTTACTAATTGTGTGACCACAGATCAATTAACTAATAAACATTCATTAAACATCTACTATATACCCAGAGAAGTAACTAGGTGATGAAGTGGATAGAATGCCAGGCCTGAAGTCAGGAAGACTCATTTTCCTAAGTTCAAATATAGCCTTAGATACTTACTAGTTATCATTTGGACAAGTCACTAACCCTGTTTGTCTCAGTTTCGTCATCTGTAGAAGGAGCTAGAGAAGGAAATGGCAAACCTTTCCAGTATCTTTGCCAAGATTCCAAATAGGGTAACAGAGAGTCAGATGTTTGTTTTGGGGAAATAAAAATAGGAAAAAATATTAGTCACTATCTCAAAAAAGCTTATATACACCAAGTAAGTTAATCTCTTACAATGTCAATCCCCTCATCCATAAAGTGGAAATAATATACATGTACTACCTGCCTTGCTGAATTGTTTTGAGAAAAGTGCCTCACAAATCTTAAAATATCATGTAAGTGTGAATTTAGAAATTTTTCTTGTCTTGAAAGTATACATCTTGTCAATAGGTATTATTCAAGGTAATAATGAATTAATTTTTGAAGTGATAATAAAGGTACCAGGAGTGTTAATATGGAATAGAAATATGAAATAAATTTGAGACAGCATAATAATCCAATTGACACAAAAATTTATTTCATAGGCATCCATTTCAGGTACCAGAGACTTTGCTTTTTTTTACTATGTGAATAGCAAATGGGTTCAAATCAAACAGAACTAAGCAAGGTAGAATCATAGGTAATTTGAGCAATTTGCTTTTAGGGGCTACAACTTTCAATAGTTCAGGGGAACCGAGAAATGGGGGGGGCAAAATCTTGGGAATAAGGCAGGGAATCAGGAGGATTTTGGTAGCTCAGAGGGAGGAGGGGAAAATAAAATTGGGATCTAGGGAGTGTTAAGCCATGTATTGAGATGTTGAGACAATATAGGAAAAACTGAGTTTACATCAAAATTCTCTCAAAAAGTTGTTGTGTCTATCTTTAAAGATGCTAGCTAACCAGTCTGAGAAACCTGAGTTCCCATCAAACTTGCTTCAAAAATTGGAGACAGGGTGGATGAATTAATAATAAACTCTGGCTTCACATGGTCACATAACACTATAGTCTGGGACAACTGACCTGATTATGATTAATAAAGGAACAGAATGGGCTCATTTTTAGTAATTTCTGAGAATAAGCTGGGTTCAGCCCACAAGTTGGTCCAGAATTCCCATCAATGATGACTGAGATCAGCTTATCCATCAGCTAAAAAAAAAAAAAAAAAAAAAAAAAATCAAAAAAATCAAGATTAGGGTAAGGGAGAAAGAAATCACAATTACATCCCAACCCCACCCCTACTGAAATCACAATTCCATCCCAACCCCACCCCTACTTCCTCAGCAGTTTTAAACTCTGCATAAACTTTATAAGCAGCTTTGAAGTAAGATATTTATTGAAGACTTGACTAAAGTATTATGACTAAGATAACTTTATGACCAATATTGAAAATAGACTTGAAACAAGAGATTGAGCATGAGGGTTGGAGGTGCTATACTAAATGCTTTGCAAATATTATTTCACTTGAAATAACAATTGTAAATGTTTATTGGAGAGGAAGAAAGGATTAAAAGAGAAAGAAGAATAACTAAATAAATACAGTAGTCATCCATACATACAGTCATCCATAGAGTGGATTCCCTTTTGTTCAGATTCTTTCATAAAATGACTAATGTATAAATATATTTAATGTGATTGTATATATATAAACTTATATCAGATTGCTTGTTGCCGTGGGAAGGGAGGAGGGAGTGAAGGGAGGAAGAAAAATGTGGAATTCAAAATCTTACAAAAATGAATATTGAAAACTGTTTTCACACTGGAATTGGAAAAAAATAAAATAAAATACTATGAAGTGCAAAAAAGAAAGAAAGAAAAAGAAAATAACTCCTTAGAAGTTAGGATTGGCCAAGTGGAAGAAAGAAACAATTCTAATATCAGGGAGATAAAATCAAGATTGCACAGGATTTAGCAACATTAAAGGTTTAGAAGTCATGGTACATGATATTCCAGAAGGCAAAGAATCTAAGATTACAACCAAGAGTCACCTAACTAGAGAAATTAAGCATAAAGGGAGAAGGGAAATGAATTGAAAGAAAAGTGCCCAAATTGGGGGAAGGGATAGCCAAAACCAACCCTACTGAGGAAGGAATGGATGAAGGCAGAGGGATGGCAAAGAAAAAAAATAAGATGGAAGGAAATACAAAGTTAGTAACTATAACTGTGAATATGAATTGGATGAACTCTCCCATAAAATGGAAGCAGATAGTAGAGTGGATTTAAAAAAAAAACAAAAAAACAAACAAACAAACAAAAAAAAAAAAACAGGATCCTACAATATGTTGTTTAGAAGAAACACATTTGAAGCAGAGAGACACACACAGAGTAAAAGTAAGGGCTGGAGCAGAAGCTATTATGCCTCAAGGAAGGAAGGAATAGAAATTCTAATTTTAGACAAAGTAAAAGCAAAAGCAAATCTAATAAAAAGAGATAAGGAAGGAAATATCGTGCCAAGTATACCATAAAAAATGAAGTAATATCAATATAAAACTATTCTCATAGAGGACCTCAATTGTTTCCTCTCAGAACTTGATAAATCTAACCACAAAAAAAACAAGAAAAAAGCTAAGGAGGTGAAGAGAAGATTAGAAAACTTAGATAGGACAGACTTTGGAGAAAACTGAATAGATATAAAAAGGAATATACTTTTTTTTAGCAGCATATGGAACCTACACAAAATTGACTATGTATTAGGGCATAAAACCTTTAAAATAAAATGTAGAAAGACAAAAATATTAAATATGTTATTTTAGGATTGTAATGCAATAAAAATTACTTTCAACAAAGGGCAGATGGATTAAAAAATGCTGAAAACTAATCAAATACTAAAATATAAGTGTGTCTAAGAACAAATCACAGAAATAATCAATAATTTCATTAATGAGAATGACCACCAGATTAATAGAAGAGGAAATAAATTACTTAAATAGTCCCATTTTAGAAAAAGAAATAGAACAAGCTATTAATCAACTCTCTAAGAAAAAATCCCCAGGACCAGATGGATATACATGTGAATTCTACTAACCATTTAAAAGAACAATTAACTCCAATACTATATAAACTATTTGAAAAAAATAGGGAATAAAGGACTCCTACCAAATTCCTTTTATGACACAGACATGGAACTGATACCTAAACCAGGTAGGATGAAAACAGATCAAGAAAATTATAGATCAATCTCCCCAATGAATATTGATGCAAAAATCTTAAATAAAATATTAGGAAAGAGATTACAGATAATCAACCCTATGAAAGTATACCACAACCAAGTAGGATTTATATCAGGAATGGTTCAATATTACAAAAAACTATGAGAATAATTGACTATATCAATAACCACATTAATAAAAACCATATGATTATCTCAATAGATGCAGAAAAAGCATTTGGTAAAATCCAACAGCCATTTTCTATTAAAAACACTAGAGAGTATAAGAATAAATGAACTTTTCCTTAAAATAGTCAGTAGTATCTATTTAAAACCATCAGCAAGCATCATATGTAATAGGGATAAATTAGAGCCATTCCCAATAAGATTGGGGTGAAACAAGGTTGCCCACTATCACCATGACAATTCAATATTACATTAGAAATGCTAGCCTTGGCAACAAGAGAAAAGGAGATTAAAGGAATTAGAGTAAGTAATGAGGAAACCAAATTATCCTTGCAGATAATATGATGGTATACTTAAAAAATACAGAGAATCAACTAAAAAGCTATTAGAAATAATCCACCACTTTAGCAAAGTTGCAGGATACAAAATAAATCCACATAATCCTCAGCATTCTTATACATCACTAACAAAATCCAACAGCAAGAGATACAAAGAGAAATTCCATTTAAAATAACTGCTGATAGTATAAAATATTTGGGAATTTATCTGCCAAGGGAAAGTCAGGAACTCTGTAAGCAAAATTACAAAACACTTTCCACACAAATAAAGTCAAATCTAAGCAATTGGAAAAATATCAAGGGCTCGTGGATAGGTTGAGCGAATATAATAAAGATGACAGTACTCCCTAAACTAATCTATTTATGTAGTGCCATAACAATCAAACTCCTAAGAAACTATCTTACTGAACTAGAAAAAATAATGAAAAAATTCATCTAGAAGAACAAAAGGTCAAGAATTTCAAAGGAATTAATGAAGAGAAAAGCAAATGAAGGTAGCCTAGCTGTACCAGATCTAAAACTATATTATAAAGCAGTGGTCATCAAAACCATTTGGTACTGGCTAAGAAATAGAGAATTTGATCAGTGACATAGGTTAGGTTCACAGAACAAAATAGCCAATAATGATAACAATTTAGTATTTGACAAACCCATAGGCCCACCTTTTGGGATAAGAATTCACTATTTGACAAAAACTGCTGGGAAAATTAGAAACTAGTATGGCAGAAAGTAGGTATAGACCCACACCTAACCCTCTATACCAAGATAAGGTTGAAATGGGTTCATGATCTAGACATAAAGAACATAGAATAGTTTACCTCAGATTTGTAGAGGAGGAAGGAATTTGTGGCCAAAGAAGAACTAGAGGTCATATTAATCATAAAATAAATCATTTTGATTATATTAAGTTAAAAAGTATTTGTACAAACAAAACTAATGCAGACAAGATTAGAAGGGAAGTAACAAATTGGGAAAACATTTTTACATCCAAATGACTGATAAAGGCCTCATTTCTAAAATATACAGAGAATTGACTCAAATTTATAATAGTTTTGGGGAGCAGCTAGGTGGTGCAGTGGATAGAGCACCAGCCTTGAATTCAGGAGGACCAGAGTTCAAATCTGGTCTCAGATACTTAACACTTCTTAGCTGTATGACCCTGGGCAAGTCACTTAACCCCAGCCTCAGGGGGGGAAAAAATTTATAATAGTTCAAGCCATTCTCCAATTGATAAATGGTCAAAGGATATGAATAGACAATTTTCAGATGAATAAAATGAAACTATTTGTAGCCACATGAAAAGATGCTCCAAAACAGTACTGATCAGAGAAATGCAAATTAATATAACTCTGAGATACCACTACACATCTGTCAGATTGGCTAAGATGACAGGAAAAAAAAGATATACATTGGAGGGATTTGGAAAAAGTGGGACACTGATGCAATGTTGGTAGAACTGTGAACGGATCCAACTGAGGAGAACAATTTGGAACTATGCTCAAAAAGCTGTCAAACTGTGTATACCTTTTGATCCAGCAGTGTTTTTACTGGAATTATATCGCAAAGAGATCCTAAAGGAGGGAAAGGGACCTGTACATGCAAAAGTGTTTGTGGCAGCCCTCTTTGTAGTGGCAAGAAACTGGAAACTGAGTGGATGCCCATCAATTGGAGAATGGCTGTATAAATTATGGTATATGAATGTTATGGAATAATATTGTTCTCTAAGAAATGACCAGAAGGATGATTTTAGAGAGGCTTGGAGAGGCCTACATGAACTGATGCTAAGTGAAATGAGCAGAAACAGGAGATCATTATACACTTCAACAAGACTATACAATAAGCAATTCTGATGGAAGTGACTCTCTTCAATACTGAGATGATTCAAACCAGTTTCACTTGACTAAGAGAGCCATCTATACTCAGAGAGAGAACTGTGGGAACAGTGTGGAACACAACATAGCATTCTTGCTCTCTCTCTCTGTTGTTATTTGCTTGCATTGTGTTTTCTTTCTTATTTTTCTTTTTCTTCCTTCTTGATCTGATTTTTCTTGTGCAACAAGATAATTGTATAAATATGTATACATATATTGGATCTAACATGTATTTCAACGTATTTAACATGTGACAACTAGGGGAGGGAGTAGGGGGAAGGAGGGGAAAATTTGCAACAAAAGGTATGCAAGGGCCAATATTGGAAAAATTACCCATACATATGCTTTGTAAATAAAAAGCTTCAATTAAAAAAATGAGAATGACAACATATACCAAAACTTATGCAATACAGACAAAGCCAGAAGTATTTATCTCAGCAATAAATATATTTATGTTTTTCAAGCCATTTTATTAGCCTTATAATAAGTTATAGGGAAATAAAATCTTTCTAATCTCTTGAATATTGATGTACTGATGATGAATATGTACTCAACAGTCTTAGACTATGCTTTTAACATCTTATTCAGATCAACATCTCCTCTTTCCTGAATTTTTCTCTTCTTTTAGTCTTTTCCCTTCACATAGATATAAAATAATCTAAGGAAACTGATAGAAACAACAATTGTTTTATGTAGACTATTCTAGTTATTTAATAGAGAGGAGATTTGATTTCCTTTCTGTTCGAGGAGGGAAAAAAAAATTAAGCTCTGGGCAAGATGGTATTAGAATTTTCTCTTTAACTCCTCTGTCCCTTGAGAATGTGATGCTGATATGGTGGAGAATAAAATGATATTTTATTTGATATTGGTAACCTTTTTAAAAGGATTATTTTAATAAATTATCAGTGAAATTGTATGTATTATATTTTATGGTCCACAAATTCCTTATTTCATTTAAACTGCCAACTCTGAATCACTAAGCTGGTCTAGGTTAGAGATAGTCCAATATAACAGTTCTGGCCACATCACTGCCCAGTTCAAAAAGCTTCACTGTAGCTATACCAATAAAATTGTCAAGAGAGTATTTTTAGAGCCAAATGAAATAGGAACAAAAATAATTTGTAGGAACAACTGGTCAAGAATTTCAAGGAATATTTTTTACATAGGAAAAAGGTTAACATTACCAAATCTCAAATTGTATTGCAAAGCAGTACACATTAAAACTATTTGGCTCTTGTTAAAAAAAAAAAAAATAGAAATAACCAAGACAAGAAAGACTTAGACACAAATGAACATAATAATCCTAAGAATGCAAACTATTGGGCAGATGACTCCTTCAACAAAAATGGCTGAGAAAGTGAAAAAGGGTTTTGGTAAAATACATTTGTATCAACATTTTACAATATATACCAGAATAAGTGTCAAATGGATAATCAATCTAAAGAACTACTTAAAATACAGGAAAACAGAAGGAAACAACTTTCACAAATATGACTAGGAGGATAATTAATAAGAAGATAGATTACAAATAACAAAAATAGGCAGTTTGGAATACATAAAATTTAAAAGCTTTTTTTTTTTTTTTTTTTTTTTAAAGAGAAGTGCCAATACATAACAGAAAGAAAAACTAGTTATTGGGTGAAAACAAACAAAAAAACAAACAAGCAAACTTTGAAGCAAGCATTTTTTGACAAATGCTTGACATCTGAAATATATGGAGAATTAACTCAAATTCATTAAAACTAGATGCTATCTACTAATAGATGTACCCAAAATACATAATTTTAGAAATTAGTGTCATGAAAAAATGTTACAAGTAACATACAAAAGAAATACAAATTAAAGCATCTCCAACCATTCACTTGAGGCCCATCAAATTGGCAAAAGATGATAAAAAGCAAAAACAGTCAACACAGGGCTATGGGAAGAATGTCATAATAATACAAATTTTGAGAAGATACATATTGATCTAACCATTATGAAAATCTAAAGTGACTAAATTAGCTGTATGCTTTGCCCCAGCATCTTATTTTGGGGCATATAACTTTCAGAAGAAAAGCAATCTATACTCTACAATATTAGATATTATTAGAATTAATATAATTATATTTATTTTATTGTTTATTTTAAAATATTTGTTATTATAATAATTATTATTATCGATTATTTATAAGTTATTGATTTGTTATAATATAAATAATATAATGATAATTAATATTATTAATAAAATTCCTCTGCAAAGGAGAGGAATAGATTATTTGGAAGAGAATATAGTAGGGGGAAAAAAAGAAAATAGATAAAACACTTTTAAAAAAACTTTTAGATTTATGCATTCTGCAATTTGATCATTATATAGCCATTTGAAAGACATGGAGAATATATGTTTTCTGGTTATATAAATAGCTTGTTGGCTTTTAAAAATATTTTTCTTAAGTTATCAGCCTATGTCTCTTTCTCCTTTCATTATCAACCCTCTAGAAAGAAGTACCTCTACATTTCCTCACCATTCACTTTTTGCTTTCTTACAATTTTGGATTCTAAGACTACAATACTTAAACTGTTCTCTCAAAGATGACTAATAATTTTTTAGTGACAAATCTGATAGTGTTTTGTTCAGTCACCTTAATCTCTCTGCAGCTGTTAATACTGTTCACTTACCCCTTCATCTAGATACTCTTTCCCTTCAAAAACCAGGATATTATGCTCTCCTGATTTCTTTTCTTTCTGATCTCTTTTCATTTTCCCTTGCCAGATTATCTTCTATCCTCCTCATAAGCCTTCTCTTCTTTTTATCAATCTCCTTTCCCTCCTTTCCTTCCTTCATTTTCACCCTCCTTCCTTCCCTCCTTTTCTTTTTTCTTTTCCTTTCTTTCATCTATCTCTCAATCACTATGTTTCTGTCTCTTTCTCTTTGTCTCTCTGTGTGAGTGTCTCTGTGTCTCTGTCTCTCTACCTCTGTCTCTCTATGTCTCTGTCTTTCTCAGTTTCTATTGGATGTCCAAGTAGTATATCCGTGGTGGGATGAGGTGGTAATAAATGTTGTTCAGCCACTCCTATTCTTTATCCTTATCCTGTTGCTGACTCATTGCCTAGATGGATTTCCCATTATAAACATCCTCTTCGCTTTATGAAGTTAAAACAAATGTACATATAATCCTCTCTTTTCTTTTCTTTTCTTTTCTTTTTTTTTTTTTTTTAGCTCTGAGCCCCCAGTCAGATACATTACTTTACCAAAATAAGTGAGTGTAAAATTTCTCTTCTCCAGAAATGCTTTCTTCTCAATTGCATTCTCCCAAGTATATCCCCAATAACTACATTCAGTCATAAATATTGGGTTAACACTGTTTATAAAGATAAAGTAAACATTTACAACAAATAAAGATAGACTTTGTGTCTGAATTTTTGGGAAAGGGGGAGCTTCAATCTTTCCCGAAGGATTCCAAAAGGATAGAGGAAAAATAAAATCATTGCCTTGAGGGCTATAGTCTGTAAGGAGAATTCAACAATGAAACATTGCTCCCTAAACCCCTTTGCCCAATTAGTTTGTTCCAAGGATTTTGGCATCTCTCCTTGTGGCAGCTTCTGTCCTGAATTCATAGAGAATCTTAAGGCCCCCTCTACTTCAGTTCCAAGCTCAGCTAAAGTTTTTGGCTAGAATACTGCTGTATTTGTTTTTTTTCAAAAACACTAATATATTGTTGCTTGAAATGTGAACTGATCCAACCATTCTGGAGAGCAATTTGGAACTAAACCCAAAAAGCTATAAAACTGTGTATACTCTGATTTACCAGTATACAGTTATGTGTATACACCAAAGGAAAAAAAAAAAACGCAAAAGAACCTATTTGTACAAAACTATTTATAACAGCTCTTTTTGTGGTATTAAGAATTAAAAATTGAGGAGATACCCATCAAACTGAACAAGCTATGATAAATTATTATAATGACAAGAAATGTATTGCAAAAAATGACAAGCAGAATTAATTCAGAAAAACCTGGAAAAACTTACATGAACTGACACAAAGTGAAGTGAGCAGAACCAGGAGAACCTTGTAGAGGGTAACAGCAATATTATACAATGAAGAACTGTAAGTGACTTAGCTGTTCTCAGCAATAGTGGTCCAAGACAATCCCAAAGGACTCATGATGAAGTACGAGTCTCCTCCAGAGAAAGAACTGAATACAAACTAAAGCATGTTATTTTTCTTCTTCCTTCCTTTCCTCATTCCTTCCTTCCTTTTTTCCCTCCTTCCTTCCTTTCCTCTTTCCTTCCCTTCTTTCTTCCCTCCTTTCTTCCTTCCTTCCTTTCCTCCTTCCTTCCTTCCCTCTTTCCCTTTTTCCTTTCATCTCTTCCTCCCTCCCTCTCTCCCTACTTTCCTTCCTTTCTTCCTTTCCATTTTTGCTACTTGAGGGTCTTGACTAAGGCTTATTATCTTGCAACAGGAGAGAGAGTAAGGTCTACTGGAAAAGATATTTAAAGCATTAGGGTTAACTTTTCTTGGTAAAACTGGGTTCTCTCAGTTAGAGACCTCACCCTAACTTTTGGTGACTTTTACATTTTGAAATCCTCATCTATGGAATAGAAGCCATAAATAACCATTCAATGAACATTTTCCTAGAAATCACCAGTTTGGTATTTACAATTTGGTATTCTCCAGTTATGGTGTGTGTGTGTGTGTGTGTGTGTGTGTGTGTGTGAGCGCGTGTGCGCATGAGTATGTGCATGCATATGTGTGTGTGCATGCAAGCATGAACGCTACTTTGAGTCCATGCAAATAGTGGATGGGGAAAAAAGATACAGAAGCAATCTATACCCTGGTGGCAAGTTTATTGTCTTTGCTGGCTACTCACAGGGTTTCCTAATATTTCCATATAGAAATTCACTACTTAAAGAAAAGTTAGGCTGGGTAGTTCAGTGGATAGAATGCTGGACTTGGAGTCAGGAAGACCTGAATTCAAATGTGACCTCAGAAACTTTATTAGCTATGTAAACCTGAGTAGTGACTTAATCTCTGTTTGCCTTAATCCACTGGAGAAGGAAATGGCAACCATTTTATTATTTTTACCAAGAAAACCCTCTAATGGGATCACAAAAAGTCATTCTTTGACTGAACAACCACATTTGGAGTCTAATCACATGCTTTCCAAGTACAAGTGATCTAACTCAAAATTTTACATTCTTTCTAAGTATTTAAAGAATCTGAAAGGGTCTCATCCTTCACAAAATGCAATTTGAATGTGATGCTCATTTAGTAGATGACTCAAAACCTATATATCACTCCTCAATTTTTCTTCTGAGTTCCTATCCTTCATTTTTTTCTGCCTGTGATACATCTCTAGCTAAATGTTTCACAGACTTTTGAAGTTCAGTGTATCCAAAATGGAACCCATTTTTCCCCTCAAACTTACTCTGTATTTAACATATGTATTTATGAGAATTCTATCATTCTCATGTTCATATTCCATAACCCCATAGTCTTCCCTATATATTTCCTTTCCTTCAGTCTCCTATCCAATTTATTGTCATTTCTTCTTGTGTTTCTGTTCACAGAATCACTTGTATGCATCTCTTTCTCTGTTGTGTACATAGCTATCATCTTAGCAAATCAACTTTTGCCTAGGACTATTATATTAGTTTCTTAGTTCTTTTCTGTACTTTCATTCTCTAGCTTCCTCCATATATTCCCCACAGAAAGGGAGAAATCTAAAGGACTTCTGTGATTATTTTAGTTCCCTACTCAAAAATCTTCTCCCTTTCTAAGCCTACAGGATAATATTAAATTCCTCTGTTTACTATTTAAAGTCTTTCATAGTATGATTCCAATCTACCTTTTCAGCCACATAATTATGTCACTTTCCTTTATAACTCCATTTTTTCAATCAAATGGAACTACAAATTAGACATTCTATCTCCTGCTTTGGTGCATTTGCAAGAGCTATTCCTCATGTTTGGAATACACTAACTGTTCATCTTCCACTTTCAAAAACCTGATCTTTCAAAAGATTAATTTAGTCTTTGTAGATTCACTAGTACTATTGCTAGAACTCTCATTTGTTAGACTAACTTCTGTTTATTTGCCCATGTACATGCTGTGGGATTTGTTTTACAGTAAAAATTAGGATTGGGATTAAAGTGAGGATAAAGTTATGAATGGGATTAGGATTGTTAATAGGATATGAATTACCTTTAGGATTGTTATAGGAAAGTAACTAATGTCTATTCAAACTAATGCTTGAAACCAATTAAAAGTCCATCTAAAGAAAGGCAATGATAACAAATCCATGAGCTTCAAGGCATTCCATTGAATTAGATTGTTTAATTTCTACAGAGCTCCTGCATTACATTATTGCCCCCAGAGGGTCAGGATTAGTCAGACCAATTCAATTATGGATACCTTACTGAGAGTCCTTACTCACAGTCCTTAGTGTGAGGCACAAAATTTGCTTGCACTTATCTTGAGCTTTCTCTGTCTTCATATGTATAATAATGGAAACATTATTTTCCACATTCTGTTTCTCTTCAGCAAGGCACTTTTGGCACTTGGATTAAGACTATTAAGATACTATTAGGAGACACCCTGTTTTCCAGAGCTAAGGTACAGCAAACAAACTGCATCCTTAGCTTGACATAACAACAATCCTTTGCACTCATACTCTGGATGATTTCTGTGGCAATATCACTTATTATTGTATTGCTTTCACCAGCACCAGACAAGTTAGATAAGTACTCATATTCTAGTCATGAAGCTTTGCTATGAATCAAACTTGTCTCATTGTTGCTGTTACTCCTCAAAGTCAGTGCTATGATCACTGTATAGTTATTGGTATAAGTAGTAAGATCTAAAATTGCTTTGGGCCCCTTATTATGAGCAAGGCCTGGGCATATATGTCTAATCTGCTTTGCTTGCAAGCCATTCACCTCATTTTGAAATTAAACTTTTTTTTAATTTCTGACTATCTTGTCTCTAGCCTGCTCTGCCCAATTCTGATCATCCTAAGTAACAAAACATACTTTTATTTTATGGTCAAGCTTTCTTTACCATTTCTCAGTCATGAAAGTGAGAGTAAAGATCAGAGTTAGGTTATTTACTCTTAATATTTATTCTTAGTGAGCATATATCCTATATGCTTAAGACCTTAAGTTCAAGGTGGTATTGGTAAGGTTAGGGTTCCTGGTGGTCAGGGAGTTAAATGATGAGGTTAGTGGCAGGTTCAGGGTTCAGGGAACCAAATGAAGAGGTTTGGCTCCCCTGGATTCCCCTATACTTCCGCACAGGGTAGGGAGATGTGGTAGCCTCTTTTGGTGGTGCAGAGGTCCTTAGTAAAGAAATTTATGAACCTGAAAAGCTAGACTGGTAAAAGAAGTTTATTATTGGCATTGGGAAGTCAGCCTTTGCTATGCATGAATAGAAAGGCTGAATTCCTTGCTGGCAAGGTCCCGACAGAGAACTAAAGTTTCTAGTGGAGAAGTCCTGGCAGAGACAGAGAATTTCTAGCAGCAAAATTCCAACAGAGAGGTATAAAATCTTGTTAGGGAAATAGGTGAGAAAGATTAAGAGAGGGTAATGCTGAAAGAGAATATCATTGGGCAGAGGGCTGCAGCTTATGGTGTTAGGATTCTTACAAGGTGCTAAGTCAGTTATTTAATTTAGAATGGTACTTAACAGTTCTCTAGTTCACTAATGTTCTTAGTACTTATTAGAGTTCTACAAGATTCACATCTTTAAGAGAGCATATATAAGCTAGGAGCCTCAATCAGGATTCAGTCAGGGAGATCCAGAAGCCAGGATTCAGTCAGGGAGATTAGAAGCCAGGATTCAGTCAGGGAGATTCACAAGCCCACTAGAGGACAAGCCCACAAGGGACACAAGCCCACTCTTGGAGGCAGAGACAGATTCATTCCAACTTCCACGTGGCTGGCTGGAGACATTTGGAGGAAACTAGAGGCAGAAGCTGGCAGAAACAAAGGACTAGTGGCAAGAACTCTTGGAACCAAGGAGAGAGATAGGCCTCTAAAAAGCTAACTGGGCTCCAGGAAGGAGACAAGACTTAAAAGGAAACAATAAAGGATTTGGACTTTAACTCCTGGCTGCATTCGGGGGTGATTATTATTCTGAACTAAAATGAAGGCTGCCTCCAGAAGCCCCCAAAGAAACTGCTCCCAGAGAACATTTTATTTTAGAGAGGAATATTACAGCAAGGAGAGATTTCTTGGCATAGCTTGGCATGTCAGGTCCTCTGCAAGGCCTGAGCCCCCAAGTTGGCTCATTTTATAATTGAAGACTTGGTTACAAGCTGGGGGTTGCTCTTGATAGGGGCTGGGTGCAGCTTGAGCTGGAATTAGAATAGAGAATCTTGGAATTGAATGAGTGTCCAGGGATTAATCTTTACTTATATAGAGAACTTAATCAGTAGTGAGTGTTATCAATAGGGGTGGTGCCTGTCTCTCAGGATAACAGAATGAAGCTGTTTATACTGTTTCCCTTGGGCAAGGTCTCTTATAGAGGCCTGGATTCAGGGAGACTTTCTCCTTGAAGGAATTTTCAGAGAGAGTTTTGGGGTGCCCCCTTCAGTTTCAGGTTCCCCTTATCAATATGGAATTTTATTTGTAAATATAAATTTGCCCAGAACTGCATGAAAATACATGTTTTGGGGTTTTGTTTTTGTTTTTAGAACGCTGAAATCAAGTTTCTAGATGTATGGCAAAATTCCAAAGTTGTTTTCATTTTATCTTATTATTAGTGACTTAAGCAAGCTTCCATATGGTTTAAACTTCTGTATTTAATGCTTCATTCATAATTAAAATCATGAATTTTTGAGTTTTCTTCTTATTCCACAATACTTACCTGAAATATCCATGATGAAAAGGCATATCTTAGAACCTACTCAAACTGAAGGAAATATAGTAAGTATAGGAGGAAAAGAATTTAATAAGAATATTTTAGAGTGATAGTCAACCATTTAGTGAAAGTATTAATGATAGGTTAGAGACTTTTTCCCTCTTTCATTCTATTTCTGGTTCAAGTAAGTTTCTTTAGAATGCTCCAAAGAGAATTTTCCTTTGTGTATAAGCTTCTTAATGTGTTTTTCTTTTCATATCCTTTCAAGAGAAAACACAAAAGAAATAAAGACTTATAAATTCAAAGAAAAATGTTCAGTGGAATGGGTAAATTGAGCAACTTGGCGTGTGTGGTTTATATTTCTCTTTTCCCGTATTTTCAAAGAGGATAATCTCTGAAGCCAGAAGTAGGCTAAAGAATTAAGAAATCTTTATGGCTGATAGTAATTCATCTGGTTTTAAAACATATCTAAGACGCTGTTATCTGCTTCTTTTGTAACAATTTGGGTTCAAATTGATGTGTTCCTTCTTGGCTTTTTCACACTTATGCATATGCTTTAATTATATATGGCTGCTTTTGTTTTTATTTTCCTACAAACACAGAGCTGATGATATATGAACTTTTATGATTCATCATTCAGAATACTGCTGATTAATACACTGAGTTCTACATTTATTTAAAAATTATGTATTCTTCATCTCAAATCCAAAGGGTCTATTAGCTTACTAGGAGGGCAAGACCAGGATTTGGTCATTTAAGAAGCAAAGAGAGGTGATAGAAAATGTCTCTCATCTTTAGCTTAAATCTCAGATCTGCCTGTGTGACCATGTGCAAGTCACTTAACCTTTGGGACCTTCAGTTTCCTTATTTGTAAAATGAGGAAACTATGTATCTAGGATGCATAGTGATTATCATACTAGTTGTATGATGCTGGACACAACATTTAACATTTCTGTAGCACAATTTTTGTATCGGTTAAATAGGGATTATAATAGCAACTATATCAAAGGATTGAGGTGAGGATATATTGATACAATGTAAATCATTTTGGGATCTTTAAAGGGCTAAATAAATGTGAGCTATGTGAGTTGTGACTAAATGACATCTATAATCCCTCCCAACTCAAAATTCGTAATCCGATTTTTCCTTGAAATTGACCTAAAGTCTGTTCTATTAATATTTCTTTCATCTTAATTTTTATCCCTGCTTAGACAAAAAAAAAAAAAAAAATTGGGAAAATTTGAAAGAAATGTGGACGAAATTAGAATTAGATTAATATCTCAACATGATTCCATCTCTTTATTATCATAGCTTTGGTGATTATACTGAATTGAATTATGAAGGTGAAAAAAAATACAAATCTCCTAATTAGACATTCAGTAAGCTTCATTTTTTTTTTTTTTTTGATAACTCAAGATTCCTTCCATCCCTGTTGACATGTGTGTTTTTATTTTCATGTGGTGTAACTTAGAATTTGCTTGGCTTGAGTTTAAGCACCTGCTAAATTCTGCTAATTCAATTTAATTTAACCCAACAAGTCTCTACAGTGCTAAATGCTGGGGATATAAATCAAAAAAAAAAAAAAAAAAAAAAAAAAGAAAGAAAGAAAGAAAAGAAAAGAAAAAAAGAAAAACTGTTTCTGTCCTCATGGAGTTTATATTTAGCTCTGGTAAGGAGAGAGGAATTTCTACAGTAAAAGTATAACATTTACAAAGAGAAGTAAATACAAGATAATTTGGAATGAATAGTGCCAATATCTTGAGGGTGGGGGGGAAGTTGTTGGGATTAACAAAGGCTTGCTAAAAAAAAGGTGGTACTAAGCCCAATTTTGGAAAAAAAAAAAAAAAAAAAGGTAAGGATTCTAAGAGACAATAGTGAGTAGATGATATGCCAAGCATGAAGAAGCAGTTTTCCAGAAATGTAGACAATAATTTACTAAGACTATGTAATAACAAATAGGCCAGTTTAGCTGGAATTAAGAAAGCTTAAAGAGATGTAATATACTAATAATAAGGGGAGTTGTTGCTTCCATTATAAGAATAATTTAGTCTTAGTCCTATACTTGTTTCAATTCAATCAACCAGTAATTATTTTTATACTTGATGAGATTAGATTTAGGGAACCAAAATGAGATCAGGGTTTCTGGTGGTCTGGTGGGAGTTAAATGATGAGTTTAGTGGCAGGTTCAGGGTTCAGGGAAGCAAATGAAGAGGTTTGCTTCACCTAAATCCCCTTGGGATTTAGCACATGGGTAGGGAGTTTTGGGAACCCCCTTCTGGTGGCACAGAGATCCTTCGTAAAGGAATTTATGAACCCAAAAAACCTAGATTGATAAAAGAGGTATATTGTAGGCATTGGGAAGTCAGCCTTTGCTATGCATGAATAGAAAGACTGAATTCCTTAGTGGCAAAATCCCAACAAAAAGCATTATAAAGTAAGAGGCATAAAGTAAGGTCTTGACAGAGAGATATAAAGTCTCATTAGGGAAATAGGTCAAAATAAAGAGAGGATAACGCTGAAAGAGAATATCATACTCACTATTATGTCAGGCACTGTGAGACCCACAAAAGAATCTGGATAAATCACTTCACTTTTCTCCATCTTGGTTTCTTCAGTTTTAAAATGAAGGCACTGGACTAGATTAATGGTGTCATATTGAGACATAATGATTCATGAGAACTGCATATTGACTTTTAAAACATATTATTATCACCCATGTTTATTGAATTTTTATTAATTTTGCTAAATATTTCCCAATTACATTTGAATCTTTGAATCTAGTGTTGACTATGTGATCAATGGACCATATATTTGGCATGTCAGGATGAGATGATCTCTAAAATAATTTCCAATTGTAAATTTTCTAATCCTAAGGATTAGACAAAGCTATAAGCACCTAGGAAGCCTACAACTTAAATTCAAAGACAAGCTGAAAAGAAAAGGATAATAAAAGATAGTATATACTTTATGTTAAGGGGTTCATTTTCTAGATGTGAAGAGATTTGCTAGTGGAAAGGTGTAGAAATAGAACAAGTTTGAGATGATTGTTAAAAAAGAATTTATATCAGGAATGCAGGAATTGTTTAACATAAGGAAAAGTATTAACATAATTGGTTATATCAATAACAAAAATATTTTAAATCATATGATTAAATCAATACATGCAGAAACAGCTTTTGGTAAAATACAACATTCATTTTTAGTAAAACACTTGAAAATATTGGGAGAAATGTATTTTTCCTTAAATTAATAATGGAAAAAAAGAATTTATCTAAAACCATCAGCAAGAATTACTTATTATAGGGCTAACCTAGAAGCCTTCTCAGTAAGAGCAGGTATCAAACAAGGATGCCCACTATCACCAATATCATTCAATGTTGTATTGGAAATCCTAGCAGTAATAAGATTAGAAAAAGAAATGAAAGGAATCAAAAGAGAATAGAAGAAAATGAGATAATGAAACTATCTCTTTTTGCAGACCATCTAATGAGAAAATCCCAATGACTCAATTAAAAAGTTAGTTGAAACAATTAATAATTATTAGGAAAAGTAGCAGGATATAAAGTAAATCCATGCAAATCATCAGCATTCCTATATATCACACACAAAACACTGTAAGAAAAGATAGCCCATTTAAAATAACTCTACACATGGTCCTTTTCAATAGTAAGGTGATTCGGATCAATTTCAATGATTTTATGAATTTTCTTGTACAGCATGATAATTGTGGAAATATATATAGAAGAATTGCACATGTTTAACATATATTGAATTACTTACAATCTAGAGGAGCTAATGGGGGAAAGGAGGGAGAAAAAAATTTGGAACACAAAGTTTTTTAAGGATAAATGTTGAAAACTATCTATGCATATGTTTTGAAAATAAAAAGCTTTAAGATAAATAATAAATAAAATAAAATAACTCTACAGCATAAAATACCTGGTCCCGTACCTCCCAAAACAAACCCAAGAACAATATAGACAAAATTATTTTTTAAAATTCTACAAATAAAATCAGATTGAAATAACTGGAACAGTATTCATTGTTCACAAGAACACAAGACCAATATAATAGAAATAACAATTTTACCTATACTAATTTATACATTCAATGCCATTTTAATTAAATTACCAAAATTTAGGGGCAGTTAGATGGCAGA
The DNA here is from genome assembly GCF_048593235.1 of Sminthopsis crassicaudata. Taxonomy (NCBI): domain Eukaryota; kingdom Metazoa; phylum Chordata; class Mammalia; order Dasyuromorphia; family Dasyuridae; genus Sminthopsis; species Sminthopsis crassicaudata. The sequence goes on along the minus strand of NC_133619.1, from coordinate 220,387,514 downwards.
GTGGATAGAACACCAGTCCTGAAGTCAGCAGGACCTGAGTTCAAATCTGGCCTCAGATACTTAACACTTCCTAACTGTGTGACCTTAAGCAAGTCATTTAACTCCAATAGCCTAAGGGAAAAAAAAAAAAAAGGAAAGCAAAAAGTGCTGGAATCATGAAGACTTATTTTTTGCAGAGAGAATTTGTTAGGCCTTAAAGAATAGGAAGAATTTAAGTAGAAAGAAAAGGCATGTCAAGCAAAAAGGAATTATATAAAATGAAGGTCCAAGAATAATAACAAGCATGGCAGGCAACTGAATGGAAAGTAGATTAGAATGGAGAATGACTTGGTTAGTTAGTAAAGAGATTGGCCAAAGGTGAACAAAATATTCTTACTGAGGAGCAGTTGCCAAGAGAATTAGTTAAGCACAGTTAGACAAGAATAAGATGCCAAAGTAAGTCAGTCAAACAATAATTTATTAAACCCTTACTTTGTTCCATTGTTTAAAAAATCTTGTGTCTCAAAATATTGAGCCCTTAAGAAGCTTGAATGGGGGAGACAACATGTAAATAATTATGTATATCCATAAGACGTACATAATTGAAAGATATCATCAGAAAGTACTAACAGTGGAAGGAGGCATAACACAGGAAAAGGTCTCTTATAGAAGGTGGGTTTTAAGATGAGTCATGAAAGAAGTTAGGATGTAATGCCAGAAAAACTGAGGCAAGATAGAGATTAAAGTTTAATATTTTATTGAAAAGGGAGAGATTTTCTGGGACCAAATGGATCTATGGTTTGGTCCCAAGGCTGAATGAGACTATAGTCTCCAAGAATCCAGCAGCAAATCTCTTATGGGGGGAGGCACCTGGGGTGGGGATGACATAATGGAGGGAGGTACCAGAGATGGGGAGAAGCTCCTGATATTCTAATTAATTGGGATGGGGAGAGGCACCTGATATATTAATGATGTCTTAGATATAAGACCTTTATCCTACCAAACATTCTATTGATTGAGGGAAGGGTTATAACCTGAGGCAGAGTAACTGAGATACGACAATTGGGGAAACTGGGTCAGGACATTAACAAGGGAACCTAAGAAGTGGAAGTGAGGCTGCATTCCTGGCAGGGGGAACAGCCAATGCAAAATCATGGAATTGGGAGATGAATTTATGTTCCAAAAACAGCAAGTGACCCAGTTTATCTGGATAGGGTATGTGGAGGAAACTAACATAAGAAAAATGGACAAGTAAGAAGGGACCAAGTTTTGATAAAAAGATTTTACATTTACTCTGGATTTTACATAATAGGTGAAGTGACATGATCAAATATCCATTTTTAAGAAATTCACATTGGCAACTGAATGGAAAGTAGATTAGAATGGAGAGTGACTTGGGAGAGGGAGATCAAAGTAGCTTGATTTTGTAGGAAATAGGAAACTTTTAAAGGTTATTGAGCAAGGGATTATATATTCAAAACATGTTTAAGGAAAATTATTGTGATGTTGATGTAAGGATGATTAAAACAGGGAGAATTGTGGTGGTGTGGTTACAGAACTAACCTTGGAGTCAGGAAGATCAAAGTCTTTCATCTGACAGCATTGCCTTTGTGTCCTTGGGTAAGCCACCCTTTCAGTATCTCAGGTAAACTTATAAGTCTTAAAAGTTGTCAACATTAACAACTCCTAACTGGCTATTTCTTACACCAATAAAATCACATGTCTGGTAAAAAAAAAAAAAATACAAAAAATGGAAGAAACAAAATTGAGGGAAACCAGAATGTGATAGAATAATTCAGTCATGCATTAAGAAGAAGCTTAACTCAGAAAAAAAGATCTTAATGATAGATTTTTAAAAATAGTTTGAAGAAGGTCTTGATTAATGGAAATAAGATATGAAGGTGAAGAACAAAACAGAGATGATTCCAAATTTTCAAAATTGGATGACTGGGAAAATAATGGAACTATTGATACAGGAACTGGTTTGAAGCTATGGGTTTGTTTGTAGGAGAAGGAGAAGGTGAAAGATAGAGGCCAGTTTGTGGATGCATTTAATTTTAGACTTTTGGACATGTCAATGAGTTCAAGTAGAAATTTCCAGCAGTCATTGGCCTAGAATTCAAGACAGAGAACAAGACTGGAGGGAAGATTTAAGAGTTATCAGCTTAAAAATCTGCTAAAGCAAAGAAAATAGATAGTATACTATATCTCTAAATTTCTGCTTCTTTTAAAAGCAAGATATCTTCTATAATTCCTAAACTTAAGTCTTAAAAATCATATTTGATTACTAAAAATTTTTTGTGAAGAGAAAGTTTTTTTTTTTAATTTTCACATTCAAATTGCATTAGAAACAGTAACATGCCTTTATTTAGTTGTTGTTTAGTCATTTTGTTGAGGGGTGAGGATACCCTAACAGCAATGGGGGTCCTAGGAGGGTGTGTCCTAGGTTTTGCAAAAGAATTCTCAGTCCCAGTCTGCAAAAGAGATTTTTGGAAAAAATGAGAACCCTCTCAGTGGGACAATTCCTGATTAGGAATTAGCAAAGGTTGGTATACAGGGCTTTGATTTTTATTGAGGCTTCTATGACCCTGGAGCTAGGGAGTGATCTCCAGATGAATTGAGGGAATGCAGTGAAGGATGGTAATTATGCCCCAAGCCAAGATCTCCAAATGAATTGTAGGTGGGGATTATTGTGGGAGTTTCCCCTAGGAATCAAGGAGGCAGGTGGGAATGCTCCCAAAGGTCAGGAGGGATTTGAGATTCAGGGTTTTGCTAACCCAGGACCATCCCTCCAAAGATCAGGAGTGCTCAGATCTGTTGCATCAATTTCATTCATATCTAACTTTTTGTGACCCTATTTGGGGTTTTCTTAGTAGGGATGCTGGAGTGATTTCCTTCTTCATTACATATACTCTTCATTTTGCACTGAGGAAACTAAGGCAAACAAGGTTAAATTACTTGCCCAGAGTCACACAGTTGGTGTTTGAGGGCAGATTTGAATTCAGGAAGATGATTCATCCTGACTCCAGGTCTACTTTATCTACTGTGTCAGTTAACATAATAGGTATCTAATAACTATTTGCTAAATTAATCTATGTTGATTATGACAGAGTATGGAAGAGTGCACAGTTTAAATGTTTTGAGAACAAGTTTTTAATATTGTATTTTAAGAATATCACATCGGAGATGTGGAAATGGATTGGAATGGGGAGAGGCTTGATACAGAGAGATGAAAGGAGCTTGATACTCTAGGAATAGGAAATCGTTGAAGGTTATTGAACAAAAAGGATCTACATATTCAAAGCATACTTAAGGAAAATAACTTTGGGTATGAGAATGATTAAAAGTAGAAGTACAGTTGTGGATAAAGAACTGGCCTTGGAATCAGGAAGACTCTAAATCACTAAATCTCTAAATCATAAATTCTAATCTCTTTTAAAATTCATGGGATTGTTTTAGTATCAGAAAGAGACAATGCTGTTGTTATGGTATATTCCTGTAACCTTTGTTACAGGGGCAGCTAGGTGGTGCAGTGGATAGAGCCCCAGCCTTGAATTAAGGAGGACCCAAGTTCAAATCTGGTCTCAGACACTTAACACTTCCTAGCTGTGTGACCCTGGGCAAGTCACTTAACCCCAGCCTCAGGGGAAAAAAAAAACCAAAAAACAAAAAACCTTGTTACAAAGGGAGATTGAGGCTGGTGGATCCCTTGAAGAATTCTGACTTGCAATATTGCTAAAACTAATTCAAATAAAATCTATACAAATGTGGTGAGCCCCCAAAAGTGGAACATTACCAGACTGCCTAAGGAAGGGTATATCTACTCATATTGGAAACAGAGCAGGTCACAGTTTCCTTGCATTTCAACAGTGAGGTATGGCCATTGAGTAGCCACTGCCCTTCCAATCTGGGTGAGTTAGGAAGGTCAGAATAAAAGAAGAAAAAAGAAGGGAGACCAAAGAAAAGAAAAGAAACACAAAGGAAGGAAGGAAGGAAGGAAGGAAGGAAGGAAGGAAGGAAGGAAGGAAGGAAGGAAGGAAGGAAGGAAGGAAGGAAAGAAGGAAGGAAAGAAGGAAGGAAGGAAGGAAGGAAGGAAGGAATTGAGGAAAATAAGAAAAAATAGTTCAAGCACCCAAACATTCACAAAAGCATACCCAAAAAGTAAGATTTCAAGAGGACAAATAAAAGATGACGTTAAAAAATCTTTTAAAAAATGTTTGTTTATTTAACATTTTTAATTTACATGAAGAAATAACTAACCTGACCTGATTGTAATGGATGGGCCATCTAGTGGTCTTATTGGGGAATGACATGTTTCCCTAAAGAGATAAACTCCTAAGAGGAGTTTTAAAAATTTGGCTGAATATCTTTCTTTGTTGCTTTGTTTCAGCTGGACAGAAATGAGTCCATCTTTTTATAGCTTGTATACTTTGAGTGTTTTTTTAATCTACAGAGAATTTAAACAGTCAATATTCAAGTATACTTTTTTTTTAAAGATTTTTAAGATTGAAAAATAACTGAATTGAGTATAATCAGACTATGTGATTTAGCTCAGAATCTCTTTTATTGTTTTTTTCCCCCTTCATAGTCATGGAAAGTATCTATTGCATATTTTTATTGGAATTTTGTGGAAATTTATGATCAACTCATAACTGTCAATTAGTGTAGTAAACTTTATAAAAGATTTTTTAAATGATTAGATGTTCTTTCAAAGGAAGAATAATCCTGCTAACTCTGTGAGACCAAGAGAGACATTTTTATGTTCTACTTAAATTTGTTGGCTGTTGGAGGACAGTATAGTTGAAAGAACATTGGATTAGGATTCAGGAGACCTGTGTTCTAATTCTGAAAAAATAATTATGTTGGATGAGTGAGTGGGGCAGAAAGGATTATGTACCCCTGGAACTGCTTTGAACTTGTATAGTCCAGCTTTGCTCTTATCAACCTCAGTTCTAGTTCTTTATAGCCCTTTCTAAAGAAATATTTCTAGCTATTCCACCAAACTCATGTCATCTTTCCCACCTCCTTTTGATGAATGCAAGAATGGAGGGTGAGAGATCCCCTGTAGTCGGTGTCACAGGTTCTTTGCAAAAGAATTAACAAACCTGACATCAGTGTGGCAAAAGGGACTTATTTACACTGTGAAGACAGTTTTCTAGGAAGTCAGCCTTCTTAGTGGGCAAGGAATATAGCAAAGGTGGGTTACATTAAGAAGAAAATATCTTCAGCAGTGGGTAAGGTCCTGTTAGGACTTCTGTGAAGATAGGTTGGCCAACCCTTGGTTATATTGAATATACCTTGGCCTGGGGACTGCGGTACAGTTTGAGCCACTCAATAGAGGACTATTGACTATGCCTCAGGTGAGATCTCCAATTGAATGAGACCACTTAACTAGGAGTTTGAGCCACTCAATATTGACTATGATTTTCAATTAAATGAGATTACTTAACTGCGAGTTGCCCTTAGGGACTGAAGGGTGTTCCTCTTTTAGAGGTCTGGGAGGGTTTGAGACCTCAAATCACTCTTCCCCCACAGATTAAAGGAGACCGAGTTTCAGGGCCCCCCAAGATAAAGGGGACACAATTTACATCATTTTCCCCAAAAGATTTACATCACTTTTAGATATGTTGTTTTCTTCTATTAGAATATGTATTTTGGAGGCAAGGACTTTGTAGCATGCTTTTTACTTGTCCCCAGCATAACACAATGCCTGGTACATACTAAATAATTAAGAATGTTTTACTTATTTATCTAATTCTTTTTATCTTTCTGAATCTTAATTTTCTCATTTTTAAACTGAATAAGTTGAATTAGATTAATTTCCAAGATTCTTTCTGATTCAAATCCTATAATAGTTCTCTGTGCAGGAAAGCAATTCTTTCTTTAGCCCATCTCTCATTCCACTCCAGGTAGTACCATTTTATAGTTTGGTAAATTATGAGATTGCAGGAAAAAAATGAAGATGAATAAAAAAGTAATAAAAGAATTTTACTCTGTACTATTGTCATGTGGAGGAGAAAACAAGGGTTTGAGGCAATGTACTATTTTATAATAATAACAATAAATACTTTAAGGATTTCAAAGTATTTTATAACTATTATTTCATTTGAAGAAAGTCTTTAAAGCCACTAATCATAGTGATAATGATAGATCCTTAAGGAGGGAGATGGCATGGGACAAATAACAGATAGCTGTCAGTGATACTGAGAATTGACTCAAAAAGGGACAAATTGGATCAGATAAATTTATAATAGCTTTGGTGACAAAAGAGATAATCACCATGTTTGTTTATTATTCATTATGAGTTTTCAAAGAGGACAAGTGTGATATTGGGGAATGATATCTTGACTTGCCCATGAATTGGATTTAAGTAAGGTAGAATAGCATTAAATTATCATGCTCTCTCTCTGGAAGAGTCACCAAATTCCAGTGGCAAGATAAAATTCAAGTTGATGGCCCAGGATGCAAAGGATGACCTTGGCATCTCTGATGTCTAACCAACCTCATTCATGGTAGTTGGAACAAAGTTTTCTCATCTACTAAATTGTTGAATGTAGAATTTAACATAGTGGGACATATTTGGCAAGGAAAATTACAGTAAAAGGAGCAAGTATGAAATGCAAACACAAATGCAGAATCACAAAATTTTAGAATTAGTACCAAACTTAGCAGCCATGTAGCCCAACTCATATTTAACATCTTATCCACTTATCCACTCCACTCATCTTACTATCATACATCCTCTCTTAATAACCTTGTTCTGCTGGAAATTGAATGGATGCCCATCATTTGGAGAATGGTGAATAAATTGTGATTTATAAAGGTTATGGAATATTATTGTTCTATAAGAAATGATTATCAAGATGATTTTAGAAAGGCCTGGAAAGACTTACATGAACTGATGCTGAGTGAAATGAGCAGGACCAGGAGATGATTATACACGACAAAATCAATATTATATGATGATCAATTCTGATGAATGTAATTCTTTCTAACAATGAGATGATTGACAGGACTGTGGGGACTAAATGTGGATCACAACATAATATTCTTACTCTTTTTGTTGTTTACTTGCATTTTGTTTTCTTACTCATTTACTTTCCTTTTTTGATCTGATTTCTCTTGTGCAGCAAGAGAATTGTATAAATATGTTTATACATATGGGATTTAACATATTTTAACATGTTTAGCATATATTGAATTGCTTGCTATCTAGGGGAGTGGGTGAAAGGAGGGAGGAGAAAATCTGAAACAAGGCTATGCAAGGGTCAATGTTGTCAAATTATCCGTTTATGTGTTTTGAAAATAAAAAGCTTTATATTATTTTTTTAATTTTAAAAAATAATCTTGTTCTGGGCATGGTGATCAAATTGATATTACTATTGCTTCTGGGGAAAAGTCTTTCAATTGACTTCTCTCAGAATTTGATTGCCATTCCTTTATTATGTTGTCTTCTATTATTGGAACATCCATTCTCTGAGATAGGGGACTTACTTTGGAATTTATATTATCTAGCACTTAGCACTACACTGGTACACAATGGTTTATAAAAATTCATTAGTTCTGTCATTTATTCACTCAAACTTAATCCAAAATATGTCTATTAAAATAATTTTCAAGTGCTCATCCAGTTTCAGCTTAAAGATCTTCTAGGAGAAGGAAACCTTCTCTTCCTGAAACAGATCCTTCTACTTATGGACAATTATGGACAAAGTTTGTACTTTCCAAGCACTTTGCAATGAATCTTATATATTCCTATATGGGCTTTTCTGGTTGAATAAAGTAGTATTAACTTCCTTGCCTTAAAGTTTGGACAAATATACAGAGAGAAGTCTGGCCTGAAGTTTAGCATTTTAGATGAGAATCAGTTAATTATCTAGATTTGGATCTAGATTTCTATTCTCTGAGTTTTATTACAAAACTTTTTTTCTTCTAGCTTATTAGGAAATCACTCCCATACTCCTCAATGCAACTAAAAATATATGTCAAAATTTTGCTCAAACAACATAATGATCCAAGACAATTATGAAGAACTCATGGTGAAAAATGCTATCCACCTTCACAGAAAGCACTGATGGAGTTTGAATACAAATCAAAGCATGCTGTTTTTCACTTTCTTTTTTATGAATTTTTTTGTCTGTTTTTTTTTTCCCCACAATATGACTAAGATGGAAAAATGTCTTGTGTGATTGCCAATGTATAGCCTATATCAAACAGATAACTATCTTGGGAAAAAGGAGACGGAGAAAATTTGGAACTCAAGATTTTAAAAAAATGAATGTCAAAAATTGTTTTTACATGTAATTGGGAAAAAAATGAAATATCATTCCAAAATATTACTGAAGAACTGTTTTTATTGTTCTATATTTGGACCTTCCAATTTTGGTTGGAAATATTGCTCCTTCACATGAGCATAGATAATTTCTTTTTAATCTTGTCTTGGATTTAGACTCCTGGGACCTTTTGGAAACAAGATGCCTATATCACACACCCATCCCTGTGAGAGAAATTTAAAATAAAAATAAATATCTGGCTTTAATCATCAAGTAGTTTATCAGGGTTATGTGCAGTTTCTCATTTTATTTTCTCTTTTTTAAGGACATGGGATACTATAACAGCTTTGTTTCCTCTCATTCTCATGATAAATCATTTGAAAAGTTTGTTTGGCTAACAGGAAAGGCTTTCCAATCCTTCCTGTCCCACTGTAACTTGATAAATATCTATACTTTGATCTAAACTTTCAATGCTTATTTCCATTACTCACTCTCTTTTGTAAATTAATATGGCTTCTCTGCTTAAAAAACAAAAAAATCAACAAGTGGATTTTTTTTCTTAAACAATGAAAAACATTTCTAAAGGTGAAGTCACCAAGTGCAGTTAGAGATAGGTGAACTGGTTTGGATGAAACCAAAACCAGCTCAAACTCTTGCCTAAACTTTGAATCAAATTGCAATGAGACATCAGGCTGCATTTCTCCTTATTTTTTTTTTCTTATTTCCTCCCCCAGCTCATAGAATCATACAATATTAGAGTAAGAAGAAACTTCAGCACTAATTTCAAACTAATTCCTTTTATATTTCCTCAAATTTTTAATAGAAAAATGTCCTCAATATCTTTATTTTTATGTGAATTATCATTAAGAATTTTCTGTTTGTCCCCTCTTTATGTAGCTAAGTATCAGCATCTTATACATATTATATAGGATTACTCATATTAAGTTATATACTTAATATTAAGTATAATAAATCAATAGATGCTAATTAATAAATATTCAAATAATCAAAATTATGTTAAAGAAAATGATTTTATTTGTAATCAGAAAAATATACTGGAAAAAAACTGTTTTTTTTTTTTAAGTCATTTTTGTTTTCCTCTAGAGGATCTTTGGGACATGAGAGTATCCAGAAAATGTTATCTGAAAAATAACTTCAATAGGTCCCTGCCAACTCAAAGTACATTCTAATGTATCATAAATAATGACCCTTCAGTATACCCACTGCATAGGGATGATGACCCCTTTTCCCCACCAATTTCCACTTCCAGGGCTGACTTGCTTACTCCAACTAGCTCTCACACTGGAAGAACTGGGGTGCTTGGAAAATTGCCATGCTATGATTCATACTATGAATCAAATTTTCTTGGGGCCATACGGGTAACTCTGTTGTATACAGCAAAATGAGGCACAGATACCCGGGAGAATATGGTGATGAACCTACTGCTTTTGGACACCTCTAACCAGTTTTTCCTCATGTCAAATTTAAATCTGCTACTCTGTTACTGCTACACTTCTTTTATCCACTTAAACATCTTCATTTCTTTAATTCAAGGATGAGGAACTTTTTTTTTTCTGCCAAGAGCCAATTAGATATTTGTAACATCATTCATGGGCTACACAAAATTATCAGCTTGTAGTTCTTAAGCAGTGGAAGGTGGCTGAATGTTACCCACACTTGCTTTAATTGGTCCTCATGGACAAGAAGGAATCTGCAGACTTTAAAAGGCTATATGTAAATAACAATTACTATTATTGTTGTTGTCAATAAAATTTGTAATTTTGACAATTATTCTCTCATCCCAGTATGTTTCCATTTGTTTTTACTAAAGTGAAGCATCTATTTTGTACTTTGTTAAGAATCTCAAGGGAAGAAAATTGGAAACTTTGTATCTAGAGAGTGACAAAATTATGAATCATGGAAATTTATATTCCCTGTCCTCCTACCTTAACTTTTTTATTTTTTTAATTCTCTTTTTCCTATAGTATGAATTCTATATCCCAATCCTGCTAATTCTTTATAAGTTAGTTGACAAATTATTAAGGTATATCAAAATACATACCTTTTGGTGATATTTATATAATAACAGAATCAAGATTTGACTTAAGCTAAAAAAATTTAGAGGAAGAAAATTCCAGTAGAAAATAGTAGGTGGTTGTTGTTTTTGAGTTGTAGAACATCCTCTCAAATCACTCATACTATTTGCATACTTCACTGACTTACAAATGCAAGGTTTTTCAAGGTTATTTTGCTGCTTTTTTTTTTTTTTTTTTTTTTTTTTTTTTTTTGCTTAGGACAATTATTTTGAAATTTGGATTTAAAAACAAACCAACATTGCAAATCTGGATTTTATCCTTTTCTGATTTATGCTTCACAAAATAATGAAAAAATTAGGCATTCCGTAGAACTATAAAATTGATATAAGAATTTTTTTCTTTAGAATACTTGTCATCCATGTTTTCATATCCAATGTAATTTTTACTCTGAAAAAAAAAAAGTTCATAGGATTAGCTAGCACATATCAATTTGAAACATCTGTGAACCAGGTATGAATCATTATTTAGATTGATCCTAATAAAACATTGGAAATCATCTAGAAAGCACCACCGACCAATTCATTTCTAGTTAATTAAAGGGTCTGATACATAAGGAAGTTCACAAAATGTTTTTTAAAGTTTTTGTTCTCAGTTCTTTCCCTTTATCTCCTAGTCTCAGGGTTTTTTGTTTTTTGTTTTTTTCTTTTTTTTTGTTCTCTCATTTCTGCCTAGATTCCAGTACCAGTTTTATGACATCATTCAATTGTCTCAGAATCATGAATACTTCATTAAAACTCAGGCAATCATATCTTGAGGAACTAAATCGATTAGAAAGTGTCTACTCATCCCCTCCTAAACATTCTCAGGTTGAGAGAGTATTTTAGTGAGTCAATTATTTACTAATTTATTAATTTACAAATATTTCTTCGTGGTTAAAGAATACCAATGTAAAATTGAATGGAGTATAAACATGGCTCAACATTCCCCTGGTCTCTTTCATGTAAGTTTGGAATGACCTGTTTCTTGAAAGAGGCTACACTAATGAGTCTATGGAAGGTAGCTTGCATGTGTGTGTGTGTGTGTGTGTGTGTGTGTGTGTGTGTGTGTATAAAAACTGGTGTGGAGTGTAGGATTCATGGGTGAGGTTACTAAGGAAAGTCTTTTACTCCTTAAGCTGCTAGAAGAGGAAATATCAAGAATCCTAGGTAAGCAATAACAACAGACCTAGAAGGGGCATTTCTATGCAAAACACTCCCCATCCTTCCTAGGCTAGCACCCCAAAGGGGCTTATTTTCTGTTCTAGGGAATTTTTTAAAAATTGTGGATTATTTACCTCTCTATTTACATTGTCTCTTGTAAACCTTTTTCAAACTGATTAATGAATTTAATCACAGAGTGACCAAAGATTTATGATATTTATGTTCTTTCAGAGAAAAATCATTCATCTACTTTCTCTTGTGCTTCTTGCCAAAACTGGATACTCTCAATTTTCCTATACCAAGCAATTTTTCCAACTTCTATTTGTGAGATGCTAGCATTGATAATGCAACTAGGGCTATGACCCCTAATTTATTTTCAATAAAGATAAATAAATAACGGAATATTAGGGGTGAGAGCAAAAGGGTGAAAAGACACTTTCATTGGATTTGCAGTATCAGCACCGATAGAATTCTGATCATCGGACTAAAAAACAACTTTTCTGCTTAGTTTACTCCCCCAATGAAAATGATCAATCAATAAATATTTATTAAATGCCTACCGTGTACGGTACTGTTCTAAGTACTAGGAATACTCTTACACACACACACACACACACACACACACACACACACACAAAGGTAAAAGATAGTCCCTTCCCTAAAGGAATTTACAAAGAAGGAGCTTACAGTCTAATGGCATAGAAATAGACCTCAAAAAAGTTACTCATTTCTATGAATATTGTCTGTTCCCAACTTGTAGTCAAGGGATAATAATAATGTCTTTTAGCTTATCAATTACTACTGTCTTTATCAGCACAGAAACATTCTCAAGAACCTTAACTACATCAATATAGAAGGTCATCAGACGAGGCACTGGATGTCCAGTGTCTCCATATGTGGTACCAAAATGGAGGATACCACATGTACTTTGAAGTTGCCTTGTTATGTTTCTTCTTTCTGGCATCTTTATTTCAGAATTCTCCATGAAACAGCTCTATAATATAAAAAGTCAGATTCTGGAGAAGCATCTCTTGTCTCCATGGTGATTCAAGTATAAGATCACACTGGTTTACTTTGAACAAGAGAATGTTTCTATTGAAAATGTTAGCATTGTAGCTGGATAACTGCTTATCTTTCAAAGCAAGCCAACCTTACATTGTTTCAAAAAACTCTTTAACAGATTTTCTAGTCTCATTTGCTGTTCCTTGTATTTTTGAACACTATCATTTAATCTTCATGTCACTTGCATCAGCCAAATCATGAATTTGTCTCGAATACTTGAATACTCCCTATTTTATATTATTAATAAAATAACTATAATTACCAACATCCATTCTTTCTCTTTCCCTTCCACTTAAGATTCAATTTCATCTTTTTTTCTGTTTTCCATTATATTTCACTCTGTTTCTTGTTTTGTTCTAGTATAGGTGATTTTTTTCCCCAGTCCTCCTGCTCCATCTCTTAGGTTCCAGTAAGATTCCTGCTGTGTGCACTTTTAAGTTGTGAGTTAAATAGAATGATATCAAAGGTTTCCTAAAAATTGAGATGGATCCTTTTCTATATGTTACCATTATCTAATTTCTTCTGCAAATGATGTTAAAGGATCAATGAGGCTTGCTAATCTTTCTATTTAACACTGAAACTTTCTTGGGGCAGCTAGATGGTATAGTGGATACAGCACCAGCCCTGAATTCAGGAGGACCTGAGTTTAAATCTGGCCTCAAACACATAATACTTTCTAGTTGTGCGACCCTGGGCAAGTCACTGAACCCCCAATTATCTCAGCAAAAAAACAAACAAAAAACTGAAACTCTCTGTCTTCACATGCCAATACTGTCAAGGAGTTACTATGCTACAGCTGAACAGTGAAAATTCCCTCACCACTAACTGACTGTGTACCACTTCTCAAATTCCCTCTTCCCTCAGTTATTCAAGTGTCATTGATTGAAAGAGGAATTTAAGGAAGACAAAGTCAGAGTATTGAAATTTATTATCATCAATGAATTAAAAAATATCCAAAGAACCTGTACTTTTAGCAGTTATTTCGTAGTGTAATCTTACTTACTAGAGACAGCATATTACTCTGGAGAAGTATACTTTTAACAAGGTGTAACTCAGTGGAATTGATGATATAATGGTTGTCTAGTTCACATATATACTTAGTACTTAGAATGGTGATGTAATAGTTCTCTAAGTTCACACATAACCAGTATGCTATAATGATGTAATTACAATAAGTTACATAATAGCTAAGAAGGACATTCTATCTTTGATCAGCCTCCTGATGGCTGTCCTGCCTTCTTCACTTCTCCACTTAAAAACCAAGGACTTGGGCTGATCCTGAGGTCCTCCAGAAAGCTAGCCCGAACATTATACTTATGACTTAAAATATATATATATATATATATGCATATATATTTTTTCTCAATATAAAAACTTTTAAAATACTTGGGTTTTTAAAAAATATTTTGCATTACAAATTCTCTCCCTCCCTCTTTCTTCTCTTTCCCTTCCCAACAAGGCAGGCAATTTGATGCAGATTATACACGTGAAATAATATAAAACATAGTTCTGTATTAACTGTTTATATCATGCTTTAAGGTTTCAAAAGCATTTAACATAGTTTACCCCCCCCTTACCTTCACAACTCTTTCAGATAAATGCTATTATTATCCCCTTTTTACTTATGAGAATATTGAAGCTATCAGAGATTGAGAAACTAGCTCAGGATCATATATCTAATAACTGTCTGAGGGAGGATTTAAACTCAAATCTTCCTTACTTCAAGACCAACATTCTATCTACTATGCTGTCTAATAAATAAATTTATTTACTAATAAGTTTATTAGCTTGCTAATAAAAATTTTTATTTATTAATGTGCTAAAATATGATAAATGTAATTATTGCATTTCTTTATTAATGTACCAATAAATTTTTATTATATTTCTTTATTAATGTGCTAATAAATGCACGTATTTATTCATGTACTAATAAATAAATTTTGTGCCAATAAATACATTTATTTATTAACTTGCTAATAAATTATTAGCATATTACTAATATGCTAATAAGTAAATTTATTCATTAATTTGCTAATAAATAAATAGCTATTGATTTATGGAATGATTTCCAAGAATTAGAGTTTAAGATTTGGAAGCGACCTCAGCATCCATGTAGTCCCAACCTACGGATGAAAGGAATATCCACTATAAAATCTGGCTAAGTGGTTGTCCAGCCTCTTTTTGAAGAAAGCTCCAAGTGGAAGGAACCCACCATCACTCAACCAACTGATTCCACTTTCAGCTCTAGTAGTAAAAGAAGTTTTGCTGGCATCAGACCTGTTTATCTCCTTGTAACTCTCATCCAATTTTCTGGATACAGCACTCTAGGCCAAACAGACTAAGTCCAGCCCCTCTTCACAACCTAAGAACAGTTATTACATTTCCCTTGAATCTTTTCTTCCTTCTCTCCTCAATAATCCCTCCGCAAAGGTCTTCTCCCCTCTATCCCTTTTAATGCAGCCCAAAGAACACATGATCTTTTTTAATACTCATAACACACTCTTGACACTATTCAATTTACAATCCACTAAAACTCCCAGATCTTTTCTAGAACTGCTGACTCTCTATGTCTTCATCATCTTGTCATTGTGAAGTATATAAGCAAGAGACTATGATGGCAGAGCTGTTTGTGAAAAAGCAAAAATAAATGATAGTAGGTCCAGTAGAGTGTAATGTAGTAATAAGAATGGATGTCAGAGGACCAGAGTCTGAGACCAGGATCTTAATCCTGACTCTGATGATGACTTTTTATACCTTTAGACAAAGCACTAAACCTCAGTTTTCTCATATGTAATAAGGAGATAAATTAAAACTCTCTAAGATACCTTCCAACTCTAGCTCTGATTCTATGATAATATGAGACTAACCATTCTAAACTATATACAAGGCATTTTAACATTGATAACTTTTTAAAGTTCAAAAGCAATTTCAGGTACAATTGAATTAAAAATTGGACTAAGATGAACTGAAGTTCAAAATAAGTTATTCATTTATGTAAAACAAACACATTTTTAATCAATCCCTAAATTCCACAGTCTTTAAATTTTCTGTTTTGTATGGCATCTTATTCCATAGACTCTACAAAAGTGAAAAAGCTTACATTAAGATTTCTATGAAGTCAATGTGCCTTCTAATTATTTTTAATGTGTGAACAGTTGAGCATATGACAGTAGACTGTGCACATGAACAGCGTTTAGTATTGTAATCAAATAAAATTTACATTAAAGTTAATGGCATATTTAATGATAGACATAATTATTGTTGATCTTCAGAGTAATTAATCCTAAATATTTAACAATTTATATCCGTGACTATAATTAGTATTACATCAATATAGGCCAAACTAAGTTTATAAAATGTTTCCTCCTTCCTTTGTTAGGTCTTCAGCCCCTATAATATCTATCAGACTCAATAATTAAACTTGATGTCATATATAATTTAACTCTCATTATAGAGATAGCACTCTTCCCATGAATCAAAAAGAATTAAAGGTCTAAAAGGAAACAGAATGAGACTTTAGGCTCTGATTTTTTTTTTCTGGTTCTCACTGGCTTTGGGGTTACAGAGTTCTATGTCCTCCCCTTTTGGGGGATATTAAAGTTACCTACTCTCTCTGGGTATTAATCCTCATCTATAAAATGATATATGAGGTAGCTTCTACGAACTTTTTCAGTTTTGAACATCTAATCTATGACTTCAGAAAAAGACTAAGTCCATGTGGAGAAAGATTTCTTTTTTTTATAACAAATATGGTTAGTTAAGCAAAACAAATTCTCATATTGGTCATGTACAAAAATATATTTCTCATATTGAATCTTTTTTTGCCATTCTTCTAAACATATTACCATATTTATCATGCTGTGCAAGAAAAATCAATTCAAAAAGAAAAAAATGAGAAAGAGAAAAATAAGCAAGCAAACAACACCAACAACAACAAAAAAAATGAAAATACAATGTTGTGATCCACATTCAGTCTCCATATAATGTAAATTGTGTTATCTTTAATCTTTGGGAAGGGCCCTGATGTAAACTGTGTCTCCTTTGGGGGGAAGGATTCTCTTGACTCTCAAACCCTCCCAGCTTTTGAGAGGAGCATACCTTTCCCAGACAACTCCCAAGAGAAGTAATCTCATTCAATTTTGAATTGAATTGAATTGAAAATCATTCCTTTTTGGAAGATGAAAGAAAATTGGGATTTGAGATGTTTGGCTTTCTCTTTTTAATTTTTTTAGCATTTAATAATGCTTCAAATGGAGGGCCTGTCTTGGCCTTTTTTTATTGTTGTTTTAAACATGCCTAAAACTCATATTAAATATTATTTACCTTTTATACAAACTTCCTCTTTATTTTGAGTTTTATCCTTTTTGATACCAGTCTTTTTTTAAAGTAGAAAGTATGTAAAATTTTCCAATTATATGAAAAAACAATTTTTAACATTTGTATTTTAAAATTTTAAGTTCCATATTTTTTCACTCCATTCCTCTTCTCCCCTTTCCCCTTGTTGAGAAGGCAAGTAACTTGCTATAGGTTAGACATGTAGATGCTAGTCTTACAATTCAGTATCACTCTTTTTGTATTTGTTCTTTGTTATGTGCTTCTCTTTCCAAATACTGAGTTTTTAGGATCTGAGCTCTCTATGGAGATAAGCTGTTTGTGTCTTTCTAGACACCCCAAGTTGGGGTAACAAAATGTACTGTTGCTTTCTAGAGCCCCCACACCAGGGTGATTAAAGTATACCTTCCTAGTGGAGAAGTGATGTGGTAGGACTCTTGAGGATGGTGGAAAAATGGAGTCCGTTTATTTTAAGGACCTTCCCCTTTATGTGATGTAACAAAAACAACACTGTACATGTGGAACCACATAAACAACTTGCTATTGTATGTAGTTTGCCACCTGATATAACTGCTTCAATCACAACACAAGTTGTCACCACCCCCTGACTTTTCAGGAAGGCCAAGAACCCTTAGGGGAGATGGAGAGCCAAATCAGACATTGTCAACAGGTTCCCTCTAAGCTGAAGGATCTCATATCTCACTCAGAGTTTCCCCACTGTCTGTGGCCCTCTACAATAATCTGTCTTAACATTTATTTTTCAATAAATTATATCCTTCCACTATCACAATTCAGCCATTTATTTTGTTCCACCGCATCTTGTCATAATGTCATTCTTATGCATTAAAATGTCAAGTATATTTTGTTTATTATATTATGTCCTTAGAGTTTCTAACAGAATATAATTATTATATAGTTAGCAACTCTTCCTTCTCTTCAATTCTACTTATTTAATGGTCAGGTTCTAAAAGCTTCCTTCTTCCTTCCTCTGCCTCTACAGATCTCTTTCTACTATTGTGCATTTATTCACTCTATGGAGATAACAGTGTAAGCATTTATTGTCTCCATTTTACAGATTCTGAAACCTGAGTCTTAGGTGACTTGCCTAAATTTCATCATCCCTGACTAAATCATTTGAAAATCTTCTATTTATGTTTTCTTGCCCCTATTGTCAGATCTGTTTGCCATATTACTAGGTCTCAAGACACTATAGTAAAATATTTTCTACTAGAATTTCATGTATTTATCTATTTATTTAAAACTTTAAAAGTAGTTCATTTAATAGGAAAAGAGAATCAGGGCTAAAAGGTAAAAAGAAAGCTGTGATAGGTAATTCAATCAGGCCACATGCTTTATAATAATATACTAATATAAATAATTTAATAATAATAATAATAAAGTAATATAAATATATGGCCTGATTGAGCTGTTTATTGCAGTTGTACTCAGTCATTGCTTCAAATTGAGGAACAAAAATTTTATTGTAGCAGGAAATTGCCCCAAACAACAATATGTTGAAAGGCATACAGTGAGAGGTACCAAGAAGCAAAGTGAACATTAGGCCCATGATGACACTGATGAAGCTGAGTGAGAAAAGACACAATAAAAACAACATCATCATTAAAGAATTTTGGCTTGGAGGGAGATAAATCAATATTAAATTGCCTTGAGCTATTCCCTCCAAAGTCATCAGATTAGCTCCTTGATACCTCTTCCTCATTGGCCTGATCAACAGCTTCAAGATCCCTTTAATTATTCTTTCCTAGCCCTCTGCATTTGTTGACATCTATGAACTCAGAATTGACTTGACGTTCTGCCTACTTCAATATAGGCAGATAATCACAGGTAATAACTATAGCTAGGCAAAGTTTTTCCCTAACATTTAAATCATTATTCAGTCCAAAGTCAAGTTCCTCTGTTTAGGTCTTTTAGTGCAAAGCAGAGAAAAAAAGTCCAGGCAAAACAGAAAGAGAAGTAGACCAAGCAAATCGACAAATTTAACAAATTATCGTCAAGGAGCTATAAAGGATACAACTAAGTTGGAGAGATGCTAATGACAAAGTATATTTGGTTTTCCACAAGGTTCTTAGTACAGTTTTATTACAGACATCCTTAGGAAGAAAATGGATAGATAGGAACTAAAAGATAGCACAGTTAGTTGGGTTCAAAAGATATAATGTTTGTAAAGTACTTATCACAGTGCCTGGTACATAACAGCTGCTTGTTCTCTTCCCTTTTGCCCTTTAGCACCAATTTAAACAGCCAATTTCAAAGAGTGGTGATTAATGAATCACTATCTATATATTTTAGAGAAACATAGCAGGTTGGATTGTCTTCAGGAAATTGCAAAGATCTTTTATCAGCCCCCAAGCTTCCCAAGAAACCAATGCTGTTTCTGTTTGGTAGCAAAAACTAGAATACAAGTGTTTCCAAAGAATTAAAAATGAATGTGACTTAAAGGGCAGTGGAAAGGTAGAAAGTAAGTGTGAACAGACTGCAACATATAACTAATAAGGAAAGGAACAGGAGTAAAAAACACCCTTAAGAAATTGTGAGGGGGCAGAGCATTTCAGAAATCAGGGACAGCCAGTACAAAGGCATGGAAAAAGGAAAAGGAATTCCATGGAACTAGTTCAAGGAATTTCAATAGTATATACCCAGTATATACTGAGAAGGGAGATAGATGAGAAGGGATGGGGAGCAAATTTGGTTAGAGGCTGCATGAATAGAGAGAAAAAGGAAAGTATAAGAGACATTGTAAAGGCAGAAAGACAAGATTTGGTGAAATTAATTGGATAAATGGAGTAAGAGAGAGGAACTGAGAATACTGAGATGTGGAGCCCGAATACCCAGGAAGTTGTGGTGGCTTTAGTAATGATGGGGGTGAACTTTGAAACTGTCCAAACTGTCCTCTGGAAGAGGCCTAAGGGAGGATGACATAAACTGAGATCTTTGGGGGAGATTCTCAAACCCTGGGAAAAGCATACCTTTTCCAGACAAGCCCTTCTCAAGTAAAGTGGTTTCATTCAGTTGGAGATCTTGGTCAATCACACCCCTCCATTGACATCAACTGAGATCTTTTAGGGGGCTCCCGGAAATTGTACCTCCTTCAGGGAGTTCCCAGATCCTGGGAAAAGTCTTCAAACTCCCAGTTAAGTGATTTTATTCAATTGGAAATCTCTGTCTGATGGTCCTCTATTGATTAGCCCAGACAGCTCCCAGCCCCAGGCCAACATTTATCCATATAACTATGGGTCTGTTAACCCACCTTTACCAAACTCCTAATGAGGAGTTTTGCCTGCTAAGAAAGCTTCCTTCTTAGTGAACAATAAAATTCCTCTTTTGCCATTTTAGGTGTGCAAATTCTTTTGCATTGGACCTGCACTGACCAGAAGGGCATTCCCCACCCTAATTCTTGCACTTCTTCACTATCTTTAACCTCCTTATTTGTACCTCATCAGTAGGAACAGAGACGTTAGGAACAGGGAGTGTGGAAATTAAGAGGTAAGATATAGACATAATTTGGATATGTACAATAGAATTTATGTAATCTAATTTTCAGCACAGTGTAGGAAAATTTTTTACTAAATATGTCAGAAAAAGATGATAACACTTAAAATGTTTTAGTTAAGGTCTAACAGTCCCTAAAATATATAAGTTGTATTCCTCATGCGGTCATCTTAATACTATACATTGATTTAGGTAGTACTAAATCTAAATTATAGAGACAGAGTTGACTTTAACTGGAGCATTTACCAAAGCACCACCTTAGGACACAAGTTGCTCATCTAGCAGATTTTTTATCTGCATCTGGTTGTTTGGAGGATTCATGATAAGTTTATTGCTTTGGGAAGACTCTCTACAACATAGATCACCAACTCTCTATTCTTTAACTGATGGTCTGTCTTCATGTTTATCTTTAGCTGAAAAAAAATTATCACTTGTGACCAACATTTTGGTATTGAGCCTGTTATTGAGATAACAGATTGTCTGTGGCTGGGCATCTAGCTACTGTTTCTTGCTAGTAGGAGCTGTCAGATAATGTATTCAGTTGACATAGTTTTTGAGAACTCATGGCCACTCCATGTCACAATGAGTTATTGAACTAAGAATTTAATAGGACCTCTTGATTCATTTTTATTGACTATGTATAAAGCTGATGAATGATATGAACTATTACCTCCTAATTACACATAAAAACAAATAAATTAGAAAGAAATTAAGGGTTTCTCAAAGGAGGGAGAGAGGCTAAGGCCAAAAAAGACAACCATTATTTCCTTTCCACTAGTTGCATAAAAATCACCATCATTATTATTAAAATATTTTTTAAATCATTTATTATATAATTATCTGTGTGGGCCAAAAGTGACTTAAGGATAACATTCTCTCTTGTGGGGACCTTAAAAATCTACTCTAAGAAAAATGGACACAGGTATTATTAGATTGTAGAAAATTAAACAACAATTTAATAAGTATGAAAATATTCATCCTCACTTTTCAAAGAAAGCTCAGAAAAATATCCTTTACCTTTATTTTTATCAAATCTTTTTGAAGGTCTATTGTTTTAAATTCTACAGACATAGCATAGAAGTTTGTAAAATAATACAAATTACATTTATAAGAAATACCTAGGATAAGTTGTTATCCAGAATAGGGATTTAAGTCCTCTGCACTATTCCTTAACCATTTCATCTTAGTTAAGAAGAAAAAGATTTAAAGGAATGTTATGCCAAAGTTCTCTTTTATTGTCCTGATTCAATTTCCCTAATAATCCTGACCCAGTCCTGACTCAGTTTCTTTAAGTGTTTTGCCTCAGTTTATAATTGTCCTGCAAAACCTCTCCTCCCTCTTTATCAGAATATTTGATAAGGATAAAAGATCTTATGTTTTAGAATATCAAAATGCCTCTCCCCATCCCAAGCTATCAGAATATCAGATACAGTCTTATCAAGATGCCTCTCCCCACATCCCAGATGCCTCCCCCGATTATGTCATCCCACTCTCTGGAGGCTCACCCCATCCTGACTCCGCCCCTACCTCAGTCTATCCCCTGAGTCTGAGCCATGTGTATATATATGTCATTGAAAACTCACATTGTTTGTTGGATAGTCTCATTCAGCCCTGGGACCAAACCATGGATCCATTTGGCCCCAGTAAATCTCTCCCTTTTAAATAAATTATTAACTACTCTCTAATCTCTATCTTGCCTCAGTTTCTCCGGCATTACCAAGGAAGGAAGGAGAAAGAGAAGGAAAAAAAAAGAAGGAAGGAAGGGAGGGAGGAAGGGAAGGAAGGGAGGAAGGGAAGAAAAAGGAGAAAGAGACAGAGATAGAGAGAAAGACAGAGACAGAGACAGACAGAGACAGACAAAGACAGACACAGAGAGCAACAGAGAGAGAAGGAAAAATGAGGGGCATATAAAGTTAGGTGAGATATGCTTTAAGTGGAAGCTTAAAACTTCCTAGTGGAAGGAGAAAAAAATTCTGAAGCAAGTAATTGCCCAGATAAAATGTTGAAACAATTTCATATCCCCTGAATTAATTACCAGTCCCAAGAAACTAAAACTAAGATGTCTTAGGATAATTAATTTTTATTAAAGTAGTGGTGTCAGTATAGATCTAATGATGATTGAATGAATGAGATCCCTTCTGCTCAGAGAGGCAAGTTCAGAAGGGAAAGAATTCGCTAACCCAGAGGCTGTGACAAAAATAGGAGGTTTAATTTTTCACTAAGAGGTTTTTCCCTTAGTAGGCCTATTTTCTCAATGAAGAAAATCTGCAAAGAATGGTTAGCAAAAGACCTATTTTATGGATAAATATGGGAGAGGTTTGATAATTAGACCAGGATTTCTCAATTGAATGTGAAGTTTTTTCTTAGGATGAGACTTACTAAAAGACCAATAGGAGTTTGATTTGTTCTTGAATGGTACTGCTTATCTCACTCTGAGAGGATGTGAGACCATTTGGAGCCTGGGTTTTTGCAGAGCAATGGGGACATGGTTTTTATGATTTTACACAATTTTTACAGAGTTCACTTGGGTCATTTTCAGTGATTATTTTATACAAAATTTACAGTTCACTCATGTCAGATTCATGGTACCAAATTTCAGAGCAAGATCTGATATATCCTTTCGGAATTAGGGATTGGAATTTGATAAATTAGATAGCAGAAAGAATTTAATTTCTCTGAGGTGAAGGGAATTTAAGAAAGGCTTGTTATGGTTGAAGATAAAAGCATAACCTGACTTCTTGGAAAACCTCTTGGATAACTAGGAAGGGAAACATATGGGTCGGAAGTGAATTGAACTGTTTAAAGGGATACAGAATTAAGGAATACACAAGAATACCTCTTAATTGCATTGTACTTAATTACTTTGTGCCTATGATTATGTGTGTATAATCTTCATATGTATACTCAGACCTTACTCTCGTAATAGAATTTATGATTTCAAGAATTCAGGAAATTACTCTAATAATGCAAATTGTAACATCTTATGCAAGTCATGTCCATGGATAGATAACTCTCACAAAGCTTTTATAGGTATTGATGTTATCTCTGTCAGTGTTTGTTTGTTTTTTTCTTCAGTATTAATAATGAGTAGAACCTTAACCATGCTTTTGGCATCTTTTTTTTCCTTTGGATAGTTTGTATATTAGTCTCTCAATCTGCTTGCAGTTGCATTACTTCCATCACAGATTTTCTCTATGTATACTTGGTGCAATCTAACTGCTTTTCCTATCTTTGTTTTCTTTAATCTCATTGCTACCTCCTCAATAAACACTTGCACTATAATGTTAGGGTACAAGTATAATGTTTCTGCTAACCTTGATGGAGAGAAAAATTTATTTAAACTATTTGGACAAATTGATATGATGCTATTTGAGTGGTCTAGATCCCTGGTGGTTCTAGAGTTTAGTGGCTATTAGAGAATTATCAAGAATACCCATTAAATTGGCTGCAGGTTCTAGGAGTGAAATAATTCACTCATTCCCAAATATTAATTGCAAAATGAAAGTTTATTGTTAGATAGAAATCAGTTTAACCAGAGACTGACTTCTATAGTGGCAGATCTTTGGAAAATAGAGTTTTGTACTGAGAATGCAGTTCTCAGTGGACAGAAAGTCCTGGCAGCTGAGTGAGCTGCTGAGGTCCATCTGCAAAGACCTTAGCTGATGGAAGCTCATTATATTTGTTGTCTTGGTGGAGGTTGGGAAACTCTAGCAGATC
Organism: Sminthopsis crassicaudata; assembly: GCF_048593235.1. NCBI lineage: Eukaryota > Metazoa > Chordata > Mammalia > Dasyuromorphia > Dasyuridae > Sminthopsis > Sminthopsis crassicaudata. Next base: position 220,363,406 of record NC_133619.1, on the reverse strand, counting down.
AGAACCAGTGGGGGCTGGGAGAGGCCAAGTTGGTTCAGATCCAGTGGGGTTTGGGACAAGCCCAGATCTCCAATTGGAATTCAAAGGGATGCTTTTGACCAGGATTTGTCAATCAAAAGCTCTGACATCCTGAACTGATATGCTTCAGCCAGGAGGGACTGGAAATCTGAAAGGAATCACAAATCAATAGGAAATACAGTTTCTTAAAGGGACCCCAACAGGCTTCAATTTCTCTTTTGTTTGCAATATTCTTTCCAAGTTCATTTTTGAGTGCCCTTTGAAGGAGGTGCTTGTTTTGATATTTTCCTAAGCTTTCCTTAAACTGTTTTTATTTTCCACTGCTTCTTTCTATTTTATGATAATGCAGTTCATAATAACTCATAATCCTTCTTCAAAAGATTTTCCAAATGAATTTTTATTTTAGTATTTATCTCTCTTCAATTGACAACTAAATCAGACATTTAATGCCTAAAATGATTTTCAGGCTTTTTTGGGCCCTTGTTATGGCCATTAATTGAAATTGGTTAAATTTCTGGATAAATATCATTATAGTCAATCAATGTCATTTCTGTTGTCTATTTCCCATTCTAAAATTTTTAATTACTTATTTAAATAGTTCAGGATTAGTGGTTTCAGCTTTATGTCACATATATTTCTTAGTATTCTTTCTTTTAAAAAAAATTAATTCTGGTTTTAGCTCTGAAGAATTTGTTCTGACTGAAAACAGCTGATTTAGAATAACTCCTACAAAAAGAATGCCTTTTTTCCCCCTATTAGTCTTTCTTAATTCCAATTCCTTCCTTCCATTAATTATTTCATATGTATTCTGTATATATTTTGCTTTGCATATATTTGTCTGCATGCTTTCTTCCCCTATTCAATTGCAAATTCTCTGAGAGCAGGAACAGCCTTCTGCCTATTTTGGCTATTCTTAGTATGTAGCCAATGGTGACCAGAGGAGAATACTAGACTTGTAGTCAGTAAGACTTATCTTTTTTTTTTTTTTTTTTTTTTTCCTGAGGCAATTGGGGTTAAGTGACTTGCCTAGTCACTTAACAGAGACCAAATTTGAATTGTCTGTCTGAGACCAGATTTGAATTCAGGTCTCCTTGACTTCAGGAATGTGTTCTCTATCCACTGTGCCCAAGACTCATCTTGAATTCTCAGCTACTGACTCTGATTTTTTAGTTTCTTCATCTATAAAATGAGCTGGAGAAGGAAGTGGCAAACCATACCATATCTCTGGAAACAAAAACAAAATAACAAATAGAATCACAAAGAGTCAGACATTTCTGAAAAGCAACAACATGGCATGTAGCAGCTGCTTAATAAATGTGCATTTATTGATCATGTGATAAAGTATTCTATTTCTATTCTTTATGGCATTGTTTAGTGCTCACCTACTAATTTCTAGCATCTACTTAATTCTTTTCTCAAAAAAGGTGTTCATGATATAGAGGCAAGAAGTAATATTTGTTTTTATTCCTTCTTACTATACTATGCTTTTATTTTTATCTTTTCCCTATTAAAGTCACAAAATATAAAAATTATATTGATTGAGTTTTGAGGATCTTATCAAATTTTTCATAAAATTTCTCTATCACTTTACCCCTACAACCACTGCTAATACATAAACTAGAATTATTTTCATAGTTTCATATATTTTCATATATAAGAATTTGCAAATTCTTATTATTAATATTGAAATATATGAAAATCAAATATTCCAATGAAATAATGTTTCTTGTTTCCACAAGATATACAACCAAACTATTCTGCCAATTCCTTGCTTTGCCTCTCCAAGGAGTACTTATTAGTCATCTTTACATTTAACTGACAGTTTCTATTTTCTTTTAGTTTGTTTTACAGAAAGAATATCAAGATTGATAGAATTCAGCTCCTCTAGAAATAGTCCAACATAACAGTCAAATTAAAATTTATTGGTTTTCCAAAAATTATGATTCTTAAAGTGAGAAAGTGACCCTTTAAAAGGATAACATCAGCATCCTCCATCCCAGTCACAGAAGAAGAAATGACCAAACAGAACTGTATGATTTTTATATTTTTCTTGGTGTCCTGAATTGCCAAGATAAAAAGTAATTATAATAGCTAACATTTATATAATGCTAACTCTATGCTGTGCTAAGAGCTTTACAATTATTACCTCATTTGATTCTCATAGTAACCTTCAGAGGTAGGTGCTATTATCACCCCCATTTTATGAAAGAGAAAAATAGAGACAAAGTGACTTGCTCAGAATTACTGGAGCTCTGTCTTTTGAACTCAAGTCTTCCTAACTCTAGGTCCAGTGTTCTATCCACTGTGTCATCTTGATGTTCACTAGGTGGTCAGCACCCTGGTGAAATGCCTCATTTTAGTTAGTTAAGTTGATCCTTTAAAATAAATTCAGTCTGTTATTAAGGAAATATGTGAAGCTTCTCTATCGTAGGAGAATGTGGCTTAATTTAAACTTTTTTGGCAAAGCTTTAAAAGCGCAGTCACTTTCACGACACATTAAAGGATGATACCTTACTAGTAAGAGAAAAAGGGGAAGTTATATATTGGATGCCATAGTTATGGGCATCTTTGACCTTGGTAATAAGCCTCTGCTCATGGCAATGCTAATATCAGCAAACGTAAGTTATTCTTCTTTGTTAATTCGTGCTTACTTTTTTTTCCTGGATCATACATTCCAGCATTTAAAATTATCCTACACATTTTGCTCTTCCAATTTTGCTCTTTATGTATGTCTTGTGTCTCATTGAGATTTATGTAAACTCCTGACAGTAGTTATTATATCTTATATTGTTTTTGAATTCCTAGAGCAAGACATAGTAACCAAGCAATAATCAGTATTTTTGTACCTGGGGCAAAGATACTAACTTTTGTCAACTGAAACTTCAAAAATAGCATGATTCAGAGCTGACTGGATGGGGGAGGGGGTGGTCAGGGAAAGGTGGTCAGAGGGGAGCAAGAGGAATTAACTTGAGAATGTTCACCTAAAGTACATTATCCAGTTTTTAAAATTCTAACTAATTATTCTTGCTATTTAGGTGCAATTTCCATTTTTCCTATGTTGTTGAAGGACTTTCATTATCATTAATGCCATTAAATTTCGATGTCCTGACAAAAAAGCTTCAGTTATCACATCCTAGGTAAGTTTATGATTACACTTATAGACCATTTTAAAATTCATATCTCCCCTATACCATACATGAGATCATAGATTTAGAGTTGAAAGGGACTTTTCCAATCTGCTCATTTTTCAGGTGAAGAAACTGAGCCATAAAGAAATTTTATAATTTGCCCAGAATCACAGAACTAGTGTCTAAGAAAAAATTTGAATCCAATTCTTCCTGATTACAAATCTAATGCCCTATCTGTTATATCTTTAAGTGGCACACTTAAAGGTGTTTATTACATTTGTTATTGTTAAGTCTGTGAGAATGCTGCTGAGAAATATGACCATAAGTGAATATTTTCCTCTAGCATTTTGTCAAGCTTTGTTAAGCTTTCAAACTCTCTCTTTCTCCTAATTATATATAAAAGATAGCTTTAGAACATTCATACTGGATTAATTTGCCTAGAATTTTTCTTATCAAATTTTAATTTGACTGTTATGTTGGATTATTCCTAGAGGAGCTGAATAAAACAATAAAAACACTACTAGGAGCTAAAATGTGCAAATCTTTTGTTCTGAATTCTCAAGTGCTTTTTTGTCCATTGTAAGCTTATGTGGATTTATGTCAGGATTAATCTAGAAAAGCTTGTGTTTGCTTCATTACACACCTATTTTAAGGGTCTGGTGTAGAAAAAGAATATTTCATTCTGCACCTTGAGTCCATTATCACTCTGTTAAGGGGAGATGTTTCATCATCAGTCTTCTGGAATGGCTATTATATTAATCATACCTCTCATGACTTTCAAAGTTGTTTGCCTTTACACTATTACTCTTATTGTACAAATTGTTTTCCTGGATTTATATTCATATCTATAATATTTGATATAATATTCATTTTGTATATTTATATTATGGTATAAATTAGTCTTCTGATGCTCCTAATTTTATTCTGTATCAATTCACAGAAGTCTTTTCCTGTCTTCTTGAAATTACCTTTTAAAAAAAATTTCTCATAACACAATACTATTCCATTACATTTTAAAACTATATTTTGTTCTTCGATTAATAAGCAACTATTTTTTCAATCTTATTTGAAGTGGATTTTTCATAGTCTTTTGATCCCATCTTTTTATTACATAAGAAATAAATGAAAATAATGGAGTTTACTAAGTTTGGTTTTTATTGTAAATTTTATTTTTAAAAAGCATTTTTAGTTCCCTCTCAATTGTGTTCTTTCTGCCATAAACAACACCCTCCAATGGGGGGAAAAAAAAGAAAAAGAAAATCCTGTCACAAGTACACATAAGTACAGATTTGCATTAAGTTTAAAGTTATTCCAGGTCACACCTCACTTAAACGTGAACTAGAATTTATTACTGCCTGTTAAGTGCTAAAAACAAACAAACAACAACAACAAAAAATAACCTATATTTTAGAAAAAAAAAGTCTTTTAAACTCAAACCTTGTTGTTGAAAGTCATTTTCAGATGTTCTATTTCAGATATTTTCTTCAGTAAGTAGAATATGGTAAATAAGCAAACATTGAATGGTGAGAACAGTGTCTGGTATTGATGTAAAGTGCATTTCTCTCTCTGTCTCTCCCTCTCTCTCTGTTTCTCTCTTTGTCTCTCTGTCTCTCTCTCCCTCTTTCTGTCTTTCTTGTTTTCTCTCTGTCTTTCTGTCTCTGTCTTTCTGTGTCTGTCTTTATCTCTCTGTCTGAAAGTGTCTCTCTCAAGAGTATCTCATTGTCAGATTATAAATAAATTAGAACATAGACTAGTTTACTTTTCAGACCTGTAGAAGAGGAAAGAATTTATGACCAAAGAAGAACTAGAGATCATTATTGATCACAAAATAGAAAAAAAATTATTATATCAAATTGAAAAGGTTTTGTACAAATAAAACTAATGCAGACAAGATTAGAAGGGAAGCAATAAACTGGGAAAACATTTTTACAGTCAAAGGTTCTGATAAAGGCCTCATTTCCAAAATATATAGAAAATTGACTCAAATTTATAAGAAATCAAGCCATTCTCCAATTGATAAATGATCAAAGGATATGAACAGACAATTCTCAGACGAAGAAATTGAAATGCTGAGTGAAATGAGCAGGACCAGAAGATCATTATATAGTTCAACAACAATACTATATGATGATCAATTCTGATGGACATGGGTCTCTTCAACAATGAGATGAACCAAACCAGTTCCAACTGTTCAATGATGAAGAGAATCAGCTACACCCAGGGAAAGAACTCTGGGAGATGACTATAAACCACCACATAGAATTCCTAATCCCTCTATTTTTGTCTGTCTGCATTTTTTATTTCCTTCACAAGCTAATTGTACACTATTTCAAAGTCCAATTCTTTTTGTACAGCAAAATAACTTTTTGGACATGTATACATATATTGTATTTAAATAATACTTTAGCATATTTAACATGTATTGGCCAACCTGCCATCTGGGGGAAGGGGTGGGGAGAAGGAGGGGAAAAGTTATAACAAAAGGTTTTGCAATTGTCAATGCAGAAAAATTACTTATGCATATATCTTGTAAATAAAAAGCTATAATAAAAAAAGAGTATCTCATTGTCCTTCAAGGTTATAGGTTTAAACATGCTGTAGATCACATCATAGGATCTGCGATTATAGAGGGAGACTTAGATAAAACACATAGTTCAACCCTTCCATTTTCTAGTTGAGAATACCCAAAGCAAACAGCTTGCCTGAGGTCACGGGTGCTTAACAGAAAATTTAAGTCTCAAAACATAGTCATGGAAACAGAATGATAGATTTAGAACTCAAAGCTATATGGAAAGTCATTCAATCTATCTCCCAAAATTTTACAGATAAGAAAACTGAGACCCCAGGGACATAAATGACTAGCAGAGTCACACAGGTGAAGAAGTAGGATTTGAACTCATATTGATATGATTCCAAATTTATTGCTCTTGCTACTAATCTATTTCCATTTCAGTATGGAATTTCCCCTATTAGCTGCATTGTAGCATCTTATTCCATACATTGAATTCTGATTCCACAAAATTTGGAGTTAGAGTTCTCAATACATGGTGAGATCTTCCAGTTATTCTAGTTGGCCCTTCAAAAGTTGACAGACTGATTGAATCATTCCTTATAATGCCATAGAGTTTCTAAAGGGAGTCTAATTACCCACATAGGAGAGATCAACTTACAGAAGAATTATTACCTTATGATATATCGTTGACTATAATCCAAAGCTAAGGAGGAAAGTAGTCTAGATTAATGTTGGGTATTTTCAGTTGTTTTAATGATTTCCTCCACCAAGTTTCTTCCTAAAACAAAGATCCATCTTTTTAAATAAAGATATCCTTCTAATTACTCTGATGAGCCTTTTTATATTAGCTAGAACAGTTTTAACCTACCTCATGGTTTAAGACATTGGTTTTTCAACTCAAATAGAAATGACACTTGTTGGCCACTGACTTTTTGTTGTTGTTTAGTTATTTTAGTCATGTTTGACTTTTTGTGATCCCGTTGGAGTTTTCTTGGCAAAGATTTGGGAGTGATTTGCTATTTTCTTCTCCAACTCATTTACAGATAATAAACTGAAGTAAATAATGTTAAGTGACTTGCTTAAGGCCACATAGCTAGGAAATATCTAAGGCCAGATTTGAACTCAAGAAGATGAGGCTTCTTGACTCCAAGCCCAATATGCTATCCACTGTGTCACTTAACTGCCCAGTGTACAAGTACAAGCCTATAAAAACAAGGAGGAAAATTGGTGACATTTCAATTTCAATCTCCTGGGAGAAGAGGAAAGAGAGAGGAAGAATGAAGTAAATTATCTGACATAAAAGAAGCCTGAAAGAGATTTTTGAAGGGAGAAGGAAATGTGGGAAACAGAGAGAGAATCTGCACATGAACCTTATTCTCATAAGAATTGGCCAAAGAGGTAATAAACATACACAACTCAGTTGCAGGTAGACATTTATCTTATACGGAAAAGGAGAGGAAGGGGATAAAAGAAGAGATGGGGGGAGTTGAGAGAAGGGAAGTCAGTTTAGAGGAGGTAAAAGTCAGAAGCAAAACACTTTGGGGGAATAGATAGGGTAAAAGGAGAGATTGAGTTGGGGGAGAATGGAGAAAAATACATACCTGATAATCATTACTGTGAAAAAAATTTTACAGTGAGTTTCTTTGATAAAGACTTCATTTTTCAAACTACAATACTGGAGAAACTGAGGCAAGATAGAGATTTGAGAGCATTTAATAATTTATTTAAAAGAGAGAGATTTACTGGGACCAAATGGATCCATGATTTGGTCCCAGGGCTGAATGAGACTATCGTCTCCAAGAATCCAGCAAACAATGTGAGTTCTCAATGACATGTATACAAATGGCTCAGACTCATGAGCCATGGAGGAGTCCAGGTGCTGAGAGCAGGAACAGTACTCTGACAGGGTGGGGTGAGCCTCTAGAGATGGGGGGAGGCACCTCGGAGATGGGGAGAAACATTTTGATAAGACAGTATCTGATATTCTGATAGCTTGGGATGGGGAGAGGCAATCTGATATTCTAAAATATCCTTATCAAATATTCTGATAAAGAGGGAAGGGAGGTTTTGCAGGATTGAGCAGAACAAGGCAGGACTGGGTCAGGATAATTAGGGAAACTGAATCAGGACAATAAAAGAGAACTGTGGCATAACAAAACATATAAAAAAAAAAAAAAACTTTGTCAAATTTATAGAAATAAGAGCCATTCCTCAATTGATAAATGGTCAAAGGATATGAACAGGCAGTTTTCAGATAAAGTAATCAAAGCTATCTATAGTCATATAAAAACATTTTAAATCACTATGAGAGAAGTGCAAATTGAAACAATTAAGTTACTACCTCATACCTGTTGGGTTGGCTAATAAGACATAAAAGGAAAATGACAAATGTTAGAGAGCATGTGGAAAAATGAAAACATTCATGTATTATTGTTGTATACTGATTCAATCTATCTGGAAAGCAATTTGGAACTATGCCCAAAGGGCTATAAAACCATGCATACCTTTTGACCAAGCAATGCCAATCCTATGTTCCAAAGAGATAAAAAACAAACCAAAAAAAAAAACCCTACTTGTACAAAAATATTTATAGTAGCTCTTTTAGTGGTGGCAAAGAATTGGAAATCAAGGGCATCTTCATCAATTGGGGAATGTCTAAACAAGTTGTTGTATATGATTGTGATGGAATACTTTAAGAAATGACAAGCAAAATGCTCTCAGAAAAACTTGGACTTATATGAACTGATGCAAAGTAAAATGAACAGAACCAGGAGAACATTGTACATAGTAACAATATAGTATGCAGATCTACAATAAATAACTTGACCAGTCACATAGCTAGAAAATATTTAGTGTTTGAGACCAGCTCTGAACTCAATTACTCCTGACTTCAGAGCTGGTGTGCTATCCACTGTACCAACTAACTGTCCCTTCTATGTAAACTTTTAAGGTTTTTAAATGAATGCCTCAGGGATCTATATCTGACCCTTTATTGCTCAATATCTTTATCATTGACATGGAAAAAGGGATCCACACCACTAATTTGTAATAGAGCTAGGAGGAAGAGCTAACATGCTGGATAAGAAGATCTTGAGGCTAGAAAATTGAGTTGAATTTAATAAGTTGAAATTTAATAGGGATAAATAGGTTAGAGGTATGCTTAGACAATTTGTCTTTTTTAAAAAAAGACAGTGCTTTTGTGATTAAGAGTATAAAATCAAAACAACAAAAACAAATATGATCTTGAGCTATATCAACAAAGACAAAATTTCCAAGAACAGAATTGATATTTTTATTGTATGCTGTCTAACTAGAGTTAGACTATATTTAGAATATTTTATTTACAGGCATTATTTTAAAGAAAGTTGAGCTGGAGAACTTCCAGAGGAGAGCAATTGACTTAAGGTGTTAAGAATTAATAGCTTATGAGGAAGTTAGAGGAACTAAGAATATTTAACTTGAAGACTCAGGGAGTACATGTTAACTGTCTTCAAATTTTAGAAAGGAAGTTCATTTTATTTTGATCAGAATAGGTTGTAGAACTTACAAAGAGAAAAATTCACTTAAGAAAATACTTAGAGCTATCCAAAGAAGTGAGAAATTTCCATTAGATGGTTACTGAAGTCTCAGCTTAGAAAATGTAGATTGTTTTGGACATTTCTTAAGCCTGGGAATTTAGTTCAGTTGTGAATGTTCTTTTTATTCATTTTGCCTCATCTACAACCTCTACATGACAATCTGGTTTTTATTAGTGTATAGTAAGTTAAATTTGTGTCAAGATGGTACTCTGAGAATATTAATTTTTCAATACAGAAAAAACAAAAACAAAATCACCATTCTCTTATTCAGGTTTCCTGAAAGATGTAAAATCTGTTGATATGTAGTTTAAAGTGGCCCAATTTTTTTTGTATCAGTTTTTCTTTTTAAAGCACTTTGAACCTATTCTTTTAAAGCTCCTTAAATGATTTTTAAAAAAAATTAATAGTGGAAGTAAACTGCATCTTTTTTAATCAGATAAATCCAAGGATTGTTGTTTGTTTTATTGGGTCACTAACCAGAATGTGAGTACTTAAAAGTCTAAACTACAAGCAATTTTCCGGATGTGGTTAATAGCAAAATTTACAATCATATGAATGTTAACTCTTCAGTCATGGATCAATTCTAATTTAGAAAACGAAATTTATAGAAGAAAATTTTTTTATTTACAACACAATGGAAAACTCTAATGATGCTACATAGATCAAGGCCAAACTTCGAAAATAAGTCTCTTTTGAAAATAGCATATAAGACAAATCTCAAGTGGACCAGACATTCAGAGGTTGGCATGTTATTCTTACTTCAAACTTTAATGTTTTCATTGTTTTATGTTTCAAATTTTATGGACTTGGATATTTGGAAATTAGAAGCTAACTTAATATGATTTTGAAAACAAAATATTTTTAAAAATAGTGCCCCTAATGCTATACAATTTTACAATTTTAAATGAAAACTCAATGTCCACCAGTGAATTTCCCTTGGTATTTAATAATAAAACTTTCCTAATTGAGCTAAAGTCTATACTATAATTCTAAATCTCATATAGACCATAGAATTAAGCATAGTATAATAATGTGATTGTGAATACAAGTTGTAATGGAAATAATACTCTGTACTAGTGCTAATTTGATATGCCACAGGTGTAAGCAGTATCAGTTACAGAAGTATAAAGAAATGCATGTAAATTATTTTAGTGCTCAACAGGTTTTCTGTAGCATTTAAAATTCATTGAGGATGTTAAAAGGAAAGTTGAGAAAATAGGAATTATTCTAGGCTAACAAATATTCATGGTTCCATATTCCAGTATCAACAACTTCAACAAATAAAACTATTTTATTATTATTTTCAAGTTACTTCTAAATTCCCTTCTAATTCTAAGGCTATGATTTTTATACATTCACATATGTAGGGTGGGTTCCCAGGAACCCCAGAAAGGCAATTTATGGGTCTGTGTTATCCAAACCATAAGTCTTGAACTTCCACTGATATTGTTTAGGGAGTAGTCAGCTAAAGGACACAATCAGTAAAAAGCAAAGACACTTGAATGAACTCAAAGCTATTGAAAAATAGCAAAAGAAGAAAAGAAATATTAAACCACTTACTTCTACAAACGTATCATGACTTAGGGGGAAAAGTGAATATCTATATGAATGTGTCCACTTTATACACATAGGGAACACATATAGCAATGGTACATATGTGGAAGGGGCAACAATTCAGTCACAGAATTTAAGATTTGTTAGCTATCACCTTTATGTGAAAGGAATCACTGGTGTAATATAAGCCTAGCTGGTCTTATGGTTACCATTTGATACTGCTCTGCTGAACTTGTAGTTTTCACTGCCAGACTCTGTTCTGTTGGATTTTGACCACTGAATTTATAGTATTTCATAGAAGTCTCTAGCTTCTGGCATAGCTGACATTCTTGGCTAGTTCTTCAAGAGAAGAGCAGGTACTGTCATGCTCTTTTAGCTTAAATAAAGCATATAGTTTTTCCTTGTTCTTTTAAAACAAGGCTTCTAAAACTTTTTTTTTCCCACCCAAGAAACTTTTATGAGATTCCAGGCAGATAAGTGTATGATAGGTATACAAATCAAACATTTACTGATAAATCACAATTTCACAATTCCCATAGGCACTTATATGACCCCATATAGGTTTGTGACTCACAGTTTAAGATACTTTGTTTAAAAAAAAAAAAAAAGTAGAAACTATAACTTCCCTGCATTTTTTTCCTCAGAATTTTTACTACTGATACTTTCTCATCTTTTTAGAAGGATAATTTCATCTGCAGGTTGAAAGTGTTTTAATAATAGATAGCATTTATGAAGCACCTACTATTTTCTATGTACTTTGTGCTAAGTGATTTATAATAGGCATTATTTCTTTCTCATAGCAATCTGGGGAGGTAAGTGCTATTATGCTCCATTTTATAGTTGAGGAAACTGAAGCAGACCAAAGTTGAGTGATTTGTCCAAGATCACTTAGCTAATATGCTGAATCTGAGCTCAGATCTTCCTCACCACAAGCTAAGCATTTTATCTAACCAATTTTTTTGTTTTTTGAAGAAGAGCTAAGTCCTGTCAGCTACTTACACTGTCAAGTTCACTCTTTCTTTGGACTCTTCTCTCTGATCTGGTAAGTCTAGTCTTTCTACCAGAGATCTCACCCTAACTAGCTAATGGTTGTAATTTCCATTCCTGAGTGCTAACCTATAAGAGGAGCAATGATCATTTGGGGTTCCCAAATTTTTTGTCTTTTTAGTTCTCCTATGTAGATGAACAAGACAGAAAAGACCTGTACACATTTTAAGACACTAAAGCTCAGACTTGTATAAAAAAGTAGGAAGGGTAGAATCATCACAAATCCTCTCCCAGTCTCCTCTGCCCTCTAATAGGAGGGCTGGAGGATGGAGAACTCTTCCCAATGCCTCCCTTTGTAAAGATTAGAGAATGGATTTTAAACTCATTCCACTTTGCACTTGCTGCTTAACCTGATTCCAGTTTCAGCATTGCATAGATACCCTTTGCTGTCCATTCCCCAAATTCAATTTTAAGCTTCTAGAGAGCAGGTCTTATTGTATTCTTATCCCTTGCTTAGCAAGCATTCCAATGCCTGGCATATAGCAGGTAGTTAATAATTGTTTACTGGACTGGATTGGAAATCCAAGTTCTTGGACTCTAATCCAATAAATACATGCTTTTCCCACTCTATTATTCTGGAAAGACAAGAGGGGAAAATGAAAATAGCTCTACAATCAGGCCACAGGAATGTAATTAAGCATGTGTTTATCTGTAGGGGATACAAATAACTAGTTCCTGTCCTCAAGAAACTTGCACTGTCTGGATAAAAAATGTTTTTTTTTTTTTTTTTTTAAATTTTTTTTTATTATATATATATATATTTTATAATATTATCCCTTGTATTCATTTTTCCAAATTACCCCCCCTCCCTTATTCCCTCCCCCCGACGACAGGCAATACCATACATTTTACATGTGTTACTATATAGTCTAAGTACAATACATGTTGGATAAAAAATGTTGAGCAGCATACCATTGAACAGGAGAAGGGAACTTTTATACCCACATATCAAATATGTACAAGCAGGGGTGTAGGGGAACATCTTACGCAGTTCTCCTTGTACCCCAGGCTTTCTTTGACTATGCTTGCTATAAGCATTTGTGGGAAATTGCAGGAACGTGGCAAATTTTCCTCCCAAACCCTCCCATCCTTAGTATCTTATTCCATTTCAATTTTAAAATGTCTTTAATTTTTAAAGTTTAACTTCCTCCTTTTAAAAAGTAGAGGGAGAGGAAGGAGATTTATATCGGGCCACAGCTCGGGGAAGTGCGCAGAGGCATCCTTGCAAAACCCAGAGTACCGTGTGGCAAGGAGCAGGGTTCCTATTTAGCAATCGGAACGCGTGCACGCGTACTAGCTCGAAGACTTTGGCGCGCCGACACGTCACGGGATCACTTCGGTACTACGACCCGCCCCCTTCTCCTCCCCCCGATTCCCCCACCAGACCCCGCGCTCTTCCGGGCTGCGGCCAAAGCCCGGAGTGGAAAAGTCCTCGCACCTTTCTCTACCCCACCCTCCCCAACGGGCCGAATATATCGGGCTTGCTCAGTAGCCCGCCGATCTTCGCCCCCCACTTCTGTGCTCCCCTGGGGGGGGTCCGTCTCTTCACCCCCCCTCCCCCACTCCCGTCGACGTCGGCGCGGCGGCGGCGTAAAAATAAAAAGGGGTGGGTGAGCGCGTGCGCGCCGCGCTTTTGCGCGGGCCAGGTAGCTAGAGGGAGGAACAAGCCTGGGAGACCGGGCGGGTGGGGGGGGGCCGAGGGGGCAGGCAGGAGCGCAGCCTGAGAGGGAGGCGGAGCCGAGGGAGGGCTAAGGCGGGAGGGGGGAAAATCCGGGACGGAGCTACCTCTTTCTCCGTCCCCCCGCCCCCCCCCTGCTCACAGCGCGCCACCTCCCCCTCCCCACTTCTTTCCCGGCCCCCCCCACCGCACCCCACCCCCACCTCGCGCACTGCTCCTCGCGACCTGGATTTTCTCCCTCTGCCACGATGAACAAATGAGCTCGTGCGGGGGAATGAAATTTAAATTTCAGTCAGGGGAGAAAGTGCTGTGCTTCGAGCCCGACCCCACTAAGGCGCGAGTCCTGTACGATGCCAAGGTGCCACTGAGCGGGACGAACGGGCGGGGGGGAGGAGGGAACGGGGGAAAAGGGATGGAAGGGACGCCAGCGGAGGGCAAGGGAGGAGAGGGGATGGAGATAGGTGCGCGGTTTCCCCGGGGCTGGGAATGGGAGGACGACGCTTCGGAGAGAGAGGGGGAGAAAAATGACGTGCTCCTTCCAGGCGGTTCCGGGGAAAGGGCGCCAACTGCGCTGATGGCACCGGACCGGCGCCAACCGCTCGGGTGGGTGAGTGGGTTGGGGAGAACCGCGCTTGGCGCTGGGAACTGCGCGCGCGGAAGCGAGCCGGCCGGCAGGTCCCTGCGCCTCGCGGAGGGCAGTGCGCGGGGGGCGCACGGAGGGGAGGGGCTGGGCCGTGGGAGGGGCTGCGGCTCCCGAGGTTGCGCGCGCGCGCTCTCCAGCGCGAGGCTAAGAGCTTGGCCATGCTGGTATTTCATACTTTATCTCCCTTCTTCCCCAAAAGACCCCAAGAGGGTGGCGCTGCGGCTGCGTAAAGTAGAGTGCAGTTTCGCACCCCGTCTACCTGTGGAAAAGCATCCTGTGTTAAGGAAATTTTAACTACCCACTCGTGCTTCTTCCATCCCTTTATTTTTTATTTTGCGTTTTTCTTCCACCTACGTGAGTGGTGTGTGCACGAGAAGGGAGTAACATTTATACGTCTCTCACGGGTCGTTTTCTCTGACGTGAAAAAAAAAAATTCTAGGAATTAAGGAACACCGAGATCGGGTTGTTTAGAGAGAAGTTTTTGTCTGTGACCCTAGGCCAGTCAAGCTCTCAGGCTGGGTTTCTTCTGTTGTAAAAATAGGGATAACAATAGCACCTACTGCATACGATTGTTGTGAAGGAGAAATGAAATCGTTTTTGTGAAGTTCTTTGCAAACCTTAAAGCCCTCTATATATGCTCGTTTTAGTCTCTTGAGTCCCCTTGGTGCCCCTCTTGAACCTAGGGGCATCTTCTTAGAATAATGTTTTTAAATGCCTAAAATAATATAGGATGACAAAGGAAACCAAATACATTGAAATATTTATCTTTAGCCATCCATATCAGTCTGTCTATACATATATTTTTTCATTTCTATTTATACCTATATATACCTGTCTTACCTATATCCCACCTATTTATCTAATCTGTCATCTTCCATCTATATTATTTAACTGTATATATCTCTCATCTGTCTCCCATCTATTTATATTATTTACCTACCTGTCTATGTTGTTCTATAGGTATCTGTTCCTGTCTATATCTCTCATGTCTCCTATCTATATTATTTACCTACCTGTCTGTTGTTAATATATCTATTTCCATAGCTCTCATCTGTTTCCCATCTATTTATATTATTTATTTACCTGTCTTCTTTCTCTAGCTATGTATCTATCCCTATATTTAAAAAACAAGTTCACAGCATCCAAGTTAAGAACTGAGGTCTTGATTTAGAGGAAGCCTAAGGTATAGCTCTGGTTGTAGGTGGGAAAGAAGTGACATCCCCTGGAGAGGTCAAGTCATTTCCTTTCCAATTACGGGGAATTTACATTTCTCTGCTGTCTGTCTCCCAGTTCTGTTCCTGAGTAGCTTCCCTCGGGCCTCCCTGGTTGCACAGTTGTGCTCCCTGGCGCCAGCCTTCTGGCATGGCTGTTGTTTTCGATGTTTTAGCAATCCTTCCTCTGCCCCCCTTTGCCTGCATCACCCTGGTGCTTTTCCCTCCCTCAGCCACTGGTGTCTCTCGCCTGCTTTTCTCCTCGACTGCCTCCCATAGGCCCTTCCGTTGTGGCTGCCTGCCCTGTATAACTTTAAAATGGGCGCCCCCAGCATGGTTCTCTGTGATGCAGCCCCCAAGTCACCACGTAGCTTCCGCTTCCAAATCTTTGAAGCCTCTGGCAAGGATGTACTAGAAGAAAATTCTCCAATTTAAGGGAGGGGGGTGTATTGTGATCGACAGCGAAGGAGAAATTATGTGTTTTGTCTTGGAGGTAAGCAGTAAAGACAAAGTTGAAAGAGCCAGCTCAGAATTTCTAACTCAAGCTTGAAAGAGGTGGAGTCCCGAGGACTACATCTCCCAGACTTTCCCATGGCTGAGGCCAAGTTGTCCTGCCTATAGTTTGGTGTTATTTTAATGATAGGTTCCCTGGCCAATGGGGTGAAGAAAATAGCCCTGACTAAAATCCACGGAGACCAATTAGAAGGTAGTTGGGTGGATACTTCCTATTCCAAGTGGGATGCATCCACTAAAGAAAAAAAAAAACACGGAGATTTGGGAAGAAATTGTCATTCCGGCACAGATTTAAAAAATGAGAAAAATCTGTTAAAAATCATTTCTGGTCACTCTGATCAGACTCAGAATTTCTCATGTATGCCCTCCCAATGTATAAATGATATCTCACCTGTTTTTTCTTATTTCAGATTGTTGATGTTATTGTTGGGAAAGATGAGAAGGGCAGAAAGATCCCAGAATATCTGATCCATTTTAATGGTTGGAACAGAAGGTAAGTGCATACTCCAGAACAGCTGTATTATGAGACTATCAAAAACATTAGAAAACAAATAAACTTTTAACAACACTTTTTTTTTTTTTTTTTAAACCAAGAAATAATTGTTTTCATTTTCTAAAGAATGATATTTGGCAGACTATATGTTTAAAAAATCTATGGGTAGTTAAGGAATCCTAATCTTTCAGTATACTTGATTTCTTAATTATTTGTCTAATTTTTGATTTTAATCCATTTGAATGTGC
Source organism: Sminthopsis crassicaudata (assembly GCF_048593235.1). Taxonomy (NCBI): domain Eukaryota; kingdom Metazoa; phylum Chordata; class Mammalia; order Dasyuromorphia; family Dasyuridae; genus Sminthopsis; species Sminthopsis crassicaudata. The sequence goes on along the minus strand of NC_133619.1, from coordinate 220,346,783 downwards.
TTCTAAAATTGAGGGGGGGAAAGCTCTATGACATCCCTTTTTCCCTCTCCCCCTGCTGCTTTTTTAGAGTTTGCTTTATTGTAATTTTAGAATTTTGGATATTTCAAGTCACTTTTTTCTTCTTTTGTTTCCTTAGCTGGGATAGATGGGCAGCTGAAGATCATGTTCTTCGGGACACAGATGAAAATCGTAGATTACAACGTAAATTGGCAAGAAAAGCTGTAGCTCGCATGTAAGTGTTAAATTCATGTCAGTGCAAATTTTTTATATTTTGAAGTAATGTGATGTAAACTAATAATGGACATTTGCCTAATTTTTAAATGAACAAGGAACCATTAACTTCAAATAGTTGTTGGAGTATTGTGGTGCTTCTATTAGGATATTAAAAACTGACCCTAACCATTTACCTTATTTAATTTTACCTTTTTTTTTTTTTTTTTTTTTTTTTCATCCATTTAAGTTGGTAAATTCACATAAATGAAGTTCAATTGAATTTTTCTTCTTTAGGAGAAGAAAAGGAAGGAAGAAGAGACGCTGCAGGTTGCCTGGTGTTGACTCTGTGTTAAAAAGTCTTCCTGCCGAAGAAAAAGATGAAAATGATGAAAACTGTAAGTTGGCTAATTTACTAGATAATAAATTTACTTTTTAAAATTTTTTAATTAAAGTTTTTTATTTACAAAGCATATGCATAGGTAATTTTTCTAATATTGACCCTGGCATAACCTTTTGTTCCAAATTTTTCCCTCCTTCCCCACCCCCTCCCTTAGCTGTCAGGTAGTCCAATATATGTTAAATATGTTGAAATACATGTTAGATCCAATATATGAATACATATTTATACAATTATCTTATTGCACAAGAAAAATTGGATTTAGAAGGTAAAAATAACCTGGGAAGAAAAACAAAAATGCAGGCAATCCACACTCATTTCCCAGTGTTTTTTGGCTGGGTTGTAGCTGGTTCTGTTCATCACTGATCAATTGGATCTGAATTGGATCCTCTCATTGCCGAAGATAGCCACTTCCATCAGAGTTGATCTTCAGTATTGTTGTTGAAGTATGTAATGATCTCCTGATTCTGCTCATTTCACTCAGCATCAGTTCATGTAAGTCTCTCCAAGCCTCTCTGTATTTATGCTGCTGGTCATTTCTAATAGAACAATAATTTCCCTAACATTCATATACCATAATTTACCCACTCATTCTCCAATTGATGGGCATCTAATCATTTTTCAGTTTGTAACCACCACAAAGAGGGCTGCCACAAACATTCTTGCACATACAGGTCTCTTTCCCTTCTTTAATATCTCTTTGGGATATAAGCCCAGTAGTAGCACTGCTGGATCAAAGGGTATACACAGTTTGATAACTTTTTGAATATAGTTCCAAATTGCTCTCCAGAATGGCTGGATGTATTCAAAATTCCATTAGCAATGCATCAGTGTCCCAGTTTTCCCACATCCCCTCCAACATTCATCATTATCTTTTTCTGTCATCTTAGCCAATCTGACAGGTGTGTAATGATATCTCAGAGTTGTCTTAATTTGCATTTCTCTGATCAATAGTGATTTGGAACACTCTTTCATATGAGTAGAAATAGTTTCAATTTCATCATCTGAGAATTGTCTGTTCATATCTTTTGACCATTTATCAATTGGAGAATGGCTTGATTTCTTATAAATTAGAATCAATTCTCTATATATTTTGGAAATGAGGCCTTTATCAGAACCTTTAACTAAAAATGTTTTCCCAGATAAGTTTACTTTTTAAAGACTTATCTAACCACAGAGATGCGTCATGATGTAAGGAACATTGGACATAAGAGAAGTAAATTCAGATAACTTAAATTCTCTAGATAAATTTTTTCAATCCATTAAGTGGGAGTAAAAACCTTTGCAAAACCTGAGGTTCTGATATATTTCCTTTAAACATATTTTATGTTTGTGTTTGCATGACATGTGATTAAGTACTCAGCCACAGGATCCTTTTTTAATCTAACAGTTTTAGATTATTAAATTGTATCTTTTGGCACTTTTGTGTTTTACTTGAAAAATTGAAAGGAAATAATTTTACTACTTCTTAAATGTATGAATGCATCTGTGATCTCACTGATAGGAGATTCTCCTGATACAGATCATAATTCAGTTATCTATCTTTCTAATCCTGTACAATTCTTATTTAATTGGAAACATTTTTCTAGATTTTTTTTGTTATATTTAACAGTTCTTGGAAAAATGTCACTTTTTATCCTATTCTCTTGTTATATGACAGGTCTTCTTTTTATGATCACACATTTTCCATTTCACACATTCATATTCTTTACACAGATTCTTACATGTGGATATCATTGCAAATAACTGCAGTTCACTTTTTCCCCACCAATCTTTCCATTGTCTTATAGGTCTCTCCCACAATTTCTAGATCTTCAGTAATTGTGATATTATTAACAAATTCACAACTACATCCATCATCCCTGGAAGAATATTAATATTTTGTACCAGGATACATGTTGAGATTTGAGATTTTTGACAATGCAAATATGTTAAAATTTACAATTTTTCTTTTTTCTTTTTTTTGGGGGAGGGGACTGAGATCATTACATCCACAGCATTTGTCACATCTAGGTTTACTGCAGGTGCTAATTCAGTGGATTAATCATCATATGTTATAGGATGGAAATAAGTATATTTTATCTGTTTGGGTTTTCTTATATGGATTGTTTGGCTGCTCTTTTTAGAGTAAGTGGGAATTTCGTTGAGGAGGTCCTATGACTTGGTCCATTTTTAAAATCAGTTCTTTTTTTTTTTGATAAATTGTATACTAAAAGGTTTCTTATGATAAAGTATGATTTATGTTTGTTTTATATAGCCATAAGTAGCTCTTCTGAAGATAGTAGTGAAGAAACAGATGAGGAAATAAGAAGTGAAGAAAGTGACATTGAAGAGAAAACAGAAATGGTAAAAATTTAAAACTTAAGACATTTTAAAAATATATTTTTTATCATAACAGAATTTTTCAAATTTGAATCATGGCTTAATTATAAGATTTAAAAATTCTCTTAAAACTTTACTTGACTTAATAGAAAAGATTTACCTTATTCACAATATTGTACTGAGTATATTATTGGCTCTTTGCATTTATTCGGATGTCCAAAGGTACTTGTACAGGTATTAAATCTTTCTAAGTGATTTTAAAATACAAATGGTTTTTCCTATTATGTGAGGAAAAAAGTCACCTTTGACATTTGACTGCTTGGTTGAATGAGTAAAAGAAAGTGAGCTTACAGTCTGCAAGGCACTATGCTGAGCATTGAGGATGCAAAGCTCACATTCTTATGTAGGAGAAGACTACACCTAGAGGGGAATGAAGTCCTAGAAAAGGAGTTTTATTCTAAAGAGGTGGAAATTGGGGTCCAGGGGAGATGGTTTGAATGGGAGGTTAAGCTGAAGCATGATTTGCTATGTAGGAAGATCATTCAATATAATCTGCTTAAAGTGACTAGTTTATACACACTCATTTACTGATCAACTGTATTGGGTCTTGGGGTGGAGCTCCAAAGATAATAGATAAATTTTCTCAATGACAGTGCACATGGATTCTGGACTGCCTGGGTATAGAGATCCATTTTTCAAATTCATTGTGGTAGATGATGGTTTAGGTGAAATAGATCAAGTCAGTGATATCAGACAAATGATGATATGGCCTGTAGCCATTTGCTTAGATTGTAGAATTGTTTATTGTTTTTGGAGACATTAATACTCTTATTTTCTGGTTTTTTTCATTTTTTTGTCAGGTTACTTGAGAACTTAACTCCACAATGCTAAACAAGTAGTAGACAAATTATAGAGCTACCTGTAGGGTTTTAGATGTTTTAACAATTTATAAATTCAGGTATCTCTCATGGAAGTTGTTACCTCTTTGCAGTTTAAGTGTTACTGTGTTAAACTGTTGAAAATGGATTTGTGTTACCACAGAAAGAAGAACAGGAGTTTCATACAAAAAGGGACATGGAAGAAAGAACTATAAGTATAGAAATACCTGAAGTTTTGAAGAAGAAACTTGAAGAAGATTGCTACTATATTAATAGGCGAAAACGTGTATGTAAAGGAGAATATAAATTGGGGAGTAGCTTATATTTTAAATTTGCTTGAATTACATTCAACTAATCTTAACAGTACCTGAGGAAAATTTAGAGAATAAAATTTATATTTTTTAAAGTTTAATTTTAAAAGTAATTATTGTAATAAAATGATATTTAAAAATATTTTAAAGTACTAACTCTTACTTTCCCCCTCTTATTATCTGTGTGGACTTAGGATATTTCAGATTTGAAAGCTACCTTAGAGGTCATTTATTCCAGCTCATATCTGAAACAAGACTCATTTCTACAGCGTCCCTGACAAATAGCCCTGTATTTTTTTATTGTCCTCTGTGGTACCCTTAACTTTTATTCTTTTGAGATTATATTGTTTCATGATTCATAACCATACATCATGATGAAATTTAAATTATCATTATAGCTGCTTTATGGCATTTATATTATAATTATTAGAGATGTAATTAAATAATTGCTATGTATGTCAGGAAAAAGATAACTAGAAAATTAGAAATTTTCCTTTTTTTTTTTTTTAACCTCATTTTTCCAAGAATATTTCTCTTTGAAGGTGTACTTGAATAGAATTGGTTATTTTTCTTTAATTAAGTAGAGAAATTGAGTTGGAATAGCTAAAGTTAGAGATTTTAAAAAATTGTTAGCTAGAAAATAATAGTAGTTTGCTGTCATTGAAATCATTGTTTTTATTTGAATGATTAACAGTATAAATGTTTATTTCTCATAGCTTGTGAAACTTCCATGCCAAACTAACATAATAACCATTCTGGAATCATATGTGAAACACTTTGCCATCAATGCAGCTTTCTCAGCCAACGAAAGATCTCGTCACCACCAAACCACTCCACATGTGAACATGAATGTGCATTACATCCCACCAGAAAAGAAGTGAGCATACTGTGCCCAAAGGACAAGTTGTTATGTAGAGAAAGCAGAAAGGGAATTCAAATGGGTGACACTTGTGTTTCAGAAGTTTTCAGCTCTGTTTTATATTTGCCCCTTCTTGGATCTTTGTCTTCTTGCTTCTCTTTAAATCACAAGTATCTTGGGGGTGCTTGTTTTCTAAGAGAAGTAGCTCAGCACATAGGTGAGAGGCACAGGCCTGACAGTGGAACCTCTTTGAGTCTCCATTTTGTTATCCATAGAAAGATGATAACATTGTATTATTGTCTATCATACAGTAGCTGTGAAGAAAACGATTTATAAATCTTAAAAGTTGTCTGAATAGGTTTGTTTTTTTTTTTTTTTGTTTGTTTTTTTTAATGTTGCCTTAAATGGCAATTGTTGGCCTGTTGGATGTTTAATGATACTTGAGCTCCACAGCTGCTTTAGCCTGCCCAGCTAGCTCTTAAGTTTCTCGGACTGTCCCTTGTTCATATCCTGATTCTGTCAGTCTCACCAAAGTTCCTTATTGTTAATCCATGTATTAGAAATTAAAGGTAGAATCTCAACCCCATTTCAAGCAGTTTGTGAATTGAACTTTACCACAAACTGTTGCCCTCCATGGACCTTCTGGAAGTACCTTTTCCAAGCCAGGCATGAGAAACATACATATTTACAGGTGACTCATGAAGGTACCACAGAAAAGGGATGGGTAGGGGAGAGTAATGTTCCTCAATACAGTTTCTGTGGTTCAGCTGCAAAACATATTACTATAATGAATATGCCTTCAGTAACCTGAGGTGGCTGCAGATGAAGAAATGTGAAAACCAGTAAGAGGGATAGAAGTTCTTTGATGATTCTGTAGCATGGCTGGCTTCACTGGGCAGCTATCACTCTTTAGCCACACTATTAGAGCCACTGTCACTCCATTTATTGAAGCCAAAAGTGGGGCCAAAAAAACAACCATTATCCTTCTAAGCCATGTGGGGATGCAGCACACTAATTGCCAGTTTTAGATATGATGGTTATTGTATATTGTATTAAATATGGTAATTTATCATTTGGTACTTTGTGGATTGTATAATATGTGTATTTTCCCTACCAAAAATTTGATGTACAAATTTGCCAAATTTGTACATCATCTTAGCATTTATATAATGCCTTTTAGATTTGTAGAGCACTTTACAAATATAATTTCATTTTATTTTTGCAACGATCTTGAGCAAATAATCTTGCTATTATGATGAAGCAGACAAAGGTGAAGTGTCTTAACTAGAGTCATACAGCTAGTAAGTGACTGAAGCCAGATAATTTCTCTCAAATCTTTATCTTCCTGACTTCAGGTCCAGTTCCCTATCCATTTTTTCACCTAATTGAATTGTTTTACTCTTGTTTCTAAAAACAAGATTTAGAACTTTTAAAATTTGACAATACTTAGCCTATAGAGTTTCTGGGATAACTCCATGATGTGGAGTGAAAACCTTGCAGGCTCTCCTGAACTATCAAGAGTGGCTTTATGTTGCCTGCTGCAATCTAGAAAACTTGCCTATATGACTCAGACCTCTCAGAAGCTCAGACTCTCTGAGAATGTAAGTTGTAGAATAATGACTGTTGCGTTGGTAGAAAGGCTTTCTTACATTAATGAAATCATAGCCCCCCTCCCCCCCAAATTGCTCATTAGCCTTTTTCTAACCTCTATAAACTTTTTGTCAAAAGAGCATAATGACATCCATTGTACTTGCCTTATGAGGTTGTTATGAAGTCAAGTAAGATGAAAAGGTTAAATAATTTTGCAAATTTAAAATTATGTATAAGTATTAGTTTTTATTTAGAACGACTTGAAATATCAGCCCAAAAAAGGACTGATTCAGTGATTGAGTATAATTAAATTCAGAAAGGCAATCTACATTTGTAGAAGATTGGCCACTAGATGATGAATTCTTTTAGCCACACTAACACATGAAGACAATCAACTAAAGTTTAAGAAGGGTTGTCAATTAGTGCCTATGTGTATGAAGTCACATATCCCTTAAGGAATAGAACTTAATTGATTCCGTTCTTCTGTTGAATTGGTTGACTGCCTAAACCAGTGGTCCTCAAACTTTTTAAATAGGGGGCTAGTTTACTGTCCCTCAGACTGTTGGAGGGCTGGACTATAGTAAAAAACAAAAACTCACACTCAGTCTCCACCCCTCAGCCCATTTGCCATAACCCAGTGGGTCTGCGGGCCGTAGTTTGAGAACCCCTAGACTTTGGTGATAAAATTGTGATTGTTTAGAATTTACTGTATCTTAAAATATCTTATTTTAAAATTTGAATATCTTTTTGAGGTTTCATAAAAGTAAGAGAATTTAGAACCTAATTTTCCTGTTTTCATTTGTATGGTATTTATTCATATATTTGAAATTTTTAACTGTCAGCTTTAGCCTTTATTTTACAAAATATATTTAAACTATTTCTCTCTCTTTTAACATCTCAGTGTTGAGCTTTGTAAGGAAATGGTTGATGGACTAAGGATAACCTTTGATTTCACTCTGCCATTGATTTTGCTTTATCCATATGAACAAGCTCAATATAAAAAGGTGACTTCATCAAAATTTTTTCTTCCAATCAAGGAAAGTGCAACAAATACAAATAGGTAAGTTATATACATTAGTTTTTTTTTTTCCCCCAAATGATTGAAATTTAATAATTGAAATAATTTTCTCAAAAAATTTATTCTTCAGCAAAATTGCTACTTGTATATTTGCTCTTTTCTGGACACCGCTGTCTTTCTTTTAGACTGATATCAAAATGAACATTTTGCCATGCAATCTTAACTATCGTTAATCTTTTTTATATTTTTAAATCACTTCAGTGAATTTCCAGTTAGAGAACTTAGGTTAAATCTTCCCTGAAACAATATAGTTTTTTATAAAGTGGTGTGCCAAAAAGAACCATGTACTTGCTGTATTCATCACTTTCATTCCTCTGGCAATTTTTTAGTTTCTCCTAGTAAACACACTACCTTGGAAATCTTTAGAGATTTCCGATATGTAATTCAATTGAACAGATATCTTTTAAGCAACTATTACATGTGGATGCACTCTGTTGGGACTTTAAATAAATAAAAATTAAAAAACAAACAAACAAACAAAAAAGCCTTTGCCTTCTAGAAGTTTATCTTGTTTCCTGTCTTCTATTAATTCAGTATAAAAGCACTGAATTAGATCAGAGATCTTGATTTAGTTACTTATAACCAGAGTGATTTTGTTCAACTCATTTAATCTCTATGGGCCTCAGTTTATTTATCAGTAGATAGAGAATCTTAGATCTGGAATTGGGAAGACCTGAATTCAAAATCAGCCTCAGACACTTACTAGCTGTGTGATTCTGGGAAAGTTATTTAATTTCTGTCCACCTCAGTTTCTCTTCATCTGTAAAATAGGGACAATCTTTATAGCATCTGTCTCTCTATTATTGTGTAATAGGATGGTACTGTCAGGAGAGAATAAAAGAAACCTATAAAAGTAATAGGAGATTGCCAACAAAAAATTTCACCTATTTCACTATTTTGCTTAATGTCCAGTATTGGTAAAGGAAATAGGAATTACCTCATATATCTCCTTTAATATACCATAAGTTGCTCAACTTCATCTTGGGGCACTGTTACCAAAGAATTATTATGTGTTCAGGTAAGCAAAACTTAGACCAAACAATATTATGTTTATCCCATAGGCCACCTAAAATTAAGCTAAAGATCTAATTTGATTTTTTTTAATAACCATAAAAAATGAACATTCTCAATACATTGTTTTTAGCTTCTTATTCTTAAAAGTTTAGAGGAGCATGACTCTAAAATTCATTAATTTTGTCCATCCTAGTCCTTGTCTAATAGGAGTATTGGGAATTAGTAAATCTAATTTTTGCTTGAAATTTTTTTCAGCAATTTGCTCTTTGTTAAGCAAAATGTGTTCATGTAACAAATGCACATTTTTTGATCAATTGACATATATGTACATACACATATAAGGGAAGCCATACAAAGATTATATATTTCTCAGGATACTTGGAAAGATTATTGAGATATCTTTTTGGAGTTAATTCCTCCACTAGTGTTCCATTACTGTAACTTTTGATTTCTTGCCTGTAAAATACAGATAATACTCGTTGGACTATCTCATGGGTTTTTTGCAAAGATCAAATGAAATAAGGTATGTAAGATATGTGTTTTATAACTATAAAATACTAGATTAATGTAAAAAAAGGCAGCTAAGTGTAACAGTGGTTAGAGCACAGGGCCTGGAGTTAGGAAGACTCATCTTAATGAGTTTCAAGTCTACCTTCAGACACTGAATAGTTTTGTGACTCTGAGCAAATCACTTAATTCTGTTTATCTCAGTTTCCTTATCTGTAAAGAAAGGCAGCTGGTGATGGAAATGGCAAACTACTGCTGTGTCTTTGCCAAGAAAACTCCAAATGGAGTCACAGAATTGGACACAATTGAAAAACAAATTAAATTATTTTAAAACACATTTATTTTCAGTTGTGTCAGTGTTCCTTTATTATCATAGCACATGATATAAAAGGATAAATTTTCCCATTACAAAAAAAAAAAACCAAAACCCTTTGTAATTATTATTGGTGGCTAATGTAGTTAAGAATTTTGCTTTTATTCTTTAGGAATCAGGAGGAACTGTCACCAAGTCCACCCTTGCTAAATCCACCAACACCTCAGTCTACAGACAGTCAACCTGCTACAGGAGAGCCTGCAACACCCAAAAGACGAAAAGCGGAACCAGAGATGTTACAATCTCTAAGGCGTTCTACACGTCACACATCCAGCTGTGACAGGCTGTCTGAAAGCAGTGCTTCTCCACAGCCTAAGCGAAGGCATCTTGACACATCTGCCACAATGCCAAAATTGTTTCTGCATTTGGAAAAGAGTAAGTTAAAAGTTTTTTATTAAGTTATTCTCTTCATAAAATTTAACATTTAAAATCTTTTATTTTGTATTTTTTATTCCTTTTTGCTAATCCAGTACACGAGCTCTTCTTGTTGAGACGCTTCTACTTTTACAAAATGTATATTTTAAAACTGATTAGATTTAAACTTCAACAAATAAAAACAGTTTAAGATTTAGTTTAAGGATTATTTACCTTCTCCTGAAGTTTATTTCATTTTGGTGTTAAAAAGTAAATCATAATTAAATTCAGAAAATCTTAATTACTAATAGAATATATAACATTTTTATGAGGAAGAAAAAAATAGAAGACAGATTCCTAGCCCTTTAGTTTTCATTCTTGTTAAGGAGTCAAGATCTCTCCCACTTTCTCTCTCTCTTTCTCTCTCTCTCTCTCTCTCTCTCTCTCTCTCTCTCTCTCTCTCTCTCTCTCTCTCTCTCTCTCTCTCTCTCTCTCTCTCTCTCCTCTTCCCTCCCTCCCTCTCTCTCTCCTTCTCTCTTCTCTCTTTCTCCCTCTCCTTCTCCCTTTTTTAACCCATACTGACCCCCTACCTCTGGGTCTCTGTTTCCATTTCTGAAACTTTTAAAGTGCAATTAAATATAAGACAGCATGTAATAAAATGTTTTCCAGATTTAACATTTGTTATGGGAATGGTCAAAAATTACTGTAGGTCAGGCTTCATGGAATGAAGTCATGTTTTGAAATGAGCTATGAAAAATATGAGGAATGTGGAAATATAAAGAGAGAAAAAGGGGGGTAACAATTTAGGAAGATACAAATAGAATTCCTAAGGACACTAAGAAACAACTTGGCCTTTATAGTTTTTCTGGGGTTCTGGTCTTGGGCATAGTGAGAGATAAAATGGGATGAGAATGGTGAAACTGGTCTATTGAACATTTGATTTTATTAGTCATAGCCATTCTAAATTATGACAGAGAAAAATGAAATTAAACCATTTTTCAGTTAAGTTAGGCAGAATATTGACTTGGTTTTATGGAATTCTTGAGTTGAATCTCCACTTCTGCCACTTGATGTTTGTGTGATCTGGAGAAGTCTCAGCCTCTATTTCCCTCTTTGTAAAATGGGGGGTAATAATATTTATCACTGGGTTATTATAATGATTAAATGTGGAAAATGCTTTGAAAAGTTTAAAACTCTTTGTAAATGTTAATTTTTGCTGTATAGTTATGCTTTTTCCTGTCAGATTTGTGAATTCAGTGGCTGTTTTTGTATTAATGCTGAATTTAAGGCAAATATACAGATTGAAGATGAATATTTTTGTATAAAAGTCAAGTGAAGGCATTCTTGAGCCTTTTACTCCACCTTAGCCAAATTCAGTTCTTTTTATCTGGAGTTTCTAGGCACACAAGTTTAAAATAGCAAGCGCTATCTAGAAGAGTTCACACTACTATCAAAAAAATGGAGAAGAGGAATAAAGAGAATCAGAGGATAAAGCCCAGTAGAGGTAGAAATTACAAATGGACTAAAAAAACCTACAAAGTAATTATAATACATTGGGTTGTGTATCACTGTGATTTTTGAATAACAACTGAATTATCTATTTTAGATTTATTCCTTATGGTTTTTATAGTTTATGAAGATTTAGACATGATACTACATGATACATAATTGAGATATTTATGATGTATACTTTTTAATTGAATGGAATGTATAGTTTGCAGCTGAATTTATCTTTTTTCCCTCCCATCTTTTGGAAGAAACCCCAGTACATAGTGGATCATCATCACCTATTACTTTGACTCCTAGCAAAGAGGGGAATGCAGTGTTTGCTGGCTTTGAAGGTAGAAGAAATAATGAATTAAATGAGGTAAAGAACTAATGTTTTAGAATTCATCATCAATAATAGTTGAAGGATAAAAACATTAGTCTTAGAGAGTTGTTTCTGTTATTGAGCGATTAATTAACTTGCTCTGGCTCAGACAACCAGCCTGCATATGAGGCAGATCTTGAGCTCTAGCTTCAAGGTCACCTTTTTGTTCTTTATTCTGTGCTGTTTTACTTTTCATAAGTCCTCCATGGAAGATGACCCAGCATGTTGGGTTCAGAGTGTATAGCACATGGATGCTTTTTCATTTTTGATATGCAATTGGCCACATCCTTTTCTAGTTCCTTATACCTTCAGTAATATCAAGGAGTGTAAGGTTAATATTATTTTCCATTCTCTATTCACATTGCCACCATCCTAGTTCAGGCCCTCACTTCTTTCTCTCCTGGATTATTGCAGTAGCTTTCTAACTCTTTCAAATCCTTCCCCCACATGATTGCTGAAATTATTTTCCTAAAGTTCAAGTCTGACCAAGCTATTCAGTAAACTCCAAACGCTTTCTTTTAGCCTTTAAGATCAAATAGAAACTCCTCATCATTTAAAGCCCTTGGCTCCAACTTATCTTTCATGCCTTGTTATTCTCCTTTACCCACTTACAGACTTTAGAAAGCACCACATTCTTAGAAGCTTTTCTTCTTTCTTTAAGCCTTTCACTCTGAGGTGATAAGATGAGAAAAACTGGTAGGGGAAAAAAGAATAAGGAAAATAAGTTTGGGAGTCAAAAGAAAGAATACTGCAAAAAAACAGAAGCCACAAGATACAATATAAAAAGTATTGGCTTTGAAGGTCAGAGGTTCCTAGACCCTGACATTGCCACAGTTAGTTGTTTGAGCTTGATCAAGTTACTTAATCTCGGTGTTGTGGTTCCCTCATTTTAAAATGAGTACCATGCACCAAATTTCTAAAGTCTGTTCTAGAACTGAAATGCCATTGTGCTTATTTAATTGGTGTAGATAAGATCTATACTTGTGAATTTTTATTCAATTCTTTTATGAAATCCCTGATTTATTGATGTGAATGCTTTCCCAGACAAAGATTACAACTGCTTCTTGTCTTAGTATGTTCCCTTTTACAATTATTACCTTTCTTCCTTACTACATTTTGCTCAGGAGCTGGCTTTCTGGAGGTAAGCTTTTTTTTAGCATATTTAGGGTCATCTTCAGATAACCCTTTTGAGCTTTATAAGGACTTTCTATAGGATATTCTCTACTGGTGTAGCTTTTGATAACAATCCCTGGTCATTCCCTTCCATGATAATACAGCAGAATAAAAATTTAATGGAGGTACATATAAAACACTGTAATGAGTCAGAATTTCAACCACAAATGCAGTTCCTTTGCTCTTAGAGACAATTTTATGAGTTGCTCTGGCCAAAACTTCATTGCATTGTGGCCGGTCGCCTGGTGATGAAACTTTCTGAACTTCTCACAGATTCATAATTGGGAGGGACCTTGTTAAAAAGGACCTTCCTTTGTAACTTTGGGCAAATCACTTAACTTCTCTTGGCTTTAGTATCCTCAACTATAAAAGAAAGGTTTGCATTAAGATAACCTCTAAGATTCCTTCATTCTCTAAATTAATGATTCCATGCATTAATCCAACTTCCTCAGTCTATAGATTAAAGGACTGAGAACCACAAAGGCTCACACAGGTAATAGACCTGGTATTTGATCCCAGGTTTTTTAATTCCAAATTCAGTGTTCTACTCACTAAACCACAGTGGGATGACATATCAGGTCATACTTGAATCTTTGCAGCTTGGAAGCACCTATCATATTTTGTGCCTTGTTAGGATAGCTTTGAGTAGTAACAAAGCAAATTTCTTTGCCACTGAGGTTTTGGAATAGAATTTTAGAATATATGAAAATAGAACTAAAAATTGGCTTTCTTATGGGGTGGAAGAGTTAATTTCAGCAAGGAGACAAATTCAGATAAAGTGAATAGAATAATTTGGCTTATGGAATGGAAGTGGTTCTCAAATTTACTGGCAAAATGCTTCCAGTAAAATCTTCTTAAATTATTATTTTAATGTCTGTAAACACATAATGTAAAGTTCATTTAAACTGTCTTTGTAGTATGGTTTGAAAAATATTGAAATACAATATTTGATTAGGGGAAAATTTTTTTCCACACCTACAATTTCTACAGAGTTTATCTGAAGGGCATAAAATACCCATATTTAATTATATGTGATTGGTTCATCTGTTTCTTATTTGAAGGAGAAAAATGTTCTGATCAGCTGACTATGTTAACTCAGGGCTTTTCACCTTGCCAGTGTGATGTTGCCATCTAGTGGCAAAAGGGATAACTGCTGACTTTAAAGAAACAATGTTTTTAAATTATGTTCAGGAATCCATTTTAGCAGAAAGTAGGGACTCCATGTAGGAAAAGGGTAGAAAGAACCTTTTCCTCCAACTAGTTCATACCTACCACTTCTTTGAAGTAATTGAGGATATGTAGTTCATTTGTAGTATGTGACATAATTTTATTAAGGAAAACTAGGGGCCTTTAAAAAACAAAAAAACCAAAACTATTCCTTAACTAATCTTTTCTCTTAACTTCTAATTTGCTATTTTAGTTCTGTCTTTTCAGTCCAAAGGTCATTTTCTTTTGGAGAAAGAAGCAAAACAGAAACAAAATAAAATAGAAAAACTTTGTCTTCTTTCTTTTGTCATTTTCATTGTCCTTTTCACCTTTATTTATTTTTTTCCCATGCTATCCTATTCCTTCTTTGATTCCCTTCTTAGCTTAAGGGGATCATAGCTTAAACAGGAAATCAAAACAAACAAAATCCCCTTTTTCTTACCAGATCACTGTAAGGTTTAATACTCTGACACTATTTTTATCATATAGCGCCACATTTTGGTATTCATTTTCTCTTGCCTGCTTTTGTGTCAATTTATTAAATGTCTTCTTTGGGCCAGCAAATATGCTAGGTGTTGGGACTACAAAGATAAAAATGAAGCAGCCCTTAAACTTCTGACCTAGCTTGGTGCTTTAGTGAATAGAGCATTAGATGTGGGGTTGATGAGATTTAGATAAGGGGTACCTAAATGAAATTAGGTTTAATTGATGTCTAGTGGCAAGTTCGGGGTACAGGGAGTCAAATGGAGCTCCCCTGCAACCCTTTTGGATTTGGCGCAAGGATACAGAGTTAAATGAAGTCTGTTAGCGGCACAAGAGTCCCCTGTAAAGGAATTTACAGACCTGAAAACCTAGATTGATAAAAGAGGTTTATTATGGGGTTTGGAAGTAAGGTTAAAAGGTGTTAGGTAAAGAGAGGAAGGACACCAGAGCCAGGGTGGTTCCAGTGGGCAAAAATCCTTGACATGGAAGACGTAAGAATTCCATGTTTGGGACCTCTGCAAAAAGAGGACTCCAGTTTGGCTCTTTTATAATAGGAGAGCTTTGGACAAGCTGTAGGGGCTTGTGGGTGGAGTCCCAGGTGGCTTTGGTCTTGAGTTTCAGCCAGGGTTAGAATTTGAATAGAATTCAATGGGTTTTGGAATTGAGCCAGATAAAGGATGAAACTGTGCTTGGGGTGGAGTCCCTTCCCTGAGGCAGAGTCCAAAGAGGTTTTAAGAGTTTTGGGATTTCCTTATCAGGGTCAGAAAAACTTGAGAGGAAGATAATTATAACACCTAGCTGCCATGTTATTGGGAGTATAATAAAATAAAATATTTGTAAAGTGCTTTTCAAATCCTAAAGCATTATGTATTTGTTAGTTGTTATTATTTTTATTAAATAGATACAGAATGCATGACAATATTGGAAGGGCAAGATATTAATAAAGTGGGAAAAACAAAAAAAGGCCTAATGTGGGAAGTATAATTTAAGTTGAGCTTTGATGTAAACAATAAAGGGAAAATTCTTCTAAGAGACAAAGGTGAGGAGGTGTAGAGGACTGAAACTCTGAATAGGTGTATTTGAATCTGAGAATGCAGAGCACTTAAGGCTAATTACCAATTCGATGTGAGACAATGGCTTTATTAGCATAGATTTGGATCTTGGCTCTCTCTTCACCTTTGGTGCTTGCTGAATGTTTGTAAGTAAGATAATCTTAGGCTAGGATTGGGGGGGGGGGGGGTGGAGTGAGAGAAGGGAGAGGACTTGGTTGAGGAGGAGAGAGGTTTGTGACTCCGGACTTCAGAATCCAGGATACATCTTTGGCAAGCCTCGTGGCAGCTTGCCTGCCTCCTTCACTTCTCCCCTGAAGACCAAAGACTTTAATTTATCCTGACTCTGGCTGACCCTGAAGCGCTCCAGGGGATCGAGTCTGTACTTTACAAGGAGGAAGCATAATCATAAGGGATAGCCTAGCTACAGGCAGCTGGAATTTTATATATAAAGTCATTTTGCTTGGATCATAGAATATGTAAAGAGTAATAATATATGAGGCTAGAAAGACATGCTTGGAGCCATGTTGTGAAAACTTTTAAGTGACCCATAAGAATTTATATTTAGTCCTAAAGGTATAGAGGGAACAACCAAAGTTTATCATTTCTACCTGGCTGTTTAAAGTCCAAATTGCTGAGATTACCTAGGCACCCACATCAGTCTCTTCAGACAATTCAAGTGTTTTACTTATTGGAATTACCCTACTGCCCCCCCCTTTTTCCCTGAATTTCATTCTTGAGAATCAAAATATTTTTATCGAGGTCCAAGTTGTTTTTGGCAGCATATTATAATCTGTCTTCATTGACCTATAACTTTCTTGAGTCATTTCTAATTTTAATTTCTCAAAGATGTGTTGAGAGAATATTGATATTAAAAAGAAAGGTTTTTGTTTTGGGTTTTTTTTTTGGGGGGAATGTTGGGCATGAAACTAGGATAAGTAATATTTCATGTGGGTATAGTACTTTAGTTGAAAAGTGGTTTCACATATTATATAATTTAATTTTCTTAATTACTTCTTCAAGGTTTATACTGATAGCATCTTTTTTTAATATATTGGGAAATAGCCTCAGGGGATTAAATGATCTACTGAAAGTAGATTACTAGTAATTTAAAAAATCAGAACTTCAATCTATGAGTTTTTACTACCAAGTTCAGAATTCTCCTAAGTTGATAAAGTATATTATAGAACTTATCAGCTTTTATTCTACTGGGGAACAGGGATATTTTGTATTTGCAAGTAAGCAATATAAAGGATACACAAACTATTAGGTAATTTCAAGAAAAAAAGAACATTTATGATGAAAGGCTAAATGTAGGAAGTAAAACTCAATAATTTTATCTTGAAAAATGTTAAGGATTTCAAGAGGGGTAGAGGTAAGAAAAGAACACATTCCAAACACTAGGGATCATTCTTGTAAAGAGGCAGTCAGAAGATGTGACAATGTGGGCAATTTTATAATAATAGACCAGATTAGCTAATTGTGTAAATTAAGGGTAGTAATATGAAATAAAAACATAAAAGTAGATGAGAGGCAGGTTGGAAATAGCCTAAATGTCACTTTGACAGAAACATTGTTTTTTATAAACTAACCATGAAACTATTAAATTATTACTTTCAGGTGCTCTCTTGGAAACTTATGCCAGAAAATTATCCCCAAAGTGATCAGCCTCCTCCTCCTTCATATATTTATGGGTCACAGCATTTGTTGCGAATGTTTGGTAAGAAGTTCTTATTTTTTATCTTTTAAAGTTTGCCCCAGTTTGGAGTTATAGCTAGAGTTTTAGGTTTATTTTGAAATTTCTATTGGGTATCATGTAAATCTTTAGTGAAAGCTAGTTTTAAATATTCAACACCATTTTTAAAGAAACCATTGCTAGCTAAGATTTCATTTTTTTAAAATGTCATTTTCATTAGAAATAGGAGTAGAAGAAAACCAAACTTCAAAATGAGAAAATTAAAAGTGGGGTAAGGGTAGGTATTTACCACACTTCTTTGGCTTGGTTTATTGATTGTGGGTTTTGTTTTTTTTTTTTTATTCACAGTAAAACTTCCAGAGATCCTTGGGAAGATGTGCTTTTCTGATAAGAACCTTAAGGCTCTAGTTAAGCACTTTGAGCTTTTCCTGAGGTAACTTGCTCTTTTTGTATAAAATGTATGCTGTGATTTTAGAATATCATGAACATATATTATTACTTTTAATAATTTTTTAAGCAGATATGTATTGGGAATTAGAAGTGTCTCATTTTTTAAAATTTATGTACTCAATTACTATTATGCCTGGTGTTTGTTTAACAGTAAGTATTTAATATGTTTTAATTTATTGATATATCTCTTCAGGTAAAATATTTAATCAGCACAATCATCTTAGTCTTCCAGTTGTAACTAATTATCTTGTGGTTGACTTGTTTTTTTACATAATTCATCCCATTTTTAATGGTATATTTAGTATACTTGGAGAATCTTCTATAATAAAGGATTTTGCCAACATTTTATGGCTTTTAGACTTGGACTTGAGGGATAAATTTTACTTTTTCCATAGGGAGAGACCTTAGGTAGACTTTATAGGAATTTGATATAAGTAACTATGAAAATATAAAATTGAAAATATAATCCCAATTTTGACATAAAAATTATTTTTCTCTTTCATTGTTCTTCACATTTCTCATGTCTGTCATCCTTCAAGAAATCCAGGTTCAAAAACTTGATTTTTCCCTCTTCCTTAATCCAGTTAGTTGTCACATCTTTATTTTTTCTTCACAACATCTCTCTTTATTTACACTTCCTTTCTCTACACTTACATAACCCCCTACTCTAGTTCAGGACCTTTTCATTTGGACTTTTTCCTAATTGTGTTTTTTGTTTTTGCCTCAGTTCTCCTCCCTTTTCAATATATCTTCCATTTTGCTATCAGAGCAATATTACAATATCAATAACACAAACTAATATAATAACTCAAATCTGACCATGTCACTTTCTTGAACAATAATATTTAGTTGCTACTTTTGCTTCAGGGATAGAATACAAAATCTTCAAGCTCTAGTGTATAGATCCTTTAATCTGACTCTTACTTACATGTCCAATTTTATTTCATATTATTCACTTTATGTACTCTCCATTTGAATCAACCTGGCAAGCTCCTTGTTGCTCATACTTGACATCCTATCTCCTCTAACATTTTCTTTTTGTTCAGCTGGTCTCTCACTTGTTCCTTTCTTCCACCTCTTGGGACCTTTAGCTTCCTTCAAGACATACCTGAGGTTCTACTTCCTAAGAGGCTTTTTCTGATCCTTCTCACTTGTTAATACATTCTCTCTCTTAAAATTATATTGTATTATTTTGTTTATA
This sequence comes from Sminthopsis crassicaudata, assembly GCF_048593235.1. Taxonomy (NCBI): domain Eukaryota; kingdom Metazoa; phylum Chordata; class Mammalia; order Dasyuromorphia; family Dasyuridae; genus Sminthopsis; species Sminthopsis crassicaudata. Next base: position 220,327,759 of record NC_133619.1, on the reverse strand, counting down.
CTTTGTATTTGAAAGTTGTATATTCCTAGTAAATATAAGCTTCATCAAGTCAGGGTCTCTTTTATTCCCTCCCCCTCATCTAGTTTACTCCACAAAATGGTTTAATATTTGTTGAATTAAGATAAATGAAACTTATGTGCAAAGAAAAATTCCAGGCCAACCACTATGAGAAAATTGAGAGGATAAAAGGATCACTTTCATTTTGGGTGGGGAGAGTTAGAGGAGACTTTGTAGTACTTAAGCTGGATTTTGAGGGATTGAAGGAATTGACAGGTAGACATAAGAAAACAAGCATAGGGAAAAGCAAAGACATGAAGAGTTGAATGAGAAAAGGGAAACAGAGAATGGTTCTGTTGATGGAAGAAATAAATAGGGAGTGGTATGAAATATAGCTGGCAAGGTAAGTTGGAACAAGATTGTGGAGGACTTTCCAGGATTAGAAATTTGTTCTTCAATTTGTTGTAATCATAATATAATAATAAGTAAGATTTATATAGCACTTTGAAGATTACGAAGTGCTTTTTGGATATCTGATTTTATCTTCACTTCAATCTTAGGACATAGGTACTCTTTCCTACTTTACAGATGAGCAAACTGAAGCAGAGCTTAAATGACTCACTCAAAGTTATAAAGCTAGAAAGTATCTAAAGCTAAATTGACATTTATGTTTTCCTGAGTCCAGGGATAGCACTCGTATCCCCTGTGCCACTTAGGGAAAATTTGTGTGTAGAAGAGTCACACAAGACCTGTCCTGAAAAAACACAAATATGTTAAAACCAAGAGAATGAAGAAATAGTAACTGAGGTTCAAGCCTCTCCCCCTGAATTTCCAAGTACTTAGACATTGTTTAGGTTCTGAATTTTTATTTTGTACGCTTGTCTACCTTAAAAAAGTTTAAATGAAACAAATTCACATGACAGCTCTCACAATGAAATAATAACAACAGCAAGTACTTTACAAATGATAACTTATTTGATCTTCACTAGGACCTGGCCAAATAGGTACTGTTGTTATCACTATTTTAGAGATGAGAGGGTTTAAGTGATTTTCCCATAATCACATGATGAATTATTGATTGAGGCAGGTTTCAAATTCATGTCTGCCTGATTCTCATTCTATTATCCTAGGCATTATGCCATCTTACTGCCCTTTAGGATAAGAGTATTGAAATCAAAATTATCCCCTTACGCCAAAAAAAAATTAGATTGTAGAACAAGTTAGAACTTGAATGTTGTGCTCAACTATATTTAGCCTCTAGAAATGTAGTTGATAATATAATGTTGAGTGGTGTGGTATAGAGTTTTTTTTTTTTTTTTTTTTTTAAGGAACCTGGGGGGGGGTGATTTCTAATATTTTGATAAAATTTTGAGTTGTTTGTTTTTTCCCATGAATTCTTAAGTTGTGTAAGATTGAATATAAATTGGAATTATAAGACTGATATTATATATATGTGATATAGAATTAGTTTATATAATGTCACATTTTATATATAATTATTATAAAGTATAACACCTATATAATTATGTATTATATAATATCTAGATTGAATATAAAATATCATTTATGATGTTGAAGTAAAAGTATAAAAACTAAAAATTTCTTAACAATTTCCTTCCTTTTATTTTAGATTTTTAGCTGAATACCATGATGATTTCTTCCCTGAATCTGCTTATGTTGCTGCATGTGAAGCCTACTACAGCACCAAGAATCCCCGGGCAATTTACTGAAAGTTAAATTTTTTGATGAGAATATAAAAAACATTCTCTCTATAGAGATGTTTATACTGTCACTTTGCCATGTTGATAAAAGGTGAAAAATCAATGGAAATAGCATGGTTCTCTTTTTAGATAGATCAAGAAGAGACTGAGACAGCTGGATTCTTTGGCAGAAATGGATCTCTTTTTTTGTCTGAGTTGCCCAGTTACTGCAGTATGAATTTCTCTAATATTTCTTATATCACTTCTAGATGACTTAAGGAACTACAAAAACATCTAATGCTTAGAATTGCATATTTTCTCTTTTAAAATGGGATAAGAGCAGCTGTATTAGTTGTAGAACATTTCATGAAAGTGTAAATAATTTAATCTAATTCAGCACAAAAAAAAAAAAAATGTGAAGTTGAGGTTTATTTTTTTGCCATGGAACTAAGTTTATTCTTATGAGGAAAAATGAATGTCCTGTGGATTTTATTTCATAATTGCTCTTAGAGGGAAAACAAATGGATGGAAAAACACATAAATCAAAGCTTTTGGTTTATATTTCTGGAAATACATTTTCAGTTACTTGAATAAAATATTGCCTTTGTTTTCAGACCAATAAAAGACTTTTGTTGCAATTTTGCTTCTTGAGGGGAGGGGATGATATTAAAGAAGAATCCTCTTATAACTTCTTGCTGCTTTTTTGTGCCATTCTTGTTGAAAGTACTATATTCTTTGTGTTGACTTCTCTTCTTGGATCCTATTGTTCTGACTATATATCTGCTGGAGAAGCTATTGGACTCACTCTACCAACTCATTCTTCTAGCAGTTACATTGGCTCTAACCCTAGATATTTTCACTTTTTGTTAAATTGATATCTGTTTAAATTGATAGATCTCTATATTATATAAATATTAATATATCTTTTAGACAAAATTCATCTTATTCTAAGGACTAGAGAATTTTGCTTTATTCTTTAAAGGATTCCAGATGGTTGGTGAAAATGTGGTAACTATAGAATCATTTTAGATGCCTTTTTTCTTAGGGGGATAGTATTTGCTAATTAAAAAGTGTGTTGGTTGTCTAATTTCAGAATAGTTTAACTCTGGGGCCCTTTCCATTTTAAAATCCTTATATCAAGGTTTTCCCAACTTGATTTAGGGAAGAGTTGTTTAAAGTTTTGAGCCAATGATATACTTGAAATTGTTCAAGAAATTTAATAGTAAACAAAATTGTGAATGAAAAAAAAAATAGTTTTTGACATATAAGGTATACTTGTTAAAGATTTCCAAATAAAATTAATTCAGTCTGATTGTGACTTTTTATGTTCTCCAATGAACAATTTGATATTAACTCACATTTACTCTTTCTGACAATAAAATTAATCATCTACTCTTAGTTAATTCATAAATGTTCTTAAAAGTAGATTTTAAAAAACAGAATGATGTTTGAGACTTTATTGATATATTCATTAAAATGCTATTCCATCTGCTAAAGTAAATAATGTTACTTTCACAGATAAAATTTGTCAATACGTGCATTTGCTGTGTATCAGGCTGTCTGAAACTCTCCATGTTACAGATGAGATGAGAGCTCTTTAAGTGAAATGACTTGTCCAAGGTTAAGACAGCTGGCAAGAACCAGAATTCAAATGTAGGTCTTCTGGTTCCAAACGTACACATTCTTTCCGATGTACCAGATTGCTTCATTTATGTATTGAACTAATGGGGCCAAAATTTGTTCATTTGTTAAATTTCATCCTGTTCTTGTTGAAATTATTTTCTGCTTAGTTGGTTTCATTAATAGACTACTAACAATTGAATACCTTCCATCTAGTATTGTGAGAAAGTATAAAAGAATAAAAACTATAATTCCTAACCAAAAGTTTGCAGATGATATGAGGAAATTGCATATAAAACTGGAGAGTTTAGAGTGTGATCACTGTCACTTGCATAGTATAGTGAAAAAATCCTGGATTTTTAAGTTGAGCATTTGTCTGAATCATGCCTCTGTCAGTTATTATAGTCTTCGAAATATCACCTTGAATATGTCATTTGATATCTTTGACCTTCAGTTTCCTAATTTATAAAATTAAAAGATTGGATTAGATGTCTGGTCCCAGTTCTAAACCTTATGAGAACTAGAAATACTTGAGTATTCTGAGCAAATGTTACTACCTTGGGGCATCACTAGATGGCAATCTTGGACTATTGGATTACTTTAATTTTAATACCGTTGCTCATTTGCTTCAAGAGAACTTAACAGAAAGTTCCAAGGCATACAGAAATGGATTATCTGATCAAGTTTTTTATTTAAAAAAAAAATCCAACAATCAGTTTTTAAGTTGGTTCATTTATGAATGACTTCAAAATTAAGTAATCTGTTTATACAACAGAAGTATTTCTGTATTCTTTCTAGACTAACCCTGATATTATTTCTGTGAAAAATAATGACTAAACAGATAAATTTATTTTATTATGTGGTATATGGAGCCCTGAACTGTATTGTCAAAAGACCTGAATTTGCTATTATCTGGGTGACTTTATTTCTTAACTTTCCTGGACTTTGAAGAGTGTGAATTAATGAATTCAAATCCCATCAAAAATGTCCACCTACTTAGCTTTCTACATCTTTTGCTTTTTGCCTGCTAAACATCCCAATCTTGACCTGGAGCTATATTCAGGTTTTGCTCCTTATAGCTAGTTGAAACACATTCTCACTCAATTTAAGAAAGAGAGCAGCAGGCAACTGTCTTATCTTTTTTTCAGCATCCGCCCTCAACACAAACTGAGTGAAACATGTCCATTTTTTGTCTTTTAATATCTTGAATGAGGGTCTGAAATAATTGTTAACATGGTCTTAGTTGAACATCCACAGGAATGAAATGGAAAGTTCCAATGTAATGGAGATGCCAGATTATTTCCAGTTCTTTGCTTCATTATCTTTTTCAACACTTTGTTTTGTTTTTGTTTTTGTTATATAGTATATCTTTTCCAGCAAATTCAGCTCCCTTAGAAAGTAGATGGCAAATGTTAATTCATATAATCATAAATGAAAAAAATCATTGTTTAAAGGAATTTGGAGGGGTTAGAGGGAAGCTTTGTCAATTCCTATCTTTATTCTGCCATCTTATCTCTGCCTGAAAAAACAAAATAACCCAGTCTTAACCACAAAATAACATCCAATCTGCTTAACAGATATTTGAGTGGAAGTATCACTAGGCAGGTCGTATGGCAGAGTAGTAAAGCTTTGTACTGAGACTGGGGAAATAGGTATATTGTCCTGGCTATGACACTGTTGTACTATGAGCTTTCATTCCTCTTCTGTAAAATTAGAAAATAGTTCATGAATTTGAGATTATTTGCAAAGGTATGATAGAGAGAAACCTAATCCTAATTCAAAATTAGGGAGAAATTGAGAAGATTGAATGAAAAATATGGGATGGAAAAAAAAAGAAACAATTTCCCTTGTCCCCCATTGCCCCCTCCCCCCAAAAAACTCACCAGAAAATTCAGGAGAAATAATCAAAAAAATGAGGAATTTAGACATAAAATTGAATAAACACTATGGAGTTATAGACATTAACTAAAAAATCATGAAATTTACTATTACAGATATCACAAAATTCTGAAATAAGTGAACACCTTCAAGAACCTAGAATGATTCGCAGAAACAAATAATGAAATATATTCCAATAGTCCAGTGGTTCCATGATCATATATCAACATGGATGTTTCCTTTAATGATTGTTACCCAACTCTTCACCAAACCTCCAAATTTTGTAAATGTTTTAAAAAGGAAAACTATCATTTGAATCTTAGATCTCTTTAACCCACTTGCTTAAAATTTAGTTACAAAGTGAGCTAGTTTTTAGCTTGTAAGTTTGACAAAACACTTGCATTTTTGATTTGCTAGTAATTTTGTAACACTACAAATTTTGAAGCAAAAAAAGATACTCTTCAGAAAATGAAGTCTCCAGCAAAAGCTAGTCACTGTTAACTTTGTGGTTAAGTATATTGTCTAGAAATTTGAAAAATACCAGATTGTATTGTAATTGGCGTTAACTTGTTCAAGGTCAGAAGCTAGGAAGTGTTAAGTGTCTGAAGTTAAATTTGAACTCAGGTCCGACTGACTTCAGGGCTGGTGCTATATCTACTGAACCACCCAGCTGCCCCTACATTGACTTTTTCCATTAGTAATGGAAAGATTCCATTAGTAGTGGAAGTAATGGAAGATAACATTATTATTAGATTAACATTAATTCATTGGAGAATTTCATAATGGAATTCCAAGGTACTGATAAACTTGTAGTGGTCAGTTTCAGTTTATTAACTAAAATAATCTATTCAGGAAAAAGTATTGGGTATATTGATTCATATTAATTTGATTAATTCATAATAAAATATTTGACAACCTTTTTATTAACTTTTACTAGCATTTGACGTGAATACACTGCTCTGTCAATGGATCAATGAGATATGTAGATAGTACTATGTATGAAATTGCATTTATACACATAGAAGTTTAAAATTGCAAAGGACCTTAAATTTTATCTAGCCAACCTTTTTTTATAAATGAAGAAACTGAGGCCCAAAGAGGGGGGAATGTTCTCTCCCTGAATCTTAAATTAATATCTAGTCCAATATTTTTTTTTCTAATTTTCTAAAGTTAAATGATTTTGGTTGCATTTAAATTCCCTTAGAGGAAATATTTATAAAATCTGCAGATGGCACAATGCTGGAAGTGATGCCTAATATATTGAATGATAGAGCCAGTATCAAGAAGTATTTAAACAGACAATAATGATAAACTGAATTCAACAAGATAGAATTTACACTTGAATTAAAATGTTAACTATATAAGAAAAGGAGAGGAGCCATGGATAGATAAGAGTACATGTAAAGATGATTGGGGGAAAAGGGAGCTGTAGACTTCAAACTATAAATCAATAATTTGTCTCAAATATTCTAATACTCCAATAGATCTGTGATTTTAATTCCTTCAGTGATATAGGTTGTCACTTATATGTTCCTGCCCTTCCTGGGCAACTTTTCTGTCTTCTCATAAATCTGCCTCAAGGGATTCACTGAATATTGATATTGTGTGGATACTAATTAAACAAATGAATTGTCCATCATTTATCTTTTTTTCTTATGTGATTAGCTCATAAGAGTTGTTTGTTTTTCTTTTTCTGGTAGTATGTTTGTTTGGTAACAGATATGCATAATTCTTTTTTTTTATTTTATTTATAATTTTTTTCACAGTATATATGCATGAGTAATTTTTTTAATAATATTATCCCTTGTATTCATTTTTCCAAATTATCCCCTCCCTCCCTCCACTCCCCCCCCCTTGATGACAGGCAATCCCATACATTTTACATATGTTACAATATAACCTAGATACAATATATGTTTGTAAATATCATTTTCTTGTTGCACATTAAGTATTAGATTCCGAAGGTATAAGTAACCTGGGTAGATAGACAGTAGTGCTAACGTTTTACATTCACTTCCCAGTGTTCCTTCTCTGGGCGTAGTTATTTCTGTCCATCATTGATCAACTGGAAGTGAGTTGGATCTTCTTTATGTTGAAGATATCCACTTCCATCAGAATACATCTTCATACAGCATTGAAGTGTACAGGGATCTTCTGGTTCTGTTCATTTACATCAGTTGATGTAAGTCTCTCTAAGCCTCTCTGTATTCCTCCTGCTGGCCATTTCTTACAGAACAATAATATTCCATAACCTTCATATACCATAATTTACCCAACCATTCTCCAATAGATGGACATCCATTCAACTTCCAGTTTCTGGCCACTGTGAAAAGAGCTGCCACAAACATTTTGGCACATACAGGTCCCTTTCCCCTACTCAGTATTTCTTTGGGATATAAGCCCAATAACAGCAATGCTGGATCAAAGGGTATGCACAGTTTGATAACTTTTTGGGCATAGTTCCAAATTGCTCTCCAGAATGGCCAGATTCTTTCACAACTCCACCAACAATGCATCAGTGTCCCGGTTTTCCCACATCCCCTCCAACATTCATTATTATTTATTCCTGTCATCTTAGCCAATCTGACAGGTGTGTAGTGGTATCTCAGAGTTGTCTTAATTTGCATTTCTCTGATCAGTAGTGATTTGGAACACTTTCATATGAGTGGATATAATTTCAATTTCATCTAGATATGCATAATTCTTTGTGATGTATTGTGATGGGCCAGAACTCTGAACTTGAAACAAAGGATTCTTACAAGGTACTAAGTCAGTGGAATTGATAGAGACAATAGTTATCTAATTTAGCTTGGTTCAGTATGATTGATTTAATCCTACCAGGAGATGTTATGGGCCAGAACTTGAAACAAGGTACTGAGTGGAATTACTAAATGGAATTGAGGAGACAGTGGTTAAATCTAGTTTAGCACTGATTTAATTCTACAACAAATAATGGTTTCCTAGTGATATAATGATTGATATATACTCAATGTTTCCTAGTGATATAATGATTGATGTATACTCAGAGCAAGAAGCTCTCAGGGCCAGAAAGGACAAGCACACTAGAAGCTCTCTTGGAGGATGAGGCTGATTCCTTCCATTGTCCACCTTTGTTGTGGCTGGAGGCTGAAGCACAAACCTTTGGATTCAGGGAGAACTAGAGAAGACCAGAGAAATGGTGGCAGGCTGCCTTCACTTCTCCACTGAAATGAGGACTGCCTGCAGAAGCCCCCCATGAAACCTGCTCTCAGAGAACGTTACATTTTAGAGAGAATATTACAATGTATTGCAGTCTGCTCATATCAACCATGTATTTCTCTATTCTCCTCTGCTTAATCCAAAACTTCCATGATTCAAAGACCATGATAGTCTTAAGACTTGTAGCACATAATATCAAAAGAATGTTTTGTTATTTGTCTAAAAAATTGGGCATTTTTGTTAAGGAGAAGTGAGGAGTAATTAAAAACAATTGCATTTCCCAAAGGCAAACTAGCCTATTCTCATATTCAATTCTAAACTCAACTATTGTCCTTTTTTCAGTATTTATCTTAGGTTAGGTATGTATATTGATAGAATGGTATATTGTAGTCTACTCCAAACAAGAGACCTTTTCATCTACTTGATTTTTCCAATGTGGATTTGGCCAAATTCATTCAAGTGATTATGGAGTTCATTTAGGATTCTTGAAGTTGAGGAATTCATAAAGTACCTTCTGAAAACATGAGTATATAAAGGATCTCACAATCTAGGGAATCCTATTTCAATAACTTGGATTTTTTACTGGATATTCTTTATGAGAGAAAATCGATAAACTTTTACTATATGACAGACATTGTGCTAGGTCCTAGGGATACAAATAGAAAAATGAAAAAATCCCTAGTTGTACCCAGTTTACATTCTAATGAGAAAAGCACAAATGTACCAAAGTGATTTTCCTACAGCATAAATCTGTAATGATTAAAATTTTCTGAGAGACAGATTTTCTGGGTAAATTATAACGTTTTATTAAAACTGCATCTAGAAAACAGTTAACAAAGTAGGCTTCTTATTCCCCTCAATGAGCAGAGAGGCAGAGCTGATTGAACTTTCAATATTTATAAAGTCCTTTTGAAAAAAAGATGCACATGAGCGTGGTAATCAGTTAGGATTAGCTAAAAAATAATGAGAATGAGTGTTTTAATGAGAGGTGGACTTATTCCAATGAGTCTTGGTTATGTGATACTAAACACTCAGCTTTGGTCAAAGACACATAAAAATCCATATGCCTATTTGATGAAAGGGGGTCTCCACATTTTCCCAGGCCTGTCTGAGTAAAGACAATAAGCAGGAATCGACTAATTCACCTAAACTTAGAATTTCTTTACTGTCTGATGAGATCTTAGGCTTCCTGTCTGGATAAGTCTTGCATAAGATGGGCAATCCACAGTGGTTGATTTCTGAATGAGGAAGTGGAAAACCCTTTAATTTTAATTCAACAATTGATTATCAATATATGAAAGAAATAATAATTTCTCTTATGTCTAAACATGTCACACCTCCCCGCACATGCCCAATAAACACCAGTGACTCCCTACTGTCTCCAGGATCAAATACAAAATCCCATCCTACTTTTCTAGTCTCCTTATTCTTTACTCCCCATCATTTCAATCCAGTACCATTGACCTTTTGGCTATTCCACAAACAAGATACCCATCTTGGCTCTGAATATTTTCTCTGGCTGACCCCATATCCCCATGCCTGGAATGCTTTCCTTCCTACTCTGTCTGTCTTTGATCTCCTTTTGTTATTCCAGTGTTAGTTCAGTGCCTGTTGCTTAATAAATGTTTATTGATTGATAAGATATGTATGCAGCTTAAATTTAAAGTGAAATATATATATACATATATATACATATATATATATATATAAAACACATAAAACTAGTTAAAGATAGCTTAGATGTCTTTGAAGTAATCAGAAAAGTTTTCATGAAGATAACGTAAAATTATGAGATAATGTAAAATTATGAGATGCTAAGTAGGAAATTCATTTCAAGGATATGAGAATGATGAGGTACAGGGTAATTAGGGAGGGTTGATAAAGAAATACTGAGAAGATTATAACACTCCTAGAAGCAAGCAAGGGAAGGGCACTGATGGGATCAGCCTTACAATCCCACCTCTATGAAAGTGTTGGCAAACCCCCACCTTACTGTACCCAATCAGAAAGCCAAGTTATAATAACAATGCTGTCTAGTCCCTCTCCTCCCTATTTTAGCTTCCCTTATAAATCTGTCCATGGTTGATACCATCTTTGCTGAATTTCTATTGGGGTTAGCTTCCTTGTAGTGTCTTTCCTCTCCTCCCCTCCTCCCCAAGCCTCATGGTGTCTTTCTTCTCACCCCCTCCCCTATGACCCATGGTGTTTTTCTCCTTATTATAGCTAACTAATTCTTTTAGGAGGTAAACTCTTCTATGGACTTAGCCTACCAATCAATTTTATACACCCACCTCAGGGTGTTTTCTCTTTCTCCTGTGAGTTCTAGTAGAAAATTTATCTTTTCCCTTGTTAATTGTTAAAATTCCTTTCCTTGCTAATTATATGCTCTCTTGAATTTATTTCATTTTTACCACACCTGGCATCTATTTAATCTCTTCATTTTACTTGTAACCTCTTCTTGTAAGGTACCTTTTGGCAAAGAGAACACTATTATGAATTCTTTATATGTGCCTTGTGTTTTATATTTCAAAATAGGAATTGATAGGGAAGGGAAGTTCTAACACATAGTAATATCATTACTTTCCTTCCTCACAGGGGAGCAAGACAGTGGAGTAACACAACAACCAGCCAATTTGAAGGATTTCTGAGTCTCAGAGGTGCTTGGCATACCCATGATCCTTTTCAAGTGAACTCTAACTGAATTTGAAGATGCTTATAAAACCAGAGAACCACCCTTGATCAGCACAGGGGCAACTTTGACCTGAAGCTGCAGATTCAAGATATCCTGCTCATCTAGTTATCTGTATTCACACCTTGAACTCTCTCCATTATCATGCTTATTTCCATGCACCAAGAACTCGGTGGCCCTGTTCCAGGAACTCTCTGACCCTTCCCTTCCTGGATCAGTCCATCTTCCACTTCCCTTTGTCTAAAAATAATATAAACCTCTCCTTGCTTTTCATAAACTGAGCAGTTTCAGCATAAGGCTGATTCCACCTGGTTATGTTTATACCTGCTTAATAAAAATCACTCAACTTTTACAAATTAGAAAAAAAATTTTATTTTATCCTAGAGGAAGCTACAAATGGAATGAGTAGGAGAATGATCTGGTCAGATTTATGTTTAAGGTTTAAGGTCAGATCTGTATTTAAATCTGACCTGGATTGTTGAGAAGGTTAAGGAGAAATCATCTAGGAGGTAGTTATGATAAGGGATGAAGTCGTAAACTAATGTAGTGATTATGTGAGTGAAAAGGGATATGGGAAGGTTAAAATGATGACAGATATTTGAGGTAGAGAGTGAGAAGTCAAGGAAAATGATAAGGTTGCAAACTTGAGATCAGAGGGATAGTAGTGCCTTTAATAGAAATAGAAAAGTATGAAAGAGGGGAGGGTTTTGGGGGAAAAGATAATTCAGTTTTGGACATTTTAATAAGCTACCTCTGAGACATAATTTGAAATGTTTTAAAGGTAAAAATAACAATATTTAGCAACTGAATATATTGGATAAAGAAGAATGAGGATTGAAGATAGCAGCCTGGCAAACTGAAAGAATGGTGGTGCTTTTCTACAAAAATAGGAAACTTAAGAAGAAGGGGACGTTTGAAGGTAAAGATAATGAATTTTTTTTTTTTCAAGTTATTTGAAATGTCAAATAAGCAATTGCTGCAGGATTAAAACTTAAGATAAAAATATGCAACTGGATATATAGATCTGTGAGTCATGCATGGAGATGATAATTAAACCCCTGGGAACTGATTAAGTCACCATGACAGAAAGTGAGAGAAGAGTTGGGGGAGGGGAGAGAGAAATAAGAGTACTTTTTTCTTTTTTTTTTTAAGCTTTTTATTTTCAAAACATATGCATGGATAACTTGACAACAATGACCCTTGCATAGCCTTGTGTTTCAGATTTTCTCCTTCCCTCCACCCTCTCTCCTAGTGTAATGCAGGAGAAACTGAGCAAGATAGAGTTTAGAGAATAATTTAATCATTTATTTAATGGAGAGATTTACTGGGACCAAATAGATCCATGGTTTGGTCCCAGGGCTGAATGAGACTATCTTCTCAAAGAATCCAGCAGTGAATGTTGGATACAATATTCTTTTATAGGGTAACAAGAGCAATGACATAATGGGGGAGGTACCTGAATGGGGATGACCCTAATGGGGAGAGGCACATAGAATGAGAAAACATAATGGAGGAAGGGATAATGGAGGGAAGTACTGGAGAGGCTCCTGATATTCTAATCATGTCTAAAATGGACATTTATCTCCTATAACATATTTAACATGTATGGGACTGCCTGCCATCTAGGGGAGGGAAAGAGGGGAAAATTTGGAACAGAAGTGAGTACAAGGGATAATGCATATGTACTGTCAAAAAAAAGTTATAATTATAAAATTAATTTTAACAAAGTAAAAAAAAAAAGATCTTTATCTCATCAAACATTAAGAGGGAATGACTATAGCCTAAGGTCTAAGATATAAGGCCTTTATCCTAACATTAAGAGGGAACGGTTATAACCTGAGGCAGAGTAACTAAATAAGTCAATTAGGGAAACTGGGTCAGGACATTATAAAAGAGAACTGTGGCACTACACTAGATGGCAAGCAAATCAATATATGTTAAACATGTTAAAATACATGTTAAATCCAATATGTATAAACATTTATACAATTCTCTTGCTGCACAAGAAAAATCAGATAAAAAAAAAGTAAATGAGTAAGAAAACAAAATGCAAATGAACAGCAACAAAAAGGGTGGGAATATTATGTTGTGATCCACATTCAATTCCTACAGTCCCCTCTCTGTGTGTAGATGGCTCAATAAGATAGTATTCTTTTGGAAATAGTCACAATTAAGTGTAGGATACAGATACTGAATCTGCAAAGGAAACTGAAGAATGGAAAGTCAGATAGGAGAACTAAGTGAAAGTGCTGTCACAAAAACCCAGAAAAGAGAAAATATCTAGAATGAGAGTTTAGTCAACAGTGTCAAATGCAGTCACTGGGTCAAGAAGGATAATACTGGGAAAAGACCATAAGTATTGCAATTAAGAGATGATTGTTGGTAACTGAAAAGATAATTCTAGTTGAATTATTTATATTAATAATTAATTATATTTAGTTGAATATGGTTGGCAAGCATCTTTTATGAGCATATCCCTCATAATAGAGGACCCTTCAATGAAGTTATTTCATTGTTACATTTTTCAAGGAATCTTAAATAATTTTGAAGAGTGCCTTTTAGATGGTATTTTACTCTACCAAATGATATGCCTTTTAAAAGTCATCAACAAATACTGAGCAAAAGAAGGCCTTACATACTCTATATATTTAGTCAGTTATGTGACTGCAAAGACATTCAATAACATTTGTGGTATTACTTTCCTGTTTCCTTCTTATACTTCCATTAAAGATACCCTTGATATGTATATAAATTATTGTTATAAAACATTTTCACAAATAGGATAGTAGGTTTATGGCTTGGTTTTACTGATATTTTCAGAGACTTTTATTTCATAATAGAATTTGTCTTCTCCTCCATTTCTTTGCATCTTCCCCTTTTTAAGATTTCCCTAATACATCAGAATTTAACTTACAATTCTTCTGTGTGGACTTTGTCTAGTCCAGTTGCCTTTTTTTTTTTTTTTTTTTAATCTTCAGTATCATTTTCTCTTTTAGCTTCTTCAGGTTTATGACATTAAATTCAAATGGGATGTTCTCTATTTCCTTCTGGTGAAAAATTTATTAAAATGATCTTTATATGTAACCATTTTTGTCTGTTTGCATTCCTTCAAATTTCATTCTTATCTGTCTTTAGGACGATTTTGTTTTGTTGGCTCTCTCTCAAAGTTTTCTTTAAATTTATATTCTCCTTGAATGCTTAGATGAAACACCATGGCTATTCATAGGCTCTAAACCACTACTGATTGATTGGTACAGAAGTTTGAGTATGCCCTGTTTCCAACTAAAGAGTTTGCTTTTCTTTATGAAGTCTAATTCTTAAATACCAACTTTCCTGACTTACTTAAAAATCCCACCTTTTAAAGGAAGAATTCCCTAATATCTGTGCCTTTCCTCTTTTAATTATTTCCTACTTATTCTGTACATAGCTTATTTTGTTTTTATTTGTTTGCACGTTGTCTCTCTATTAGATTATAAACTCCCTGGGACATAGTAGGTGATTAATAAGTGTTTACTTATTGACTGACCAGTGGATGCCTGGTTCTCTGTGGCTAACCATATTAATCCTGAATTTTGGGCAGATGCTCAATTTGCTTCATTCACTGCAGCTCAAAATTCCTGAGCTCAAGAGATGACTAGAATTGTAGGTGTATGGAATATGATTGGCTCATCATTCATTTTTTAAAAATTTTAGAAATGAGAAAATTGGTGGAATTAAATTTGTACCAGGATAACTCCCAAACCCATCACCTCAAATCATTAACTAATGTGTTAGATAGTTACATTTTAGATAGAATAGAATCATCTTCTCTTTATTTAGCCTAGTGATCTTAATATTGATTTTCCTAGCTTCCTTAAAATCCCACCTTCTATAAAATTCTCCTGGGGTTAGGACAGAATTAGTAAAAATAAATAAAATTACAAGAAGACATAGTTTGGCTTGTTATAGCAAAAAACTTTCTTAACCTGATAGAGCTTTCAGAGGTGTGCTGGAATCAGATCATTCTTTCAAGAAACAATTAAATTTCTAGGGTGGGCAAAAATCATTGTAAATTAGGGTTTGCTCAGTCCTTGATAAGAGCTTATTTTGTTGCCTGTCCAAACTTAAGAAAGTGATGGAGAAAAGGTTAATAATGTTGATTGAACTTAAAAGTGCATGTGTTTGTTTGTTTGTTTTTGTCAGAGAACTCATGGTTAAAATTTACCAGCACACTCCTGGAACCATCTCAAAATGGAATGTGTAACTTTATTGTGATAATGAATTCCCTGTATTGAACATTTTAAAATGGTACCTGGAAGATCACTCTTCAGGGATGTTGTAGAAGACATGAGCTAGAAATCTCTTATAACTTTCTCATTTCTATTATTAACAGAGAGGAGGTTCATACTTCTTTTAAAGAGAGTAACAATTTACATAAAGACATGGAAGCAAATTAAAGCAATTTGGCTAGAAATGACAAGTTGATTTCCTTGGTTGAAATGGAAAAAAGACTGTGGTAGAAAATTACAATAGAAATGAGGAATATAAATCTTAGAAATTATTTAGTACTATTCCCTCAGGATTATGGAAAATTCAATGAGATAAGGATAAAACACTTGGGAGAAGATATTTGAAAGCTAAACAGGGATAAGGAGCCATGTGCCAGAGTAGACATAAACCAAAAGACATTTCTAACTTTTTCTAAGCCACTTGAGTACTTTGCTCATTCTTCCAGGTCATCAATTTAATTTGCTAACCTGGTAGTATTTCACTGAGACCATGATAAAAAAAGTTTCAACAATCAATAATTTTCTGGAGTTTGGGGGAAAAAAAATCTTTTAAAAAACTCTTTCAATCTACCTGGATCCTTACTTAGCCTTCTGCATGGATAGAAAAGAGCAGTGGCACAGGTCATTCAGAAATCAGATTGATTTGGATCTTGCTTTAGATGGATTTACAATTGGTTTTGAGTAAAGGCCAAAAACACAATAAAGGCCTGAACCCAAGTATGGGAAGGAAGCACCATACTTGTTTTACTTTCTTTCATTTTCTATTGTGTTTTTACTTTGGAATAAGTAAACAGAAATATTAATATCAGCAAAGGGCTTAATTGATCAGGAAAGATACATCTATAAGAAACTGAAGATAGGTTTCCCCATTGATGAAGCAAATCCTATTAAAATGACCATTACCCTTAGAACTTTTGAAATAATTCATAGCCCTCTTTCATTTCAATTTTCATTCACTATAAGACATGTAAAACCAGTTATAATAAAAGATATGCCATATTTTCCTATTGCATTATAAATAACATTGGATTAATATCTACTACTTGCATTTCAAGGAGTGAATTGGCATGTCATCTTTGAGGTCTGCTTATGCTCAGAGTAAAGATGCCAATGTACAGCATATTTTTTCCCTCTCAATCTTAAAATTTGTTAAATTGAATTATGTGACAATTGTAGGTAAGTTAGTGGCAATCAGATTTATTGTTATTCAGAAAAGAATTTGGGAAGAAAATGATGGGTAGGATATATTTAGATTCACTAAAAGAGCTAGAGGATAAAAGAAGTTTTAAAATTCATCTCATAAAATATGTACAAAGTAGCACCATGCTTACATTAATCTTGTTCATTTTCAGTCATATTCAGTTCTCTAAGACTCCATTTGGGATTTTCTTAGCAAAGATACTGAAGTAGTTTGCTATTTCCTTCTTCAGCTTATTTTACAAATGAGGAAACTGAGGCAAAGATGATTAAGTCACTGACCTGCATTAAACTTACACAAATTCAAATGCTTCTAAGAAGTCTGGTCTCCACCCTAATTCAGCTGTTAGTGCCTCTTGGTTTATCTCTCCTGCACTCTATCTTTTGTGGTAAATTAAATTGAAATAAAGGAGTCTGAGATTAAGTTTTCTCCAGGGCAAGAAAACAATTTGTTAGCAGTGACACTTAAATGGTTAATAAAATGGGTCAGGTTGGCCAACTCAGCCAAAAAAAAAATTAATAATAACTTGAGCATCATCAATTTATTAGTTAGGTTAGCAGTAACTAATAAATTGTGTCAATGACCTCTCTCAAAGACCTTGAATAATGGGCAACAAAGTGTTTTAAACTTAGATTTGTCTTCCTTCTGATGGGCCTAACAGTGCATCCCCTGGTAGGTAAATTAATTACAATTTGGTAAATATTTTAACAAGGAGGTGAGTTTAGAATTACCTAAACTTCTCTCTCTCACTTACTTTTTGGAAGATGGGAGTAATCCTCAGGTAATAGAACTAGTCTGCAGATGGGGAAAATGGATTGACCTGAAGGTGTGTATGATTGTATCTCTCTCTGGCAAATATTATTGTTGTGGTTTTTTAGCCCTGTCTGAATCTTCATGACTTCATTTGGAATGTTCTTGGTAAAAATATTGGAATACTTTGTCATTTCCTTTTCCAGCTCATTTTACAGAAGAGGAAATGGAAGCAAACAGGGTTAAATGCCTTGACCAGGATCATAGACATTAAGATTCTAAGGCTAGATTTGAACTCCTGAAGAAGAATCTCCCAGGCTTTAGACCAATTACTTTAACCAGCTTCCCAGGACTACCCAGCCTGTATGAGTCAGAAGCTGGATTAAATACAGATTTTTTTTTTCCTGGTTTTAAGACTTGCTTTTTATTCAAAAGAGAACAATAGGAAGAGTGCCCGAGATCTACATAGAAGATATGTAGCCATATATATGTGTGTGTGTGTGTGTGTGTGTGTGTGTGTGTATACATATACATGCATATGTATGTGTATCTATCTACATATGTATGTATATTTATATATACATACACAAAGGTAAAATGATTAATATAGGGATGTAGGATATACTGGCAAATTTTTCTATTTGAAAAGACAAGACTAAATTGGAGAGAATGTTAGTGTCTGATTTTTATTTGCAGATGATTGTGCATTCAATGCAGCCTCTGAAGCTGAGATGTAGTAGAAGTTACATCTATGCTGTTGGTGCTAATTTTGGCCTAGTAATTAACACCAAGAAAACATATGCACTCCATCAGCCAGTACCACACTATTCATTCTTGGAAACACAGCAAATGGAGAAGTTGTGAATACTTTAGATAAGTTGACTCACCTTGACCAGTATACTTTCCAGGGATGTCCATGTTGATAATGATATTGACATACACATTGCAGAGCTAGCTCAATGTTTGGGAGGCTCTGAAGGAAAGTATAGGAGAAGAAAAGTATCAGACTGATTACCAACTACAGAGTTATTGTGATAATTAAGTGAGATTATGTATACAAAAATTTGAAATTAAAATGTCACATTTTACTAATATTAAGAACAATAATTTATAAATTGTTTCTGCAAAGCTTTAGAAAATACATCTTCATTTTAAAACATCAGAACTAGAAAGAAAATGTCAATTATCACTGTTTTCATATTGTTTGGGATTATATAGATATCTTGAAGTATCTCTGTTCTCAGCTTTTTTTTTTTTTTTTTTTTCTGGATTGTAGAGATCTAACCTACAGTCTCTTTTCATAATTCAACAGCCCCTGCACCTCATAATCATTTCCATTTTTCCCCTCCAATCAATCAATCAACAAGCATTTTTTAAGAGTATACCATGTTCTAAGCACTGAAAATAAAAATACAAAATTGAAACAGTCCCAATCATAAAGTTTCCTGTATCCTGAGGGGGACAAAATGTACATGTATAAGTTCATTCAAATAACATATTAAGCAGCTACAGGATAAGTATTTTTTTTCTTGGAAGAAGTGAGAGAAGGTACTAGCAACTGGGGAGGACTAGGAAGTACCTCAGGCATATTCATTTTACTCCTGGCTTGACCCAGTTTCCCAGCTGCTTCCTCAATGTTCTGCCAAGCCACCTGGTCCCTTCCAGAGAGAAACCTCTGTCCTGAGATCCTGTTTTCCTGAGTGGTGATTCTCACACATGAGCTGCCATTTCAGGAAGCACCCCTTATCACTTCACTCTGTTCCATTCATCCTCTAGATTTCCTTCTCACCTCTTCAACCACCACCTTGCCCTTATAATGAATAATCTCCATCTTTTATCCACTCCTAGATGCTCTATATGTGTTATCATCTCCAAATAGAATAATAAGTTCCTTAAAGATAGGGATTACCTTATTTATTTACATAACATTATTGGCTTATATAACATAATACTATGTAAAATAAATATGAAAAAATACATATGTATGTATTTTATATAATCTTCTTTTCCCCTCTAAGATGTAGCTCTAGACATAGGAGAGGTGACTCCTGATTAATTGAAAGATTACTAAGTACCATGTTAAAGAATTTATTTTATTTTGTTGGAGACATACTTCAACAGAAGTCCTGGGGAGAAAGGAGAAAGTTAAATGGATTTTTGAATGGTTGAATTGAGTCTTTGAATTATAAACATAAAGTGAAACTGACCCTATCATATCCTTTAACTTCCAGCATCTGCAGTCCTAGAGAGTGAATTTCCCTTTGGTAAGATCATTCATTTTTTTCCTTGGTCAACTTGAAATCTCACATAAATCTACAAAATAATTGGGTCACAGAATCCTGTATAAAGGTTATAAACT
This sequence comes from Sminthopsis crassicaudata, assembly GCF_048593235.1. NCBI lineage: Eukaryota > Metazoa > Chordata > Mammalia > Dasyuromorphia > Dasyuridae > Sminthopsis > Sminthopsis crassicaudata. Next base: position 220,308,102 of record NC_133619.1, on the reverse strand, counting down.
ATAAGGGACTCTTTTCATTGTATTGACTTGGAATTGGATTTATAAAAAAGTTAAATGATTTGCTTGGGATAACATAGATAATAAGCACCAGAAGCAGAATTTGAGTTCAGATTCTGACTCCTAAGACAACACTCTTTCCATTGTATCCCCTGAAAATCCAGCCAAAATGGACTCCTACCTCTCCTCTAAACTTAATGCTCTGTCTACGTCTTCCATGAGTTTACACAAATCAACACCTCCAAATCTGGAAAATGTTCCTTTTTCATCTCAGCCTTTCAGATTACTTGTCTTTTTACTAGGCTGAGTTCAGATATTTTCCTATGGAAAACCTTTTTTGAATCTCTTAGAAATTAGCATTATGTTCTATGTTGATTTTCCTTGTAATTTACTTATTTCTGTAAATTCCATACTCTGATAGAATTTAAGCCTTCCAAAACAGAGTCTATTGTAAGCATGTCTTTTTTATTGATTCTGCTTACTATAAAAAATGATTAATAAATGTTTGTTGATTGAATTGAAATGTACTTTCCAAGAAATGATTAGTCATTTTTCAGTTTTGTCTGTTTATGATCCTGTTTGGGGTTTTCTGGACAAAGGTACTGGAGTGGTTTGCCATTTCTTTCCCTAATCATTTTACAGATGAGAAAAGGAAAACAAAACAAGTTTAAATGCCTTTTCTAGAGTCACTTTGCTAGTAAGAGTCTTAAGCTAGAGTTGGACTTGTATCCAATTCTAGGACTGGCACTCTGTTCATTATATCAGGGCTTCTTAAACTTTTTTTGCTCATAACTCCTTTTCATCTGAGAAATTTTTACATAATCCCAGTTATATAAGTAAATAAAATAGATACACAAATCAAACACTACTAATAAATCATAAAGAAATTTATTTTAAAATAATTCTTTGATACACACATACACACACATATGTAATTTTACTATTTGTTAAAGATGAAAGAGAATTTGCATACTGATTCTTGATGTCTCCTAGAGTAACTAGCTTCCATTTATCCCTTTCTAATTTTTAATGTATGATTTTCTTGTTAGTTTTTGTATCTCTTTTTCCATTTGGTTAAATCTACTTTTCAAGTTATTGTTTTCTTCACTGGATTTTTTTTTTTTTTTTTAATTTGGCCGATTTTTTTTATTTCATTTTTAAAGAAATTGCCTTCCTTTTCCAAGTTGTTGACTCATATACCTCTTTTTTTTTTTTTTCTTCTCATTTTTTCTTCTACCTTTCTTAGTTGCCTTTGAAAGTCTTTTATAAGCATTTCCAAGAAGCCTTTTTGGGCTTGAGATCAATTCATATCACTCTCTGAGATTTCCTCCGTGCACATTTTGTCATCATTTGAATTGGTGTTTTAATCTTCCCTGTCACCATAGTAGATTTCTATGGTCAATTCTCTTTCTTGCTTATTTAGTTTCCTTTTGGTATGTCCTTTTTTTACTTATTTATTTTACTTTTATAGTTGAGCTCTGTTCTTGAGAGGGAGGAGCTGTCCCAAGCTTCCTATGCAGCTCTGATTCTTGGTTTTGAGAATAGAGACTCCTTGTGTGTTTGTAGGGGGGTAGCTTTACCTGCTTTTTCTAGGAAGCAGGGTGGTTTCCCAATAGGTCTTCTGAGCTGGGACTGGAGACTGCCCCACTGGTCTGCTCTGCTACTGAGGGTATAAAGGAAGTTATATAACTATATGAGGGTCTCAGTTGCTGATCTGCTGTGATTAAGACCTTCTTAAGACTCTGTTTGAACTGGGCTGAACACCCTTTTCACCCCATTCTGACTGACATTTTTTGAAGTTTTTATGATCTATCTTGAGCTTGAGAGTGGTTTCTTTCCATCAGAGTCTCTTCAAAGGCTTGGTTTCATATAGTTTTCAATGTAAACTGGGAGAGCTAATCAGCTTCCTAGCTCCACTTTGCCACCCCTGAAAGTCAAATTTGCATGCTAACTGATTAGTCTTCAGTGTTGGGTGTGAATTAGCAGAGAGAAACTGAAGAATTAATAAAAATTAATCCCTGAGGAAGGCAAAGAGAAGGCACTGACAGAAATTGGTTTATCTCTGAGATCCCATCCTCTGGGGAGATCATCCAGTCAGAAATCCAAGTTATGGTTTAAACCCTTGAAATTTACCTTCTGTTGGGTTTTAGGAAGTCTCATTTTGCCATGTCCTGTCTGAAATCCCAGTCATTTCCCTGAGATTAAACTCTCCCTATAAATTTAGTTATGGCCCATCCCATGGCTGCTGCCCTCCTTTGGGTCAGTCCACCACTTTGCCTCATGGTATCTTTCCCCTTATCCCTTCCCATGCCACATGGTATCTCTCCTAATTCCACTATGTCTGATGGTGTCTCCCCTAACCCTACTATACTTCTTAAATCCACTTCTCCTTCTTACAGCTAACTAATTTTTGGGATGCTATGTACCTTTTAGGATTTAGCCTGCCAGCTACCTCATGGGGTGCTGCTCCCTTTCCACTGGGTAATTGTGAGTTCATCTAAGGAACCTGTCATTTATATGCTTTCCTACTTTATTTCATATTTACCATTTCTGCTATCTATTGTATCCCTTCATTTTGTCTGTAACCTATTCCCCTAAACAAATCTACCTTTTACCAAAGTGAATGGCCACTGTGAATTCTTCACATTGCCAAACCCCAACTTTTGGTGGTTTCTACTATCATCTGGTGTGTACATCACTCACATCATTAATGAGATGGATATGCTTATTACTTTTTACATAAAGAATTAAATATTGGAGGAATATTTGATTCCTTTTACTGTTGCCAATTTTTTCAGTCCCTATAATTCACTTATAGAACCCCATATGGAGTCAAACCCACAGTTTAAGAAGATTTGTGCTACATCATCTAACTGCCCTAATAAGTACACCCAAAATTAAAAATGATAATCTTGACCATATCCTGTTTAACTGAATATATCACAAGAGAAAGGACATTTAGTACTAAAATTTTTAAGTGCTGATATGATAAAAATTCAGGATATCATTCTACACATTTTGTTATAGTTGAGTTTTTATTTAAAATATTTGGCGGTCACTAATAAACAGCTGCTTGATTATTACTAGGCCTGAGTGTAATGTCCAGATCTTGAGGATCTCTCTAGAGTCTGGAGTCTGAGATCAAGCTGGAGCAACTATTACTCGAGTCTCCCTTTAGTCTGTTCTTCCTCAAGTCCTCTCAGCCATTATATATCTTAGTACAATTATATCACTACAGCACACTGAGCATGTTTCAAATATAGAACCATTACATCACCATACTAAGTTCTAAGTATATGTGAACTAGAGGACCATCATCTCTTCAATCACACTGAGTTAACACCCTGCTGTAAGTATTTTTGCTTCAAGTATACTTTTCTCAAAGTGCCCCAATATCTGTGATCCTCTACACTTGAATTTATCAGAATTTCTATTACAACTTCTAATTTCCAAAAGTCAATAAATGACCATGCAGATAAATATATGTGTATAGAGACTAGTTTTCTCCAGGCTACAAAGTGACTTAGACAAACAGTGCATAAGATTAGTGGAATTTTATTTTTACATATTTAAAGGAGGGTCAGAAAGAGGGAAAATTGCTTAGTTTTCACATTTTATCAATGGCTTTTATAATGGATATGATATCAATGGCTTTTGTTTAAGCAATGGAGGGCAGCCTTAATATGAAAAACAATACCTGACTCCTTAAAACTTGGGACAAGAACCGGAAAGGGTGGGGATGAATGTTCTCTTCATCTTCCATGAATTCCTTCCAGAACAAAGATGTGTAGTATTAGTACAATAACTCAGTTACATTATAGAATAAATAGGATCCTATTCATAAGCCTGGGAAACCAGACTTCATATATTACCCATTTCTTTAAAAAAATAACAAAAATAAACTGTAATGGACAGGACAACTTTGTGAGCACTATATCTTTAATTTGCTTTGGAAGTCTTTCTTCTGTGCAACTTGGTGTAGTGGATAACAAATGTGTCTTATAGTCAAATCAATCCCTTTTCAAGTTCTATATAACACATATTGTCTGTGTCAATTATGCTTTCAAGGTCCTAGACAACTCTCTAAGATTATAAATTGCAGAAGAGTTGTAAATCTGCCTTGGTAGAGGAAGTTTTGCACAAGGAATTGCTTACATCAATGAAATCAGAGGTCTGCTTTTAATATATATTGTTATTCAGTCATTCTCCAGCTCATTTTATAGACTGAGGAAACTGAGGCAAACAATGGCTTGCTCAGGATCATAGCTAGTAAATGTCTGAAGCCAGATTTGAACTCAGGAAAATGAGTTTTCCTATCTTCAGTTTCAGTACTCTGTGCACTATAGGGCCATCTAACTTGGGTATTTATGTATGTGTGGATATAGATATAGATATATAGAAATAGATAACATATTTATATACACATTCACAGCCATATACATACACATACATATATATATATATATATATATTATACACAAATGTGTGCATAAATGTCTTTGTGTATATAAATGTATATACATATATTTGGATGTATAAGTGCATTTATCTGTGTATTAATAATAAGTGCATGTGTGTCTCTGTCTCTTTTTTTTCTGTAAGCAGATATGTCCACATCTGTTATGAAATGATGGTCTGGATTAGGAACTTAACACTTCTGGCGGTGAGGAGGAGAAATTCAGGGAAAGAGTTATATAAGTTATCAAGAAAACGATCAAAATAATAATATGTCTATGAATTTGATGTAAATTGTATCTTCCTTGACTTTTGTGGGGAAGCAAGTAAACTCTGAAACTCTCTTCTGACAGAGATCCACCCTTAAGGGAAGTTAAGTGGTCTCATTTGGAGATCTGGCCAGAGATATGGTCAGGTCATACCTCTATTGTGTTGAAGATTAGTCCAAGACCACTCCCAGTAGCTCAAAGTCCCAGTTATTGAATGGCTTAAAACTCCAATATAAATACTTTCTTTTCAACTGGAAATCTAGGCCTGGGGCATTGACAACATTGAATGAATCTTATTCAAAGGAAGCTCTAGCCTCAGACTGCTATAAAAGACAATTCTGAACTCCAAATCTCTGCAGAAGTCTGAAGTAAGATTATGCTTTGCCAAGGGACCTCTCTTCTTGGCACAGCTGCCTATCAGGCCTCTTGCCCGCTGTGAAGACATTCTCTTCTCAGTGATAACCTTCGTTTTTTTCTTGTCAGTTCCTCTCGCCATTGAGGAGTCTATCTCCCTAGCAAAGCTGGCTTCTCAGTGACAATAAAAATCCCTTTTGCCATTCAGACTTTTCAGGTTCATGAATTCTTTCATGTTAGACCTGCGTCTACCAGAGGAGATTCTCACACCTCAATTCTCTATCACTAGAATCGCATCAAATTCACAGTGATCTTGAATATTGTTTTAAGAACAATTCATCATTTCTTCCAGCACAATAGTATTCCATCACATTTATGTATCACAACTTCTTCAGCTATTTTCCAACTAATGAGCATTCCCAATTAATGGCCAGTTTTGGAAATGGAAGAAATAGAATGGTGGAGCAGTAGAATAAATTATCTAGGTGAGAAAAAAAAGAAAACAGCAAGATTTTTTTAAAAAAAAGAAAATGTAAAGAAAATAGCTTTAAAACTAAAATGAGTAACAATATAAGATTTATTTTTACAGAATATTTGTGATGGTTTCATGATGGTTTGTAATATTCATCTCCAAAGATGATATTTTTCAAACAACCTGAAATTTTCATTGCAAGAACATTAATATTTATAACATTAACAATAATATAATATCCTGATCACATGATTACACAGCAGATAAAATATAAGTATAAAATGGTAGAGGAGAATGAGGGAACTACTCTGACATGGTGTACATAATATAAAGGGGGAAATAAATGCACATGTTTCTGATCATCCACTGAGAATTTGTTTGCACTTGAATGCTGAACCTTTATAATGAAACAATTGGGTTCCATATTGAGAAACATCAAGAACTTGTTGCACTTAGTTTGAGGAGTTCAGTGGACACCAAAATCATTATATATGATGTACTTAACAGTTGAGAAATGAACTTATAATGATTTATACATGCATATACTAATTGTCACAAAGAAAGAAATATTTGTAACATAATTGAACAGTTATTGCTTAAGGTACCATTAATTTTTCATTTATTTATTTGTTTGTCTTTTTGTCTGTCTATCTATCTATCTATCTATCTATCTATCTATCTATCTATCTATCTATCTATCTTAGTGTGGACTCCTTGGATCATTGTTGTGAACCAATGAGAAATTATTAAAACACGAAATTGGAACTATAGGATTGGATAACCTCTAAGGTACCATTAGCCCTAAATCTATCACTCTATTGAATCTAATTTGTGATAAGAGAATTAGTAAGACTTCTCTTTCTCCATCAGTCTCCTTCCTTTTATTTCTATTTCTTTTTTCTTTTTTTCTTTTTTTCTTTTTTTTTTTAACAGAGTGTGTTTTGTTCAGAGAGTGCACTCTAAGCAAAGCATTTATTCTAAATATTGGGGACACACAGATGAAAAAATGGTATTGTCATTGTTTTTTAATGAATTTACAACATATAACTAGGAACATCCTTTTTTTTCCCCTATAATCCAGATAACTCTTTAAGTTATCTGATAGATAAATCTTTCAGACTATAATGCTACAGATCTATATTGGTACTGGGAGTTTTCTCAACAAATAAAGCCACAGGTCTGGACACACATTTTAAAATGAGAAGTCCTAGTTCTCTTATGTCTTTTCTGTTCTTGTATTTGCTTGAATCAATGTAATGCTAGCAATAATGCTAAAAATTGAAATTGTGTGGGAACTAGAATTCAAAATGGCATTTGCGCTATTTTTGAAAATAGTATTTTATTTTTTCTAATTACATGTACAAAACAAGTTTTGATATTCATTTAAAACTTTTTTTAAGTTTCAAATTCTTACTCTTTCTTCCTTCTCCCTCCCATTCAGAAGGCAAACAATTTGATATGTTATATACATATAATCATATTAAACATATTTCCATATTAGTCATGTTGTGAAAGAAAACACAGGCTAAAAAAAAGAAAAAGGGAGAAAGTTTAAAAGTATGCTTCCATTTGCATTAAGACTCTACCAGTTCTTTCTCTGGAGGTGCATAGCATTTTTCATCATTAGTCTTTCATAATTGTCTTAGATCATTGTAGAGTAAAAATAGTTGTCATCCACAGTTGATCATCATCCACTATTGCTGTTACTGTGTACAGTATTCACCTGGTTCTGATCACATTACTTCGTTCGAGTAAATCTTAGAGAGTTCTGTTCTTCCCTACTTATAATACAATGGTATTTCATCACAATCATATACCACAACTTGTTCAGCTATCCTTCAGTTGATGGGGATCATCTCGATTTCCAGTTCTTTGACACTACTTAAAGAGCTGCTATAATCTATATACAAATGTACAGATTATATTTTATATGTGTAGGTCTATCCACTTTTAAGAATCTCTTAGATACAGATCTGGTAGTGGTATTGCTGTGTCAAAGTGTATCCATAGTTTTATAGCCCTTTGGGCATAGTTCCAAATTGGTCTCCAGAATGCTCAGACTATGTCTCACAACTCCATTATCAATGAATTAGTTTCCCACATTCCCTCCAACAATTGTAATTTTCCTTTTCTATCATGTTAGTCAATTTGATAGGTGTGAAATGGTGCTTCAAAATTATCTTAACATTCATTTCTCTAATCAGTAGTGATTTAAACCATTTTTTCATTGAACCTATGACTTCATTTGCATGGAGGACTCTTACTGAGAAAACATCTTCTACCAATGCAGATTAACAATTTTTCTGTGATTTATAGTGTTAGGGAATTTTCTTAGACCTTAAGAAGTTAAGAAGATGTGTCCAGGATCACAAAAGCCAAATCATGTGTCTGAAGTAAGACTTGAATCCACATTTTTCTGATTCAGAGAACACATCCTGTCCTACACACACTCAGACCTGCCTCTCATCATCCACCTTTGTAGTTAACGATTTGTGCACTATCTTAAAAGCTGTGGCATATATATATATTTTATCCTGTCAGAAACTGAGTACTGTTTCTTTTCAAACTAATGTTAAAATGAGACTTCCTTCCCCATTCCCACATTTGCCCCCCTTTTTGCAGTCACTTCTTTTTCCTTTTATAGATTCTCTCCTTAAAAAAAAATATTCCCCCTCAAGAGGGGCCCAAATTGAGAAAATAAATGAGTGTCATGAAGTTGGAAGGTTATGTTGGTAATACAGGGCTGGAAGGGCTGGTAACAACAACATTGTGAAACAAAACACCCTTTTCTTTGTATTTTATAAATGCTATAAAGTAGTCTGAAAGCTCTAGTAATGAGGTTTTGGAAGTCTTATAAATGACAGTTATTTCATTCCTATTTCCTATATTATTTTGAAAGTTGCTACCCCAGTAATGACCAAAACCTTACAGTTTGGAAAAGGAACACTTTGTGATATTCCATTTACTTTCTCATCCATTTGCCTCCAAAGAATCATTAATTTTTTTTTTCCAATGTGTGCTTCATGGTATTTAAAAAAAAAAATCTTAATCTTTCTCTAAGGCAGATTCATTTTTAAAACTAGTTTTTCTTACGTTTCTCTTCCTTTTATTGATTTATTATGATTACTTCATTCAATCATTTAACTTTTCTGTGCCTTAATTTCTACATTTGTAGGAAGAGAGAAAGAGAGGTTGGTTTCAATGAACTCGTCCTTTCGAGTTTTTAATCTAGGATACTATAAGTTAGAGAGAGTCTGGCATAGCAAAATAGTGTGCTGTCATTAAAAATCAGGGAACTCTGGAATTGTCACATACTATGTGATATACACCTCTGTGAGTAGGATCAAGTCTCTTAACTTTTTCCAGAGTCATGTTACAGAGGAACTGTTGATCTCCATGCTGGGACCTCTCTATACCAATAAAATCATAAGCTGGTATAAAAAAGTCAAAAATAAGGAAATATAGTAGTGTTAAATTTTGAAAATATTTTATTATTTTTCTGGACTACATTAAATTAAATTTAATATATTGATATTATAGAGAGAGAGCTTGCTATAGAGACATGAAAATTGGAGGAAATGGGAAAATATACTTTCTCATATGGTTATTTGTACAATGAGCCTGCTAAACTCAAGGCATTTGTTTTTATTTAAACACCTTAAAACGTTCAATTCTTGTGTGAACAGTATCATATCATAGCCACTAACAAATAGCTTTTCCATCTTTTTTACCTATGATTTGCCAGAATTGTAGTTTTGCCTCTGGTTCAAAAGACTTAGGGCCTACACTGACAGTTTGAGTAATTCCCACATGCTTTTTGTGCCTCCAGCTCTTAATGGACTTCAAGATCACCAGTCTGATAAATAATTCATCCTTGAACCATTTTTATTGCTGCACTGTTTTTCATATTTTGATGTGCTGCTGCAGCTGTATCAAGTTGAAGTCTGCTTTAGATTACATTTAATTAAGCATTTTAACTTTGTGGCTGCCTGACTTTATACTATGCAATGAATCCTGGGTAGAAAAGAAAGGTAGAATCTATGTACTTCCCAAAACAAAATTGTGATATTTCCAAATTTAAGTGCAAACTATTTTAAGAATTGAACTAATGTAATTATGAAACAGATAACAAAGAAAATGTAACTATTATATAGTCAACAAAAAGGCTTTTGTATTTTATAGGATAGTAACAGTTGCTTTTTCAGCTAAATGAAGGTCACCTGTTAGCCTCTGAAGAGAAGTGAACTTGATGGTAACAAATGAATTAGTTTTAAAACTGGTCTTTAAGACTTATTCTTTTGTATGTATAACAATGTACAAATAAGTCCTACAGTCTTGTGGAGCCTCATTTTTTAGATGTAAAATGGGGATAATAATACCTACCATATCTTCTTCACAAGGAAGTTATGAGGATTATCGAAGAAAGCAATTGTTTAAAGCGATATGGAAAACAAGAAGACTATATAAATGTTAGCAATCATCATCGCAAAGAATTCAGTGTGAGTCTTTTAATTACTCAAATGAAGAAAAATACCATAGGAATGTAACATGCCCTCCTGGCAGTAACAATTACTAGTCTGTCCTAGGCCCATAGAGTACCTTTGACCACTGACCTTTGCAGTGTGAACTCTACCCGGCTTGCCTCCTCTGAAGCCTTCAAAGGTCTCTGGCCACAATCTCTTGAATCTATAGTTTACTAACCAGTAGCACACTCAAGAACAGCCACGTGTAATCTTAAAAGCCTTTATTATACCTACTCACATAATGCCCTGACTGATGCCCTGACTTGTTGGTTCCCGAGTGAACACCTGGTCAGAAGACCCACGTGTTCACTACCAAAATCCTTACCTCTTTTGGCTACCCATCTTGGCTTGGCCACCCAGGCTAGGGAGCCAGGGTGAAGAACGCCAGGTTAAAGAGAATGACTGCTGCCTGCAGTGGGCTTATAAAGGGCCTGTGAGGTCACACACACAGCCAACCAGCGAGAGAGTCACCCATTACGAAGCTATCTCAATGTGGCCAAGATCCCACTCAAGGACAGTCCTAATATCCACAGAAATTACTTCTGGGCCTCAATCTCCCGATGCACCGTGTCTGCCCATTTAAAGGGCCCTTACAATTCCCTTCTCTTGTTTTGCGGGAACCGCATCCTTACATAGGAAAACAAAATAGTTTCAATACAAAGATGTTTATTTTAGTAATCATTGATTTAGACCAAAAAAAAAAAAATACAGGATCTCAAAGTTTTACTGCTATTTTAGGCTGTTAAAGCTTATTAAGTTATTAAAACTTAAAATGGCACCAATTCCTTTGAGACATTGTTATGTTATTCTATTGGTGCTGTCTACTGACCACATGTAATATTCAGAAGTACTGAGAGTTAAGAAATTAGAAGCTTTAAAGTTTGCTTATATTTAAGAGGAAGTTACATTAAAAATCATTTGGCTAATTACTTATGAAAATTGTAAAATTAATGGTTAAATTATAATGGGTTATAGGATAAGGCTAATTGAATGTATTTTTGGTATTGCTTTATTTTAGAAAATCTCTTCACTGAAAACACTTTGATGATGGGGGTGGTGGTCTAGGTGGAGATGATTCTCCTCTAAGAATGACATGATCAGAGTCACATCCCCCAGCTCCTTATGAGAAAAATGATCTATCAACATAATGATCTGGCCCTCATTAGGGCCAGTCAGAGTTGATTTCTACCTGTTGGGAATACCTACTCTTCAAGGGTATTTAAACATGCAAGGGACCTCAAGGTTTATCTTTGGCTTTTGAGAGAGCCACTAACCTTATTTTATTATTAGCTAGTCATAATTAATAAGTTGATTATTGCTCAGAAATTATGCTTCTCAGACTTTTCATACATAAACAACACCTTGTATTTAATGTTTTATAAACTCCTTATTACACACTGCAGAATAGTAAAGAGATGCTATCAGTGTCAGTACAGTTGAAAGTGAAAGAATAAAAGCTGGAATTTAAATCTTAATTGTATTTTCAGCACAAATGGTTCCCTAATTGATTAATTATGATTAAACTAAGGGGCATTTTTATCCTTCATAAAGAAATTTGTGTCAGTAAGCAATTATTAAGGGCTAACATGTTCCAAGTACTATATAATATGGGGGATGTAGAAGAGAGGTATCTCTATCTTCATGAAGCTCACATTCTAATGGAGGAGAGAGCATTGCTATTATTATTTTTATTATTAGTATAATAAATTGTATTTATATGAGATAGGGGCAGCTAGGTGGCCCAATAAATATAGTGATGATCCTGGGGTCAGGAAGACCTGAGTTTGAATGTGGACTCAGAAACTTACTAGTTGTGTGACCCTGAATAAGTCACTTAACTCATTTCCCTCAGTTTCCTCATCTGTAAAATGAGTGGAGATGGAAACAGCAAACCACTTCAATATCTTTGCTGAGAAAACCCCAAATGTCCCAAAAGAGGCAGACATGACTGAAATGACTGATAATGGACATATACATATTTCATACATACAAAATGCATATGATATATATATATATATATATATATATATATATATATATATATATATATATATACATATTTTATATATGTATATATGTGTATACATACATATTCATATATATGTGATAGAAATGACAAGGTATCTGTATCTCAACGATTCAGGACAAGAAGTTCATGTCTTCCTTCTGATATATAGCTGTATGACTCTGGGTAAGTCAGTTATCTTTTCTTCCCTAAGACTCTAAGGTGTAGACAGCTTCCAATTTTTCATTTCTAGATGGGATTTTCTATGCCAACAGTTCCTTATATCAAGATTATCACAAATATTATTCAAACACACACACAAGATAATTGACAATATAAGGCAGTATGGGATAAATGACAAATAAATGTTGTAGATAACAAATATTAAAGGAATATGGAAAAGGAAAAAATGATTGTGAGCTCCAGATTCAAGAAGGTGGTGGTTCTTGAAGGATTATATTCATGTAGGTAAAGAGAATGGAGGAAAGGGATGTTCCAGGAGAAGGAAAAGGATATGCAAAGGCAAAGAGGCAGGAATATACAAAGAATATTTAAGAAATATACAAAGAGTATGTAGTCTGGTTGAAATTCCTATAGCAGAGTAGTAAGAGACAAAATTGAAAAGGGTAGTTAAAGCAGACTATAGAAAGTGAGTTAGTGTCTGGATTGGGTAATGAAATCATTGGGTAATTGAAAGACAGAAAAGAAATGAAAGACAGGAAAAGAATAGAGAAAGTTTTGGCTAGAATGTAAAAAGAAACAACTTACAGTAGAACATAAGTAGTATGAGAATGGGCTGTGGAAGAACTGAAAGTTTATACTTTATTTAGTAGGCACTAGAATGGTACCTTCCACCTAGTTGGTAGGTGCTGAGTAATATTAGTTGAATTACTGAAAATTTTCACAAATGAGATTATAAAAGCAATGATTCAGAAAATTATACTGATGGGAATATACAGAATATGTTCAAAAGGAGAGATGCTGGAGGCATAAAGATCAATTAATGATATTTATCTGATTTCAAGGGACTACAAGGATGGCAATAATAGGAATGAACAGAAGGAGATGGACATAGTGGTAATTTCAAAAGCAAGATTGGAAAGATGTAATCATAGGATGGGGGAGGCCAGGGAAAAGTAGGGAGCTCTAGTGTTTTTGAGATTTTGAACCTGGGTGATAGAAATACTTGTAGAGCTATTGACAGAAATAGAGAAAAAAAAAAATAGTGGTGCTGGGGGAATAGATCATTTAGGGAATATGATGCTGAGTTCAGTTTTAAAAGTGTTGCATTTGAGATGGCAGCAGAAGATCGGTGTGAAAATGTCTAAGTCATTGGACATGTGACTGGAGCTCAGAAAAGAGGTCAGAATATAGAGTGGATAAATAGCATGGAGTAGCCAGAGGAAGCTATGGGAGTGACTGAGCTAGCCAAGGAAACAGGCATAGAAAGAGAAAAAGAGAGGCTAAAGATTATATCTCCTAGGGAAAGAAGGTATAGACAGAGAGAATAGAAGGTCATTAAGGAATCCCAGAATTAGCAGGAAACCAAGAAAAAAAGAACTCATGAAGGAGATAAAGAAACTCAAAACCACATTTGTTATTGTCATTTAAGAACAAATGAACAAACAAATCAATATAAATATTCACAGGATCCTATTCTTTGGTTGTCTTGTGTTATGGGCTAGAACTTGAAACAAGGTGCTAAGTCAGTGGAATTGATAGAGAAAATGGTTGTTTAGCATGGTGCTTAACAGTTCTCTAGTTCAGTACATGTACTTAGTACTTACTGTAGTTTCACAAGATTCACACTTTTAAGAGAGCATATATAAGCTAGGAACCTCAATTAGGATTCAGTCCGGGAGATTCAGAAGCCAGAGAAGGCAGTCACAAAGAACTAGGGAAGACCAGAGAAGTGGTGGCAGTCCTGCAGCCTCCCCCACAGGAACCAAGACACATTCAGGAGGATCTTAAGAAGCTGGCAGAGGCAGAGAATACAAAGGACTGGTTGCAGGAGCTCAAGCTCTCAGAACCAAGGAGAGAGATAGGCCTCTAAGAAAGCTAACCAGGCCTCAGGAAAGGAGATAAGACTTGGAAAGAAATAATAAAGGATTTGGACTTTAACCCCTGGCTCCATTTAGGGTGATTACTGAACTGAAACTAAGGCTGCCTCCAGAAGCCCCCCAAGAAACTTGCTCCCAGAGAAAATTACATTTTAGAGAATATTACAGTCTTGGAAATTGATTTCATTTTTGTTTTTCTTTTCTGCCCTCAAATTGATTTTTAGTTTATTTTCAAAAATTCCCATAGCTGTAAGAATTTTTTTTTTTTCTGAAATAGATTACTCAAATGTGAAAAGGAGAAATATTAGCAAAAAGTATAACATTTTCTGGAGAACTTATGATTAGTGGCAGATGAATGTAATAATCTAAATGGAAGTTCAGGGATAAACAGATCCAATATTTGATTTGTAATAACATATGATTTAATAATTTAAGCCTATGAATGATAATTTATGTGTCCTCATCATTTTATGTCTTCAGTACTTTGTAATTTTACTTCAAGTCTCATGGGACACAATTCTAAAATAGCTTTCTACAAATCATTAATTCAACTAATATTGTTCAGAACTTACCAGATAGGTGGAAGGCACCATCGTAATACCTACTAAATAAAGTATAAACTTTCAATCCTGACCTTCAAATCCTTCCACAGCCCATACTTACACTACTGATCTTCTTATTGTACTCTTCATGTTTTTTATATTCTAGCTAAACTGCTACTCTTTCTCCCTTCTTTTTTGCTTTCATTTCTTTCCTGCTTTTGTTTATTCCATTAAACTTGCCTGAAATAGATTCCTTCCATCTTCATTTATTGAAATTTCTCCTTTCCTTTAGATCCAAATAAAAGCCATTGCAAGATGTTCTCTGATCTTCTCTTTAGGGAAAATAATTTCTCACAGGATTTTTCCTGGACCCATTATACTTTAAAAACAAATGAATAAAAATCCCATCAAATTACCCATAAGACTCATTTTGATTATTTTGAAAATTAACTTTAGTTTTCCTTGCCTTCATCTTAAGCTTTCCTTCTTTCCCATTTTGGGAATTTCTTGGACTCCAAGAGAAAACCATGATTCTTTACTCTTGTATAGATAATAGAATATTATTTTTTGTTTGTTTATAGCCTTAGTTTACAGTTTTTATATTCAGCAAATAAAAATGGTAAAAGAAACAATAATTTAGAACCAACCAGTTCTTTATCAAGGCACTGAAAAATTTAAAACCATAAAGACTAATTGATTTTATAAAAAATAGACAAGACAGGAAGACATTGATTGGAATGTTCTATGAAATGCCATAATGAATAAGAATAATGGAGTGCTCCAAAAGAAGAAAATACATTGAACATCCATTTTCCTTTTAGCCATTAAATTCTTGTGGGTGGTGGTTTTGGTGCTTGTGGCTATAGAATGTTAAAGTGCTCAATATGGGTAAAGATTCTTCCAAAATGCTGCCAAGAAGTCTAAGCAAACAAAGGAAAGTATAAAACAAGGACTCATTTCTCCAGTGATGTGGACAGGTAATTTTCCAGAAAATGGCGGCTTACTCCATTATCCTAAACTAATCATAATAACAGCAGCAGTAGCAACAACAAAGATAGCTACTTTGTTTTCATGAAATTCATTCTAAAATGTACTATACTTTCCCTACAGTCTTGAATAAAGAATACTAAATTTGACCTTTTAGTGATGACTTAGAATAATGATTATGAACATCAGTAGAGCAGAGCTGTCATTGTATAGCTCAAAGGGAGGTAGGATAGATATCTCTAACTTCTTCTCCTTCTACCCTTTTCAAGGGAGACTTTCATTCCTGCCAGGAAAGGAAACAGGAAGTTGGAGCCAGAGTCCACTCTGCTCTCCTTAAAAAGAGGGGGCATCAGGTTATGGTTATGTCTATCTGCTTCCCTAAATATTGTTAGTTTAGGAGATATGTTCAGGTTTGAGCTAATTTGTGAGGACCACGTTAGCACCCTGGGATACCTTAGAATCAGCCAGAGTCAGGATAAGCAAAAGTCCTTGGTCTTTATTCTTGGTCTTTAAGGGTAGGAGTGACTTGGATGGAAGCAGAATCTCCATGACCTGCCTCTTCATCTCCCACCCAGAAGTGACTCTGGATAGTCTTACTCCACCCCCTAGTCCCTCCTACAATTCTCTGTATACACCAATTATTGAGCCAGCACAGAATAGTGGGAAGGGCCATTTTCCAAGCATATGCTTGTAGAGCACTTAAGGCTACTTACCAATTGCACAATTCTCTACACAGTCCAAATACTCTAAACAGCCCAAAGAACATGTTATTATGGTTAGTTTAGGATAATGGAGTAAGCCGCCATTTTCTGGAAAATTACCTGTCCACATCACTGGAGAAATGAGTCCTTGTTTTATACTTTCCTTTGTTTGCTTAGACTTTTTGGCAGCATTTTGGAAGAACAGTGAATTAACTCAAGAGTTTCAGCCCTTTACATTAATTTCTAATCACTTTGACATTATTGGGGGTAAGGAAGAAACCAAGTTCTATATCCAAGGCTTGACTCCTTCTTACCTAATACCAATTCCAAAATGAACACACATAGTGAATGGCAAAGGAAATCCATTTAATGAAATTGATAGCAAGACAGAAATCAAAGAAGGTATACACACACCCACACATCCACACACTGATAGACAGAGACATGTATATATACATATATAGATATACATGTACATATATAGGATGTAAACACATGTGTGTATGTGTGTGTGTACAGAGCAAAGGAAATTATTTATTAGAAGTGAGGTAACTCAACCAAGAGAGAGTCTGCTTTTATCAACAAGAAACCCTAAGGTCTCTAATGTACCAGACATGATAGAGATTGCCAGCTCCTCTCACATATTCCCAGAATCTTTTGCTTCATTAACTTTAAATGGAATTCACCTCTTCCATCTCCTCTTTCAAAAATGCTCTTTCAAAATGCAGCCAGAAGCACCCAAAGTGACTAGATGCTTGAATCATCAACAAGGAAGACTTGAAGCTGACTGAGACCCAAAACTCTTTCCTTTTTCACCAGTTCTGCTCTGCCTCTTACCCTGGCAGAGCATTCATCTCCAACAATAAGGAAAGAATCCTATATCACTGGGTCTTGGGACAGGAATTATATCAGTAATTATGTTGTATTATAATATGTAATATATTCCCTAAATTGAGAGGCAGCATGGTGCAGGGGAATAACTATTTTCTAAGTTAGCCCATAGCCACTATATAATCACATATTATCATTATCTATGTTTTATTGCATTTAGATTTATATTATTAAATGTTTCCCAATTATATCAATCTATTTCCAGATACTTGAGAGTGTTCCTCTCAAGTTTAACATTTTTGTTCTAGGCAACTTTTTAGACACCAGGTTCATTGGTTGAGTGAATTTCTTCATCAGGAATTCTTGGTGGTATAAGTTGCTTACTCCTTTTTATTTTTTATCTATTTTCTTTTCTTGTCTTCAATATATTTTTATTTATAGTTAAAGATAATTCCCAATTATATTTTAAATGCTTTAACATTCATTTAAAATGTTTTTGAATTACAAATTCTTCTCTTCCTTGCCACCCCTTGAGAAGGCAAGCAATATGATACCGATTACACATGTGAAATAATTATAAACATATTTCTATGTTACCCATATTGTGAAAATAAATGCAAACACACATACAAATAAGAAAAATAAATTGAAAAAAAAAGTATACTTCAATCTACCCTAAGAGTACATCAGTTCTCTCTCTGAGGATAAATGGCATTTTTCATCATGTTCTTTGGGCTGTTTACTCCTAAATTTAATGGTTCCAGAGTGATGTGTTTTTATGGTTCTTGTATCTGTTTTTAATAGTTTGTCTGTCTTCTTCATTGATGTCTACTGTCAGTTTTCTTTGCTGTCATTTTGACTGCATCTAGCAACAGGTTCTAATTTGCTTTGTGCTGGACAACTGGATACCCAAAGTTATTAGAAGCATGTATAAAACAAAGTGACTTTGATTCATCTGCTCCTGACATACATTCTTATAATTCTAAGTTCTCATTTTAGACCAGATTTTATTTAGCATGATTTATTATTTCTTTGCCACAAAAAGGTAACACTTAGGGGAAAGCAGTCATATAGTAGCAACACAATAGACTTCATCAGAAATAATATTGTAGAACAAAGACTGTCCTCATTTAACCTAAGGTGACACTGGGTAATTTTTCTTTTAGTAACTGTAAAAGTGATAAATTGAGCGTGAATTTTAGATTTACCTTTTAATCAGGATCACCTTGGTGATGTCTGTCTCAATGAAACTTGTAGTTTATTCTCTAACCATAGCCACACACTTAGAATGTGTCTGCATCTTCATAGACCCAAGCATTCCATGTGGCCCCAAGGTCATTTCTAACTTCCTCTTCTCCACAGCTTGCCCTCGTTCATTTCAACCACATTTTCTGGTGCTGTGAAGTGGTTTATTTTCAGTGTGTTATTCCTTTTATTGACTGTTGTTATAAATGTTTTATTAGCAAGTTATTGTTTTTTTTCTGTTAAGTATAGATTCAACAGAATTTGCTTTATGAAGTGTGGTCTATTTTATGATGGCTTGGGGCCCCAATTATTTTATAGAAACACATTTTAGGACTACAAGAAGAACGAGTCAGCATTAGTAGTTTGTCATGAAGAAGTAAGAGGTTATTTTAAGACTAATTTAAGATGAAAAAATATCTACTATGAGAAAAGTAATGAGGGACTTAGCTCTACTGATGGAATATTTTAGATGTTTGGATATAACATTAGGGAGAAAAATTTGACTTCCTCAAATGTTTTAACTCAAAATGTTATGTTTTGGTGTTCTGACTAATTTTTGGTTTTCTTTTTCTAGCTCAGAGTTCAAGGGGCCAACTGCATCTGAAAGGTAAGAGTTAATCTTTGAGTTCAGGGATTCTGGGACAGCTATGTGTTGCATGGAGATAGCAGAGCAGACAGAATTGTGGCTGGATGAGCTAAATGGTCCAAATCAAAATCATGGTGCAGTAGAAGGAAGAAGAGCCATAGCTTCAAGTGAATAGAATGAGTGAACACAATGAGAAGGGGTACCCAGAACAGTAGTATGATTGTCCAGTAATACAATTACAGAATTGCCAAGTCAAGCTAACAAATATAACAAATGAAACTCAAACTGAACAAGCTGGAGTTAGCCTATTGATTGAAGAATAGTCTAATATAAACAACATAAGCCTCTGTCAGTGAATTATTTTTCAGTAGGTTTGCATTAGATAGACAAGTATCCTTCAGTTCCTTAAAGGGAAAGTATTAATAAATGTTAGGACCATCACAGTGTTGGTCCAGAAAGAGTAAGCAAATTTTTCAATTGGTACTAAGTGTTATAATCAGGAATAGAAGTCAAACCCTTTGATTTTACCCATCACTTCTAGAGTTAAGTAAGTCCCATCACCCCCCTACCAAAAAGCTACTTTATATATTTTATATGTACCTAATTATTATCACATTGGTCTCCTTTTTGGAATGCAGCCTCCTTGAAGGGAAGATTTATTTTTACTTTTTTGTTTTTATCCTCAGCATTTAACACTATACCTGGTACATAGTACGTGCTTAATGAATGCTTATTAATTTATTGACTTCATCCTCTGTTATTTAGAGTAACTTGTAGGGACACATCCATCACAAATAATTAGGATTTATAATTGAATTCCATGCCCTGACTTCTTCCTACTTCATCTGACATTGCAGATATTCTTATGTCATGCATCTTTACATTCACTAAGATGGCATCCATTCATGTGGAAGACCCTGGAGGCCAGCTTCCAGATGACCAGAAGAATGGATCATGCATGGACTTTCTATACTGACAATAGAGTGGTTGGAAACAATCTTCTTTTGACTATGTAGCCAAGAGAGTGATGTCTTTAAAATAACAACAATGCCACTAATGAGAGTTGGCATTTAGATAGTACTTTACAGCATAAAGATTGATTTTTTTAATGTTGACAATGGAGATAGATAGTATATTTTAAGATGTAATTGAGCTTCCAAACAAATTTGGAGTTATTTTGAATCCTATTGGACTCAATATGGAATTGTGTGGAAAAAAGCATGACTGAATTGATGGAGAAAATGCTATTCATGGATTTAAAGCTAACTATCTATAGAAGATCCTTGTGGAGTTGGGACAGAATTTCTTCAGGGGAAAGAAGGGAATATATTTTTATATAACATACCTTATATAGCAAGTATTGTGCTATGTGTTTTACAAATATTATCTAATTTGATCCTTAAAATAGCCCTGTGAGATGAGATGAACCAAATCAGTTCCAGTAGAGCAGTAATGAATTGAACCAGCTACACCCAGCGAAAGAACTCTGGGAGATGACTATGAATTATGACATAGAATTCCCAATCCCTCTATTTTTGTCTACCTGCATTTTTGACTTCTTTCCCAGGCTAATTGTACACTATTTCAAAGTCTGATTCTTTTTTGTACAACAAAATAACTGTTTGGACATGTATACATATATTATACTTTAACATAATATGTATTGGTCAACCTGCCATCTAGGGGAAGGGGTGAGGAGAAGGAGGGGAAAAGTTGGAACAAAAGATTTTGCAGTTATCAATGCTGAAAAACTACCCATGCATATACATATATATATATATATACATACATATATATATATATATATATATATATATATATAGTAAATAAAAATTTGTAATAAAAAAACACTAAAAAAAAATTAAAAAGAGCCCTGTGAGGAAGGTGATGTTATTTTCTTCATTTTATAGTGAGGAAACTGAGGCAGATAGAGGGAAAAGGACTTGCCTAGGGTTACCTAACTAATAAGTGTCTGAGATCACATTTGAACTTGGGTTTTCCTGATTTCCTGACTCTACACTATGGTACTATCTAGCAGTCTCAAAGGGAAAGAAAGGTACACGTGATTCCAGATACTCATTAGAAAGGATACATGGAGAAAGAAGCAGTAGACATGTATGGGAAGCTAGCTTATTAATTTCCTTGATTTCCAACTTATCTGTATAGAGGTTAGAATAGACCTTTTTGAATGCAATCTTTTCTCCTAGTTTGAGTTGAGTTACTATCTTACTCTCAGTTAAAGACCTCATTCACTCTTGTATAACTTGTTTCATTCTAATATCTAGAAGTCCTCCAGTTTCTGATTACTCTTTTGCTCAGATAGATGCACTTACTTGCTCTTTGCTACTTGTGATAGTCTTTCACATTCTCCATTTTGTAGGAAGTAACAAAGTTGGCAAGTGTAATCTAAAGATTTATCCTTTTCCACTTAGATGTGTCAGATAAGTGATTTACTTCTGAATGCAGACTCATGCCTGTGGACTCAGATATTTGAGGGTTGTCAGATAGAAATAATTCTAGTTTGATTCCTCCCAACCCCACTTAGACAATGGAGGAATAAAATGCTAAATTTGTGGCACATCCTTCCCTTCCTCCCTTTCATTCTCTGCTGGTAGTATAGACACCAATTTTGGTTCTCCTCCTCTCCACAGATATGGACCAGCTCCCAGATCATATTTATCCATTCCATTCATAATCTGCTTCTTCATTTTTAGATAACCTTGTGTGGATATAGAGTAGTTAAATTACCTACTCAGGTAATTTAATAAGGTAATTTACTCAGGTAAATATAGTATTTTATTTACTCAGGTAAATATATTAAGTAACTATCAGAACTGATTTACTCAAGTTGTCTTATTCATTTTTTTTTTTTTTTTTTGCTCCATTATGCACTAAGAGATGATGAAAGTAGAGTTTGGGGTGAGCCGTAGGATGCTTTATGGAAAAATTCTTCTGTTCTAGGCAGGACAGTAAATCATATAAGGATAAATACAACTATTATCCTCAGAGAACCTCATATAGTTAATGACAAGGCAGAGTCCATTCAAAAGAGAGAAATGACCATGGGTCATCTCAACAACTCAATAATGGGTTTCCTAATTCTACTGACAAAGTTTACTTTTCCAAAAGAGTTCTCTCTTCCATTATAGGAAGATGGGTTTTGTTTGAAGATAGATACTCTCCTTTATCACTGGATGATGTGAGAACATGGTAACCCCAGGATCTTTGTCATTTACTCCAGCAACAAAGTCTGGGTAGTCTTGTCCTTGTCAATTCTGATTCTGGTGATATATTGCATTTTGTAATTCTGTTCATCCTTGAAGCAGATCACAAACAATTTGATGGGGTGAAAGGAAATAGTTTCTTCAGTATGAGAGTCACAAGCAATTAGGAGAAATTGGGAAAGATCTAAGCATCTTGGGAGTATTCAATAAATACTGACCAATAGCACTGACTGACTATTCATTCTGCAAAATATTTTTTAATGCATTTCTCCTTTAGTACTCTGTATGCCACTGCATATAATTTATGTGCCTTCTGAAAGGTAAATCTTTGAGTCCAAACATGTTGATAGTATCCTATGAAGCTATCCAGTCTGTAAACATCACATCAATTTTCTTTCCATGACAGTTTTATGGACAAATTGGACAGGAGGAAGAAGAGCGAGAGAAGAGGAGGAATGGGAGGTTATGTTGTTCTAAAACCTGGAATGATGTTAATTGAAAATGAAGATATTTTCTATACTATTTGTCATTTTGATCTATCTCTGGATTAAAAAAAAAACAGATTTCATTTTAAACTCCAAAGATTACAAGCAATACAATATTCAATTTTAGCAGCTATAATTGATTAGTTGCATTTTCTTCCTTTGCAGTGGTTCAGTGACTAGGATGAAAATTAATGTTAAAGAATTTCATTCTTTGGAATAGTAACTTCAGCCTGTTGCACTTCACATAGTAACACATTTTTTCCCTTATATTTTTTCATGATTCCTCAAGTTCTGAGACATTTAATTTTATACTATTTGGTCTTCTTCTGGGCAATCCCCTCTATGGAAACTATCATAGAGAAGGACTGGCAAAAACCTCCTTCCATATCCAGCACCTCCTAAAAATATATATCCTTCAAGGCCTCCCTTATGGCAATCATCTGAGTGGGAAGGACTTTAGGCATAGGATTCTGCAAAGATTCCAACACACCAATTGAAACTGATTGAAACCTTGAGACTGACTTGTTTTAGAAATTTCTCTCTGTTTGGTACAACTATTTGCCCTCTCTTTAACAAATCCCAATCGCTCTCCTAAATCCTTTTATTCATAAACTTCACCTGCCAACGTTAAAAGTTTCATATATTTCTCAATAATATTATCTCTTGCTACTTCAGTCCTATCTCTCCCTATTCATTATCTTTTCTGTCCCCCCAGAACCTATACTCAATTGTTAAGAAACTCTCCTTCGTGGACACTTTGACCTCTTGGACCATTAAAAACCTGACTATCCCTTCAAAATCTCACCCCATCTCAACTTCTATCACTCTCTTCAATGTATACTATTTTTAGCGTATTGTCATCTAATCTGCTAAAGAGAACTGCTTCCTTTCTCTTTTTCTCTTCCTTTGTTATACTTTTCTTGAAGGAGGTATCCTTCTTTGTGAAGACTAATTCCTCCTCTTCAGTCCTTAACTTCAATCCCTATCATTTCTTCTAGAATGTCAAACTATTGATCATTCCTCTCACTAATTTTCATTCCTTTTCTACTCATTTCTTACCCTCTACAAAAATTTCTTTTGCATAGAAACAAAAAATATAAAACACAAATCAAATTTTTTTTTGACTCAGTCCCTTGAAATTTGACTTCCATCACTTATATCACTGGAACATTAATTCTTTGAGAGCAGGGGCTGGCTGTCTTTTGTCTTTCTTTGTATTCCCATTATTTAATAGTGTTTGTCATATAGTAGGCACTTAATAAATATTAGTTTACTAACTGATTAACTGAATGAAATTGACATCATCCAGTCTGCCTTTGAGTAAATACAGACCTCTAGCTATCTTCTTATAAAGTCCTGAACTGGAAGGGGAATCTTGCTTTTGCTTCTTTTGTTTTTTTCTTTATCATTGGCCATATGCTATCCTTTGATATCTTTGTTGATATATTTGTTAGAGATTTGGGTTTCTCTAGAATATTTCACGCTATTATCTTAGTTGGAAGTCAATTTTAGGCAATCTTTAAATGATAAAAATTAGAGGTAGTAAAGCATAAAAGATAGCATGCTGAATGTGAAGCTGAGACACAGGTTTCATTCTACCTCCTGTACTTGCTAGTAGTATGACTATGGAGAGGTATTCAACTGAAAGGCCTTAATATTTTTATCTGTAAAATGGTAAAACTTATATGACTTATCCTCTAGAATTGTCAGGAGAAAAGTACTTTATAAAATCTTAAAACATGAATTATTAAGAAAAAAAGTAAAGAATATTGATAAAACATTAAAATATGCAGAAGAAAATAAAACATTTAGGAGGGAGGAAAAACAGGCAATTTTGCTACTACTTTGTTAAACTGGATATGAACTTAATATACTTTAAAATCCATGTTAAAATATCTCACATTTCAAATATAATCTTTTTTTGTACATTGAAATGTTAATAAATTAATTTGATAAAAAGAAACAATTTTTAAAATTTACCAATGAATCAGAGGGAAAAGAAAGATTAATATTCTTAAGGGGGTGACAGAATGAAAGAATATTATTACTTTTTCTTTTCTTAAAGAAAAGTTGAACTTTTTGTGAGGGGGTGAAGGAATGTGTCAGTCTCAAATTAGGAACTAAGCAAGCATAAAACATCCCACTTTTCAATAAAGGCGTTCTAAACTTGTAAGTGCTCTACATGGAGATATATTAGGGACCTAAAGCCAATATGATCTTGGCTCTGGCCTG
Source organism: Sminthopsis crassicaudata (assembly GCF_048593235.1). Taxonomy (NCBI): domain Eukaryota; kingdom Metazoa; phylum Chordata; class Mammalia; order Dasyuromorphia; family Dasyuridae; genus Sminthopsis; species Sminthopsis crassicaudata. The sequence goes on along the minus strand of NC_133619.1, from coordinate 220,283,134 downwards.
TTAGAATAGAAGCAGGCAGCTTCTATTAAGTAACTATGTAGGCAAAGGGTCTGTTGAGGCATCCTTTGTTGTATTTTGAACTTCAATTGGATACAGGTACAACTTAATGACCAATTACATGGGGAAGGGAAGGAAACTTGTAAGAAGCCTCATCTCACATCTGATTGGGACTTCTTAGCACTATCATAGGAGACAGAATGAACTCTTGACTGGGGATTGTGCCAGAAGTAGGAAACGGGCCAATGCTAAATAGAGGCAGAAGCCAGAAATTGATGGAAAATGTCAAGGCCTTACACCAGCTGTGCCATCTAGAACTATGGTGATATCTTTATCCAAACTTCAGAAAAGAGAGGATCAATAAATCTTGTCTGGTCCATACAAGAGTGTGTTAATCAATAATCAACAAAATAATCAAAATGTCAATCAATAAAGAGTTAATCAATAAACAGAAAGCACAAATGCAACACCCCTACCCCAATTTTTTTTTCAGTTTTGGAGGTGATAATGTAATTTCAATATAAAAAAGAAATTATTGGAGAGAAAAATAATATAAGAGCTAGGGATCAGGAGCAGAAGCAGTTCTCTTGAAACTCACAATCACCTCTTTATTTCTATATCTGGTGACATTTTCTCATTCATTCTCACCAACCTTTCTGCAGTCTTTGACACTCTCTTCTTTTGGTTTGCAGAATATTTCTTTGTCTTTGTTATACAACCTGTTTGCTTGTTCTTTCTCAGTTAAATCTGCTGGTTCCTCAATCTTTCTCCTTCAGTTCCTTATATCTGGGGATCTCTTAAGGCTCTTGATACCAGACCTTCCCTTCTTTTTTCTCTAAACATAGTCACTTGGGGTCTCATTCATTCCTATGACTTCCTTGATCTATTTTGTATATCCAATACAAATATCTCTTCTAACTTTCAATCCTACATCTCCAGTTGTCTCTTAAATGTCTGTAACTTCTCTATTCTTTACCTCATAATTTCCTGACATCATTTCCTATTCTTATTTCCTGTACTCCATTCTGGTGAGTACGTATAGCATCTTTCACCAAAACCAACTTCTCTGCATAAACCCATGATTAAGTTGCTTCCTATCATCTCCAGTAATTTGCTCCTTTGATCATCCTCCATTTTACTATTCCTGAGTTTCTCCCTATTTACTATTCCTGAGTTTCTCCCTATTTACTATTCCTGAGTTTCTTCCTATTTACTAGTTTCTTCCTGATGCCTACAAAAACACCCATGTCCCCTTTCTGCCTTAAAAAATAAACAACAAAAAAAATTCTTCACTAGATCCTACCACATCCACAAGTTATTGTACCATATTTTTCTTACCTCTTATCAGCCAAACTCCTAGAAAGCTGTACATACTTGTTTGTTGCCTTTATTTTATTCACTTTCACTTCTCAATCACAATCCATCTTCCAGTCTCAATTCAAATTCCTTCTCCAGTCACTTTTGATCTCCTAACTGTGTATCTAATAATCTTTATTTAGACCTTATTCATCTTGAGCTTTCCACCATGACACTACTCTCTCCTGATTTTCCCTCTATTCTTTAGACTTCTTCTTAGTCTCCTTTGCTGAATTATTATACAACCTACCCTACAGATGTTGAGGTATCAGGTATGTGTTATGGTGTGACCTCTGAAAAAATTCAGGCTCAGACAATCTCCAACCCAAGCAAAGGTATTTTAATGAGATTTACACAATCAGTGGAGGGGCAAACTCCCTAAAGGAATTTTGCAACCCAGCAAAGCAAGATAAAGATTTTTATACAGTACCACCATTTCATACTGATTATAACATAAGATATATACATTTTGAGATTATAAAAGAGTTCTTTTTTTTTTTTTAACATGAGGGGTCTTAAAGCCTCATAAGGAATTGCCCATGTAGTTACCCAGAAAGTATACTGAAAATATGACAATGATATTATAGGTTCATCCAAGAACAGCAAAGAAGGGGAACTGTACAGGCACCTTCCAGGGAAGGATTTATTGAAATTTGTGGTTCAATGTCCTGCTCTGCATCCTGTTGCTGCTACTTTCTTGTTGTCTGATTTCTATTATGTTTTGTGATAACTGTCACTTGATAATCTGGTGATGTTGGTACTGACTATGCTGGCCTGATCATTATTCTAGTGAGATCCATGATTAATGATTTCACTGGGGTGAGGGACTTGGGGAAGTTTGGGCTGAGGTGGACTGGAGCCAACAAGCAGAATCCCATTACAAATATATAACAAGGCTCTGCCTTGGTCCCCTCTTTTCCCTATATACCTTTTTGTATTGCCACAGTTCTGTCTCCCTAATTATCCTGACCCAGTACTGACCTAGTTTCTCTACTTCTCAAAGCTCAATCTTGCAAAACTTCCCCTCCCTCTTTATCAGAATATTTGATAAGAATAAAAGATCTTATGTTTTAGAATATCAGAATGCTTCTCCCATCCCAAGCTATTTGAATATCAGATACTTATCAAGATGTCTCTCCCCATTTCTAGTAGTTCACCCCACCCTGTCAGAGTCTTGTTCCCACTCTCAGCACCCTGACCTGCACCTGCCTCAGTCTACCTCTTGTGTCTGGGCCACATGAACATCTGTCATTGAGAACTTTCATTGTTTACTGGATTCTTAGAAATGATTGTCTCATTCAGCCCTGGGACTAAACCATGGATCCATTTGGTCCCAGTAAATCTCTCCCTTTAAATAAATTATTAAATACTCTCTAATCTCTATCTTGCCTCATTTTCTCCAACATTACATTTTCTTTTTGGTGATCTCATAAATTTCTGTGTGTATAATTAATATGTCTATGTAATGGACTTATAAACCAATACCTCCTGGGTTCCAGACACACATTACCAGTTGGCTTCTGTACCTTTCAAATGGGATGTCCCATAGGTCTTTCCAATTAAACATGTCTAAAACAGAACTCAGTATGGTTACTTCCAAACCTGTTCTCTTCCAAACCTCCCCATCTTTGTTGAAAGCAATACTATTATTTCAGTTATGGAAGTTTAGAACCTTGAAGTTGTGTGGGACTGTCATCCTTACCTAAATTAAAGTTAGATAGTCTCAACATAGAAAGCAAAAAAAAAAAAAAAAAAAAAAAAAAACCCAAAAAAACCAACGATTATTACCACCTTATGAGAAGACACAATGTTAATGTCAGTAAAGGAGTGCAAACTACAAACTGCAAAACACAAGATAATATAGACCAGAAGCCCCCAACCCTCCCTCCTGACTTTTTCTCCCATTGTTTGGGGAGACTCCAGGCTTATACTCTAAATGTGGAAACCCATCTCAGAAACAAAAGAATACTAGTAAATAACAAAGGATGAGAGAATTCTATTATCTGAATTCCCAAAGACATCACCACCTTTAAAAGAAGTACTAAAATGCTGATTAAGAGATGGGGGAAAAACAGGAGGGGAAATGTTCACCCAAGACAATAGAACACTTGCAGCTTTTTTAGCTATAGCTCAACTTGTTATTGCAAACTCTCAAATCACAATTAGGGCATAGTTCAAGGCCACATTCCCATAAGAAGTCTTTACTCAATTTATCCCATTCAAAGCATCCCATGCAAAGCCTTCTTCAATATCTTATTCACATTTAACACTTGCTAACTCTTGTCCTTTCTCCATTACATGTCCCTGATCAAGGCTAGTCTTCTTTGCTCTCATTTAGAAAATAGCCTAATTCAAGTTCCCATCACCTTTCCCTCCTGGATTTCTAATTAAGAATACCTACCTCAAGTTTAGCTTTACTCCATTCCCTCTCCACACCAACCTGATTTTTGAAAAATACAAACCTGATCATGTTGCTCCCTATTTTAAATTCCATGGGTTCCATATTACCTCTAGAACCATATCAATTCCTTCGCTCTTTAGGCACAATTCCACAATGCTTTCTTGAATAGCTGGACCAATTCATAGCCCTACCAACATTACAAAAATGTACCTACTTTCCCACAGTTCCTCCAACATTTCTCATTTTCTACTTTTATTATCTTTTCTAATCCAATGTGCATGAAAGGAAACATAAAAATTGTTTTAACTTGCATTTCTCTAATAATTATATGCATTTAAATTGCAGACAACTGGTTTCATCTTGTTCTCATTTAGGACTGTGCATTCAAATAGGCTATCACCCCTCTGTGGCTAGACAGCATTTCCTTCTCATCTCTGCTTGTTGAAATATTATTTTTTCTTTAATGATTTATTTGAAATGCCTATGAGATATTTCATGATCTCCCTAGCTGAAATATATTTCTCTGTTCTCCAATTTTCCTGAAGTACTTTGTATTTACCTTTTATTATGTTTTGTTTTCTAACATATGATATAATGACTAGAGTGTTGAACTTCAAGCCAGGAAGAGCTGACTTTAATGCTTGTTTCTGACATTTATTAACTATATGACTATGAATAAGTCATTTTGAAGGGACCCCGAAATGCTAAAACTCCTTAAAGAACAAATTCTTATTGAACTCTGCCACTGTGGGGACCCCCAAGGACAAGCAGCTTCATTCTGTTGTCTGGGTGGGGCTGGTTGAGTTTGGAGCTGGAGATACCAGTCCTATTGAATTGGAGAAACATCCTATTGAATTGAAGATTTTCTATTCAATTCCAGCTCAAGCTGAAAACCCAGCCCCCATGGAGCAACCCCCAGCTTGTAGCCAAGGCTTATAAAAAGAGTCAATCTTAGATCTTCTCTTTGCAGAGGAGCTAATATGCCAGCCTTGGCATAGCAGCTAAACTCTGTTCACTGGAATGATATCCTCTTCCAGTATTATCCTCTCTTTATCCTCATCTATTTCCCTAACAAGACTTTATATCTCTCTATCAGGACCTTACTTTATATCTCTCTGTTGGGACCTTACCACTAAGGAATTCAGCCTTTCTATTCATGTATAGCAAAGGTTGATTTCCCAATGCCAATAATAAACTTCTTTTTATCAGTCTAGCTTTTCGGGTTCATAAATTTCTTTAGGAAGGATCTCTGTAACACCAGAAAGGGGGTTTCCCCAAACTCCCTACCCATGTGCCAAATCCCAAGAGGACTTAGGGGAGCTAAACCTCTTCATCTGGTTCATCCCTAAACTCTGAATCTGCCACTAACCTTATCATTGAACTCCCTGACCACCAAGAATCCTGATCTCATTTTGGCACCCTGAATCTAATCTCATCATTTGGTTCCCTGACCAAAGGGAACCCCCAAATCTAGATCTCATCAACTTGACTTCCCAGAGACTCAGTTTCCTCATCTCTAAAACCCAGGATAGTAAAACATATATTTTTTTGTGAGCATTGAAATCGTATCTATAAAATGTTTTATAAATTTGAAAGCACTATATAAATGTCAGATTTTATTGATATGATATATCACTTCCATAAGGCTGTCATTTTCTCAAAGTCAGGAACTATGACATTTTCAAAATTTTTATATCCCTAGTTGTTGAGCTTAAGTTTTTGTTAAATTGAATTTATAGACAATACATAGTATTCTATGAAATTTTTTATTTGGATTTTTTCCCTGTTAAAGATGGCTCCTGCAATTCATTCCACACAAACAAATGGGTTGGAGACCATTTTTAAAATTCATTGCTCAACAAATATTTATTGGGAATATTTTATTAGCAGACCAGGAATTAAATTTCTTTGCAGTAAATTCATTTGGGGTAAATAAACATACCCGAGAGAGAAAAATCTTAAGAGTGAAAGGTGATCAGTGATTTTTTCAATCAGATTTTCCTCTTTGGTAATCTTATGAACTACCTAGTTTTGCTTGTGGACATATGAAATTAATAATACTTCAAAAGAATTTGCTTTTAAGTATGGATGCCTCAACTGTCAAAACTGAATAAAAATATCATGCATCTATCTTCTGTTGAGTCTGATTCACTTTTGGGGTGAAATTTCAGTTCCTAAAGAATTTTCTTATTGTAGATTCTGCTTTGCAATCTTTCTATAGTAGAATAGATTTATTTATTTATGAACATTTCTGTGGATAAAATATTTATTCCTTGAAGATCACCTGATGGCACACCTCTCTGAACTTAGCATAGCTGTGTTCAGAAAACAGTTTTCATTTGTTACAGGATCTCAAATAAGGATGAATTGCATTGGGATATTTAAATTTAATTTTAAATTTAATAATGTTCATTTTAAATGACAGAGATTTTTATTGTCATATCATAACCCAAGTTAACATGACTTTTAAAGATTCATTGTTGAAGAAACTGAAATAATAAATAGAGTCTTAGAATTGGAAGAGATTGCAGAAGTTATCTCATCTGATTTCCCATCTAACAAAGGAGCTTGTTTTGAAATGCCCTTAACAGGTAGCTGTCATGTCTCTGCTAGAACATTCCCAGTGGGGGAGAGCTCAATACCTAATAAGATGGCCTATTTTATTTTTGAAGAACTCTACTTGTTAAAAAGTTCTTCTTTCTATTGAACTAAAACTGCCCTCCTATAACTTCCACCCAAAAGTCCTATTTTTATTTTCTGAATCTGCAAAAATTTCTTTCTGCATGATAACCTTTTAAATTTTTGAGAAAGCTATTATATCCTCCTCTTCACTAAATCTTCTCTTTTTCTCTCTAGGCTAACCAACACTAATTCCTTTAACAGTTTTTCAGATGACATAATTAAATGCCTCTCTCACCACCCTGCTTGTCATTCTTTGGATGAACTTCAGTTTGTCAATATTTCCAAGCACAATACTACATATCAGGTCAAACTAATGCCAAGTACTATAGAACTACTGCTGTCTGCCTTTGCAATATTGCAAAAGGTCAGTGTTTTTAACTGTGTCAATACTTACCACTAGTTTAAATCATATTCCTCCATACTTTTGTGCCAGAATTCTCAAATATTTTTGTCCTTAGAGTATTTTATGGTCCTAAAAAATTAACAAGCTCAAGAGACCTTTCATTTATGTGAGTTATTTTACTGTATTACTGTATTAGAAATTAAAGTGGATTTTTAAAAATATTAATTATTTAAAAGGATACTAATAAATCCATTACAATAACATTTTTTATTTTAAAAACTACATTTTCAAAAAAAATTACTGTGAAACAAGTGATAGATATTGTTTTACATATTTTGCAAATCTTTTAGTTTGCTTTAATAGAAAACAGCTGGATTATTATATTTGGTTCTGCTTTCCATTTGATTTATTTTATTTTGGTTAAAGAACATTAAGAAAATCTGGTCTCTGATATGTAATTGAAAAAGGGAGTATTTTAGTAGGTAAGCAATATCTTAGTATTTTTAATAAAACAATTTTAATCTCATGGACTCCCCTAAATTACTCTTTGAGATCTGTGGACAATGTACTGAGAAATGATACCTGAATGAAAAGAATGAGAGGGGCAGCAAGAGAGTGAAGAAGGAGGATAGATTAGATAGAAGAAAAAGGGGCTGATTCTTAATACATTTCTAAGGGGTGGAGAAGAAGAGCTGGAAAGGTCTATGCATTCTCTCATCATTGTTGATTGTCCTTCTGGGGACCCAATTGTCCAATTGGGCAGTCCATCTCCTTTTCTTTTCTTTTCTTTTCTCTTTTTTTTTTCCTCCTCCCCTCTTTTCTCCTTCTCTTTTTCTTTCTTTTTTCCTTCTCTGCTCTTCCTTTCTTTTTTCTTTCCCTTCCTTTCCCTGTGAAATAGCAAACCTTTACCTGTGAGTGTTTGTTCTGCCCAAAGAAATATAAATTTTGGTCCCTGAAACCTAACAAGATATCTTGAGTGTTTATGGGTTAGGACCATGTCTTAAATGCAAATCACTCTGGTTGTCATTTATTGACCAATAAATAGGCCCAGGACAACCTTCATTTCTCATGGTTTGGCCTCCCATTGGCTTAATGTGAATGTAAGTACCAGTTTTCTATTTTGGCTAGAAACCCTGAAGGTCTTCTGGCAGATTGTTTTTTTTTTTTTTCTTTTTTTTTGACTATGTAAAAGAAGCCATTCTCTGCTTCACTTGTGCCCTAGCTTTCATTATTAATTGGACATTGCCTCAAACTATTAAATGCCTTAGTTAACAAAGGCCTAAGTTCTGTAAGGCATCTAAGGCCATCTCAAATCCTTCTTCTCCTTTTTTTTTCCCTTGCTTAGGCAATTAGAGTTAAGTGACTTGCCCAGGATCATACAACTAGGAAGTGTTAAGTGTTTGAGGTCATATTTGAACTCTGGTCCTCCTGACTTCAGGGCTGGTGCTCTATCCACCTAGCTTCAATCCTTTTGATAATGAAGTATAAACTGATAATTAAGACATTAGCTAAGATTATAAAACTCTCCTTACAGATAACTAGCTATATTAAAAATATTTAAAAAAAAGATATATGGATATTGATAAAAATATAGCTATATGGATAAAAAAATATAGGCATGAATATTGTAAGAGACAAGCATTTTGGCAAGAATTCTTTAGCTGCTCAGATAAAACCAGGAAAGTATTTTATTTTACATTCTTGCAAGAATGGGTGTCTATTCTAGTAGGCAGACCCCTGGAGTGCAAAAATACAATCTTTTATTCACTGTCCTGAAACTACAAGTCTGTCCCCTAATTCCCAATGGACTGGGTACCTCAGAAGTTACAGCTATCTGGAGTGCTTAATTTCCTCATATGAATGAGAGTTTCTATCTCTGATTATATCTCATAGCATGTTTCTTATTCTAATTTATTTCTCTTTACAGCTTTGTTATTATTATATAAATTGTTGTCTCTATTTCAATCACTTCATTCTTCATCAGTTTATAAAAGTTCTTGGAATCATTTATTTTTATAATATTGGTGTTCTAGAATAAAATTGTTTTTCTAGATCTATTCATTTTACATCAGTTCATACATTATCAGTTCATACACATCTTTTCCATATCTCTGTGAAATCATCTCTACACATTTCTATGCAATTAAAAACTTTTAATAATGTTATTTCAATACAACTAGTTTCCTTTGTATTTCTATATATTTTATTTTATATAATGAAAAAAATCTCATTTTAGGGAGGAGTCTATAGGTCTTTAGGAGTTTATAATCAATAAATATTTATTAAATATCAGAGAGTCAAGCACTTTGCCAAGTGCTGAGAATACAGAAAGAAAAGTTCCTTCCCTCAAGGAGTTCAAAATTTAATGAGGAAAACAACAAAGGAAGTAAATATGTACAAAAAAGTTACATATAGGATAAATTTTGTTGTTTTTCAGTTATTTCAGTCATGTCTGACTTTTTGTGACTCCATTTGGGGTTTTCTTGGCAGAGGTACTGGAGCAGTTTGTGATTCCAGCTCATTTTATGAAGCAAACGGAGTTAAATGATTTGCTGAAGTAGCTATTAAGTGTCTGAGGCCCAGTTTGAATTCAACTCTACCTGGACGTGCCACCTAATATGACAAATAGGAAATAATTAAAAGAGGGAAGGCATAGAATGAAGAAATATTGGGAAAGGCTTTCTATAGAAGATAGAATTTTAGTTGGGACTTAAACAAAAGTCAGGGAAGTTAGTAGGGAAGATAAAGAGGAAGAATGGTTCAAACATGGTGGGACAGCTAGATAAAATGCCCAAAGCCAAGAGATGATTGTTTTGTTCATGGAATAGCAAGGAGGCTAGTGCCACTAAGTAGAAGAGTATAAGGCAGAAAGAAAGATGCAAGAAGACTGGAAAGGTATTACAGACTAGGTTCTGAAGGGTTCTGAATGCCAAACAGATTTTGTATTTGATCCTGGAAGCAATAGGAACCAATAGAAGTTTTTTGAGCAGTTGGGAAAATCCCTTTGGTGGCTGAATGTAGGATGCATTGGAGAGAGAGAATTGAGGAAAGTAGACCCACCAGTAGCTATTGCAATAGGTCAGGTGTGGGGTAATGAAGGCCTGCACTACAGTAGTAGTTGTATCAGTTTTCTGAAAGTGGTTGCAAAAATGTTTGTCTTTTATTCTGGAAGAGAAACATAATATCAGGAAGGTGATGCCATGACATGCAGATGAATTGAATTGAACTGAGGGAAGGCCTGTGCAAAGTCACCTGTCTCACTTGCCTCTCCACAGACATCTGGGTTCATTAGACAGATATAGATCACGATAATTGAAGATGGCCCTGGATGCAATGAAAGATCTTGGCCTTTTTAAGCTAAGGTCTTCAACAGGACTCTGACTGAGGTTGTACCCAGTAAGTGATTAAGGCTAGCAGCAGCAATTGAGGCAAAGAAATCTCCTCTTTCATTTGGTCTTACCCATTTGGTTTTTGGGCAGAAATGTTTGCTATTTACATTCAATCTGAGTCAGTCCAAACAATGACCAAATGAAGCTTGGCCAGGGATCTATTGGTGGACACTTAATGATAATTAGAGTAGTTTTAGTTGTTTGTTAAAAAATGTTGCAAGGCTTTTCATTGGATATGGTGGTAGTAGGGTAGTGAGGAGTCAAGATATCACCTGAAGACTGAGAAACTGGGAGGAGGGTGCTGTCCTCCACAGCACTAGAGAAGTCTTGCTCAGTAGAGTTCAATTCTTCATGAGTCCATCTGGGATTTTCTTGACAAAGATAGTACAATGGTTTGTTATTTTCTTCTTCTGTTCATTTTATAAATAAGAAAACTGAGGTAAACAGGTTTATATGACTTGCCCAGAGTCACATAGCTACTGTCTGGGTCTGAATTTGAACTCAGAAAGATGAGTCTTACTAATTGCAAGTCTGGCAGTCACTTAGTCACTGAGTCAGTTATTCAAATAGGGAAGTTAGGCTTTACCAGACTTCAAAGTGTTATGCCACAGTTTCCTTTTATTGTCCTCCCTCAGTTTCCCTGAATTGTCCTGCTTCAGTTCCTTGAATTGCTCTACCTTATCCTCCTGGTTGCACCCCCCCCCCCTTTTCTGTTCATTAGAACTGAGATAATTAGGGTTGTGGAGATCTGGCATTCCAAAAGATAAAACTCTAGATGTCCTATCTCAGATACCTAATTGGTATCTTTAAGTCCCAGATTTCCTGGCTCTAGTTGGACACCTTCTAAGTCTTCCCAATTTGTAAGAATTTATGGTCCTATGCCCAACCTGTTAGAACCGGATTGATGGTCCTGTCTGGAGATTCCTGTTCACCAGAATTTGGACTCCACTCCCCTGCCTTTGTGTATCTACTGGAGCTTAGAGCTATGTATGTCATTGAGAACTCACATTCACTGCTGGATGCTTTGAGACATCAGCCCTGAGGGCAACATGTCCCAGCACAATCTCTTCCTTCCTTTCTTTCTTTTTTTTTTCCTGAGGCCGGGGTTAAGTGACTTGCCCAGGGTCACACAGGTAGGAAGTGTTAAGTGTCTGAGACCACATTTGAACTTGGGTCCTCCTGAATTCAGGGCTGGTGCTCTATCCACTGCGCCACTAGCTGCCCCAATCTCTTCCTTTCAAATGAAAAATTAAAAACTCTCTAAACTTTATTTTGCCTCAGTTTCTCCAGCATTACAAAAAGAATCTATGGCATACAAAAATTATTTACAAATCGTTGCTTTAAATGTTACTGTAAAGACATACATAAAGCAAAGACATATATAAAATAATTTTTAGAAGGGAGTCATTTTTGTTCTGGGAACCAACTAACAGGCGAGCATGGGAATTCCAGCAGGGAATGCCCAACTGAGCTTATAGGACCCAGTGAAACTGAATTCAAACCTCTAGGTTCTTTTCCACACAAAGGAGAGTTAATATCCTTGATATTCACAAAAAAGGATCTTCTACAACCACGATTTAAGTCTGCTTCTTGTGAGTGAGACAGGAGCAATTTTTTTCTAACACTAGCTCTTTTCCTTACCAATTGTGAGGCATTGGGGAAATCTATAGACACCTGGATATGTCAAGTTTAAATAGTGTGTGTAAAAATATTAAACAAATGCATAATATGTTTATGATCCCCATTTTACATCTCTAAAGAAAAGAAGCCGTTTTGTAATTGTTAGATTCACTTCTTTGTTTTTTTAGTTATTATTAGACTCAAGCAAGCTATGGTCTAAAAATATTCTCTATCTTAAAAAGTGAAAAGTGGAAAAATATTACAAGTGATTTATGAAGGAGTTTTTATTCCCTGTCTTCTCACACACAGACTTCTGAAATTTTATTGTTTCCACAAGGCATTGTAATGTCAGGTATATCAGTCTGTAAAATATTTCCTTAAAAATGAGTGATTCAAGGTGGCCTAATAAAATGCATTCATGGTTAGACCTTCTCTACCGTAGATCTACCTTAGTAAGCAAATGATTTAGTAAATTAATTGCCTTTTGTGATGGTGAGAGAACTAGCTAATTAATGGGAAACTCTCTTTGCAAGTATTTGGGGAAGATTATCTAGATGCATTCAGTTGTTGATAACAAAAGACCAAAGAGGTTTTTTACAGGCATTTCTTTTGCCCAGAAGCACTTTGCAATTTATAATAACTCCTTATCAGTGTCTCATAGTTGTAAAAATGGTTAGGGCTTTTGAAATCTCTTTCTCAGCAGGAGTACTGTGCTACTCATCAATTCTTTTCTTTTATGAATGAAATGTTGTGAATCCCCTAATAGGTGGCAAGGAAAGTTTTCATGAAAAGTCAGATATTCAGAGTGATCCATATTCCATTTTCTTTTTCTTTCTTCCTCTTTCTTTCTTTCTTTCTTTCTTTCTTTCTTTCTTTCTTTCTTTCTTTCTTTCTTTCTTTCTTTCTTTCTTTCTTTCTTTCTGTCTGTCTTTCTTTCTGTCTGTCTTTCTTTCTTTTTGTCTGTCTTTCTTTTTTGCTGAGGCAGTTTGGGTAAAGTGACTCGCTCAGGGTCACACAGCTAGAAAATGTTAAGTGTCTGAGGCCAGATTTGAACTCAGGTCCTCCTGACTTCAGATACTTTATCCATGTGCCACCTAGCTGCCCCTATATTCCATTTTCTAAGCAATAACACTGGAAAGATTTGAGATTTTGGGAAATAAACTTTTTGAACAATACTGTAATGGGAGTAGAACCATGAATAGATTCTTTTTTTTTAAACCATAACTTTTTATTTTCAAAATTATTAATTAAGAATTAATTGAAAACTATCTTTGTATATATATATATATATATATATATATATATATATATATATATATATATATATATGTATTTTTTCCCCCCCCTGAGGCTGGGGTTAAGTGACTTGCCCAGGGTCACACAGCTAGGAAGTGTTAAATGTCTGAGACCAGATTTGAACTCTCGTCCTCCTGAATTCAAGGCTGGTGCTATATCCACTGTGCCACTTAGTTTAATTAAATTAGCTTAAAAGAATTGTACATTGGGGGGGGGGCAGCTAAGTGACAGTGGATAGAGCACCAGCCTTGAATTCAGGAGGATGAGAGTTCAAATGTGGTCTCAGACACTTAACTAGCTGTGTGACCCTGAGCAAGTCACAACCCCAGCCTCAGGAGGAAAAAAAAAAAAAAAAAAAAAAAAAAAATATATATATATATATATATATATATATATATATATATATATATATATATATATACACACACACACACACACACACAAAGATAGTTTTCAACATTCACCCTTCCAAAACCTTATGTTCCAAATTTTTTCTTCCCTTCCTCCCACCTCTTCCCCTAGAGACCAAGTAATCCAATATATGTTAAACATGTATAATTCTTCTATACATAATTCCACTTTTATCATTACTGCACAGGAAAAATCAGATTTAAAAAATGAGAAAGAAAAAAAAACAAGCAAGCAAACAACAAAAAAAAAAACTATGTTGTGATTAATATTCAATTCCCACAGTCCTCTTTCTGGATGTAGACGGCCCTCTCCATCACAAGTTCATTAGAATTGGCTTGAATCACCTCATTGTTGAAAAAGCCACATCCGGCAGCTCTTTTTGTTGTAGCTAGAAACTGGAAGATGAATGGATGTCCATCAGTTGGAGAATGGTTGGGTAAATTGTGGTATATGAAGGTTATGGAATATTATTGCTCTGTAAGAAATGACCAGCAGGAGGAATACAGAGAGGCCTGGAGAGACTTAAATCAACTGATGCTGAGTGAAATGAGCAGAACCAGAAGATCGCTGTACACTTCAACAACAATACTGTATGAGGATGTATTCTGATGGAAGTGGAAATCTTCAACATAAAGAAGATCCAACTCACTTCCAGTTGATCAATGATGGACAGAGGTAGCTACACCCAGAGAAGAAACACTGGGAAGTGAATGTAAATTGTTAGCACTAATATCTGTCTGCCCAGGTTGCATGTACCTTCGGATTCTAATGTTTATTGTGCAACAAGAAAATGATATTCACACACATGTATTGTACCTAGACTATATTGTAACACATGTAAAATGTATGGGATTGCCTGTCATCGGGGGGAGGGAATAGAGGGAGGGGGGGTAATTTGGAAAAATGAATACAAGGGATAATATTATAAAATATTATAAAATATATATATATAATAAAAAAAAAAAAGAAAAAAAAAAAAAAAAGAAAAAGCCACATCCATCAGAACTGATCATCACATAATCTTGCTGTTGCTGTGTACAATGTTCTCTTCATTTTACTAACTTCACTTAGCATCAGTTCATGTATGTCTCTACAGGCGTTTTTGAAATCATTCTATTGAGCGTTTCTTATGAATAATATTCCATTACATCATAAGTCATCTTATGCGGTCATTCCCCAACTGTTGGGCATCTACTCAGTTTCCTTGACACTACAATAAGGGTTGCTATAAATACTTTTGCACATGTGTGTCCTTTTCCATCCTTTATGATTTCTTTGGATATAGGTCCAGTATAAACACTGTTGGATCAAAGGGTATGCAGTTTGGTAGCCCTTTGGGCATAGTTCCAAATTATTCTCCAGAATGGTTGAATCAGTACAAAACTCCACCAACAATGTATTAGTGTCCCAGTTTTTCCACATCCCCTCCAACATTTGTCATTATCTTTTTCTCTCATCTTAGCCAATCTTGAAAGGTGTGTAATGGTACTTAATAGCTATCATAATTAGCATTTTTCTGATCAATAGTCATTTAGAGCTCTTTTTCATATGATTAGAAATGATTTTAATTTCTCCATCTGAAAATTGTCTGTGTATATCCTTTTTTATTATTTTAATAGTTTTTATTTACTAGATATATGCATGGGCAATTTTACAACATTGACAATTGCCAACCTTTTGTTCTAATTTTTCCCCTCCTTCCCTCCCCCCCTCCCAGTTGGCAGGTTGACCAATACATGTTAAATATATTAAAGTATATGTTAAATACAACATATGTATACATGTCCAAACAGTTGTTTTGCTGTACAAAAAGAATCGGTGTACAATTAGCCTGTGAAGGAAATCAAAAATGCAGGCTGACAAAATTAGAGGGATTGGGAATTCTATGTAGTGGTTCATAGTCATTTCCTAGAGTTCTCTTGCTGGGTGTAGCTGGTTCCGTTCATTACTGCTCTATTGGAACTGATTTGGTTCATCTCATTGTTGAAAATGGCCACGTCCATCAGAATTGATCATCATATAGTATTGTTGTTGAAGTATACAATGATCTCCTGGTCCTGCTCATTTCACTCAACATCAGTTCATGTAAGTCTCTCCAGGCCTCTCTGAAATCATCCTGTTAGTCATTTCTTACAGAACAATAATATTTCATAATATTCATGTACCACAATTTATTCAGCCAATCTCCAATTGATGGGCATCCACGTAGTTTCCAGTTTCTGGCCACCACAAAGAGAGCTGCTACAAACATTCTTGCACATACAGGTCCCTTTCCCTCTTTTAAGATCTCTTGGGATATAAGCCCAGTAGTAACACTGCAGGGTCAAAGGGTATGCCAAGTTTGATAACTTTTTGAGCATAGTTCCAAATTTGTGCATATCCTTTGACCATTTATCAAGTGAAGAATGGCTTATATTCTTATAAATTTGGGTTGATTCTCCATATATTTTAGAAATGAGGCCTTTATCAAAAACCTTGAATGTAAATTTTTTTTCTCCTAGTTTTCTGCTCTCCTAATCCTGTCTGCATTTATTTTGTCTTTTAAACAAAGTCTTTTTAACTTAATATAATTAAAATTATCCATTTTTCATTTCATAATGCTTTCTAGTTCTTCTTTGGTCATAAATTCCTTCCTTCTTCACAGATCTGAGAGGTAGACTATCCCTTGTTCTCTTAATTTGTTAATAGTATCACCTTTTATGTCTAAATCATGAACTCATTTTGACTTTATCTTGGTATAGGATGTTAGATGTTGATCAGTGCCTAGTTTCTGCTCTACTATTTTTCAGTTTTCCCAGCAATTTTTGTCAAAGAGTGAGTTTTTATACCAGAAGCTGGAGTCTTTGGGTTTATAAAACACTAGATTACTATAGTCATTTACTATTGTCTTGTGAATCTAACCTATTCCACTGATCAACTACTCTATTTATGAATAGATTTTCAAATGCAATTTTCTTATTATTGATAGAAATTTTCAAGAAGTATAAGTAGATTATTGTTGAGGATGTTATTCAATCATGCAGAAGTTCTCAAAATGTAGTCGAGGGATCCCAAGACCTTTTCAGAGGATCCATGGAGTCAAAACATTTTCAGAATAATATTAAGATGTTTTCTTTTCTAATACAGTTTTTAAAAATAGATATAACTCACATGACAAAAACTCTTGGGGCAGGTCTTCAGTAATTTTTAAGATTATAAAAGGGTCCTAAAATTTGAAAACTGCTTTAAAAACTCCTCAATTGTTTTAGATTTTTAATTTTGTGATATTAAATTTGTCAAATATTTATTGAGCACTTACTATGTTCAAGAAACTAAGTTTGTTGCTGATTATATAAAAAAGCCTCTGACTTAAAGAAGTTTACATTCTACTCTAAAGCATTTTTACTGGTTTTCCCTATGACAGCAATACTTCCTTTTTACCAACCCCTTTTAAAAGTCCTAGATCCCTTCAAAATTTACCTCATGTGGCAACCTTCTACATAAGGCCTTTCTTAATTCCCAAAGCTGATAATATTACCTTGATTGTACTTTATCACATATGTTTTTGTGTGTACACCTACACATAATATACATACATGTGTATAAGCATATATATGTATATACATATATGTATGTAAATACATATATATAAAAACAAATATATGTATTATTGTTAATAAAACAACAAGCTGTGTAATACAATTATCTTGGGAGAACAAAAACTAACATAACAGAGAGGGAAATTGAGAGGCACATGAATGTGAGTAGGCTGTAATCTATAACCAATAAAGAATTCTAAAGAAAAAGGGGAGTTTAAAAATGACATCATGGAATTATATGGTTAAAAAAAGAAGATGGGTTGATCACATAGTAACAATAAGAGATGTTGTGAGGATAGTCAGAGTATTCCACTGGCAACCTCTCAATATTAATAGAAATTGTGGAAGTTATCTGGCACATGAGCTTCATACTCTGTGGGGAGCTCAGTTGAAGATATGGATAAGAATGGAGCTCACAGATTATGTGACAAATGCACTGAATAAGAAATTTAAAATTTCATATTAAATTATAAGCTCACTCAAATCTAACAGGCCTGAGCTTCCAAATTATGGGAATTTGACTCTGTATATTTTTGACACTAGATACTAGGAACTAGCCGTTCCTAGAGATGTTTGTGCTCCAGAGAAGAGTGGCTCCCTCCCTGGGCATAGACAATTAATAAAGAACTGTCAAGATACAGATGATATGGAACGAGTCAACTAGGGAAGCCCTCCCATACCCCGCACCTGCACAGATGTATGTGCCAAACCCTTATATAATTTTTTGGCAAAAATCCTTCTTTGTCTAAAACCTATAAAAAGTCAGTGCCCCATATTATGACCGAGTCTCATCCGTGGGGAGGACGCTTCGCCCGGAAAAATCTTTACACAACTCAAGTTGAGAAAGCTGAAAAAGTGGGGTTCCCAGCCGTTTGATGATCTTGTGGGTTCCCTTGAGTTGGTGATGTATCTTCCTCTATCTGCTATCATTGTCATATTGTTAATTGTTCTTATTTCTATTTGTTTTTTTATGCAAATCTAAACTATCTATACTTTGTCTTATTTAATTAAAACTTTTATATTTTCATTTTTTAATTGAGCTTGAGAGCGTCATTTATAGGAGCGAATCCGAACTTTCCTTTAATATCACAATACATGCACAAACAGTAATAAAGTGTAGATCCTAAAACAAAGTGACAAATTTGACTTCCTAGCTATTATTGAAATCACCCTAACCTAGTACAAGTCCAGAACATGGCCTTTTTCCATATTGTTACCCACAAGGTATACTGGGACCAGTTACAATTGGTTTGCATTAATTGTTAATTTTTTAATGCTAGCATTTATACATTGGAAATTGGCAAATACTATTATAAACCCCAGTGTTAGGATTATTAAGTTAGGATTATTGGCGTCCACACGTGGGGCAAGGACTTTTACTTATCCTGACAAGAGGAGCTAGACCAGACCTTCGCAATTTGGCTCCCGAACAGGGACAGAAACGGTCCTGATTCCAGTGGAAAAGCCTCCCATCCAGATCTCAGTCTCTCTGACCCAGAACCGTGAGTAACGAGGAAACTTTGTTAAAGATTAAGTGAGCGTGCTAATAGATAAACAAGGAACTTAACTTGTTAAGGGCTAAACGAGGAATCTCTTATAGCTGAAATGGGGCAGATGTTAGCTATATTCAATCCCTGGACTTCAGCCGACTCATCCCCAGCCCCAGAAGCAACCTCAGCTCCACCCCCATTCAGGAGTGGTACTATAGAGAGTATAATCAAGATAATTGAGGAGCAGAGTTTACTTGTAACCTGGGTACAGATTGCTAAACTCTTGGCTGCATTAAGACACACATCTCCTTGGTTCTTAGAGGAAGAAAAGATAGATGTAGATAAATGGAAGCTAGTGGGATATGAAATGAAAGAATTTCAAGCAAAAAATGGGCCTCGTTCAATTTCTGCAGAAGTATTTTATATCTACAACATAGTTCAATTAGCCTTAAACTATCAAGCAAGTTGTAGGAGAAGGAAAAGTTCTAAAAATGAACAGAGGAGGAAGTGTGAGGAAAAAAGGAAAGATCAAGATCTTTCCCTAGAGCAAGAGGATTTAAATGAGGAATTATGGTATGATTCTCTTGAAGAAGCTTCAACCCTGCCTAGAGAACAGATTATTGACAGGCCCACATCAACCCCACCTTCAGAGATGGAGGAAGAAAGAGGGGAAGAGGCAGAAACACAAACAGAATTGCCTGTGAAGAAGCCTAAGCCTATGACAAGATTAGAAAAAGCATTGGTTAAAGCTAAGAGAGAAGGACAGGATATAAGTGATTTTATACATGCATATCCTGTGATTGAAAATACTGACTCTGTAGGTAAAAAAAGGAGAAGATATGCACCTTTAGATTTGAATAAAATTAAGGATTTGAAAAAAGGTTGTACCCTTTATGGGGCTACATCAGCTTATGTCAAAATGTTACTAGATGGTTTGTCTTATGAAGTCCTAACCCCGAATGATTGGAAATCCATAGCAAGGATATGCCTGGAACCTGGAGAAAATTTATTATGGCTTGCGGAATTTCATGAATTATGTAAAATTCAAGTCAGATGCAATTTGGAAATAGGAGTTAACACACAATTCACTTTTGAGCACTTAGCTGGTGAAGGTCAATATGGAGAGAATTCGGAACAGATTAATTATACCATGACAATATATGAGCAAATTGCTAAGGCTGCAATAAAAGCTTGGGGTGTCCTCCCTGGACAGAAAGATCGGGGAGAGGCTTTCACTAAAATACAGCAAGGTCCCAATGAACCTTTTGCAGATTTTGTGGGACGTTTGCAAACTGCTGTCAAAAGAACTATTGGAGAAAATTCAGCTACAGAAATAATGACCAGACATCTGGCTAAGGAAAATGCCAATGAGATTTGCAAAAGAATTATATGGGGATTAGACAAAGATGCTCCTTTAGAGGAGATCATAAGACGCTGTGCGACAGTGGGAACAAATGCTTTTTACACCCAGACTATGATGAATGTGGAAAGACAGGGTCCCTCCTGGCAAGGGACTTCTAGAGAAACTCGGCGATGTTTTCAATGTGGAAAAATTGGACATCTAAGAGCTCAGTGTAGATATGGAGATACAGTGAAAAGACAGGGTGAGAGAAGACCTAAAACCCCATGTCCAAAATGCAACAGAGGATTCCATTGGGCATCAGAGTGTAGAATAATTCAGGGAAATGGGATGAGGGGCCCAGGTTCAGGGCCCCAGGCAAAAAAGACTTGGGGCATGATGGCAGCTGATGTTACACCCAAAGAACCTTTAGAAGGCCAGGACTCTGATTTAATCAATCAGCAGAGAAGCAATCACATGGCAGAAAGGGATTACCTGATAAGTCAGTCAAAAGGCAATCAGATTGCAAAAATGGATTACACTTGGGGAGAATACAGGCCTTTTAAACCAACAGGGCTGTGTCCAGTGCAAACAATTCCAATGTAATTGCCAGATGATGAGAAGAGATTTAGAAAGTGGTAAATAGAAGGTAATTAGATAGGTTAACTGCCTGGGAGAGAGGGTTTGCTTGTATTTCTTCAGCAGGAGAAGGAATCAGATGGGTGCCAACGAGTCATATTCGCCTTGTCCATCAGAGAGAGACAGAAAAAGAGAAAGATCTCAAAATAAAGGAGAAGATCTAAGAAACATCTGACACTGAAAGAGCATGGATAATAAGAAGACTGTTAAAGAACTTTAAAAACCAGCAGGAATCATTGGACTTCCTCACACAAGATGAGACTAATGGACAATGGACTTATGGACATTTATAAATTTTCAATTTATGATTATTTGATTATGATTATGTTATATACTTCTAGCATGTGTTACGTTACTATGTTACTATGTGCTTATGTAATTTATGTAATTATCTGTAATACTTCCCATATTGATGGATTTATGTTTCAAGGTCATTTATGTAATTATCTGTAATACTTCCCATATTGATGGATTTATGTTTCAAGGTCATGACTGTCCTATGTTCTAAAGCAAAAGAAAGGGGGAGATGTTAGGATTATTAAGTGAGAACTCAGGTTGTCTGAATGGTGACAAGGTGAGAATTCAGATTTTCTGGACAATTACAAGGTGAGAACTCAGGTTGACTTGATAGAGGGGGCAAGCTCATTGGCTGGGGTGGTTCTTCCCAGAAGCCCTTGCATTATCCCACGCCCATTCTCTGGGAGGATAAAAAGAGACAGCAATGGGCGCAGAGAACACATCGGCCTGGAGAAGGATAAGAGTTGGAGGAGATTCAGAGCCAGGATTCAAGAGGAAGACTCTGAATTGCATCAGGCTCGACGGGGCTCTCTGCAGGAAGGGAAGTCACTTCTTTGGACAAGAGTTAACAGCAACTGCCTGGAGACAACGGTTCGTTACAGGAAGAAGAATCTGTCTGAGAGATTTGAGTAGACACAGCAGATCTCTTCCCAGAGAGCGATCCAGCAGCTTCTGGAGACGACAGCACGTTACACCCCAGCTTGCTTTATTAAATGTTAATAATGCAGATTAAACTTAAAAGTGTTTTTGTGGGTTTATTTTCTTAGCATTAGATCAGGGGTTCTCAAACTACTGCCCCGGGGCCAGATGCAGCTGGCTGAGGACGTTTATGAGGCCCGCTGGGTTATGGCAAATGGGTTGAGGGGCAGAGACAGAGTGTGAGTTTTTGTTTTTACTATAGTCCGGCCCTCCAGCAGTCTGAGGGACAGTGAACTGGCTCCCTGTTTTAAAAGTTTGAGGACCACTGCATTAGATGGTAAGCTCTTTGAAAGCAGGGACTATCTTTTGTTTCTTTTGCATTTTCAGCACTTAGCATAGTGTCTGACACTTAGTAGGAGCTTAATAAATATTGATTGGTTGATTTGGAATCATTTGTTAAATATTTGCCAGCATATTCCTGTCTTTCTCATTCTTTCCTTCCTTTTTATAATGCAGATTTAGTTCTCTCTCTATGATCCCTGGGAACATATTTTACATTTTCTGGCATATTTAATATATATGCTTGATTAGTTGATGAGAAGTAGATCATAACCTTCTATATTTGACAACCTGGAATATATCCCCATGTCTCCTCTATTATTCCTATCTCTGATAATGCAGATTCTGACAAAATAGTATACTATAAGAACTCATTCTCTTTGTTAATAGATATCTTACTATAATATAATCTATTTATAATGATTGGATTAATGTGTATTTTCATTTTAAACAGTGTTTGATTTTATCCAACTTCATAACATTTTGCTGGAAAGGAGGGACAAAAATTTTCCCCTTTGCCTATCATATCTAAAGGGGCATGCTTGAAGTCACACTATATAAAAGATTGACTTCAATTAGTTATGTCTAAGTAGCCACTTCAAGCAAAGCTCTATGGAGGCACAGCACAGTTACAGAGGAATAAGTACACACAGCCCACACCTTCAAAGAATTGATATTCTAATGGGGAGAGTGCATGCTCAAAGGAAAATCACAAAAGAAAAACAGAGACAGATAAACAAATCATTCTTCACAAAGCTGTGGAATTACCCACAAATGATTCACAGTGATTGGAGGAAATTAATGCAATGTTTGATGTGGTGAAAAGAACCTAGATTTAGAATAGTGGATATAGGCTCACACTTTAAGCTCTGTGACTTATAACTTGATGAGAGATATCTGGTGACTCAATGGATTGAACATTGGACCAGGAGTCAGGAAGAAATGAGTTCAAATCCATTCTTAAGCATTTATTGATATTATTCTGTAAGGTTTTAATAGGTTATACAAGTTGAGATGAAATCAATGACTTTAGTAAGAATTACGAGTGCTAAATAAGATTTTGTGGAGGATCAGGCTGAAATATTGTTAATAAAATGAAGCTTGATGAAAAGATAAAAATGATTAAAAAAGATAAAAATGATAAAAAAAAAAGTTTCGTAACTCCCAAGGTAACAAAGCTTCACTGATTTGCATGTCAAAAATTTTTTTAAATTTATTTTCAAAATACATGCATAATTCAAAAATTGATCTTTGCAAAATCTTGTGTTCCAAATTTTTTCTCCCTTCTTTCTCCCTATCCCTGCCTTAGATAGTAAATAATCCAAAACATGTTAAACATGCAATTCTTCTATGCATATTTCAACATTTATCATGATGCACAACAAAAATTACATCAAAAAGGAAAGAAAATGAGAAAGAAAAGAAAAAGCAAGTGAACAACAACAAAAAAAGGTGAAAATATTCACATTCAGTCCCTGCAGTCCCTTTCTTTTTGGATGCAGATGCCTTTCTCCATTATCTGTCTATTGGAATTGGCCTGTTTGATGAGTTTCTTTTTTTTTTTATTTTTCTCTAAAGCTTTTTATTTTCAAAACATATACATGGATAATTTTTGACATTCACCCCTACAAAACCCTGTGTTCTAATTTTTTCACTCCCTTCCTCTACCTTCTCCCCCAGTTAGCAAGTGATACAAAATATATTGAACATGTGCAGTTCCTCTATCCATATTTCCACAAATATCATGCTGATCAAAAAAGGAAAAAATGAGAAAGAAAACAAAATGCAAGCAAATAACAATAAAAAGAGTAAAAATATTATGTTGTCCCTCATTCAGTTCCCACAGTCCTCTCTCTGGGTGCAGATGGCTTTCTTCATCACAAGACCATTGGAACTGGTCTGAATCACCTCATTGTTGATGAAAGCCATGTCCATTAGAATTGATCATCATATAATTTTGCTGTTGCCGTGTACAATGAATTCCTGGTTCTGCTCATTTCACTTAGCATTATGTATATAAGTCTCTCCAGGCTTCTCTGAAATCATCTTGCTGATCATTTTTTATAGAACAATAATATTCCATAATATTCATATATCATAACTTGTTCAGCCATTCTCCAACTGTTGGGCCATCCACTCACTTTCCAGTTTTTTTTGCCATTACATAAAGGGCTCACGCAAACATTTTTTGTACAAGAGGGTCCTTTTCCCTCCTTTATGATCTCTTTAGGATAAAAGCCCAGTAGAAAATAGCTGGATCAAAATGTATGCACAATTAATTGATCAGCTCAGTCTACTGGAGAAGGGAAACTGTCAATAGCTACTCATCTCTCTCTCTCTTCTCTCTCTCTCTCTCTCTTTTTTTTCTCTTCTTTTCTCTCTCTCTCTTTGCTACTCATCTCTAATGACCTGTTATATGCATTAAAAAAAAGAAAAACTAATTCAACAGATAAGGTGAATTACATGTAAACTGATGAAAGTGATGAACATAATTCCACACTCTTTGAAGAAAAATGATTTGCTTATTTTGTCTTCAATCATACCACATCTCCTAGATCTATTAATTAGACATCTACCAGCAGATGGTAGAAGATGTTTGCTCTTTACTGGCGTGACATTAATTTTAATTTTTGTAATCTTGTGCTTAAATAAAGATCTATCTTGTCTTTCCTATTTACTCCTGTGATCAAACCAATATATACTAAATATTGATTTAATAGTGGTATTTTTAACATTTAAAACTCTTAATCTTATTTTTATTGTTTCTATTTGTTTAATATCACATTTCCAAATATATTATTAGCCAATCTATATTAACCAATCTGAGAGGTGGATAGTGGTACCTCAGAGTTGTCTTAATGTGCATTTCTCTGATCAATAATTATTTAGAGCACTTTTTCCTATGACTAGAAATGGTTTTAATTTCTTCATCTGAAAATTGCCTGCTCATATTCTTTGACCATTTATCAATTGGAGAATGGCTTGATTTCTTATAAATTTGAGTCAATTCTCAATATAGTTTAGAAATGAGGACTTTATCAGAACCCTTGAATGTTAAAAAAAATTTCCCCAGTTTATTGCTTCACTTCTAATTTTGTCTGCATGGGTTTTGTTTATACAAAAACTTTTTAACTTATTATAATCAAAATTAGTGGATGATTCTTAATATTGATATCTCCTAAGATTGTATAATTAAAGGTCTTTGGAGTCTAGTTGCCTAAGACAATGACTAACTATATATCTCACTATTGTTGAGTCCCTATATCCTTAAAAGAGAAATGTTGATTTAAAATATTTACCTAAGCAAACAAGTAGGAAAGTAAACATGCTAATAAGAATAATTGTATTACAGTTATTTATATCCATGCAAAGAGTCCATATCTCTACCTTCAGGGAGTTTATAATTTAGTAGGAAAAATTATCCAGATCTCTTCTCTCTTTGCTTTGGGGAGTTTTCAAAGATGAATAAATAATTCTCTTATTTATAGTTCTAAGCCCCTAGCTAGGAAAACTGTCCCAATGATTATATATCACAGTTGTAAAATCTCTCCCTGTTACCCTTTGTGTCCTCCTCCTTTCCTCTGTCCATTCTTCCCTCTTTCTTTCCCAGCTTTTCTTTCTCAGCTGCATTTAAGTAATGCACAGTAATTTAAGTAATACAGATATCTTTAAGAAACTATCTGATGATAAGACAAATAAAATGGTAAATAAACACATTTCTTAGTAGTTTTCTTAAAGAGAGAAGATAGGTGAAATAAAGATAGGAAGAAAAAAAGAAAGAGAAATGAAAACAAGAAAAATAAGTTAAAAGTATACTTTAATCTGCCTTCAGTTCTTATTCTGGAGGTGGATAGCCTTTTTCATCAAAAGTCCTTTGGAATTCTCTTTTATTATTGTATTACTGGGAATATATAAGTCATCATACAATATTGCTGTTACTATGTACAATGTTCTTTTCATTCTGCTCACTTCAATTTGAATCAGTTCATATAAGTCTTTCCAGGTTTTTCTGAAATCACCTTGCTTGTCATTTCTTATATCACAATAGCATTACATTACAATCACATATCACAACTTGTCCTACCATTTCCCACTGATAGACATCCCTTCAGTTTTCAATTCTTTGCCACCTTGGGAAGAGCAGTTATAAATCTTTTTGTATATATAAGTCCTGTTATTTTTTTCTTTGATCTCTTTGGGAAATAGTATTTACTAGATATCTAGTAGTGATATCTATTAGTATATCTACTATAAACAGTAGTAATGATAATAGTATCCACTAGATATCTAGTAGTGATATTGCTGGATCAAAAGAGAAAGCCTTTCAGGACCTCAGGCTTTGATAGTGACTTCATCAATGTAGTACCATTTCCATTTCCATAAAAACTGATCTCCATGGCTTCTGCTCTCCTTTCTATCAATTCTATTGCTTATCCAGGGTGTTGCCTCATTTTTGTGGAATTTTTTCCCCTTCTTTCTCTTAGGTCAGGATGATTAGAGCCACTTATCTCTAATGATCAGTTATATGCATAAAAAAAAAAAAAAGAAAAACAAATTCAACAGATAGGGTGAATTAGATGTAAACTGATAAAAGTGATGAATGTAATTCCACACTCTTTGAGGAAAAATGACTTACTTATTTTGACTTCAATCATACCATATCTCCTAGATCTGTTAATAATTAGACATCTACCAGCAGATGGTAGAAGACGTTCACTCTTTACTGGCGTGACATTTATTTTAATTTTTGTAATCTTGTGCTTAAATAAAGATCTGTCTTGTATTTTCTATTTATTCCTGTGATCAAATAATATATACCAGTGTGATTTAATAATGGTGTTTTAAAATTTTAAAACTCTTAATCTTATTTTTATTGTTTCTGTTTGTTTAACTTCACATTTTCAAATATCTTTCTTTCTCCTTACCTTCTAGTAAGGCTTGGTTTGTAACTGAAATTAAGAAAAAGGAAAAATCAGTTAATCAAATCTAATCAACATATCAGTTGTGCTTGATAGTATGTACAATGTTCTAAAATTAAAGGCGATTCTTAAATGATTGAAAAAAATAATAAGAAGCCCCACTTGATTTTGTCCTCAAAAATAAAGTGGAGTCCAATACTTCATATTGGTTGGTGCCTGACAATAGCCCAAGGAATCAGTACTTGTTTGCCTTCCTGAAAAGAAAACATTAGTTTTTGTCTAGGATTACCATGTTAAGTATTTCTAAACTTGCTTCATGGTTTGATCTGAATTAGAGGTTACCAAGACCAGATCTGTTATTATAGATGTAAAAATTCAAAGCCAGTGAAACTTTCCTAATATCAAAAGATAAAATCTTCACAATTGGAACAAGAGTGAATTGATTTTTATTTTACCAAAAGTATCCCAAAGACAATGCCAAAGAAATTCAAGTAGAAAAAAATTCTTGCTATTAGCTGAAAAATCACTTTTGAAGGTTAAATTGCTGCCAGAAAGAAACTATTTTGACCATAATAAAGATCAAAGTAAAAAAATAGGTCATTTTATTTATTTATGAAATCACTTACTTCACACTCCAAGGATAGAAAAATAAGCAACTGAGAAGAAACAAAAACAATCTCACTGATCAGCTTCATTTGTCTGACTGTTACATGACACATATAGCTTTCTTTAAATATGATTTCTCAGTAGGGATTTAGGATCCTATTTGAAAAAGGACAAAGATTTTTTGAGATAATCAGTTTCAACAACTGAGGCCCAGTGAGATAAAGTAATAGCAACAGAGTGATTGATGCAGTATTCAAACAAGTTTTATAATCTATTACAAATTATCTTCAGTTAAAGTGAGGGAGAAAAGAAATTAACTGATATATTCATGATCTCTACTCTATAAATAACAATAAATAATCATATATACAAATTGTTCTAGGCTGCTACTTCTTAAAATCTCTTTTCCCAAATAATTATTTTTTTCCATTCTGGGCAGCTAATTGGCACAATGCTGGATTTAGACTTAGGAAAGCCTGAATTTAAATCTACCTGCAGACACTTACTAGATATATGATCCTGGGGAAGTCATTTACCACTTTCTCTCTCTCTCTCTTTTTTTTTTTCTATTGTAAAATGAAGATAATAATAATACCTAACTTGCAGCATTGTTGTGAAAATCAGATGAGATAATAGTTGTAAAAAGCTTAGCACAAAGTCTGGCACATTACATAATGTTAGCAAACATTACTATTGATGTTCCCTTAATTCAAATGTGTCTGATTCTTGGTAATGGTATTTGGGGTTTTCTTGGCAAAAACATAATGGCTTTAGTGTCTAGCCATTTCCATCTCCAACTTATTTTGCAAATGAGGAAATTGAGGCAGACAACTTTACCCAGGTGTAATAAGTATCTGAGATGGAATTTGAAATAGTTCTTCCTGACTCCAGATCCAGCACTGAGTCACCTAGCTGCCTGCATTAATACCATTATTTGTTTATTTAATTTGTAGAATAGAACATGCATTTCCATGACATAGAATAATAAAAAATGATTGTGCATAAAACTATAGATCTCCATACACCTTAACTCTGTTCCAATATTTCTTTTGAGCTTCCCTGTAACGTGCTCTCCTGGCAGTTACAATTATTAGTCTGTCCTAGACCCACCAGAGTACCTTTGACCACTGTCCTTTGCAGTGTGAACTCTACCCGGCTCGCCTCCTCTGAGGCCTTCTAAGGTCTCTGGCCACAATCTCTTGAATCTATAGCTTAATAACCGGTATAGCACTCAAGAACAGCCACGTGTAATCTTAAAAGCCTTTATTATACCTACTCACATAATGCCCTAACTGATGCCCTGACTTGTTGGTTCCCGAGTGAACACCTGGTCAGAAGACCCACGTGTTCACTACCAAAACCCTTACCTCTTTTGGCTATCCATCTTGGCTTGGCCACCCAGGCTGGGAAGCCAGGGTGAAGAACGCCAGGTTAAAGAGAGGGCGATTGCTGCCTGCAGTGGGCTTACATAGGGCCTGTGAGGTCACACACACAGCCAATCAGTGAGAGAGTCACCCATTACGAAGCTATCTCAATATGGCCAGGATCCCGCCCAAGGGCAGTCCTAATATCCACAGAAATTACTTCCGGGCCTCAATGATGCGCTGTGGTGCAGCCCATTTAAAGGCTCCTTACACTTCCCAATTACTGATTTCAATCTTAAATACAGGGTACACATTTCCATGAACAACACATAAACAATTTGTCCATGTTGAGTTCCTTGAAATTAATCATTGACATTGTCTCTTATATGTCAAATTTTCTATTAAGTTCAGATTTGGTTGAGACAAAGTCCTGAAAACCTGCAAGTATGTTGAATGTCTATTTTTTTGTCATTTAATATTATGGATAATTTTGCTGAATATCATATTTTTGGCCCTAGGCTAAGTTCTTTTGATTACCAGTATATATTATTTCAGGACTTGTGGTCTTTTATTGTGGCTGTTGATAAATCCTGTAAAATTCCAATTGTAGTTCCAGCATATTTGAATTGTTTTTGTTGTTTGTTTCTTGCAAATTTTTCTCTTTGATCAAAATTCGGCAATACTATTTCTATGTGTTTTTCAAAGGCTGTCTTTGAGGTAGTGATTAGTGAGTTTTTCTATTTCTACCACTCTGGTGAGGTTGAGGTAGCAATGTCTAGTTTGAAACAACATGTGACAAATTCACAATGGCTATTCTTTTTGCTAAAAGGAAAATTTATTTAGGAGGAGAGGCTACAGACAAAATAAGATGCAAAATAGGCATCAGGAGTGGCAAATATGAAATAGAATTGGATGAGCATATAGTTAGAAAGGAAAGGAATTTGGAAGAATCCATTAAAGGAAAATGCCATGAGGTCTGGGTATGCCATTGACTAGTAGATTGGATCCATAATAGTATTTAGCAGAATAACCAGACTTAGGTAAAGTAAGGAGAAAAGTGCCGTTAAAGAGAAGGCACTATGAGGGAAAGAAAGAGAGTACCTCATGGTGGTCTTGGTGCTGAAAAGAATTTAGCAAAGATCTTAGTCATAAACAAATCTTTTAGAGGGGAAATACAACCTTAAGGGTTTCTCAGGGAACCCAGGGAAGTACAGGAGAGAACTTAGAGGATTCAAGGAGCTAGATGGAATGCACCTGGAAGACCAGATCCTAGACCTGTCTAAAGATATACTAATCAGTATCTAAAAGATTGTTTAAAGATGCCCAGATTTGAGGCACAGATAAGAATTCTATCCTCACAATCACGCCATAGAAATAGGATAATCTAGGAATTTGTTATATCTGATAATTGCCAGATGGGCTTCTTCCTGACAGGGATAGACAGTTTACATCAACTCTAAGACAATTTTCTTTAATTATTTCTTGCATTATTATGTCAAAGTTCTTTTTTTAGTCACAACTTTCAGGTAGTCTAATTATTCTTATATTTTTCTCTTCTTAATCTGTTTTCCAGATCTGTTGTACATTCTACTCTATTTTTTTTTTTTCATTCTTTATATTTTGTTTTATTTCTTGGTCTTTAATAACTTCACTGGCTTCCCTTGTCCAAATCTAATTGTGAGTGTGTGTGTGTGTGTGTGTGTGTGTGTGTGTGTGTGTGTGTGTGAAGTACTTGGGGATAAGTGACTTTCCCAGAGTTACATAGCTAGAAAGTATTAAGTGTCTGAAGCCAGATTTGTACTCAGCTCCTCCTGAGTTCAGGGCTAGTGCTCTAACTACTTCCCCAATTCTAATTTTTAAAGAATTATTTTCTTCTTTAAGAAGAAAAAATTTAATTAGCTAACATTAATAATTTTAAATTATCTAACTTTTTTCATAATCTTGTTTTTCTTGGAATGATATTATTTACTTAGTTTTTCCCCAATTTCTTTCACTTGATTTTTAAAGTCTTTTTTGAGTTGTTCTATAAATTCTTTCTGGGCAGCCATTTGATATTACTCTTTGGGCTACAAGAGGCTTTTTTTTCTTTTAACTTCATTGTCCTCCATAGATGATCCATAGTCAATTTCTATGGTTGGGTTCTTTCTTTTTTGCCACTTCATTAAAAAAAAATAATTATTAGTATAAGCACCTCTAATTCTGGGGGGAGGGATGAGGGGCAGATGGTCCCTCTGACCTGGAACTCCAAACCAAAAGCTCCAACCTCCTATAAGTGCCCACAGCCAGTAGCAGTCCTGCCCCACTGCTTTTGCACACACTGGGTGTGGTGGATCCTTCTTGTCCAGCAGAACAGCTGGGCCTGGCATTCCTAATTAGCTAAGGTTTCCTCAGTCTTCCTTCCCCTTTCACCCCTTACTTCCCATCCCTATTCCTCACATTATCCAGGAGGTAGAAGTTCCTATGGTTTCTGGGTGAAGCCATAGCCAAACCTAGCTAGCCTCAGGGTTCCCCACTTGCTGTTTCTCTGAAGCTAGTCTGGAGGTGTGTGTAGTTCACACTAGTTAATCCCATTCTGGGGTCTTTCTTTAGGTCTCTTTGGGTTATCTCGGGAGGATCTCTGTTTTGCCCTAAGTCTTCTTTGTTTTTCACCCTGAAAAGTCTATGTTTTCCCTGAGGCTCAAATGTGTTCTGTTGTGGGGAGGAAATCTGGAGAGTTTGAAATTTTCTGACCTATTCTACCAAGCTCTCCGTCAAAGTCATTCTTTTTTTTTCCCCCTGAGGCAATTGGGATTAAGTGACTTGCCCAGGGTTACACAGCTATTAACTATTAAGTGTCAGAGGTAAGATTTGAATTTAGGTCCTCCTGTCTTCAGGCCTGTTATTATAGACAGTATTCTATTGGTGCTGCTCATTTTGCTATTGATTGTTTCATTTAAATCATTCCATGTTTTTCTAAGATCATTGGGTACATCGTTACTTATAACATTGTCCTACTCCATCACATATACTATAACATGTTCAATCATTACCCAATTGTTGGGCAGATCCTGAAATTTCCAGTTCTTTGCCACCACAAAGAGAACTAATATAAATATTTAAAAACATATAGGTTTTTTTTTTCTTTTTCCCTTAATCATCTTGGGAAATATAGGAAATAGTGGTATGGCTGGATCAAAGGCTATTATAATAGAGTTTAATAACTCTTTGGGCAGATTGCTTTCTAAAATGGTTGGATCAATTCACAATTTCACCAACAATGACTTAGTGTCCCAACTTTTCCACATTCTTTCCAAAATTTTTCACTTTCCCCTTCTATCATTTTAGCCAATGTGATAAATATAAAATGAGTATCTTGAGGTTGTTTTAATCTGCATTTCTCTAACTAATAATTATTTAGAGCATTTTATATGACTATAAATTATTTTATTTCTTCATTGAAAAACTGCCTGTTCATATCCTTTGACCATTTATCAATTGGGGAATTTCTCATATTCTTAAAGATTTGACAAGCATTCTTTATATATTTTAGGTATGAGACCTTTCTCTGGTAAATAACCCCTTTCCACCCCTTGGCAACACATTTTTCCTCTTGACTTTCCAAACTGCCTTGGGCTGAAAAACTGCTAGACTGCACTACAATTTGTTCAGAGGTATAAAAATTGCAAGGTTATCTGGAAGGGAATTTGGAGAACTCAGGCAAGTTCCTTTCTCATTCTTATATTTTGGCACCAGAAGTCTCAGAACTTTTGAGTAACTTGATTCAGAAGAATTGGAATGAACTTTAGAGAGCATCCAGGGCAGCCCCTTTTCCAAAAAATCCCTTATTGAAATAAACTGATGTGTGCTCTGGAAAGTTCTTCTGAAGAGCTGTCTTAGAGACCAGTTTCTATTTACGCACCACATGGAGGACCAATAAGATAAATTCAAAGAGGAGATTTCCTGAAATCTGTTGTGTAACAAGCTGGGAGGAGAGGTCTATCAGAGTATTTTATGTCTTCCAAGAATCTTTCCTTCAGCAACTGGAAGTAGAGTTGACCTCTGAAAGAGTCTGGAATAAGACTACCACCTGCTAATATTATTATTAATCAATTAAGTCAGCTATTCTTAAACTTTTTGGTCTCAGGACAACTTTACATTCTTTAAAATGATTGAGGACCCTCAACATCTTTTGTTTATGTGTGTTAGATTTATCAATGTTTTGATGTCGTGGAGAGTTTGACAAGGTCTTGGAAACTTGTAGTGGTCCCCAGACCATACTTTTGGGACCACTTAACTGTTAGAGATAGTTGCAATTTGTAGTGGTAAAAATAATCCAACGTCAGGTGATCCCTATATTATCTCATAGATGGTATGGATATTTGAAACTGGGCTAAAATAAAAATAATGTGCCTTTTAGAAGGGAAAAGGAAATGACAAGCATATTCAACTAAAGGGAAGAATGTTTAGAATGGGAAATGGATTGCTCTTCTAGCTGTGCATTGTTAACAGTTGGGGTGGAAAATTTGTAGATCAATTATGAGTCTGCTAGGTGCTAGCTTTTTGATTCTGTCAAGTCACTTAACTCTGTTTGCCTCAATTTCCTCAACTGTAAAATGGGCTAGAGAAGGAAAGGCAAACCTTTCCAACATCTCTGTCAACAAAACCAGCAGGGGCAGTTTTAGCATCGACTGGTTGACAGGGTCACAAAGAGTAAAATATAATTGAACAACAATGTGGTAAGTATTGTTTTAAGTACTATAGACACAGAGAAAGTTATAAGACAGGTCCTGCCCACAAGAAACTCAAAATCTAATAGGTAAGACAATTTGTTTAAAAAAAAATTGAAAAGGAGGTATGGAAAATTATCCAGTTATGGGGCATGATGGGGTGAGAAATGATCTGAGGAACTACGACATTCTGAATTGATTTCATCTTATAGAACAATAAGTTTCTGGAGATAATGGATAACATAATACAGGAGAATAGTCAAATGGGAAATGCTAAGTCCCCTGGTGCCATCATTAAATGTGGAGGATCTGGGAGGAAGTCTCCAATATTGATTCTCTACTCTCTCCAATCAGAAGGAAGGAGGGGCCCTAAGGACCCTAAATGGCATTTCCAATTCCTTGGCAGAGACAGCTTCCACATAGCAGCTCTTTTTTACTAATGGGTCAGAAAAAACCCCAAGCCCCATATCTTAAGGGAAATAACATTTTAGTCTTTTTATTTTCATGAAGACCAACTTCAGATGAATCCTTACTGAAACATCTGCTTGCCTTCCAATCTCTCCTACCTCCCCAGGCTGCTTCTACACTGCCATCTGCTTAGGAAAACTTCTCCTTGGCAGTACCTCTATTCAAAGCTTGTTCAGCTTTTCTTCCATGACCCGCTAGTAAATATGTACATGGCAAAAATTGCTGCCTATGCGGGAACACAGTAATATTAAGGCCTTAGGCATTTATTTAAAGGTCCAGGGAAATGGATAAAGCTGATGCTCTTATTTTGTATATGGCTGGATGATTAGGTAGTTGGGATCAATAGACTTTTCTCAGAAGTTAGGACTGCTTTGAAACACCCAAGACAATGAAAGAATCCACATATAAATTGAACCAAAAGTCTTAATGCTCTTTAAAAAAATCTAAAACTTCCCTAAGACTTTAGAGACAGCTTGTAATGATAACTGCTTTATAATAATTATATTTATATTAATTTAATTATTCAAAATTGATAGTAACAATAAAATAACATTTAAAAATTAAGTACTTTACAATTATTATCTCATTTGAACTTCACAACAACTTTGGGAAATATCTGCTATTATTATCCTCCTTTGACAGGAGAAATTGAGTCAAAGACTAACTTGATTTTTTTTTTACTTTTTAAAATAATAGCTTTTTATTTAAAAAATATAGGCAATATTTGATTTAACATATGCTTCCACCATGTTTAACATATATTGAACTAGTTGCCATCTAGGAGAGGGCATGGTGGAAGGGGAGGTGGAAATGGGAACATAAGGTTTTGCAAGGGCTAATGTTGAAGAACTGTCAACACATATGTTTTGAAAAATAAAAAGCTTTTTTTTTTTTTTTTTTTCCTGAGGCTGGGGTTAAGTGACTTGCTCAGGGTCACACATCTAGGAAATGTCAAGTGTCTGAGATTAGATTCGAACTCAGGTCCTCCTGAATTCAGGGCTGGTGCTCTATCCACTGTGCCACCTAGCTGCCCCCAATAAAAAGCTTTAATAAAAAACAAAAACAATATATGCAAAGATAATTTTCAACATTCACCCTTACAAAATCTTGTGCTCCAATTTTTTTCTCCCTCTCTTCCCTCCACCCCCTCTACCTGGACAGCAAGTAATCCAATATATGTTAAACATGTATAACTCTTCTATATATATTTCCACAATTATCATGCTGTACAAGAAAAATCAGATCAAAAAGAGAAAGAAATGAGAAAGAAAATAAAGACAAGCAAACAAAAAGGTGAAAACACTATTTTGTGATCCATATTCAGTTCTCATAGTCTTCTCTCTGGATTCAGAGGCTCTCTCCATCATAAGTCTATTGGAATTCCCCTGAGTCATCTCATTGTTGAAAAGAGCTGCATCCATCAGAGTTGATCATTACATAATCTTCTTGTTACTTTGTACAATGTTCTCTTCATTCTGCCCACTTCATTTAACATCAGTTCATGTAAGTCTCTCCAGGACTTTCTGAAATCATTCTGCTGATCATTTCTTATATAACAATAATATTCTATAACATCTATATACCATAATTTATTCAGCCATTCCCCAACTGATGGGCATCCATTCAATTTCCCGTTCCATGCCTGTAAAGTTCTTCTCTAAAATGCAATGTTCTCTGGGAACAAGTTTCTTGGGGGGCTTCTGGGAGCAGCCTTCATTTCAGTTCAGAGTAATAATCATCTCAAATGCAACCAGGAGTTAAAGTCTAGAAGATCCTTTATTGTCTCCTTCAAAATAGCGTGGTTAGCTTTTTTAGAGGCCTGTAGCTCTCCATGGTTCTGAGAGTTCTTGCCGCTAGTCCTTTGTCTCTTTCAGCTTCATCCTCTCCTCCAAATCTCCAGCCAGCACAACGGTGGAATATGGAATGAATATGACTCCGCCTCTGAGAGAGAAGGCTTGTGGGTCTCTGTGGGCTTGTGGATCTAGCCCCGAGAGCTTCTTGCTTATATTTCTGCATGATTTGTGAATCTCCTCAACTTTTGAATCTCTCGAAGTCAATCCTGGTTGAGGCTCCTAGCTTATATATGCTCTCTTAAAGGTGTGAACTCTAATAATACTAAGTACATAATCATTATCTCTATCAATTCTAGTGACTTAGCATCTTGTTTCAAGTTCTGGTCCATAACACGTGCCCCAACAAAAAGGGCTGCTATAAACATTCTTGCACATGTAGGTCCTTTTCCGTTTTTTATGATCTCTTTGGGATACAAGCCCAGTAGAAACGCTGCTGGATCAAAAGGTATGCATAATGGCAAAGAGTAACTTCAAGTAACTTGTTAGGTAGTTTGCTCAGGGTCACATAACTGGTAACTGTCTGAGGTCAAATTCTTCCCTACCCCATACAGGCTGAGCACCCTATGTCTACAGTAACAGCTAAAGGCAGTATTTTTGAAAAGAAAAATGGGTGTCATATTCTTTAACAAGCTATTCAAATGTTTATAATCTAGCCTTTGGGGCAGAGAGAGAAGACTCTCCTGCAGAAGACACGATTTGATACGGGACCTCAGCTATGGAAACTGAGAAGCAGAGGTGAGGAGGGAGACCATTCCACGAATGAGTACAGCCAATATAATGATAAGATCTTGGGATGTTGTAAATGAGGAACGTCAAGGAAGCTACCATGGTTAGATTGTAGAATTTGTGGAAAAGAGTCTGACTCTATTTACTCTGCTTCAATTCAGAGGGAGGGACTAGGAACAAGGATGGAACTGATGTAAGAAAAATTCTAATGACTAGAATGATAGATGATATAATAATAACAATGATAATATAATAATAGTAGAATGGTAGATAATATAATAATGATGATAATATAATAATATAATCTATCTTGGTAGATTATAGTTGTCCCTCACTGGGAGTAGGTAAAATATGGTTGATCCTCTACTTGGTATGGGCTGGCACATAATAATAGGTACTTAATAAATAGTTACTGATTAATTAATGCTATAAAGAGAGTTCTTTTTTAAGGTATGCGTCCCATTAAAATTCTGTGATTCTGTTCTCTTATAGTTTTATATATATGTTTTCTCTCTCCCCTCAAAGACTGCAAGGTCCATGAAGAGAAGTGTCTCATTTACTTGTTAATATTCAATTAATTGAATATATTTGCCTTTTGACTGCTCTGGACTGACCTCTCTCTCTATATATTTTAAATTATCATATCTTTTTATTTATAAAACATATGCATGGGTAATTTTTTTCAACATTGACTCTTGCAAAACCTTCTGTTCCAAATTTTCCCCTCCTTCCCCCCACCTCCTCTCCTAGATGTCAGGTAAAATATGTTAAATTATATGTTAAATCCAATATATATACATATTTATACAGTTATCTTGCTACACAACAAAAATCGGATCTAGAAAGGACTGAATAAGCTGTGGTATATCATTGTAATGGTACTGCGCTATAAGAAATGGTGATCTTGATGATCTTAGAAAAACATGGATTGACTTGCAAGAAATAATGAAGAGCAAAATGAGCAGAAAGAAAACATTATATACAATAACAGCAATATCATTTTTAAGAGAAAATTTGGACAAGTAAGTCATTCTATTATAAATGCCAAAATTAACTACAAAGGACATATAAGGAAGATACTATTTGTATCCAGAGAAAAAACTGTGATAAGTAGAAGTGTATGGATTGATTTCACATACATACATATATGTGTGTGTATGTACATATACATGTGTGTATGTGTACACACATACATATATATACACACACACACATATATATATATATATATATATATATATATATATACATGCATACATATTTGAGTCTAATGGTAACCATCTTTTGGAGGAAGGGAAAAAAAAGAAATTTGCATGAGAATTTAGTTATATATTTAAAAGAAATAGCAAGCTGTATAAAAATAGTTATAGTTTCATGTGCAATTATCTTTTTAATTGTTATACTTTATTATGGAAATGCTTATTTTATTCCATAAATTAAAATAAAAATAAATTTTTAAAAATTTAAGACAATAGCAGAGTTTTCAAAGTATTAGGTACTGCCTCTTTTTTATGTGGACTGAAAAGGGCAGAAAAGGGAAGCAGAGGAGGAATACAGACTGTGCCCTGAAAGAAAATGAAAGAAAATTAGCCCTTCAGATAAAAGTTTTGGAAGGACCTAAAACAGAACAGTAGCTGAAAAGCAAATGTATTTACTGATGTTAGAGATGTCTGCAGTGCACTGTCTCCACGTAGTTAATTAGAATTTTACTATTTTCTGGATCTTGGGGTTTATTATTATTATTATAATACTTATATATATATATAATAATAATTATTATATTGTTATTATACAAAAGAATTGTTTGACTTTCTCCCTCTCTGTATGTGTGCCTCCCCCCACCATGTCTCTCTGTCTTTGTCTCTGTCCCTCTCTCTCTCTTTCTGTCTATGTGCCTATCTGTCTCTCTATGTCTCTCTCTCCCCCCTAACTTATATCATCAATTAACTTTTGATCATCTCAAACTGGATGTCTTGAAGACATTTCATACTCATCATGTACAAACAGAACTCAAAACCTGGCCCTCCTTCCAAACAAGGAAGATACTCTCAACTCAGTCAATCACGCTTATAATTTCAATATCATCTTTGAATGTTCACCTGAACTTATCCCACACATCCAATCTGTTGTCAAGTCTTGTGTCAGTTCCTTCATGTCCTCTCTTATGTATATTCATTTTTCTCCATTTACATAGCTATCACCTTGTTGCAGGCCCTCATGGGCTTGTGCCTGAAAAAAAAAGACTGATTCAAGTCTTTTTCACTTCAATCTGCTCTCCACTCATCTATCTCAAAATGCTTTTTCTAAAATATAGTTTATGTCTTTCTCATGCTCAATAAACTCCAGTGACTCACCTTTGTCTCCAGGATTAAAATGAAATCCTTATGTTTGGCTTGTAAAGCCTTTCATTGTTATTGTTTGTTCTTCATTCTTGAATTGGATCATGACATCAGGAAGGTGTCTTGACTTGCAAGTGAATTGGATTTAAGTGACAATTGCTGTGCAAAATCATCAGTCTCATTCTTTCCTCCAGTGTCATCTGGATCTGGCAGCAATATAGATCAGGATGACTGGAGATGGCCCCAGATGCTGGGGGAGGCTTTGGTCTTTTTAAGCTAAGGTCTTACCCAAGTCTCAGTTTGACTGAAGAAACACCCATTCAGTGAATAAAGCTAGACAAGAAATGAAGCAATAATAATAATAATAATAACCACTTTTACCTAGTTTAAAAAAAAATCAATCTGTTTGGGAAGGTTGAATATCAAGCCAAACATAAACAACTGTTATGTATTCCTTTAGGACTTAGCTCAAATGCCACGTTCCTCAGGAGTCTTTCCCCCATTTTAGCTAGGTAATTACTTTTCATTTACATGGCATTTTTCTTAAATGTATGTTTTCATGTTTCTTCACCATTAATATGTGATCTCATTGAAGGAAAGGATCATATATTTTAAAAAAATTTTCTTTGAAACCCTTAGCATAGTGCCTGACATATAATTAGCTTTTAATAAATTCTTTTTCCTTGAGAATATCTAGTATAAATATGGATTTGGAGTTTCCTAGCCTAAATTTGAGATAGGTTACTAAGCATAAGGAAAGCCTGATTTCGGAGATTACTACTCAGATTAGGAATTTGAGTAGAAGAGGAGATCAGAGAAGCCAATGAAGGAAGATGTTCATAGAATTTAAGACATCAGAGGCCAGAAACAAGAATATGAAGAGTTAGACATACAGGGATCTGAGGAGCCAAGAGAAGCTGAGACCCGCTGAATACATACAGGCATTCCCTCTGCAGTTGTGAGTTGCCCCAAGCATATGGTTTTTGCCACTCAGGTGTTTATTGCTAGATTTCTGCCAACTCCTGCCTACCCATAGACATTGTGTATATTGGTGGCACAGCATGTCCCATTATGAATAGACCCTTATGTTTTTATTTTTCTACTTTTACATTATATTTAACCAATATTTTGTTATGTTTATTTTTACTTTTGCATTATTTAATAAAGTTTCATTTTAAAGAATTAATGAAGTCATTGTGCCTGCTTTGTGTAAATCAGTTCTCGCTGATGGGAACTGAGGATCTAGAGGCATAAGTGTAGATGTGTATGTCCCCCAAACTAAGGCAGGACCCTAAAAGTGAGTTGTAGCTATGTAATTGACTACTAGGAAACCATGTTCACTCATTGGAATAAATCTAAATTGGGGTAAATGATCCAGTATCAGCTCAGAAAGAGAGAGAACATGGAAGAAATTAGGTTTGATACTATAATCTTTATGTATAGATATAATGATGATGATGTTGGGGTAGCAGTACCTAGTTTGAAATAAACATGTGACAAATTCATAATAGCTATTCTCTTTGGCAAAAGGTATCTTTATTTAGGAGAAGAGTTTATGAGCAAAATAAGAGGTAAAATAGGCACTGAGAGTGGCAAATATAAAAGAGTTGAGAAAGCGCATAGCTAGTAAGGAAAGGAATTTGGACGAATCTATTAAAGGAATGGGTCATACATGTCATTGACAGGCGAGTTCAATCTGTAGAGGAGTTTAACACACTAACCAGAGTTAGCTAGAGGAAGTAGAAAGGTACCATTAAAGAGAGGGTATTATGAGGGAGAGAAAGAAAGTACCTCATAGTGGGCTTGATCCTGAAAAGAATTTAGCAAAGATCTTCATCATAAGCAAATCTTTTAGAGGGGAAATACAGCCTTAAGGATTTCTCAGGGAAACCCGGGAAGTAAAGGAGGGAACTCAGAGGATTCAAGGAGCTAGATGAAATGTACCAGGTCCTATAACTATCTAAAGATATGATAATCAATATTTCAAAGGTTATTTAAAGATTCACAAAGGTTTGAGGGATAGACAAAAGAGTTCTATCCTCACAATCACTCTATACGACAAGATAGTCTGAGAATTGATTACTATTTGATAATAGCCAGATGGACTCTTCCTGATAGGAGAAGAGAGTAAATTCATAATAATATGATCATAGGATTACATGTGAAAGTTGGAAGAGACTTTGGAGGCAGTTTATATCAAACTTCTAATTTTATAGATGAAGAAATTGAGGCAAGAAAGAAACTTGTAGAATTATAAAATTTTAGAGTTGAAGTATTTGACTCACTTATTGTATTTTGCTAATGATGAAGTAGATGTCCAAGAAAAGTATTTAACTTGTCCGAAACAAGGCCAAACTGGGGAAATTACCAACAATGTAATCTGAGCAAGTCACTAAGTTTTCCTTTATTCCATAACATTAGGATAATATTATCTGTGGTGCCTGTTTGATAGTGTTGTTGTGAAGTACAAAATGTGACAATGTAACGACTTTTTTTAAAACTTAAAACATAAACACCAGTTACTGTTACCAGTTTAATAAAATCCAATTTTCCTGGCCCCAACTCTAATACTCTTTGCACTACACAAGTGATGTATACTCAAACAGAAGATCCTTATGGATCACATGTTAACTTAGAAAACCACAGATTAACATTATACATGTTATATTGTACTTTTATTTATGTTGTTAAACATTTCTCAATTATATTTTTATCTGGGTCAGATCTGTATACTCCTAGTTTTGTATTGCCCAGGATAAAACAACACAGTGTCTCTCTTCCTAAATCAAATATGAATTCCTTTCAATATGAAAGAACCTAGTTCTTTAAATATATATCCTTAAATAAAGGCTCACATAAAACAAACAAAACAAAACAAAACAAAAAATTACAGAGGGAAATAAAGGTTTCCTTGTTTGTAAAGATTGGAGTTAGGGATAACCCTAGACATAACTGTGAAGTGCACAATTTCCTTTCTTTAATTTAGTTTTAGGTAATCTGGATTCATTTGCTAAACACTAGGTGACCAGGGACTCCCTGTAGTAACTGACCCAAATTTCTTCTCTTGAGGTTCCATACTCATATTTCCAAATTTTCCTTTCCTCATTAACAAACCTGTTATGTCCAATTGTTGGGCAATCTGATAAAAATCTAAGCTCTAAAAATTCTGATTCTATAGTTTGTGTTAATGTGAATGATAATGCATTCTACTTGATTAAGGTAAAACCCTTATTTATGAGGTCTTCAATGTTAGATTGAGGCTGGCAGGGAGAAGGCTCTGATAGAGACCAGTTTAGCTCCATGGTCCCACCCTCTAGGGAGGTCATTCAGTATGAAATCCAATCAAACTCATGAGACCTATCCTCTCTAGAGATCTCCAGCAGTCTCACCTTGCCATGTCCTATCAGAAATCATGTCATGTCCCTGAGGTTAAATTTTCCCTATAAAATCTACTTATGGCTTTGAGATACCACTACACACCTCTTGGATTGACTAAAATGATGGAAAAGATAATCTTGAAAGTTGGAGGGGATGTAGAAAACTGGGACACTAATGTATTGGTGGTGGAACTGTGAATGGCAAAATACTGGAAACTAAGTGGATGCCCATCAGTTGGAGAATGGCTGAATAAGTTATGGTATATGAATGTTATAGAACATTATTGTTCTATAAGAAATAATCAGGAGGGTAATTTTAGATTGAAGCTAAGATGAACTGATGCTAAGTGAAATGATCAGAACCAGGAGATCATTGTACACAGCAACATCAATAGTATATGATGATCAATTCTGATGATCATGACTCTTTCCAACAATGAGATGACTGATGACAGTTCCAATGATCTTGTGACAAAGAGAGCCATCTACACTCAGAGAGAGGACTGTGGGAACTGAATGTGGATCACAACATAACATTCTCACTCTTTTGTTGTTGTTTGTTTGCATTTTGCTTTCTTACATATTTACTTTCTCATTTTCATCTGATTTTTCTTGTTCAGCAAGAGAATTATATAAATATGTTTATACATATTGGATTTAACATGTTTAACATATATTGGATTGCTTGCCATCTAAGGTAGGGGATGGAGGAAAGGAGGAGAAAATCTGAAACACAAAGCTATGCAAGGGTCAGTGTTGTCAAACTATCCATGCATATGTTTTGAAAATAAAAAGCTTTTTAAAAAAATAAAAATAAAATCTACTTATGGGCCATTCATGGCTGCTGCCTTCCTTTGGGTCAGCCTGCCTCAGAACTCTGCCTCCTGGTATCTTTCCCCTTGCTCTTCTCCCATGCCATGTGGTTTCTCTCCTAATTCCACTATGCTTTCCAACCCCACTTCTCCTCCTTATATCTAGCTAATTCATTTGGGGTGCTATGTCCCTCTTAGGAAAACCATGCTCTCCCAACTCTATTTCATATTTACCATACCTGGTGTCTGTATCCCTCCATTTTGTCTGTAACCCCTTCCCCTAAATAATCTTTTTTTTTTTTTTTTTAATGGCCATTGTGCATTCTTTACATGGCACCTTTGGTTGGAGACCATCTGGTGTCTATATCACCTGCATCATTTTCGAACTTGAACCATATTATTTTGATGTGGCCACATGAGGAGGTTCAGGAGAACAAAGATGAGGTGCAAAGATTGTGAAGAATTACAATGAGACATTCTTCCTGACAAAAGATCTTTAAAAGATCTTGGATAAAATCCAAGTATCATTTGTGCCATACTTTGGGAAGGATTGATTTTTATAGATAGAAGGAAGAAGTAGAAACTAGGGGAATTGGAGAGATAAGGGATGTTTTGATTACCATGAAAATTGGGGAAATAAGGGCTGTTTTGGAAAATAGTTGGGGACATGCTTTGCTCTAAGGATGATGTCAGGGAGAAGTGGGGGAAAATGCTTGAGGGATAAGATTAAGGAGGAGTTGGAGAGATACTTCATATATAAGGACAAAGTTAGGGAAGAGCTGGAAAAATACTTGAAAGACAAAGTCAGGGAAGATTTGGAGAAATACTCTTAGAATGAATTGAGCAAGTTAGTCTTAGGAAGAGAGCGATTTGGAGAAATACTCTTAGAATGAATTGAGCAAGTTAGTCTTAGGAAGAGAGCAAGCTCATTTACTAAGCAATCTATTTTCATTTTAATAGGGGATGTCTGGAAGCAATCAGTTTTTCTCCAAAGAAATGATATATTGACATGGAAGACTTAGTAGGTGATATAATTTGGGGTCATGTAAGAG
Source organism: Sminthopsis crassicaudata (assembly GCF_048593235.1). Taxonomy (NCBI): domain Eukaryota; kingdom Metazoa; phylum Chordata; class Mammalia; order Dasyuromorphia; family Dasyuridae; genus Sminthopsis; species Sminthopsis crassicaudata. The sequence goes on along the minus strand of NC_133619.1, from coordinate 220,239,096 downwards.
TTTGAGGAGGCATCAAATCACATTTAAGTGTTCTACAAATGCTTAAGGCTCAACTCTTTGTTCAGATTTTGGGCTGGGTTTGGTCATACAAATGAATCATGGAAGATTACGAGAGTAAGGGTGATATGCTCTAGCAGCTGTAAGTATGTTCAAAAGAAAGAGAGCTTTAAAATTACAGAGCTGAACTCCTTCATTGAGAACCAAAAGGATACAGATATTTTAGAATGAGGGTGAGCCATATCTCAGGAGTCCCAAATTATTTAATCTTACTATATGGGGTGCTCCTTGGAGTGGGGGTCAGAGTTAAAAATGCATTTTGATGATGGTTTCTCCAGATTAACATGTCACTGTAATCCATTGCATCTGAAAGGGCAGGCAAAGTGGCTAGAAAAATAGACCTGGAATCAAGGCCCGAGTTCAAATTCGGTCTCAGACGTTTACTAGCTATATGATCCAATTGCTTTCTGCTTTACTTTTTTTTTTTCATTTATGAAATAGGTATAATAATGATGTGAGGACAGAATGGAACTTAATATATATGTGTGTGTATATATATATATACATAAATATATGTATATATATATACATATATATATACATATATATACATATATATATAAAGCATCTGGTTGTGTTATATCTTTATCTATATATCACTTTGGAAATATTAGATAAATGCTGTTATACTACCACTACCATTATTATTATGTACCAAACTCAGTGCTAGGTACTGGGAATACTCATACAAAGAAAGAATTATCTCTTGTTCTCAAAGAGCTTACATCCTATCAAAAATCTATTCTGTGGCACTGGCAAAATGAAGACAAAAACTAGAGAGGTCTTTGGGTAAAAATAATAGAGGTCAGCATTGATTAAGAAATATAGCTCCTAACCTTTACTTTCTCAGTTTCATGGTGACTCAGTCTTTGTTTTATGGTATCTCCAGTGAGTTCTGGCTTTGTTGCCATTTTATAAAGTTGTTTTTAAGTGGAGCTGAAAGAAAGATAATTAAAGTTCCTATTTATTCGTTTGGCCATTCCACTAAGGGGAAGCTATTTAATAAATGTTTCTAATATAAAGGTTAAAAAAATCAATCTCTCATACTAAAAGATTAAAAATCAATGTCATTAGATGGGAAAGCATAACAGTCACATTGCTTTAAATAAAGTAGGAAAGACTTTTAAAAGGCTTATTTTCTTTACCTTTTGACTTTATGTTAGACTAGGAGTTTGTGAAGTCTGAACAGATGGATTAGATGTTAAAATATGTTAATTACTTTATTGCTACTACTCTCTCGATTATTTTAATTTCAGGTTTCCTTTCTGACTAGTCCTATAACAAGATTTTTTTTTTTTACATTTTATGGAAATATACTACTTACAAAAATATTTATTTAGAAATATGACCATAGGAATTAATAAATTCCCTAGGTTGATGAAAGAAACAGTACATAGCACATAAATTGGAATGAATAGAGTGGGCAACAAGTTAGAATCTGACTCTTACTGGAGATACAGACATTATCTTCTACTGAATGCAGGATATCAGCACACAGGCCTCTAGCCAGGCACCACTATGTGAAGGCCATAGTGTCTGGAGACATTCCCAATCCCTGTCCTTTACCTGTCCTCAAGATTTGCTGTGGGTTCATTACTCTAGGGCTGCCTGTTTCCACAATGGGGAGCTAGGTTACCCAGTGTTCCAATTCTATTCCTGCCTCAGGTTCCTGAGGAATTATTCTATTTTGGGCTCTGATATAAGGAATCCTCCCTAGTGGGTGAGAAGAAGTAAATAATGTACCCAGAATACAAACATGAATCAAATATTGAACAGGCAGTTCTATTATTGCACACAGAAAAGAGAATGACAAACAATAAAGAATCCTAGAATGATTATAATCAGTCAACAGGCCAACATGTAGTCTTCATGGGGAGATTTTTGTCAGTCAAATCAAAACAAACATTTATTACGCATTTGCTATGTGCCAAGCACAGTGTTAAGCTCTGGAAGTACAAATACAAGCCAAAACAGAGAATCAAACATTCTAATGGGAAAGACAAGTCAATAGTTAAGTACATACAAGATTTTGACAGAATATATGAAAGTAATCTGAAAGGAAGAAAACATTAACAGTTTAGGATGAAGGTAGACTAGGAGAGACTTCCTGCAGAAGGTAAGATTTGAGCTGAAACTTGAAGGAACCCTGGGATACTAAGGTGAAGGGGTAGAGAATTCAAGATATGAGGGGCAGTCACAAGTCAAGAAATGGGGTGCTGTGTTTGAAGAAATGCAAGCAGGTCAGTGTTCTGGATGGCAATTTTAAATTTCATCCATTGATCAGTCTGATCAATATTAACTTGGGCATTTTTATTTTCTCTCTAGTCAGATCATTTCATCTCAGTCATATTGCCCCTTTCACAACTTTCCCAGTATCTGACACCTCACTGCTCTTCTGTCCAGGAAGGAGAAAGATGCTGGCCACGATTTGAGATCTCACAGGGTGCTGTGCCAAAGGAAAAAAAGGGGCAAAACAACAGGTGATTCCTGCTTGCTCAGGAGACTATGAACTCATGGCTGACCTAGTTAGGGTAAAGGATGACCTTCTGTAACTCAGAGAATCATCCCTACTCTTCAAGAAATGCAGGAAGGAGAGGTTTGAGGGGCAGGACCAATTGTTTTAGTTTATACATAGAATCCTAGTTTATACATAGTTTATACATAGCAGCTAATTAAAAGTGTCATCAAAGCTGATGGGAGGCAGCCAGAGGGTATCAGAGCCTGTGCTGAAGTTTTGTGGAGAGACAAGGGCCATACTCCACAGGACATCTTCATTTGAATGACTTAGTATCATATCAAACTCAGTATGAGTGAAATCAAGTTGGTTATATTTCCATTTACACCTGCTTTTTTTTTCTGACTTCATAATTTCTGTCAGCAGAACTACTGTTCACCATTCATATTCTCTCACATGCCAAAATTTGGGGTTGTCTAATTAAAAAAAATATCTCATACCTCATAACTACATATTTGTAATATGTAGGTTGGCCTCCACCATAGCAGAAAATAAAAAAAGGATTTTGCATCTTTATATTCTCCAGGAAAGATTATGTGTCTTTTGAAAGAATGAAGAACTACTTCACTGGTGAAAAAAGGGAAAAAATGAATGGAAGGGAAGTCCAACTTGTATTTGGAAGGAGGTTGGAATGGAGAAAAATTGAGCAGAAAGAAGAAAGATCACTGAAACTTATGAATAGCAGAAGACTTTTCCCCTAGTCCTTTTTAATTTTAATGCCTTCCTCTGAGATTATCCTGAATTTATCATGTATGCATATATATTATGTATGTTTGCATGTATATATGTATGTATTTTCAGACAGGGGGAAAGAGAAAGACAGATAGACAGAGACAGATGCAGAGACAGAGAGAGACAGAAAGACAGAGACAGAGACCTTTGATCTTTTAGGACTTATGCCTTGTATATGAATTTTATATAATATTATTGTTCGATAAGAAATGATCAACAGAATGATTTTAGAGAGACCTGAAGAGACCTACATGAACTGAGACTAAGTGCAAGAGGACATTGTATACAGCAACAAGATTATACAGTGATCAATTATGATGGAAGTGACTCTTTTCAACAGTGAGATGATTCAAGCCAGTTTCAATGGTCTTGTGATGGAGAGAACCATCTGCACACAGAGAGGATTGTGGGTACTGAGTATGGATCACAACATAGTAGTTTTATTTTTTTCTTGTTTGCTTGTATTTTGTTTTTTTCTAATTTTCTCTCCTTTTTGATCTGTTTTTTCTTGTACAGCATTATATATATGAATTTCAGCAGAGAATGTACCTTTATATTATAATAATCCACACATAATTTTGGAGGTATCCTTGATGAAAATGAGAAGGAAGAAAACCAGATTTTTTTCAAACTATAACCTACAGTAAATTATTTTCTTACTGACCCAAGCTGAATGAAAGATAGACAATTCTATTCAGTTTATTGTCTAATTCTAAAAAATATTAAGAATTAGGTGGAACAAAATGTGGACTTGAAAATATTACTTAAATGAACAATTTGGAGCTATACCCAAAGGGCTATAAAATTGTGCATACTCTGTTCTAGCAGTGTCTGCACTGGGTCTATATTCCAAAGAGTTAATTAGAAAGAGAAAAGAACCCACATGTGTAAAAATGTTTGTAGCAGCTCTTTTTGTAGTGGCAAGAAACTGGAAATTGAGTGAATGCCTATCAGTTGGGAAATGGCTGAATAAATTATGGTGTATGAATGAATGGAATATTATTGTTCTATAAGAAATGATGAACAGGCTGATGACTTGCATGAACTGATGCTAAATGAAGTAAGTATAATCAAGAGAACATTCTACACAACAAAATTATGGGATGATCAACTGTGATGGACTTTGCTCTTCTCAACATGTGGTGATTCAAGGCAATTCCAATAGATTTGGGATAGAAAATGTCATCTACATCCAGTCTACATGGATCAAAGGATAGTATTTTCATTTTTGTTTGTTTTTTCTCTCCATGTTTTTTTTTCTTTTTGATCTGATTTTTCTTGCACAATATAACAAATATGGAAATATGTTTAAAAGGATTGTACATATTTAACCTATATCAGATTGCTTGCTATCTTGGGGAGGAGGGACATAAAGGAGAGAGAGAGAAAAATTTGGAGCACAAATTTTTGCAAATTGAGGGAAAAAAAACAAAATAAAAAAGAAAGTGTTACTTAAATAAAGTTTCTTTTATGCATATATTTAGAGCACACAAGATTCCTTTAACTATACAACAATGTGAGGAATCTTGTTTTTCAATTCTTTAATTATTAAGTGAGGTACAAAACAAGATTAAAACCCAGCAAAGATAATTGGCACTTTCATGGAGGAGATTTAATGAAAAAAATGCAATTTGAAGTCAGATTCCCTATAATATGTAAGAACTTTAAAATCTTCATTGTGTATGACATTTTGATATTGTGTTAATTCATATCATTAAGCACCAGAATGTTTCAGAGTGTCTAAAAAGAGAATCACAATCTCTGAAAAGAGTTTTGCTTAACAATTTACACAGTAAAAAAAAAATGGATGGAAAATGTCTATTGTCCTATGATATATAATGGGATGGATAGTTTATAGAACTGGTAGATTAATGCATTTATCTTAGACAAAGTAGATAGTAAACTTAAAAAGTAAATAGCAAACGGAGCCGAGGAAATTGAATTTGGGAAATTTCTGGGCACTTTCACTGTTTCCAAATTACTCCATTAAGCCCATTTTTAAAAGCACTGATATCCTTGTAATTATGCTGTATGGTTATATGATGATATATATATATATATATATACTGTATGGTTATATGATATATATATATATATATCATCCCACACACAAAGCTTATACATATTTATGTTATTCCTGATAAAAGAAAGTATGAATAAAATAGGTGATAAATGATACAACATAGAAATATAATTATGGTTATAATTTATTCATTTTTTTCACGGGATAGTAATTCACCTTCAAAAACATATATGCATAAGGTCTTTGGGTGTTTTCTTTTTTTAATTACACATTTTACACACTTAGTTTCTCCTCTAACATTTAATTCTGGTTTGAAACTTGGCAAAGCCTTAGTCTGACAGCAATATTTAAAATACAAAATGTGAGAAAAGAATCTGTCATTTTTCATTTACAATAGTGCCAAGCCAAGTAGTAGTTACTTTCTTACCTCCTCCTCCTGCTCCCTTTTTTCTTGCATTTAGGAAGTTGAAAGGAAGGTGAGTTCAAAGAAAAAAAATCTCAGTACTTTTTACATTTCTTGGGGATGGGGTACATCTTCTAAGGTATTTGAGTGGGAGGAATAACTAAAGAAGGTACAAAACTTATGAACATTATTCTATTTTTTGAAATTTTTAGTAAGATAGAGTTGATGTGCAGTGAATAGTTAGCTATGTAGTACAGTGAATATGTTGCTTGTCTTGGAATCAGGAAGACAACTTCCTGAGTTCAAATCTGACCTCAGATGCTTATTAGCTGTGTGAGCTTGGGCAAGTCACTTATCCCTGTTTGCCTCAGTTTCCTTATCTATAAAATAAACTGGAAAAGGAAGTAACAAATCACTCCAATATCTTTATAAACCCAAATGAGGTTACAAATGGCCTCAAATGGGATCACAAAGTTTCAGCTGTGACTGAAATGTCTGAACAACAATAAAATAATTGTGCTCTATTTTGGTATTCCAATGACCATATATTGTGTATCTTGCTCTGCTCTGACTTTCCCTTTATTAAAAGCTTAAGAGAATGTGATTTAAAGGAAAAAGAAGAAAAACAGAAGAATGAGAGAGTATGAAAAAGACAAAAGAGACAGAGACAATGATATATAGAGGAGAGATCAAGTAGATAGCAAGACAGATAAATGGGAGATCAGTGGAGCAGAGAAGCAGTGGAGCTTCAAACATCAATGATCTTTTCAGCCATGATATTAAACCTCTAACTTCAATCATCAGATGGTCCTTATATTACAAATTTAGGATTCTTTTCTTCATACTGTTTTTGTAAGTCTGCTTACCTTAATAGTGAAAAATTAAATGAGATAATATTTATGAAATATTTAGCACAGTATCTGGTACATAGTAGGTGCTTAATAAATGCTTATTCCTTCACTTCTCCATCTCTATTTGTTTTTTATTTTGTCTTGAGGAAATTGGATTAAGTCATGATTACATAGGTTTAAGGATCTGAATTTCAAGCCAAATTTGAACTCAGGTTCTTCTGATCAGTGTTGTTTTTGTATCCACTGCATTACCTAGCTACCCCTCCCTCTGTTGGTTTAAAAATTTTGGGAACAAATTTCTTTTTTTTTCTTTTTATTTTTTTAATAAAGCTTTTTATTTTCACAACATATACATGGACAATTTTTCAACATTGACCCTTGCATAGCCTTGTGTTTTAGATTTTCCTCTCCTTCACCCCACCCCATCCACTAGATGACAACATAATCTACTATATGTTATACATGTTAAAATATATGTTAAATCCAATATGTGTAAACATATTTATACATTTACACAAATTTTATATTTATACAAATGTATTTATACATTTATGCTGAAGTGGAATTTATTTTTTTTTTTTTTTTTTTTTTAAAGCAAGTATTGGAGAAGCTACAGGGTGCAGTGAATAGAGCACCAGCCTTGAATTCAGGAGGACCCAAGTTCAAATCTGGTCTCAGACACTTAACACTTCCTAGCTGTGTGACCTGGGCAAGTCATTTAATCCCAATTGCCTCAGCAAAAAAAAAAAAAAAAAAAAAAAAAAGCAAGCATAATAATCATGATCTCAGATAACATTAAAACTAAAAGATTTAACCAAAAGAAAAAACTAGGGAAACTATTCAATATTGATCAATATTGTTCTTAGACTATTTAACATAATTTGACAATATAAGATTGGAATATTGCTGTGGTATAGAAAATGATGAGTTGGTGGTATCAGAAAAATATGGAAAATTTTGGATTTATGGAGGATTATGTTATATACCTTCAGAAAAATAAAAGAAAAAATAGTATAGACTTATTTACATATAAACATATCATTGTATATGTGTATAAGCATATAATTGTATATGTGTATATATGTGTATGATAACTATGTACATGTACATATATTATGTAGTTGTATATATATATATAAAATATATCTGTGTTTAATTGTATCCTTCCGGAGTGAGGGGAAATAAGGTAAAAAATACACAGCAGAGAACCAAAGAAAACACAAAGAAGCAAAAAAAAGTGAATATCTCTGAACATAAAGTTTAATATTTAAATATGGACTTTCTTGAAATGGAAATTTTTTGCTTTATATTTTTGAATCTTCTCATGTTCTGCTGTGCACATGGCAATGCTTTCTTTTCTTTTTAGTTTTTTCTATTTAACTTCAAAATTAAAAATTAAAAAAAGTTACAAGTGGGCCAAAGAACAAGAAATTAACAAACATGGAAACAATGAATAGTTATGTGAAAAAATGATAATGATGAAACAAAATGTCGGAATTTCTGAGATGCAGCTAAAGCAAGACTCATAGGGGAAATTATGCTTCTAAAAACACATTAACATAATTGAAAAAAATCAATGAAATTAATATACATTTACTTATTTATTTTTGCTGAGGCAATTGGAGTTAAGTGACTTGGCCAGGGTCACACAGCTAGAAGTGTTAAGTGTCTGAGTTCAGATTTGAACTCAAGTCCTCCTGACTTCAGTGCTGATGTCCTATCCACTGCACCACCGAGCTACTCCTATTCATTTATTTTAAAAAATTGGATGACAAATGGACATCTCTATTTTGCACTAATATCCACTTAATATTTAAACATTTAGGAAAAAAGCCATTGGTCCATTGGCAAGTAATCTCCTGTAATGCCTCCTCTCCCCATCCCAGTGGAAGACTTATAAAACAATATGAACAGGAGTAAGATGAGATATTGTGACATGATTCAACTGTAATTAGCATAACCGGAGACCATAGACACGTTTGCATAGTCAGAGTCATAGCCAAGATGGCAGGGTAAAGGCAGGGGCTCACCTGAAATCTCCCCCCAAATTTTTAAATACTTTTAAATAAGGACTCTAAACAATTGATCAATTGAAGTGCTCATATGATACATTGAAAAATGGAGGCATGCATAGTATATCATATATGATATATGTTGTATATAACATGTGTCATTCTGTTTTAAATAACATGTTAGATTATGAATTCATTGTTATTGAGAAACAATATAGTAAAGTTGAGAGAAAGATGGGCTTAGTGTTAAGAAGACCTAGCTTCATATCCTACTTCTAACATATATACTAGTTGCATGATTGAGAAAGTTGCTTAAATTCTTATTGTTCATGGAAAATGTCTAATATTATATGTTTCAGATGAACATTTCTTGCCAATGGATCAATGGCTTTTCTCTAAACTATTAAAGGAAATTTCGTTACCTAGGAGTTCCATATAACAATTAAACCATGGGTCTAGTCCCAGCATTATATGATATCTGTCTACAATTATATATATACATATATATATATATATATATATATATATATATATATATATAAAAGCAAGAGGGAAATGGAGAGAGGTAGATGTGGGCTACTTGAATTGACAAAGGTTTCATGGTAAAGAAAAGCTTCTCAAGGATGAATTGTCTTCTGGTAGAAAGAAGCAGGGAGTAATGCTTCCATATGGAGACAGAATTATGAGGAAAAGTCAAAAGATGAGGATAAATATGGTTGAAAATTTGTCCTTTCTCTCCTTCAACCCCCTCCTGGATTTTTCAGAATGGACAACATTGCATTGCAGAATAATTCAAAGTACTAGTCTAAAACATAACATACTTATCTAAATTAGATTGTGTGACCAGAGACAAGTGTTAAATATTTGCTTTTAAAAACCAAGAACTTCTTGACATTGATTGCACTATGATTCGTTTTATATCAACAAATGATTCAGGCAGAGTAGGTATCAACAGAACCAGAGAGAGAGACATTTGTTGTAGAACAAATGAAATTGTAGGAAATATGCTTCCAGGTGCTTTGATACTCAAAATGTGCCTAAATCTCCTCATTAGCCAAAAATGAACTGAAATTAATAGATCTGAGTAAAAAAAAAAATCTCAGGTAGATTTATGCAGGTGCATTCATTTCTCTCCAAGATTCTATTGGCCTGATGAAATTAGCAGTACTAATTGGTAGGGAGAACAGGAATAAGCTCTAAATTTTGTTGTGTTTTAGGGGAGAAGACTAAGAACCTCTGTAACTTTCAAACAGAATCTATCAGCTTAAATCAAATTCAATAATCTCATTTTAAAAGACATGAAATAGGCTCTATAATTAAATAAAAAATATATAATATGCATCATTTAAAAATGTTATATATTTATATGTATAAATATATAATAATATATACATACACATAAATATACATATATGCATTATATATAATATATACATATGTATACTCCATATAGTGTGAATGTGTGTGTACATACTACACACACACATACACACACACACACACAAAACACACACATATACACACCACCCAGGGTACCTTACATCTACTAGTAATGCCTTTATGTAAATGGGACCTCTTTTTTCTCTGCCTTCCTGGCTGGCTTTGGCAAGAAGAGGTCCATACTTAGTGAGCAGATGCTTTTTCATTATATTCGTGATTATGAAACCAAATATTGTACTTGCAGCAACCCTTAAAAATGTGACTGTCAAAATAATTTATTTTCCCTGCTGCTGTTTCTAATAAGCAATTGAAGGTGTGAAAATGTAATCTGTTTCCTCCCCATGGTCTTCAGCATTTGTGGGCATACATGGGGCTATATTAAGACCATTCCTAGGCCTATGCTGGGTGGCTTGGCATTTATTTAATTAAAAAGGAATTATTTATTTATTGCACATGGGAAGAACTTATTTGTAGTTATATAATGAAGGGTAAAATTACCCAGGATATCAATCTTTATGTTCTAGAATATAAATTTGATCACTAGCTATAGGCTAGTATATACCTAGAAGCAAAACATAGTATTATGAAGTGATTTCAGAAATGGCCCAATTGATTGCTATTTAACATCAGAAAGCAATTTATTTAAAGCTTTCTTGTTAGATAATTTTGCAAAACATGTTTTACAACTTTCTTTAACTCTCTGGATATTGAATATTTTTTTATGTCTAGTTAAAATTTTTGTCCACTAACAAAAAATATTTAATAGTTTTATTTCCTCCAGTTTACATGAAAAACAATATTTTTACATTTGTTTTTAAAACTTTGAGTTCCAGATTCTCTACCTTCTTACTCACCTCCAGCCCTCATTAAGAAGTCACAAGTGGGGGCAGCTAGGTGACGCAGTGGATAGAGCACCAGCCTTGAATTTAGGAGGACCCAAGTTCAAATCTGGTTTCAAACACTTAACACTTCTAGCTGTGTGACCCTGGGCAAATCACTTAACCCCAGCCTCAGAAAAAGAAAAAGAGAGAAAAAAAAAAAGTCACAAGTGAAGATGTGCAAAACATTTTCATAAAAGTCATGTTACAAAATAAAACATAGGTTTCCTACACACACACCAAAAAAGACCTTCAAGAAAAGTAAAGTTAAAAAAAAAAAGAGTATGCTTCAATCTGTATTCAGACACAATTAGTTCTTTATTTGAGCATGTATAGCATTACAAAAAAATATCTTCTAAGAAATGGAGTCAAGATGGTGGAGTAAAAGCAGGGACTCAACTGAACTCTCCCCCAAATTCCTCTAAATACCTTTAAATAAGTATTCTAAACAAATGCCATAGTAACAGAACACTCCTATTCCCCCCCTCAAAAAAAAAAAAAAGACAAAAGGAACAATTTTCCAGTTCTAGACAACTTGGAAGGACAGCTGGAAAGTTATGAGAGAGAAGCAGTCCTATGCAGTATATACCAAGCCCAGGTGAACCAGAAACAGGCCTCTGGGTAACAGAATCAATGGCACCAGTGGTAGTTTCCAGACCTCTCAGGCCACAGATGTAAGAGGATTGGACAATGGATCAGAAGATTTATAGAGATCCCTTTGCAGACACCAGAAGTAGGACTCCTGTTGCACTGAACTTGGATGGTAGTCCTAGGTTGTCCACAGGGAAGGAAAGACGCTTATCACAGTTCCAGGATTGAAAAGAATGCTTGTAGTTCCTCACAAACCAGTACACTACAGGAGAGGAGTAAACACACCTCTCCTAGATTATATCACCTTGGAAGAGCCAAAACCTTACAGATCCTCTAAATATCTCAGAAACCAGCTGCACAAAAAAACCTGAAGCAAGGTGGTCTTGCAGTACAGATCTAAAAGTAAATTATAAAGAGGTAGTCATTAATGGACTACCTGAAAGTCATGATCAGAAAAAAGAACTTAGACATTTTAAAAGAAATTTTCATGGAAAACTGCCTTATGTTCTAGAACTATAGGGTAAAATAGAAATTCACTATTGTGGATTCAGTCAGGATCTTGTGTTATCCTTGTTAACACAAGATTTTTTTTTAGCAGCTTCTACAGTTACAAAACAGAAGATTTGAAATGTGATATTTTGAAGGTTAAAGGAGTTAGGATTACAAGCAAGAATCTAACTAGGGAAAATCAGCATAATCTTTCAGGGGGGAAATGGATATTCAATGAAATAGAGAAATTTCAAGCATTCCTGATGAAAATATCTAGGCTGAATAGAAAATTAGATTTTCAAATGCAAGATGTAAAAAAGCATAAAAAGGTAAATGTGAAAGAGAAATCATAAGGGATTTAATAAGATTAAACTGTTTACATTACTACATGGGAAAATTGTATTTATAACTCTTAAAACCTTTTTTATTATTAGGGCAATTAGGAGAGAAAACAGAACTATGAGTTGAGTATGATTTTGAAAAAAATAAAATTAAGGAATGAGAAAGAAGAATGTACTGGGAGAAACAGAGAGAGAGAAAATGGGATAAATTATCTGATATAAAGGAGGTTGAAAGATTTTATAGTGGAGAGAGAAATGGGAGAACTGAGGAGGGCAGCACATAAACCTTACTCTCATCAAAATTGGCTGAAAGACAGAATAATAAATATATTCAGTTGGATATCAATCTTATCATACAAGAAAGTAGGAAAGGAAAGGGATAAGAGAAGAAATGGAGCGAGCTGATAGGCTGATAGAAGGAAAGTCAGTTTAGAGGAGGTAAAAATCAAAAGCAAAACAATTTTGGGAATGAAAAGGGCAAAAGGAGAGAGAGAGAAGTATAAATGAGGAAAATAAGATGGAGAGAAATACAGATTGCTAATCATTACATGAAAAAAAATACAGTAAGTTTCTCTGATAAAGATTTCACTTTGCAAACATATGTAGAAACTTGAGTCAAATTTATAGACATAAGAACCATTCCTCTATTGATAAATGCTCAAAGGATATGGTCAACATTATGTCATGGATAGCTGAGAGAGAAAAGGCTGGTAGATTTCTTGTACTTGGGAATTTGAAATTGTAGCAAACTAAGCAGATCAAGTTCTCCCATCAATATGGTCAATTCTCAAGTGAGGGACAATAAGGTTGATTAAGAGGCATGAACCACTCTAATTATGAAATGCTAATCACCTTGGTAGTTGGTCAAAGCTCAGGTGCCAAACAGTAGTAGGATCAAGACTATGAGTAGCCCTTGTATTTCTCTCCTTGGAAAAATAGAAACACTCAGTCTTTTTTTTTTTTTTTTTTTAAATAACTTTTTACTGACAGTACCTATGCATGGGTAATTTTTTACAACATTATCACTTGCACTCACTTCTGATTCTGCTCATTTCACTCAGCATCAGTTGATGTAAGTCTTTCCAAGCCTCTCTGTATTCATCCTGCTGGTCATTTCTTACAGAACAATAATATTCCATAACATTCATATACCACAATGTATCCAACTGTTCTCTAATTGATGGGCATCCATTCATTTCCAGTTTCTAGCCATTACAAAAAGGGCTGCCACAAACATTTTTGCACATAAGGTCCCTTTCCCTTCTTTAATATCTCTTTGGGATATAAGCCCAGTAGTAACACTGCTGGGTCAAAGGGTATGCACACTTTGATAACTTTTGGGGCATAATTCCAGATTGCTCTCCAGAATGGTTGGATTCTTTCACAACTCCACCAACAATGCATCAGTGTCCCAGTTTTCCCACATCCCCTCCAACATTCACCATTATTTGTTCCTGTCATCTTAGCCAATCTGACAGGTGTGTAGTGGTATCTCAGAGTTGTCTTAATTTGCATTTCTCTGATCAGTAGTGATTTGGAGTAGAGTAGAAATAGTTTTAATTTCATCATCTGAAAATTGTCTATTCATATCCTTTGACCATTTATCAATTGGAGAATGGCTTAATTTCTTATAAATTAGAGTCAATTCTCTGTATATTTTGGAGATGAGGCCTTTATCAGAACCTTTAACTGCAAAAATGTTTTCCCAGTTTGTTGCTTCCCTTCTAATCTTCTTTGCATTAGTTTTGTTTGTACAAAGGCTTTTTAATTTGATATAATCAAAATTTTCTATTTTGTGATCAATAATGATTTCTAGTTTTTTGGCCACATGTTCCTTCCTTCTCCACAAGTCTGAGAGGTAAACTATCCTATGTTCCTCTAATTTATTTATAATCTCGTTCTTTATGCCTAAATCATGGACCCATTTTGATTTTATCTTGGTATACAGTATTAAGTGTAGGTCCTGCCTAATTTCTGACATATTAATTTCCAGTTTTCCCAGCAGTTTTTGTCAAATAGTGAATTCTTATCCCCAAAATTGGGATCTTTGGGTTTGTCAAACACTAGATTGCTATAGTTATTGATTATTTTGTCCTTTGAACCTAACCTATTCCACTGATCAACTAATTTATTTCTTAGCCAATACCAAATGGTTTTGGTGACTGCTGCTTTATAATATAGTTTTAGATCAGGTACAGCTAGGCTGCCTTCATTTGATTTTTTTTCCCATTAATTCCCTTGAAATTCTTCACCTTTTGTTCTTCCATATGAATTTTGTTGTTATTTTTTCTGGGTCATTAAAATAGTTTCTTGGGAGTCTGACTGGTATAGCATTAAATAAATAGATTAGTCTAGATAGTATTATCATCTTTATTATATTCACTCAGCCTATCTAAGAGCACTTAATATTTTTCCAATTATTTAAATCTGACTTTATTTGTATGGAAAGTGTTTTATAATTTCATCATCTAATTCCTGACTTTCCTTTGGTAGATAGATTCCCAAATACTTTATGCTATCGACAGTTATTTTTGAATGGAATTTCTCTTTGTATCTCTTGCTGTTGGATTTTGTTGGTGAAGTATAAAAATGCTGAGGATTTATTTTGTATCCTGCAACTTTGCTAAAATTGTGAATTATTTCTAATAGCTTTTTAGTAGAATCTCTGGGGTGTTCAAAGTATACTATCATATCATCTGCAAAGAGTGATAATTTGGTTTCTGCATTACCTACTCTAATTCATTTAATCTTTCTCAACTCTTATTGCCAAAGCTAGAGGAAACAAATAAGATGATAGTTTGGATTATATCAATTTATATAATTTGTGTTCAACAGACACCTGAAGGATAGTGGAATTTTTGCAAGGTGTCAGAAATCTATAAAGAAGCAAATATAACTTCTATGATACATGATAAATAACACATATAAACACTACTATTTTCAAATGAATATTGATCAATAAAATCACCAATAAAAAATTTCATTTAAAAATATTGCTGACTGGAGAGATGTACATGAACTAATGCTAAATTGTAATATTCTCTCTAAAATGTAGTATTCTCTTATTGGGGTTTTCTTGGGGTTCTCTGGGGAGCAGTCTTTGTTTTCGTTCAGTAATCACACCCCAAATGTAGCCAAGGATTAAGGTCCAAATCCTTTATTGTCTCCTTCAAAGTCTTCTCTCCTTTCCTGAGGCCTGATTAGCTTTGTTATAGTCCAGATCCTTTATTATCTCCTTCCTGGTCCTGAGCAGCTTTCTGAAGAGCCTTTCAATGTGGCCTTGGTTCTGAGAGCTTGAGCTCCCACCTGCCTTCTCTGGCTTCTGAATTTTCCCCGACTGTCAATGCTGGTTAAGGCTCCTAATGTATATACCCCACACTGAGTATACAGCAATCATCATATCACCAGGAAACCATTATTTGTTGTAGGATTAAATCAATGCTAAACTAGATTTAATCACTGTCTCCTCAATTCCAGTTAGTACCTTGTTTCAAGTTCTGGCCCATAACATCTTGTAGGATTAAATCAATTATACTGAACCATGCTAAATTAGATAACTATTGTCTCTATCAATTCCACTTACTTAGTACTTTGTAACAATCCTTTGTTTCAAGTTCAGGGTTCTGGCCCATAATACTAAATGAATTGAGTAGAACCAAGAAAATGTTCTACACAGCAATAATAACATTATGTGATAGTCAATTGTAATGAACTTAGCTCTTTTCAACAGTGAGATGATTCAGGCTATCTGCATACAGAAAGAGAACTATGGGGACTGAATGTGGTTCACTACATAAAATTTTCACTTTAATTTGTTATTTGCTTGCATTTTGGTTTCTTTTTCATTTTTTTCCCCTCTTTTTGATCTGATTCTTCTTGTGCAGCATGATAAATGTGGACATATGTTTAGAGGAATTGCCCATATTTAACATGGATTACTTGTTGTCTAGGGGAGGGAGAAAGATTTGGAACACAAGGTTTTGAAAGGATGAATGTTGAAAACTACTTTTACATGCATTTTCCCTTCTATTAGCCTTTCCCTTTCTTTTCTCTTTTCCCTTCCCACTTTTCTATAAGGTGAGACCAGTTTCTCTTTGAAACCAAATATGTCTGATATTCTCTCTTTGAACCAAATCTGATGAGAGTAAGATTCACACAATGGTCATCCCTTTCCCTTTCCCCCCTAAATTGTAATAGATCTTTGCCTCTTCATGAGATATAATTTCCTTTATTATTAAACTTCCTTTTCCTTCTTTTTCCAATATAATGCCCTTTCTACCCCTAGTTTCTTTTTCATATTATTTTATTAAAATCAAATTATACCCACACTCTCTAAGTGTACCCATAATAGAAATATAATTCTCAAAAGTTCTTTCCTTTTTACCTTTTTTATGCTTCTCTTAAGTTCTGTATTTGGAGATCAAATTTTTTTGTTCAGGTCTGTTTTTTTTCATCTGTATCATTGAATGTCCATCTTCTTCCCTGAGAGATGATGCTTATTTTAGCTGGATAGTTTATTCTTGGCTGTGGTTCAAGTTCCTTTGACTTTCAGAATATCAGATTCCAGTTTCAGATATCAGATTCCAGGTCCTTTGATCCTTTAAGGTGGAAATTATTAGGTCCTGGGTAATCCTGATTATGGCTCTTCAGTATTTAAATTGTTTCTTTCTAGATGCTAGCAATATTTTTTTTTTCTTGGTCTAATAGTTCTGAAATTTAGCCATGATATTACTTGGTGTTTTCATTTTGGGGTCTCTTTCAGGGGGTGATTGGCGAATTCTTTCAAGGGCTATTTTACCTTCTGATTATAGGACCTCAAGGTAGTTTTCCTTTATGATTTCCTGTAAGATAATGTCTAGGTTCTTTTTTTCATCATGACTTTCAGAAAGTCCAATAATCCTTAGATTGTCTCTCCTAGATCTATTTTCTGTGTTTTTCCTAAGAGGTATTTCATATTTTCTTCTATTTTTTCTTTTCTTTTCTTTTTTTTTTTTTTGATTTTGTTTGACTTATTCTTGAAGTCTTATTGAGTCATTCACTTATATTTGTTCAATTCTAATTTTTAGTGTATTATTTTCTTTAGTTATCCTTTTTAGCTTCTTTTGTATTTGGCCAATTGAATTTTTAAATGAGTTGTTTTGTTCATTGCTTTTTTTTTCCTATTTCACAAATTATGTTTTTCAACAAGTATGTATCTTTTTCATATCTATATTGTAAGGAGTTATATACTTTCCCCATTTCATCAAATCTATTTTTTAAAGGACTTTTCTTCAGAAAATTTCTGGTTTTCCTTTTCCATACCCTCTTGCAAAGATCTTATTTTCTTTGCTCATTTTTCTTCTAACTCTCTTTTAAGATTTTTTTTTTGGGAGGGGATCTTCCAAGAAAGCCTTGTGAAATAGGAACCAACCCATATCTCCTTTTGGGACTTCATCTGGAGTTGCTTTGCCTTTAGGAACTTCAGGATTTGAAGTCTGGTTTTTTCTCTCTCCATAAAAGCTGTCTATGGTGAGAGTTCTTTTTGGGTTTTTTTGCTCATCATTTTTAATTTTTTAAGGGTTGAGATCTGCTTTTAACATAAAGGAGCGACAGCTGCTTTAGCTTACCTTGGGGCAGTTCTTCTGATTGACTTCTGGCACTGCATAATGTGGCCAGGTGCTTTGTTCTTCTGGGGCTCAGTGGTTTACAATAGCAAATCTGCTAAACCACCTCCTTGCAACCAGGACAGACTAGCCTAAGAACACTGCAGAAGATTCCCTAGTGTGGGGTGCATGATGCTCTGGCTCCCCGCCTCAGGTCCTTGCCCCTGGCTCTTTGTGCTATGGTCTGTGCTCACAGACAGTCCCCCTGCCTGTTTGAAAGAAACCTGTTTTGAAGTTCTTCCAAAGTATCTTCGGGGAATATATTGTATGTATTCCAAATATTTGTGGGTTCTGTCACTTCAAAAACAAGTTTAGAAGCTCAGTCTTGAGAGAAGATCAAAGGAGGTCACAGAAAGTCAGTCTGCTCTCTGCCATCTTGGCTCCACCCCCTTTGCTTGTATTTTGAAAATAAAAAGCTATTATTTTAAAAAAGTTTTGCTGGATACTTTTTTTTTTCAACTAATGGATACTTAGAGTATAACTATTCTTGTGGATTTCACATTTTTTTTTTTTTAATATTAAGAAGGGTCCTGATACTGGAAAAAAAATTGACAAAGTGGGTTTTTAAGTTTAATACAAGAGTTTGGTAAGTAAAAGGATATATGTTCAAATTTCAACTACTTATGTTACTTTAGGTTTATTATGTAACTTCCCTCTGAACTAGGTAGGTGGAGTCCCCTTGGAACTGGAGTTCAAATCCAGCTTCAGTTTACTAACTGAATGACTCTGGACAAGTTACTTAACTTTGCCTCTATTCATTTCCCCATCTGTAAAATGAAGATAATAATAACACCTACCTCTCATAGGGCTGTAAGGATGAAATGAGATAATATTTGTAAAACAATCATTAAAACACTATATAAAATATATCACTTATAATTCTAAGATTATGCTTTAAAAGTCAAAAATTTCTATACAAATATCAGTTTATTTAGATGTAAGAAATAACAAGGATAATTGTAGGACTTCCTGTGAAAGCATTACATTAACCCATAAAAAGTATGCAAGTTTTTGGGAAATATGCTGTCATGCCCAGAGCCTCTTTTAAGAGTGATGTTATAATCCTATGTAAACTCTTTCCAGGTCAAATATAGATATTAAAGAATGTTTCTCATTTAACAATAATAGTCTTTATTTCCCAGTTTTACTTGGTTTCTTTGGGGAAAGGGATTTGGCAATTTAAAATCAGTTGAAATCCACCTACCTACAAGAAATGCTATTATTCTACTTCTGTATATCAACTCCCTAAGGATGTTCTGCCAATCATACTTTAATGACATTTAAAGTAGATAAATTGTCTTCAAATAAAATGTTTCATCCTTGGAAGAGTTCTTAAAACTTGATTATAATTGAGCTCATGAAAGATATAAAGAGTTTGAAAAGTGTCATCTTGACTTTCCCCCAAACAGAGTTAGAAATATAAGAATTGCTCAGTTATTGAATAGTGACTTAGGAAGAGTTAATTTTAAGGAGTTACAGGAAATTGGTTACTCTTTGGAGTGCTGGGAGAAACTTTGCTGACCAACTTTTATCTGACCAACATTTAAAAAATATTAGGAATGTAGTAACTCAGTAATTTTATTTCTTTCCCCCCCTAAATTAGTAAGAAATGATTAGTATAAATGGAATAGTCCCTGTCCCTTATCCTCCTTTTTACCTCATATCCATTCATTGTTCTTTTTTTGCCTCCATTTCCATTTTAATTTTCCCTACAAAAAGTGAAGAATACTTGACTGGTTTTAGAACATAGTGCCTTGGCAGGCAGAGCCAAGATGGCAGAGAAAAGGCAGGAACTTACCTGAGCTTTCCTAGATTCCCTTCCAAATAACTTTAAACAATGCCTCAGAACAAATTCTGACATGGCTGAACCCACAGCCTAAAAGAAAAATGTGAATTGCCCCAGCCTTCCCTTCCCTTAAAAGCAATTCCTGGAAGAGCTAAAAAAGGACTTAAATTTTTTTTTTATATTGTGTAAGAGAAATAGAGGAAAAGTTGGGAAGAGAAATAAGAGTGATGCATAAAAATCATGAAAAGTTAATAGCTTGGTAAAGGAGATACAAAAATACTGAGGAAAATAACACTTTAAAAACAGAATAGACAAAATAGCAAAAGAAGTATGAAAATCCAAAGGAGAGAAGAACTCCTTAGAGAACAAAATTAGCCAAATGGAAAAGGAGATACAAAAGCTCAATAAAGAAACTAATTTCTTAAAAATTGGAATTAGCAAGTCAAAGCTAATGACCTTATAAAGATATCAAGAAGCAATTAAAACAAAACTTAAAAAAAAAAAAAAGAAAAAAGAAGTAAATGAGAAATATCCTATTGGAAAAAAAAAAAACTAACCAAGAAATTAGATCTAGGAGAAATAAGTTTAAAATCATTAAGCTATCTGAAAGTCATGATCAAAAAGATAGCCTAGACATCCTTTTAAGAGATTATCAAAGAAAACCCTCTCGATATCCTAGAACTAAAGGGCAAAATAGAAATTGAAGGAATCCTCTTATCACCTCTTGAAAGAGATCCCCAAATGAAAACTCTCAGTAAAACTTTATCCAAATTGTTGAACTCCTGGGTCAAGGAGAAAATATTGCAAGTAGTCAAAAAGAAGTAACTCAAATATTGTGGAACAATAAATAGTTGGGATAACACAACACTGATCAGCTTCTTCATTAAAGGATCAAAGAGATTAGAATATGTTATTCTAGAGAGCAAAGGAGCTAGTTTTACATCTAAAAATTACCTACCCAGAAAAACTGAGTCTAATCCTCCAGGGGGAAAATGGATATTCAATGAAATAGAGTAGCTTCAAGCATTTATAAATATACTCAAACACTCAATAGATGCATGAAAGAGAAATCATAAGGGATTCAACAAAGTGAAACTTTATATTCTTAAATATGAAGATGATATTTGTAATTCATAAAAACTTTCTCATTATTAGGGTAGCCAGAAGGACTATGTATTATAGAGAGATGGCATGTTGTGAGTTGAATATAATGGGATTATTATTTAAAAAGTAAAATGATGGCATGAGAAAGAAAAATGTGTTAGGAGTAGGATAAAGGAAAAATCAGAATGGAACAGTTTATCTCACATAAAAGAAGTATAAAAGAACTTTTACAGTGGAAAGAAAAATGAAGAAGGTAAGGGGAGGACATTTGAACATTATTCTCTTTAGAATTGACTCAAATAGGGAATAACATACTCACTCAGTTAGGTATGGACATCTATGTTATTCTAAAGGAAAATAGGAGAGGTATGAATAAGAGAAGATGGGTTGCTGATAGAAGAGATGGCAAATTGAGGGAAGCAGTAGTTAGAAGGAAAATACTTTTGATGATGGGCAGAATGAAAGGAGAGGGATAGTATGATGAATGAAGGGGGAATAAGATGGAAGGAAATACACAGCAATCTTTTTTTTTTTTTTTTTTTTTTGCTGAGGCAATTGAGGTTAAGTGACTTGTCCAGGTCACACAGTAGGAAATGTTAAGTACCTGAGACCACATTTGAACTCAAGTCCTCCTGATTTCAGAGCTGGTGTTCTATCCACTGCGCCACCTAGCTGCCCCTGGAAATGTTTTGCATGATTGCATACATATAAACTCTATCAAATTATTTGCCTTCTCAATGAAGAGGGTGGAAAAAGAGGAAAGAAGAGAATTTGGGATTCAAAATTTTAAAAATAATTAAAAATTGTTTCTACAAGTAATTGGAGGAAAATCAGGTACTAAATTAATATATATTTTTTAAAAGAATGCAGTGCCTTCATAGTTTAGGGTGCAGGAAAAGATTATTACCTCTGATTTGGTACCTCCGACTATCACTTGAAGGAGTCATCCATGGAATAGTTTCTGGGTTATGGAATCACAGCTCTCACAACTGATCCCTTCACAGTATACTTTGACAACTGTGAAATCAGGAGCATGTGCATCTTTTGATTAAGTTGTGGAAGTATGTAATAATGGGATTTACAAAGGCTTGCTTCCTTCCTTCTTTTCATAACAAAAGAATCAAAAAGAATCTTTTTAGTTTAAAATTCTTGGATTCAACTGAACTTCCATTCCCAGATTCAATCTCCATAAACAGGGTGATTATGCATCTATATAATTTAAAACCATCTGCTTAGCAGCTGAATTTTGGGGAAAAAGATAATTAAGAAGTCACTTTAAAATATGAAACCATTTTGGACTTCTTTTTCTTTAGTTATCAGGATGTAGAAGGTGACCAATAACTTAAAACCTTAAAGTTATATTGCCTCAAACTTTAAAATAAGAAATGATTAAAAGGGAAAAGGGCTCACTGGTAATCTAGATCTTTCCCACCTATTATTTATGGGTCCTTCTTATTAGTCTTAAAGATGGAACTCTTTCCCAAACCTGGACACTGTTTTCTTTTGACTATTTCTCTCATACTACACTTTGGAAAGAATTAAACCACACAGCTTTGTATTTTCTGGGACCCTACATGTTCATCTTCACTTGGATCATTTTCAATGTGTGCTTTATTCTCAATAGACTCTTCCTTGCCTGAGAGAAAGGAAATATATTTCACCATCTATTTTTCAAGTTCAGCTGTATCGATCAGAATTCTGGTGTCTTTCAATGTTGTTTTCTTTTACATTATTGTGTAAATTGTTCACTTTCCTCTGCATCAGTTTTGCTGAATTCTTGTTATTTCTTATGGCATAATAATATTCCTTTATTTCATATACCATGGAAAGGGCCCTGTTTCAGACCTTGGTTAGATAGATTGACACTAGTCAAAAATTTGACTTGATATAAAGCTGTATGAATTTATTATAATGACCTATTACTTTTCTGAAATGCTATATTATTTTTCATTTAAGAAGTCAATTTTAAAATTCTGACTTCAAGTCTGATATTTAGTACTCTAAGCAATCAACTCCAATTTCTCCTTTTGAGAAGGAATTGATGTATAAAGGCATTCCAAAGATAATTTAGTTTCCTTTTCTTTTCCATGTTGTATCACTATGTTTTTATATAGCTATAGACATCCTGCCATCAGAATTTCTTTGTTGACAAAGGCTATTAATTAATGCTGCTTCCCACTTGGAGCTTTGACTGTTTAAAAAGAGCACCTATGGCAACTAAAATTACTTTTATCAATTCCATTTTATGTCCTTAAAGATATGTATTTAAATAAGAATCTTTCCTTCTTGTAAGATAGCTTTGCTTTATGTTTTCTCTTGAGTAGAAATAATAATTTTATGTTTAGGACAATTGCTTCCTGTTGCCTTGGATATTATTGGTAATATCACAACTTCAGCATTTTGACTTGATTGCAGGTCCCAGAGCAGGGAGGAGATAGTTTGCCAGGAGGAAACCAACTTCTGTATCAAAAATATAACAACACTAAATAAATAAGCATGTTAACAAAATTATGAAAATCATGACATAACATGTATTCAATTACTATAGTACCTTGTTCATTCTTCTCTCCCAAGTAAGCCTTTCCATCACCAAGGATGTTTGGATATTTCAAACTGTATTTCCCAGAGACATTTAACAGCATATCCAAAACAATTCATTATTTTCATTATATTCTTCCTGCCCTTTCCCCACAATCATACTTCTTTAATCCTTATTTATATCAAAAACATCATCTATTCTCTTAAATATAACTTTAGCATCAACTTCAACTCTTCATTTCTCCTTGCCTGATATATCAAATAAATTGCCCAGTCTTGTCATTTGTATCTCTACTTGTAATGAGTCATTATCTTTGCTCAGTCCTCACCTTAGTTCAGATCCTTATCATCTTTTGTCTAAATTATTGCAATGGCCCCTAATTGGTATTCCTTTGTCTCTAGTCCATTCACCACATAGCTGCCAAAGTGATTTTTCTTAAGTATAGGTTCAACCATGTCATTCCTCTATTCAGTAAGCTCAGGTGGCTCCCCCCAAATCACTTCTTTCTCTTCAAATATCTTGTAGCCCCTCCTCTGCATCTCTTCTTTTCCCTCATACTATTGTTGCCAGTCATTTCTAGTCATGTCCAACTCTGACTCCTTTTGGAGTTTTTGGAGTTTTCTTAGTAAAGATACTGAAGTATTTATTCAGTACATCAGTTGAAGAAACTGAAGAAAATAAGTGATTTGTCTGGAATGGCATACCTAGTAAGTGCCTTAAGCTGATTTTGAACTCAGGAAGCTGAGACTTCCTAACTCCTGACCCAGTACTCAATCTCATGTATTACAATATTTTATATATCTATAGTTCATCTTTCCTATTGGATTGCAAATCCCTTGAAGGCAGGGATTATATTAACTTTCATCTTTTTATCCCTGATACCTAAACTAGAGCTTTACCCATAGTAGACCCTTAATTGATATTCATTTTGTTAAAATGAGTTGTTCATTATGACCTTGAATATTGCTGAGGAGTTAGAACAGAGCCTAGAAACTTTGGACCCTTAAAGTGCAATAGTACCCTTATCTAATAACTGCTAATACCCTGGGAAAAGGTGAAGAGATAAATGGTGATTCAGAAAAAGGGAACTTAATAAGCAGAGAAGTAGCCACTAGTGGGATGCTTCATTCAGTAATGTGTAAGCCAATATGTAAAATACAGAAAGTCAAAGGAAGTCAAAAGACTGTAAAATAATCAGAGATCATTTTGACATAATAGGCCCAAAGATCTTTTGGAGATCTGTATTACTTCTAGTGACTTGTACATATATTTCCAGTCAAGATTTCTGGGAAAATCTGCATGATACCTAAGTATACTAAAAAGCTGCTTTCCCACTAATGAGTATACACTTCTCCCCTATACACAGTACTGTTTCTATTTTATTGTTAAATTTTATTCAAAAAACAAAGAAAATGAAAGAGAAATTTATTCATTGCCAAATTTTTTGTTTTAATTTTTTCCCTCAGGTAATTCTCTGAGTAACACAGAAACCTATCTGGCAGTCTGATAGTTGTACTCTGGTGTTATGGAAATCTCCATTATGAAATTCAGGTAACTCCAAAGGGATTTGGGGGGTGATTCCAAATCTTTTCTGACAACTAGGACGCATGGCCTCCCACTAAAGGAATATTACACCCACTTATCCAATACCCAGCCACAGCAAGTCAATTATTCTCTAGTCATTATAGTCTAACCTCTTTTATGGGAGAATTCAAATTATTGAAGCATGTCAGTAACTAAATATTATTCCCACCACCAGTGGTGGGACAAATTTTCCTCATCTTCCTCCCCCCCCCCCTTTATACCTCATGAGCCTTTACTTGTCTCTGACTAGGCAGGCTCTTTTGGCATCCATAAAACAAGAGAGATGAATTAAAAGATCTTTCCTCCTTCATATCTAAAGCTATGATCATATGAATATAAATGAAAGTGCTTCATATACTATAAAATGTAACTTATTGATATTTTGAGCACATTTGGGGGCAAGATAAATACTCTGATGTCTCTAAATCTAGGCACCTGACACCTTATTTATCTCCTTACTCCAGCCCTCCATGAATAATGTTAGGGAACTTAGTCAAATAATTTTCAGTAATACGATAAACAGAACACATAACAGTTTAGATCCCAGACATGCAAGTGAATAGATACTCTGCTATCAGCTTTATGAAAGATCAAAATTTCTATGACCCATTAAGGTCATAGATGTTATAGCCTTTTGAAAAGATTTCCCTTTGAATAATCAGTCAGAAAAGAACCATTCACTTTTTACTTCCTGCTTCTCAACTTTTGAATTTCATCCATAAAACAGCGGAGATGAACTAAAAGAGCTCACCTCTTTCATGTCTAAAGCTATGATCATATGAATATAAATGAAAGTACTTCATATACTATAAAATGTAATTTATTAATATTTTGGGCAAGCCCCCTCAACTATCTCAGTACTCCCCATAAAATGAGGGTTTTAGAAAAGAGGGTCTCTAAGCCTCCATGAATTTAACCCTGACTTAATGTGACACTGATTTAATGTGATATTGCTTGTGTTCTCAGAACATTATGATCCCAATTTCAGTCTCATTAAATGATTCAAGACTGTTTCACCATAGTCATCTCAAAGACATAATGGAACATCCCGCCTTGAGTTTATTTCTGTGCTTTGGTTTTTAAGTGCATAGAGCTATAGACTTCAAATGCCACTTAGTACTCCAGTGTGGCTTGCCCAAAGAGCTTTGCAGAGATAACTAATTGTCGGCACTATGAAGTAATAAAAATAGATGGAATGAATTCACCTTTTACTGGCGACCCAGAACACGTAAGTTTGGTTTTGTTGCAGTTAAGAAAGGAGAAATCATTTTCAATGTAAAACATCTACTCCATAATAGACTTCTCTGTTCTGCTGCAAAGATGGGGGTAGGGAAGCCACTTTCCCACAAATGTCGTGTGAGAAAAATTTCAGTTTTGGAAGCCATAGATTACACGATCTTTGATTGGTTTTTATCATTTCTCTTTAAAACTGTGACTACCTTTAAAAATAAAAGCCTTTCAAGCAGCTTTCAAAAATGCTGAGATTGGTAAGCTGAGTATTTGGAATCTATAACATCTTTATTGTATAGCACTAACCATATTTGTCTTTCTCTTCCCCCAGTCATTGTCATTCCTTTTTACTGCTCCCTCCAGCACTAGCCAAAGCACAATAAGTGACAGGAACTATTCAGCATTTCCTATAGACAAAGTTTTCCCTAAAGTTTTCTAGGCTGAAATAAGAGATAAGGCATATCTAATGTCTTTGCCCTTCTTTTCTCATTTATTTTACTCAATGAGTCAGCCAATAAACATTTACTAAATACTTACTAACCTACTATGGTCCAGACATTGGGCTAATCACTTAGGATCCAAAGAAATGTAAAAAATGATCTCTATTCAGAAGGAATTCACGATTGAATGGGGAAGATAACATGTAAACAACTACATACAAGCAACTATATGTTAATAAACTGAATAAATTAGAATATAGATAAATTAGAAATACTCAATAGAGGGAAGGAACTAAAATTAAAAAGGATGGGAAAGCAGGATTTTAACTGGGACTTGATGGAAACCAGGAAAGTCAGGAGGTGGAGAGGAGGAGAGAAAGAGCATTGCAAACATGAAACAGAGGCAGTGCAAATGACAGGAGTTGAGAGATGGTATATCTTGATGTCAGTGTGACTGGACCTAATAGTATGAGAATGCAAGTTGTAAGAAAACTGGACAGGTAGCAAGGGTGATGATTTTTGTTGAAGGCCTTTGAAGCAAATACAGGATTTTATATTTGATCCTGGAGGCTGCAGGGGTCATTGGAATTTATTGAATTGGAGGTGAGATGATATGGTCAGGCTGAACTTTAGGATGATCGCTTTGACAGCTGAGTGGAGGAAGGACTGGAATGCAAAGAAATGCATGGCACACAGACCAATAAGTAGGCAATTATAATAGTCTGGGGATGAGATGATGAGGCTGTACCACAGTAGTGATCGTGAGTATTTTCAAGACATTTTATGAAGGTAAAATCAACAGACCTTGACAATCAATTGGATTTGGCGGGGTGAGAGAAAGTCTGGGTAGCTTGGAAGATCACGGTAGCATTAGTCCAAGATAAGAATGAGAATAGGATATGGTCAGAGGTACATAGAAAGAGATTAGCAGAATGTATGAACCAGAGTCCTTAATGTGACCTATGTGACTTTGAACAAGTTCTTTACCCCATTCCTCAGTTTTCTCATCTATTAAATGACACGGACAGACTAGATTATCTCAAATGTCCCTTCAAATCTTAATTCTATGATTTAAGTCATATGATTTTGTTCAGTGATACTTTAATGAACATTGGTGTCAATTGTTAGAGAAGGTGCAGAGGGGGTTTCCTATTCAAATACAAGTTAAATAGGTAACCCCTGAGGTCTCTTCCAATTCAGAGAATGATAACATTGAAGAAATCAAATGTATCCTATGATTCCAGTGATCTGGGTATTTCTTTCTGGGAAATCCAAGGAAACTAATCCATGTTTGCTCATTTAGTGGGATGAACCCTTGTCTTTCTACAACTTTGCCACAGGGTAACCAATAACCCACAAAGCCTATAGGCTGTCCTGTGATTATCCAAGAACACACAAAAAAAATGATAATAGTATTTTTGTAATCATCATAGTCCTGAGTCTTTTAGTAATTGGGTGTTTGATCCTGGTCCCAGTTTCTTAAACAGATTGAAGTGCTTGGTTTAGTTAAGTTTCTATTCCCCTTCTACCTCTTAACATTCTCTGAGTCTGTGACTTACAATGTGGTTCCTGAATGAAATCACTCTTTAAGGGGATGCACTAGGATGAGTTTGGAGGACTTCCTGACTTTGAAGTGCCGACTAACGTCACAGAATTTTTGTTTAATAACTAGCACATGATTGTAGGTGCATAGAAATATGCATTTCTATGTGAGTCCTAAATAATAAACTATTCTAAAATTTTCTGCAATTTCCAAATGTGGACCTAAATTTTCTTAGGTTTTCTTTTGCCTCAGTTTTCTAAGGCAAATCAGGTCTTTGTATATGTGTGTAAAACTCATTTACTTAACAACCAGCTTAACTGAACCTTGAACAACATTAGACAAGCATTTAGATTCTGAGCAATAGTTCTGGCATGACATTTTCCATTTTATTTCAGAAGAATATAATCAATTTAAGTTTTTTTTTTAAATGGCATTTCCTTTTTTTTTTTTTTTTTTAAGAAAGAGAAGATAAAACCCTTATTCTCTATTTTATTTTTTGGTATTGCATCTGAAAATTAAAAGGTTGGTTTTATTCTCTCTAGAATATGTTTCTTTTTCTTTTCTTTTATTAAGAAAACAAAAGGAAGCAAAAATAGATGACAGCATCCAGATAACAGAAAATTAAAGTTAATTTTCCTGAACGTTTTGCTAGTTTTCATTTTTTACTAGGTTGGGGGAAATCTTTAGATCTTCAGAAAGTAGCAAGTAGTGTGAGAGCATTTCCTCTGAAAAAATCTTTTTTTTTTTTTTTTTAATCCCTTCAGGTGATGTCATTTTAAAACCAATGTATTCTTTTTTTTTGGCGGTACATTTGTACAAAACAGAGGCAAGATAGAGGGTGTGTGTGTGTGTGTGTGTGTGTGTGTGTGTGTGTGTGTGTGTGTGAGAAAGAGAGAGAGAGAGAGAGAGAGAGAGAGAGAGAGAGAGAGAGAGAGAGAGAGAGAGAGAGAGTGTTCCTAAAATTCATCTAGGATAAAAGGATATCTCTTTTATAATGTTAAGGTAAAAAGCTCCTAGGATATATTTAAAGTTGAAAGGAACCTAAATACTCCTTCATTACACAAATGATATATATATAAAGAATTAAAGTGACCTGGCCAAAGTCACATAATGAATGAGTAGGATTCCTGGAATTTGAACCTAGATCTTCTGCTTTCCATCAATACTTTTGAATGCTTTACTCTTACTCATCTTTCACAAAACAAGGCTGAGTCTTGCTGCTGTTGATTTTCAACACAGCATTAAGCATGAGACTTGACAATTTTGGGGGGAGAGTAGAGTAGCGTGAGATAGATAACTTTAAAGTGCCCCCTAAAGAACTAAAAAGAAAAAATACCAAACACTGACTCTCTAAAAGAAGGAAATGAAAATTCCTTCAATGAAAAAAATACACTTAAAGAAAAATAGCTATATGTGAGCAGTGGGCCATTCTTTCTTTGAGGCAAAGAACAAAAGAAAAAGGTCTGGGGAGACTGAATAGTAATGGAGAAGGCATTTTTCTGAGAAGCAGATGATTTCTTTTTTTCCTTATGTCCTATCTGGGCTGGTTTGTTCAGCTAACCAAAACAAAGTTCTAATAGAGGAGAGAATTAAATTCCTTTGTGCATCATAAGGTTTCATACAGAAGAAATTGCTTTCATGCTCCTACACTCTATTCCAAACCCATGCCAGATGTTTGATTAAAGTGTGCCATTTGCCATAAGACTGTGGATGGCTTAGTACAATTATATGGGTGATTCAAGTATCCATCTAATATTGGGTTAATAGCAGCATCTTAATTCATTTAATCATTCTCAGTACTTTGGTGGATCTGTAATTTCAGCGTGGGGTGAGAGGAGAAGGATGAGAGAAGGAAGTCTTCCTTCACTCACATAGATCATAACCCTTCCATGACCTTTATTTATGTGATTCATGATCATATTTTCCCACTTCTTCTCCAACAAAGATCTATATTGTATGTAATATGTCTAAGTCTTATTCTTTTCAGATTTCAAAAGCATCTATAGATCATTCAAATTATCATGTGTTGTCTTTAATTCCCAAAACATGACTGGTCCACTTCCCTTTCAGGTCACCCATACTCATGACAAATAAGGTCTTTTAGGCCACTTCTCATTTGCTGACAACATACTGTATCATGCTAGTGTCCATCATGAGCCTTTCAATTTCTCTGCAGGCCCTTTTAAAAGGCTAGTCTTTTGAGACTGTGATATTTCATGATTTGTAGGCTCATAGCCTCTCCAGAAAGATATTAGTTGAAGTGAAGATCAAATGAGATATTTGAAAAGCACTTAGCACAGTGCCTGGCACCTAGTTAGAGCTATATAAATGTGTATTCTCTTCCCCATAGTAAAGAAATTGTGCAGAGGCAGCAGAAAGCAGGTTGGAGCCATTGAAAACACTGCGTAATTTCCCAAATATGATCTCATGTAATTTCTCTTACTCAAGTCAAGAATTACTCCATTATCCATGTTCAGTATTTGCTGGTGGTCTAATTCAATAGATTTTTTTTTCAGTAAGCTGCATGTAATAATATGAATAATGTGGATCTTTTTAGTTTTTCCACATAGGAGATTAGGTAATTTTTGTTGTTATTGTTGCAATAGTAGGTGGACAGTCTTGTAGGGCTTGATTTAATTAATATAAGATGATCTGTGAATAGGAATATTTGTGAAACTTCACTATCTATGTGTTTTTCAAATTCTGCCAAAGATTGATGCCATGGACAGGAAAGCAGGGAGTTATGGTTGGGCCACATCTATGGCAAGTGTTATGTTGCTCCCAGGCATCTGGGCTTGGCTTGGCTTGGCTTGAGCTGACAAGATAGTCTGCTTTGGTATTATCTCAATTAGTGAGAGGCCAGAAGCATATGTTCGGATCATGGAAGCAAAGTAGTCAGTAATCATGAGATACCATGAACAAAAGGACTCTTTTTCCAAAGAGACTTCAAAACTTCACTTTGTTCTGTTGAATCAAATAAGGATATGACTGTAACTATAATTTTGTTGATATATATGGAACTCAAAAATGGGAAAGCTTTCTCTGTCAATGTAGGTCAACATCTTTTTGAAGGTTAAAGTCATATTTAGCTCTTCTCAACAATAAGGTAATCCAAGACAATTCTAAAAGTCTTGGGATGGAAAGTACTATCCTCATCTAGAGAGAAAACTATGGAGATTGAATGTGCATTAAAGCATAGTATTTTCACCTTTTTGCTTGTTTTTTTTTTCTTTCTCATGTTTTTCTCCCTTTTGATTTGCTTTTTCTTGCACAGCATGATAAATATGGAAAATGTTTAAAAGAATTGTACATGGGGGGGGGCAGTTAGGTGGCGCAGTGGATAGAGCACCAGCCTTGAATTCAGGAGGGCCAGAGTTCAAATCTGATCTCAGACACTTAACACTTCCTAGCTGTGTGACCCTGGGCAAGTCACTTAACCCCAGCCTCAGGGGGGAAAAAAATAAAAAGAATTGTACATGTTTTATATATATTGGATTGCTTGCTGTCTGGGATGGGGAAGAGAGGGAACAAGGGAATGTTAAAAACTATCTTTACATGTATTTGGGAAAATGAAATATTTAAAAAAAATTTAAAATAAGCAAAAAAAAATCAGTTCTAGAGAACTGCCTATAGCATTGTAAAGTTGAATTACTTGCTCTTAATCTCACAGTGTATATGTGTCAAAAGTGGAGCTTGAACTCAGGTCTTCCTGATTATGAGACCAATTCTTAGTCTACTATGTAACTCTCTAAGGAAGATGTCTTCCTGTGCTAGTAGTGGTATTTCCTCATTTGGGAGTGTCATATGCCAATGTCCCTGTCCTTATGGTTTGGTTGGTTATTATATTATTTTCAACTGTGTCAGTTGTGTGATCTGCTACCAATTGGTAAGTGGGTCCAATTAATCAGTGAATCAATCAACAAACAGTAAGTGTTTACGGTATGTCAGGTACTATGTTAAATGCTAGGGATACAAAAAAAAAAAAAAAAAAAAAAGCAAAACCAACTGTCTTTGTCAATGAATACCTTTCTTCTCCCCACATTTTCTTTAAGGATGTCCTTAATACATTCATAGATCATTCTAATAAAATTAGACTTTTTTCTAATAAGAAATTTCTAAATAAGAAAATGGGCATGTTAGTTGGTCACGTCTTCCTTACTCCTTTTTTTAAAAGGTTAAAATATCCTTGATGGTCTTTTTCATTCTCTTGTAATCTATCCCTTTTTGTAACATCTGGCAAATTAATCCCTAAGCACTGAAGATGTCAAATACCTATAGCCCCTGGAGATCCACCCACACTCATGGGTCCAGTTAGTTATTCCCAAGCAGGGATTCTTAACTGGTGTGTGTGTGTGTGTGTGTGTGTGTGTGTGTGTGTGTGTGTGTGTGTATGTGTGTGTGTGTGTTGTGTGTGTGTGTATTTCTTTTTCAGTCTAGTGAGATCTGTGAATCTCTTCTCAGAATAATATTTTTGAATACACAAAATACAAAGGAAATCAATCATATTGAAATTAGATTATCAAAATATTAAAAAAAACAAAAACAAAAACAAAAAAACACACAACTGATGCTCGAGCTTTTGAGTATCAGAATTCTTTTCAAATCTTAACTCCAAAACCTATCAAGCCCCACTTATTAGCCAGAGGACAGCTCACAATAAAATATTTTAATGTAGCATCATAGTGATAGCAGTAACTTCTTCCATTAACTTTGTGATCATTTTACCACAAATAAATACATCTAAGTGGGAATATCGGTCATTATGTGTAGACCAAAACTGGAGAACATAGGTGATCAAGGCACCCACATGAAAGTGAACATACAAAGAAAAACTAACTCTGCAAAGCTACTGTTATTTCATCAGTGATACATTATACTAGTTCTCACAAGGCTTTGCATCTTTATCATCCTCTGTTGATCTTCAGTGTTTCAGCTTTCTTCAAAATCACCCAATGTAACATCTACTAGAAATGTTCTTCTTCAGGAAAGTCTATATATAGCTCTTCTCACTTGATCTTTCTGCTTCAAACATTCTATCATTAATCATCCTCTTCCACCTTTATATAGTTATATAGTTATATATAGTTTATATATAGTTATATATATATATATATATATAAAACTATATAGTTATAGTCCTTTCCACCTTTTCTTTGTACCTCATACATAGTCCTAACTTGAGATGCCACCTTCAGAGCTACCTAACCCTGTATTCTCCATCTACAGGAAGATCTGGGATTACTAAATGTCCCTCCTATAAGAGAAGGCTATAAATCTCCTCAGATAATGATTATGAAACTCTCTTCAACTTTTGTCAGTCTTCTTAGTCAAAAATAACTAAGAAGCTTTCCATTTTATCTGTGATAAAAAGCAGAAGGTTAAAAAAAGGACCAAGACCATTTGGGCTCTTCTATTTTTTTCTTTCAGTTATTGTGCCAACTGCCATTTTTTTCTACTGCCTCTTCCGAGTCTCTCAATTCAACTATCATATGATTTGTGGGCAGAACCAATTTTAGTTAACCAAGTTTAGTTTAGTAAACCTTTCTTGCCCCTGGCTAGGCAGTATCCCAAGGGCTCTGCTTCCTTGAACACAAAAGGAACTCAGTTATTTTATGGTGAGGAAACTTAAAAACTCTCCAGCATCATGTTTCATACTATTCAAATACCAATGGCTATGACAGTTAAAGTATTGAGAAACCTGCCATTCTTAATTCTGCTTTTCCCTGTCAACACATCTCAGTCAAAAACTACCAAAGCCTTCTTCCTAAAGAAGTATGCTGACTTAATTTTGAGAACCTTGCCAACTTTCTCACAGAACACTAAATTTTCACTTCAAAACTTTACTGTGTCATGGAGGTTAATCTGGATTCTTGAATGCCATGTTAATAAACTTCAAACTTTGGAATATCCTACTTAGTTGGAATAGCTTCAAGTGCATGTCATCGAGAGGCTATATATATTATTTATTCTTATATATTCCTATCAAGGACTTCTTCAAATGTCATTATTTTCATAATGTTTCTCATGTTTACCCCATTCAGAAAGATCAACCTTCAGAGAGGTTCATCAAATGAAAGTTTGCCAACACACATGAATCTGTTTTAAGCTAAAGTAATACACAAAGCAGACCAAATTAAAAAAAAAAAAAACAAAAACATATTTGCATTCTTATGCAGCCACATTATACTTCACAATGACATTGAAAAAAGGCAGGGGTAGTAGGGAGAAATGAAAATCAGAAAGGAAGGAAACAAGTTTTTATTAAGTGCTTACTATGTGCCAGGTATTGTGCCAAGTACTTTATAAATATTATTTTATTTGATTCTCATAACATCCATGGGAGGGAGACACTATTATTATCTCCATTTTACAGATGAAAAAACTGAGGCATGGAATAATTAAGAGACTTGGCTAAGTTCCTACAAGTAATAAGTGTTGGAAACTAGATTTGAACTTGGATCTTCCTGAGTCCAGATCCAGTACTATAACCCCCTGCACTATCTAGTTGTGTCTGTAATCAATAATTTTGTTAGATCTTGCCTTAATATTAATTTATCTTGTGGTCATCTCAGTATAGCAATCTGTGAGTTTACACAATACTGTAGAAATAAACCAAATGAATATTGGCATTCTCATTGCAAAAGCAGACGATAACAATAATATACAGTGTACTCAAGGCTTTGAAGTTGCAGAGCACTTTATATATTTTATGGTGAGAAAATTCAAAAGACTCTCCAGCATCCTGTTTTGCACTATTCAAATAGCGATGGCTATGATGGCTAAAGTGCTGAGTAACCTGCCGGTTTTTATTCTACTTTTCCCTGTCAACACATCTCAGCCTAATATCAACTAAGGTTCTCTTAAAGAAGTATACTGACTCAATTTTGAGAAACTTGTCAACTTTCTCAGAGTACACTAAATTCTCACTTCAAAACTTTGTTTCATGGAGGTGAATCTGGATTCTTGAATGTCATGCCAACAAATTTCAAATTTTGGAATATTCTACTTAGTTGGAATCTTATTTGATCCTCCCAACAACTCTCTGGGGGTAGGTACTATTATTATTTTACAGATGAGGAAACTAAGACTTAAAAAGATTAAGTGCCATGTGCAGGATTAATTACATAATACCTGAGGCAGGATTATAAATTAGGCCTTCTAGCATCCAAGTAAAATACTCTATCCACTGTGGAGTCTACAAGGACATTACAAAACTATAGTTAAATAGGAGAGCTTATTTTGCAAAGAAAGGGATTATCAGAATTGTTTTCATTAACCACGCAAAAGAAATTTAATTTTGTTTTATACTCATTTAATCAACTTGCCTTGAAGTGTCCAGGATGAAAGCAAACAAATGAACTACTGTTTTGACAAATGAAACTTATGTCAATATACTTTCTAGAAGATGAAAAAAGTGAAAATATGATCATGAATAACTATAGCAAGGAAAGTGGTATTCTCTAAGAGAGGTTAGAGAGGTACAATGTATTTTAGGATTTCAGAGAAGAGATTATTTCTGACTGGAGTGATTAAGGGAAGATTCACACAGAGATAGAGCTATTTGAAGAGGTCCTTGAAGTGTGGGTGAGACTTTAAGAGACAAATATGGGACAGACAATGTTCTAAGAGGAGGAATAGGATAAATAAAGATGCAGACTTGGAAAATTTTTAAATGTATTTGAGGAACAGTGAGTAAGTGCAATTTTTTCCTGAAGCAGGGCTCATTTTGCAGAAACAATGAGAGATAAGACTAGAAATTATGGTGGAAGTAAAATGGGAACAATTAATAGTTTTTTACTTTTAACATTTTGAGGTAATTCAGTGAAAGTGAATCTTAAGTATGCTAGTTTTAATAAAGAAACTTGAATTTATGTAAAACTTTTAAAAAATCTGAAAAACTCACTTCTATTAAAGTAAATATGATGATATCTTTCTTCTATTATTTTTATATAAATATCATAGAAAATTCCTTGATCATATTTTTGTATTACTTAAAAGATTGAATAATAAATATTAACAAATAATAATGAACATTTATTAAACATCTTCTCAGGTGCTTAATAATGATATAAAATAAAGTGATCTAGTTTGTAAACCTCTGAAGAAGTAAATGAAGAAGTAAAAGAAAAAAAAAAGTATATATATATATATATATTCACATAGTTCCAAAGAATTACTTGTTGTGTATGCACTTGAATGCATGGTAAAGATGAAATAAAGGGAAGAAAGAAATAGAATTACTTCAAAATTTTATCCTGATCATTTTATTCATGGGGAAAAAACTCTGTAGAGAGGTGCTCAATCAATGAAATTCTCGAATCAGCTTGGTGAACTTTTAAGAAAGTTCTTTTTATTTGGGGCTTTTTCCTAAGGAGAGTACATTTAATATAAAATTAAACAAATCATATAAACAACAGTTCCTTTTTCTTTGGGTATTCTCTCAAAGCTAATTAGTTAGACTTCATTCAAGATACAATCTTGGACTAAATATAAAAATCTAATTTTCCAGTCTCTATCCTGGTATGCTTACTTTATTTAAGATCACTGCCCAAGAGCCATAGTATCTCAGACTTGTACAATTGAAATGTATTCTAGTCTAGTCTATACCTCAAAAAGAATTATGTGTATACAATATTTCTTACCAGTGGTCATCTAGTATCTTGTCAGTGACAAAATTTTTGGGATCCTCAAGATAATCCCTCTCTCAAGACAGCTTTCTAAAAGAATCTTTATTCTACCTCAGGAGACTTTCTTTCCAAGCTGTTATCTTCCCAACATTCTGTCCAATTTTAATTGGTTTCTTTAACCCTTTAACTGTATTTAAATTAAAATTCTCCCTTGTCTCTCTCTGGAAACAAAAGTCAAACAACTCCAAATAAAAAAGAGGATTGTATATGGAGTAAAAGAATCTGGATTACAACTCTGGTTCTTATTAAGTTCATGAGAATTGGTAAGTTACTTCACCTTTATGAGACTTTTTTTTCTCATCCGTAAAATAAGGGGTTTGGATTTGATGCCTTCTAAAGTCCCTTCTAGATCCAAATCAGTGTTCTCCATTGATAGGTTTATTTGCAGTCATATTTTGAGAATTTTATGGACAAGTATCTAAGGATAGGAAGAAGGGTCAACATTGTTTCCCATTTTGGGCTGAAAAAAGAGCTGCAACTTGGGCCATTATATTGTCTGTTCAGCTCAGCATTAACACCTAGTGAATTTAAAATGATTTTAAGATAAATTTTCTCCTAAAAATCAATTGGTGAAAACTAGGAAGAGCAAAATGTACACCATAGTAATCAACATAACTTTGAACATAGTAATCAACATAACTTTTATGTAGCAGAATAGTGAAAGCTATACTCTACTTTTCTCCTTTGGATTTATGCCTATATGTTTTTATTATCAAGGTAAGAAATGTGATTTTGACAGGTTGTTTTTTTTTTTTTTTTTTTTACTAATACCTGGATCTAGGTATATACCCAAAAAGTAAATTATTTGTAACCTGTCCATATATGAGCTAGTAAAGTCTTAGAAAGCAGGAATCATGGCATATATACTGTGTCATCTCCGTCAAAAGCCTAATGAAGTCTCTTGCATAGCTTTAATAAATCTTTTGTTAAATTGTTTTTCAAAATCCAGCAAACTATATTTAAGTCCCATTTCTTGCCTAGATAATTTGCCTAAAACTTCTCATTGATGAAGAGAATCACAACCAGAGCAGCTAGATGGAGCAGTGCTCTATAGAGCACTAGCTGTGAAATCAGGAGGACCTGAGTTCAAATTTGATTTCAGACACCTAACACTTCCTAGCTGTGTGACTCTGGGCAAGTCACTTAACCCCAATTGCCTCAGCAAAAAAAAAAAAAAAAAATGAGAGAGAGAAAGAGAGAGAGAGAGAGAGAGAGAGAGAGAGAGAGAGAGAGAGAGAGAGAGAGAGAGAGAGAGAGAGAGAGAGAGAATGACAACTCTGTATGCATTCCTGAAGGGCAGGATAGGTGTAAACAGCTTTGGAGAGCTGAGAACTTTGGAACTGAGAGGAGAGAAAAGAAGTTCTCTTGAGAGAGAGAGAGAGAGAGGAGA
The DNA here is from genome assembly GCF_048593235.1 of Sminthopsis crassicaudata. Classification (NCBI taxonomy): domain Eukaryota; kingdom Metazoa; phylum Chordata; class Mammalia; order Dasyuromorphia; family Dasyuridae; genus Sminthopsis; species Sminthopsis crassicaudata. Next base: position 220,200,819 of record NC_133619.1, on the reverse strand, counting down.
GAGAGAGAGAGAGAGAGAGAGAGAGAGAGAGAGAGAGAGAGAGAGAGAGAGAGAGAGAGAGAGAGAGAGAGAGGAAGAGAGAGAAGAGAGGAAGGAAGAGAGAGAGAGAGAGAGAGAGAGAGAGAGAGAGAGAGAGAGAGAGAGAGAGAGAGAGAGGAAGAGAGAGAGAGAGAGAGAGGAAGAGAGAGAGAGAGAGAGAGAGAGAGAGAGAGAGAGAGAGAGAGAGAGAGAGAGAGAGAGAGAGAGAGAGAGAGAGAGGGAGAGAGGGGAGGGAGAGAGAGAGAGAGGGAGGGAGGGAGGGAGAGAGAGTCGGGGGAGGGAGGGAGAGAGGGAGGGAGAGAGGGAGGGAGAGAGAGAGGGAGGGAGGGAGGGAGGGAGAGAGAGAGGGGGAGGGAGAGGAAGAGAGGGAGGGAGAAAGAGAGGGAGAAAAGAAGGAGGGAGACCGAGATACAGACACAGAAACAGAGAAACAGAGAGACAGAAACAGAGACACAGAGAATCAGACTTTGGAAGGCAAATTGGAAAGGACCTGGTACCTCATCATATTCCTGAGAGATTTTTGGGCATTATCTTTGCTTGGGGGATTTTCTTGATTGAGTGAGATCTCAGTTTACTGTCATCTTAAAGAACAAAGGAAAAAAATACCTTATTTAATCTGGTAGGTTTTTTTTAAAGTATATTTTAATCTATGTAATTTCTCTTGTATATTTGGGAAAAGATGGATTTACTTTTTCTTTTGACTATTTGTTATGGTCTTTTGCGTAACAAACATTTGGTGAAAAGAAGTCAAGTCTATACATGCAAACTTGGGGTTACCCCATTCATTTTTAAGGCACAGCAGTGAGGAAAGAGCCTTGAACCTAAAAGAATTATTCTGATAGACCAGCATTTTTTTTGGGGGGGGGGAGAGGAACACATAGAGATAAATATAATTCTTAACTGTTACTCCTCTCTACCTCAGACAGGAATAGAGCAACTAAACAAACATATGATCCATTCTCTTATTCCTTAGGCAGGAATAGAAGTATTTCTTGAAGGGGGTAAGCAAATTATCAAAGATATTTGTCAAAATGTCCCCATGCATCATATTTAGACACTAAATAGATAGCAGCACACATCCTACACATCTATTGAACCATTGTGCTACATAATATTCATAATATGGGAGGAAAAGCCTGGATTTGAATTCAGAGGATTTGGGTTCAAAGCTCAGATCTATTTCTTTTTGTTTATGTAGACTCAGATAAGTCACTTAGATCTTACAATCTTAGATCTCAGATTTGTCATCTATAAATTATGTTGCACTCTGATATCTAAGATCCTTTTTAGATCTAAATGCATCACTCCAAGAACCTTAAAGTACAAAGCAGGAGAATGATACATTCCATGATCTCAAGGAATTTTTTTGTAGTAGGGGTGATCCCCCCAAAATATAATAAAATTATAGAAAAATGAGTTATATAGGAAAATTCAAAATGGCCTGATAAACTCAAGGAGGAAATGATGACAGCCATTTGAAGAAATTAAAAACATCCTCATAGAAATGGTAGTACCTGGACTTAACTTTCAAGGAAGAGAAGATAAGCCTCTTCTAGACACGGGGAATATGAAACAGAGGAATGGAGCTGAAAAAAGATGACACTAGGTCAGAGAACAGTTTTGCTGGCAAGGAGAGTTTGAAGGGAAGGGAGAATAACTTAAAATAAGATTGAAAAGGTAAGTGTGGGCTAGTTAGATCATGGCAGGACTTCAATGTCAGAAAGTTTCCATATTTTTCAAAATGCAGCACAAAGCAGCTGTAGGATTTGGGGCAGGAAAGTACCATGGTAATATCTCTGTATATTACCAAGTTAGTATTCCGAAGAATGGAGATAGCAGATATTGAAGATTGGAAGATTGATTATGAGCCTATTATAAATAGCCATGAGGTAATGAGGTTTTAAACTAGAATAATGGCAAAGGAAGTAGGGAAAAAAGACTGAGTATGAAGGTAGAGGAAAAAGAAAGGCACAAGATTTGACTCTAAGGTTTTAAGTACAAAGAATGGTAGTGTCCTATTTTTCAAATGGAAAAGTTAGGAGGAAGGGGGTGGGTTTTAGAAGGAAGATAATGAGTTCCATTTTAGACATACTGAGTTTTAGGTGCCAATGAGACATCCAGGGGGAGTTGTACTGCAGACTGTTTGAAATGTGAGACTTCCCTTACAAATCTATGGTTCACAGAGCTCCAAGAAGAGGAAAAAATTTATCTAAATCAAAGAAAGCAAAGAGAGCTTTTATCAGAGTTCATGGAAAAATACCAGGCTTAATTGATGGCCATTCTTTCCCCATAGACCTGTACCTCCTTAGGCCTTTACAACCATGCAATAATAGATAATATTTTTCCTCTTCTTTCTTCAAAGTGTGATATCAACTACTGCTCTCTTCACTGCCCCCAAGCAGACCTGCCCGTCTACCTACCCACCCATAGGATCATAAGATAGAAAGAACTTCAGGGGTTCATGTCTTCTTTCATTAGATTCCTTTTCAGTATAGCAAAGTAGAATATTTAAATACTTATCTGCATTATAATTCAGACACTTGACCAGATGAAAAATGTCTTGTGTAAAAGTCACTTTTGTACTTTAGACCTCTGACCTCAAGCATGAGAATACAAGTAAGTGCCTCTAATTTTAGAATGGGTTTCTATTACTGACATTGGATTGGGTTTGGGTAAAATCATATATATTCCAATATATTCATCTTCCAGCTGCTAGTTAGCATATTATGTGCAATACCAATAATTTTCATGGGCCTATAAGTTTAATAAACTACTCCAGCTTTATTTTAATATTCCTTCATTCTTTCTAGGCCAAGAATGGTGATGTTAATCAAATTATCCAAGAGTACTTGTCTAGCCATTCAGGAAAGGGAGATAGTAAGGAGGAGGCAAGCATTTTCTCAGCAATGCAATTAATTGGATAAAGAAAATTTTATAATTATTGCTATTTCACTATCTATGGACATAGCATCTTCTATTTCCTCTCATCCTTCAAACAGTTGATCTGGACAATTTAAAAAAAAAATGTTGCCTTCTGGTGAGAAAAGTTTCTAAATTAGGGGCTGAGTTCAAATCCTGGCTCTCACTCTTTCTATCTGAATGACCTTGGGCTAAATCATTTAACTTTCTTAAGTGTTATCTTGTGCATCTATAAAAGGAAGGAATTGGATTGACCTCTGAGGTCCTTTGCAGTTTTAAATCTGTAATCCTATTATCCCTGATAATAAATATCTCTGATTTTGGACTGGTCCTCAGAAGATAAACACACAGTCTGTCACCTGGCCCATATTCAAAGCATCCTCCAGAGTTTATGTTCTACTGGCACAATTTCCAAGAACCCAGGGTCACCTCTGGGTTGTGAGGTATCAGCATAGAAGAAAACCTGGTCTCCCAACTTTTATGATATGATATAGGCAAAGACTAACTAAGTACAAAATTAAAATATCATGAGATTCTGGTTGAATGCGATTTCCTGTGAAAAAAAGTCAAGATCATATTAGAATATATTAAAAGGAACATGATATAGAAGGGAAAGACAGCATCTTTTTACAGTCAGCATTAGTCAGGACTTAATTACAGCACTATATTCAATTTTGGTCACCACAGTTAATAAAGGATAGGAATAAATTAGAGGAAGTTCAGAGAACAGAGAGAGTAAATGATGAAAGTTATAGGAAAATAAGTTGTAATAGAAAAGACAAAAGGAAACAGAGTGGTTTTAACCAGCGAAAAGAAGGCCAAAGGCTTAGTTCATTACTAGAATCAAAAGAATGATGGGAAGGGATAAAGATTGTACGTCTCGGAAGGACTGAACAATAAAATAAATGAGTTTAAAGCCAGACATTTTACTTAGCAATAAGGAAGAATTTCCATTCTTCAGTATCTTCAAAAATAGACAACATCTTTACTTGGATATTTTAGATACAGGTACTTTTTCACGATGATTTGGAAAAGATTTTCTTTCAATGTCCCTCCCACCTTTGTAAAATTCTTCTGGCAGCCTGTTGTATGAAGAAATTTCCTGTGCTCTAGCTAGATATAATAAAGTCCTAAAACATTCTCTTCAATTATGAAAGTAGATTTATTCTTTTTTTTTCTAATTTTTTTCTAATTTCAAATTTGTCATTTGAAATCAGTTTCTATAAATAGTACTTCCAACTATTCAAACTAATTTACTTTTTACTTTTTATTCTTAAAATATATTTTCAGAACTTAGTTTCATTTAATAAGAAAGAAAGAAAATTCTCTCTAGCATAATCCACATAACATAACAGTATTATTTGGTTTTATATAGCACTTTAAAAAAGTGTTTGACCTCACTTAATCTCACCTAATGTTTTTTTATTTACAATGTTATTGAGTATTTATTGAGTTATGTTGGTTTATTTATATTCATAACATAATAGTGATTATTATATAATATAATGATTTATAGAACTATATACATAGCTAAATATCTATATATATGATTTAATGAAATTATGATAATTTGGTACCTCTAGTTTATTTATATTGTTGATAGATACTTTATTCCCCAGGGAATATTTTATGATTCTTTTGAGTTGAGATCTATTTTTGAATGAGATAGGGACTGATTTCACTGATGGAAAAAAACTCCCAGGTTAGGAAGTTTATCTTCTACTGGTGAACCCCTTTTTCTGTAATTTATAGACTGAAAACACTGACTAATGCAATGAAAATTGAAATGATTTGCCTAAGATTACACAGGAAATATGTGTCGGAACTGGCATGAGAACTTAAATTTTCTTTGCTCTGAGGCCTACTCTCTCACCACTGTTTCTAGTGTTTAATCTTTATTTATTTATTTATTTTTAAATAGATATTGCCAGATTAAGACAAACATTAAAAGGTCAGTCAAAACAAAATTAAATGTCAACAAACTTTGGAAGGTTTTTGTTATCTCTGCAAATTTCAAATGACCAGCATCTCTGATAAACCCATTAAATTAAAGAATCAACACTCTCAAGGATACTTGGCAAGATAGTCGAATATATGAACTTGGCTTCAGATGCCTACTTCACTATTTTCACATAATTAGCACTCAGTAAATATTTGTTTATTGAAATATTTTAATGTGCTAGATAAGCAGCAGAACAAAGGTTTGTTATGCTTATCTAAAGCTAGAAGAATTCATTTTATTTAATTCACTAAACATTTATCAAGGACCTACTAAGTGCTGAACACTGTTAAATTCTAGGGGGAAAACAGATTACAAATTAGATGCAGTCCTTCACAGCAATGTCTAGAGCCAATGCCTATGGCTATTAAATCTTCAGCATGCTACAAATCAGTAATGATTTTATTATTTTATTGATTGTCTAGACTTTTTGAAAGTTATGTGGGAAAAGCATTAATATTGAAGATTAAACTTAAAAGTACATCTTATATATATTTTCTCCCTAGAGAACTAGTTTTTAAATATTTACTACCACACTATTGGTCCTTATCCTCATGTGGTTTACTGTTTAATAAGAAGATAAAACATATCAGTTAAATCCAACCACTTTAGAGAGCAATATGGAACTATGCCCAAAGGGTTATCAAACTGTACATAGCCTTTGATCCAGCAGTATCTCTACTGTGTTTGTATTCTGTAGTGTTCTCTGGTTGGGGTTTCTTGGGGGCTTATGGGAGCAGCCTTCATTTCAGTTCAGTAATCACCACAAGAACAGCCAAGTGTTAAAGTCCATATTCTTTATTATCTCCTTCCTGGGGCTGGGCAGCTTTCTTAGAGGCCTTCTGGAGTCTTAGTTTCAGTGGAGAAGCAAAGGAGGATAGCCTGTCACCAAGGTGATGTGAGATGGGATGAATGAATTTGAATCCAAGGGCTTGTGCTCCAGCCTCCAGCCTTCTGTCCGCTTGTCTTCTCTGGCTCTGAATGAATCTGGTTAAGTTTGTCAGAGCTTATATGCTCTCTTATCAAGGTGCAAATCTTGTAGAACTATATTAAAGACTAGAGAACTATTAATCATCATGCTAAACTAGATAACTATTGTCTTTATCAATTCCACTGACTTAGCACCTTGTAAGAATCCCTGTTTCAAGTTCAGAGTTCTGGCCCATAATAATATTCCAAAGAGATCATAAAAAAGGAAAAAGAACCCACATATGCAAAAATGTTTGTAGCAGACCTTTTTGTAGTGGCAAGAAACTGGAAATTGAGTGGATGCCCATTGGTTGGAGAATGACTGTGTAAGTTATGGTATATGAATATTATGGAATATTATTGTTCTATAAGAAATGATCAGCAGGATGATTTCAGAAAGTACTGGAGAGACTTACAGGAACTGATGCTGAGTGGAGTGAGTAGAACCAAGAGAAGGTGACTCAGGCCAGTTCCAATAGACTTCTGATGGAGAAAGCCATCTGCATTCAGAGAAAAGACTGGGGACTGACTGAGTGTAGATCACAAAATAGTATTTTCACTTTATTTTGTTATTTGCTTGCATTTTGTTTTCTTTCTCATTTTTTTCCATTTTTAATAAAATTGATTTTTCTTGTGCAACAGGATAATTGTTGAAATATGCATAAAAGAATTGCACATATTTAAGATATATTTTACTACTTGTCATCTAGGGGAAGGAGTGGGGGAAAAGGAGGAGGAAAAATAATTTGGAAGATAGGGTTTTTCAAGGTAAATGTTGGAAATTATGTATGCATATATTTTGAAAATAAAAAGCTTTTAAAAATTTAAAACAAAATAAAATGGAAACAATTAAGAAAAAAGAAAATAAAAAGCTTTATTAATAAAAAACATGTTAATCAGTAAACATTTATTAAGTACCTTCTATGTGACAGGCAGTGTTAAGTGCTGAGGATACAAATAATAAAAAAAGCAATCCTTGCCTTTAAGGAGCTTTCAAATGAATGAGGTTCAGGGGAAACAACACAAAAGGAAACTGATAAATTTTCAGAGAGGTGGAAGGAAAATGGTATTTGAAGTCTTAGAGAAGATAAAGTTGAAAAGCTTTTGCATAAGCAAAGTCAATGCAGAATTATTTGGCAACTTTTGCAGCAATAGTTCTCTGATATAAAAGATATGGTAGGAATTCATAGAAATGTATAAAAAAAATAGATTAAAGGTCAAAGCAGACAATCAGGCTTTAAAAGAGTAAATGTGGGGCATCTAGGTGATGCTGTGGATAGAACACCAGCCCTGCATCAGGAGGACCTGAATTCAAATCTGGCCTCAGACACTTAACATTTCCTAGCTGTGTGATCCTGGGCAAGTCTCAATTGTCTCAACAACAACAACAAAAAATAATAAATGTAAGTTATCAATAATCATATGATAAAATTATCCAAATTACTAACAATTTGAGAAATATTAATTATTTTTATATTTATATTTATTAATGTTCTAACTTATGCCAATCATATGGGAAAGAATGATAAGAGAGAAAAATGTCAATTGTTATAAAAGCACAAGCACACTAATAAAATTTCAAGGTATGAGTTGTTTCAATGAAATTGCTGCAAAGCAATTGGCAATCAAAAGGATCACTAAATTATATATATATTTTGTCCAGAATACCACTTATGGCTTATACTCCAAGGAGCCCGCAGACAAAGAGAAAGGACCTATATGTGAAAAGATATTTATGGTGACAAAATTTGTTGTACCAAAAAAAAGTGGAAACTAAAGGAACTGGCTGAACAAATTATGGTATCTGAATATAATGGAATGTTATTGGACTCTGAGAAGTGATAAATATGAAGAACTTGAACCAGGAGAACAATAATGAGAAGGAAAACAGCAATGAAAGATTTAATAACTAATCAGTGCAGTGTGCAATTATGATTTCAGCAGACTGATAGTGAAACATTCCTTTCACCTCTTGACAAAGAAGTGATGCATATGAAATATATATATTTTAAGACAGAATTGAAGTTCTTGTTTAACTGTATTTGCTTGTTACAAGGAAAGGTTGGGGAGGCAGGATTAGTCATTATAATGAGGGAAAGGAAAGGGGGAACCCCATTTCTTGGCGCATAGATAATCTCATGAGGCGCAGTGTCCCCTGTAAAATGAATTTACAGGCCCGAAAACCTAGATTGATAAATAAAAGGTTTATTGTAGAAATTTGGAAGTAAAGTTCAGTTACAAAGACGCCAGGGCCAGAGGTGGCTGCTGGGCAGGCAGGAACTCTTGCATGGCTGGAAGGATACCATGTGTTGGTGGGAGGGCTCCTACCATGAGGGCATTCTGACTCACCTCTTTTATACCCAAAAGATGATGGGCGGTACCCCTAAGTTCTCGGTGGGCTTTTCAGTTAGCTCAGATCAGGTGAGGGCTGGGGGAAGCTGAGCTGAGAGTGGGGCTGGGCCTGGATATTCAAAGGATGCCTTTGACCAGGATTTGTGAATCAAGGTCAGCCATGGGCTGGGCAATTAGAAAGGAATCTCAACCCCTATCTATTAGAGTGTGACAGCTCCGTAAAAAAATTGCCAAGTGTTTCAATGCAACATTGAAAAAAAGAAAAGTTTTCTCTCTGAAACTGAGAGAAAATTTAGAATTGAGGGATTAAGAGAGTTTAACAATTTCTGTAGAATGGTAGCAATGCAAATATGATTACAAAAGTTCCACAAGAGTCTGGGCTGGGTAGAGTGTGCAGTGAGTTTAGTTTATAACACCTGGGGATAGGCAAATGCTATATTGAAGTCAACTAAAATGATTTGAGTGACTATTCTTTTTTATCTTGGAGATTTGCATGATGTTGAAATTATACTTGATCTTGGAAAGAACATAATGCACACAATTATATGTCCTTAATTCTATTTTTATTCAGCTATCTTGAACAATTCAATTCAACCAGCATTTAATGAGACCACCCATGACCTCAGGAAACTTACATTCTATTAAGGGAAAATTACACAGAGAAGTAAATAGAAAATAGATGCAAAATACTAGTGATCTTGGTGGAAGGGATGAACACTAACAAATGGAGAAAAATAGCTTCTAAAATCAAGGAAATGGAAAACTGGAAATGTAATATTGGGAATAGGGAGTTTTCACAACTAACTAGTATTAGTAAAGGTGAGATATAGTTGTTTTATAAGGTATGATTTACCTCTTAGGCCTTTGCAGTTGATGAGGGTTGGGGTCCCTTTAAGATTCCTTTCTAATTGCCCAACCCATGGCTGACCTTGATTCATAAATCCTGATCAAAGGCACCCTTTGAATATCCGGGCCCAGTCCCCACCCTCAGCTCAGCTTCCCCCAGCCCTCACCTGATCTGAGCTAACTGAAAAGCCCGCCAGAACTTGGAACTGCCCACAATCTTTTGGGTATAAAAGAAACGAGCCAGAACGCCCTCATTGCAGGAGCCCTCCCAGCCAACACATGGTATCCTTCCAGCCATGTAAGGGTTCCTGCTCACCCAGTGGCCACCTCTGGCCCTGGAGTCTTTATAACTGAACTTTGTTTCCAAATTTCTACAATAAACCTTTTATTTATCAATTTAGGTTTTTGGGCCTGTAAATTCATTTTACAGGGGACACTGCACCTCATGGGATTATCTATGCTTGGAGAAATGGGGTTCCCCCTTTCCTTTCCCTCATTACAGTCACATTCTAATATAAAGCAGAGGTAGTACAATCATACTTTGTGAGTATGTGTGTGTGTATATATATATTTCTGGCGTGTTATCTCTTGTTTCTTGCTTTTTGCTCTCCAGTTTAAGTTTTTCTGTTTTAGCTATAGAGGAGGAATGGTAGCATCTCACTTTCTACTTCTAGATCTTGATATTATGGTTTTTCAGACTTTTGACTAGCCATGAACTTGCCTATAGGATAGAGTGATAGCTTTCAGTTTATGCTTCAGGGAGAACCAGTCCCTCTGGTATATCAAGCCCTTTTAAAGACAGCTTATCCAGCTTTAGTGTTCACCTATTTCACCTATATCCCAACTCTCATCTGTTCCCCAACTCCAAGAAGGGATAGCAGCTATACTCCAATAAAACAATTTTAGCAGATAGGCTAAAACATGTTGAGGGTAACTGACAGGCCTTAAACCCATCAGAAAGTTAAGGGGATGTCTACCCCCAAGAATGGGAAGACTTCTAGTGGAAAGGGTAAATGAAATAATTTATTCTAACAGTCATGAAGGTGGCTGAACAGGCTAGACTAGAGTGGTTAGAGATTGTTCAGACATTGAAGATGCTTTGATTATCCTGACTTTTGTCTTACCACTGAACTTCAATGAACTCAGTCAGAGAGAGTGTGGTTGATGGCTTTGTGCAACTCTGCCTCTCTTAAGACCAATTCGTGTGAAAGTCAAGACATCACTGTGATATCATTGGTCCATTTTGAAAACAAAGAACAAACAACAGCATGAACTTAGAAAGGTAAATTTCTGGGAACATATCAGGGATATTGCCAAAGAAGTCAAATAAGGCTTTAATGATACATTTGCCTAATAATATACATATTTCTGGGACAATAAGGAAGTAGAGAGGAGGTATCTTGCCCATAGGAAGGTGGAGAGTTTCTTTGTGGTTGTATCAGACATGGCTAAGCTTTTGTAGGGCATAGTAGAGCGTTTATGTATACAAATGTTCTAAGGAATCACAAAATGGGGCTTGTACAAAGATCATTTTTCAAGCCTCTCACAACTCTAGACCAATCTAAATGTCTTTTGGGCTTTAATCCATAATTTTAATAAAAGTGAATATTGATCAAGTGGAGTCAACAGGGCTAATCAATTCATGAAGTTTAGCAATGAAAGAGAAAAGATTTGAGAGAGAGTGAATGGCAATTTGAACTACAGGAAGATTGAAGGATGACTTGTTTATGAATAATAAAACGTTTTGACCAATAAGAAAGAAGGGATGATTGATGAAGCAAGAGCAGGAAGAAGGCAGGACACAATGGGATCAAGGATTATGTATCTTCTTCTGAGGCAAGTTGGAAAGAGATAAAAGATGGGTGAAGATGCTGAGAAGTTTTGGGGAGTGGAGGAGGGGTATTGAATGAGCTCCAGTTGGATGACCTCAATCTTCTCAGTGAAGTAGGAGGCTAAATCATCTGCTATAAATGTGGTAGATTTAAAAAAAAAAAACAAAAACTGATTTTAAGTGTTTCTTCACATTTGGCAGACCAATTGGCTTATTCCCACAGACATATGGACCATAACATATATACATATATACACACATTAAATTTTACCTAACTAACCATAACACATGTTGATTTGAACTGAAAGTGGTCTTCTAACAAAAGATTTGTTAGTAAAATAATGGTCTATAGTAGGTTTTTTTTTCTTTATTAAAGCTCTTTATTTTTAAAAACATATACATGGATGATTCTTCAACATTAGCCCTTGCAAAACCTTGTGTGTTCCAACTTCCCTCCCTTCCCCCCACACCTTCCCCTAGATGGCAAGTAATCCAATATATATATTAAACATGGTATAAATATATGTTAAATGCAATATATGCATATGTATTTATATAATTATCATGTTGCATAAGAAAAATAGAATCAAACCAGTAAAAAAAAAAGAGAGAAGCAAAATAAAATGCAAGCAAACAACAACAAAAAGGGTGAAAATACTATGTTGTGAACCACACTCAGTTCCCATAGAATTCTCTCTGGCTCTCTTCATCATTAAACAATTGGAACTGATTTGAATCCTTTCATTGTTGAAGAGAGCTACATATTGGTAGATTCTTGAAAAAGAAATTCTTTATCCAATTGAACTTTCCATTTAGTTATTAATTATGACAATTAATTATGAGAATTAATTTCTTGGAGTCTCAGTTTTCTTATCTGTAAAATGGATAGGAGGAGATACTTATATTGATATGATTCCAGATCCAGGGATGCTATGAAGTTCAGATGAGTTAAAGTATTTTGTGAATCTTAAAGTACCATATCAATGTCAGCTCAAACTTATCTTTTGGGAAGAAGGCATTCCATGTGTCTTTAAGTGAGAGGGAAACTGTTCCCTTTACCGAAGTTGTATTCCCTTTAAGAAACTGGACCTTTTAATCTGTGATCCCTTTTGGAGTCTCAGCCCCTCCTGGGGAAGGCATATCCCCCTCAATAAGTTATCTTTCCAGTATGCCAGAACTTTGATTCAATGAGAAATCCTGGTCAAAAAGCACCCCTTTGAAGTGTTGTTAATTCCAATAGGAGATCTGTTCTAGAAACTGATAAGTATCTAAGTCTGGGAACCTGGGCTCCTAAAGCCCCAAGGCTCCTTAAAAAAGGAAGTATTTGGGTTCATTCTTTGCAAAAGATCCAAGCAATTTGCTAGGACCCTTTGCCCACTGAGAAGGCATTCTCTCAGCACAAAATTCCATTTCCCTAATAGGACTCTGCCACTATAGAAGTCAGTCTCTCTCCCTCTCTCTCTCTCTCTCTCTCTTTTAATATTAATTATAGTTTTTATTTACCAGATATATGCATGGGTAATTTTTTGGCATTGACAATTGCCAAACTTTTTGTTCCAATTTTTCCCCTCCTTCTTCCCATCCCCTCCCCCAGATGGCAGGCTGTTTTTAATGCAATATATGCATACATGTCCAAACAGTTATTTTGCTGAACAAAAAGAATCGGAATTTGAAATAGTGTACAAATAGCCTGTGAAGGAAATCTAAAATGCAGGCGGACAAAATTAGAGGGATTAGGAATTCTATGTAGTGGTTCTTTCACTGAGTGTAGCTGGTTCAGTTCATTACTGCTCTATTGGAACTGATTTGGTTCATTTCATTGTTGAAGAGGGCCACTTTCATCAGAATTGATCATCATATAGTATTGTTGTTGAAGTATATAATGATCTCCTGGTCTTGCTCATTTCACTTAACATCAGTTCATGTAAGTCTCTCCAGGTCTTTCTGAAATCATCCTGCTGGTCATTTCTTACACAACAATAATATTCTATAACATTCATATGTCAGAATTTATTCAGCCATTCTCCAATTGATGGGCATCCATTCAGTTTCCAGTTTCTGGCCACCACAAAGGGGGCTGCCACAAACATTCTTGCACATACAGCTTCCTTTCCCTTCTTTAAGATCTCATTGGGATATAAGCCTAGTAGTAACACTGCTGGGTGAAAGGGTATGCACAGTTTGATAACTTTTTGAGCATAATTCCAAATTGCTCTCCAGAATGGCTGGTTATATTCACAATTCCACCAACAATGCATCAGTGTCCCTGTTTTCCCACATCCCCTCCAACATTGTGCATTACCTTTCCCTGTCATTCTAGCCAATCTGACAGGTGTGTAATGGTATGGTTGTCTTAATTTGCATTTCTCTGATTAACAATGACTTGGAGCATCTTTTCATATGGCTAGAAATAGTGTCAATTTCTTCATCTGAGAATTGTTCATATCCTTTGACCATTTATCAATTAGAGAATGGCTTGATTTCTTATAAATTAGAATCAATTCTCTATATATTTTGGAAATGAGGTCCTTTGATTGTAAAAATGTTTTCCCAGTTTATTGTTTCCCTTCTAATCTTATCTGTATTAGTTTTATTTGTGGAAAAACTTTTCAATTTGATATAATCAAAATTTTCTATTTTGTGATAAATAATGATCTCTAGTTCTTCTTTGGACATAAATTAATTCCTCTTCCACAGGTCTGAGAGGTAAAGTATCCCATGTTCCTCTAATTTATTTATAATCTCATTCTTTATTCCTAGATCATGAACCCATTTTTACCTTATCTTGGTGTCCAGTGTTAAGTGTGGGTCAATGCCTAGTTTCTGCCATACTAATTTCCAAATTTCCCAGCAATTTTTGTTAAACATTGAGTTCTTTTTTTTTAAATTTTTTAAAATTAATTTTATAATTATAACATTTTTTGACTACATATGCATAGGTAACTTTTTACAACATTATCCCTTGTACTCCTTTTTGTTCCGAATTTTTCTTTCTTTCTTTTTTTTTAGAAGGGAAGTAACAAATTGGGAAAACATTTTTACAGTTAAAGGTTCTGATAAAGGCCTCATCTCCAAAATATACAGAGAATTGACTCTAATTTATAAGAAATCAAGCCATTCTCCAATTGATAAATGGTCAAAGGATATGAACAGACAATTTTCAGATGATGAAATTGAAACTATTTCCACTCATATGAAAGAGTGTTCCAAATCTCTATTGATCAGAGAAATGCAAATTAAGACAACTCTGAGATATCATTACATACCTGTCAGATTGGCTAAGATGACAGGAACAAATAAAGATGAATGTTGGAGGGGCTGTGGAAAAACTGGGACACTGATGCATTGTTGGTGGAGTTGTGAAAGAATCCAACCATTCTGGAGAGCAATCTGGAATTATGCCCCAAAAGTTATCAAACTGTGCATACCCTTTGATCCAGCAGTGCTATTTCTGGGCTTATATTCCAAAGAGATATTGAAGGAAGGAAAAGGACCTAAATGTGCAAAAATGTTTGTGGCAGCCCTCTTTGTAATGGCAAGGAATTGGAAACTGAGTGGGTGCCCATCAATTGGAGAATGGTTGGGTAAATTATGGTATATGAATGTTATGGAATATTATTGTTCTGTAAGAAATGACCAGCAGGAGGAACACAGAGAGGCTTGGAGAGACTTACATCAACTGATGCAGAGTGAAATGAGCAGAACCAGGAGATCATTATACACTTCAACAATGATACTGTATGAGGATGTATTCTGATGGAAGTGGATATCTTCAATATAAAGAAGAGCTAATCCAATTCCAATTGGTCAATGATGGACAGAATCAGCTACACCCAGAGAAGAAACATTGGGAAATGAGTGTAAATTGTTAGCATTTTTTGTTTTTCTCCCCAGATTATTTTTACCTTCCGAATCCAATTCTTCCTTTGCAACAACAACAACAACAACAAAATTCGGTTCTGCACATATATATTGTACCTAGGATATGCTATAACATTTAATATGTATGGGAATGCCTGCTATCTAGGGGAGAGGGTGGAGGGAAGAAGGGGAAACATTGAGTTCTTATCCCAAAAGCTGGGGTCTTTGGGTCTGTCAAACACTAGATTATTAAAGTTATTGATTATTTTGTCCTTTGAACCTAACCTATTCCACTGATCAAGTAGTCTATTTCTTAGCCAATACCAAATGGCTTTGGTAACTACTGAGAAGTCAGTCTCTTAGCAAACTGGTTTCTATCCAACAATAAACTTTCATCTCTGCCATTAATAATTCGGGATAAGTGAATTCTTTCACTTTAAAACCTGAAGCCAACCAAAGGGGGATTTTAATAACTCTCTTATTGCTACCAACCTCATCATCACCAGGAATTGAGGGGATACAAACCTCACCAGTCTTT
This sequence comes from Sminthopsis crassicaudata, assembly GCF_048593235.1. Lineage (NCBI taxonomy): Eukaryota > Metazoa > Chordata > Mammalia > Dasyuromorphia > Dasyuridae > Sminthopsis > Sminthopsis crassicaudata. The sequence goes on along the minus strand of NC_133619.1, from coordinate 220,185,465 downwards.
TTGATGAGGTGAAGTCTAATTTTTGGGGCTCCACTATGGGAACAAAAAATATGATGAGGTTTAGGGGTTCCCTTTCATAGGGAACCAAATGATAAGGTCTAGATTTAGGGAACCAAAATGAGTTTAGGGTTTTTGGTGGTCAGGGAGTTAAGTGATAAGGTCTAGTAGCAGGTTTGGGGTTCAGGGAACCAAATGGAGAGGTTTGGCTCCCCTACTCCCCTTGGTATTTGCACAAGGGTAGGGAGTTTTAGGGAACCCCCTTCTGGCAGAGCAGAGATTCTCTATAAAGGAATTTACAAACCCAAAAACCTAGATTGATAAAAGAGGTTTATTATAGGGATTGGGAAGTAAGGTTAGAAATCTCACAGAGAGGCATAAAGTTTCGTTAGGTAAATAGGTGAGGATAAAGAGAGGATACACCGGAAAATAATATTATTCCAGTGGACAAAGGCTTCCTTGGCATAGTATGGCATAGCCTAGCATGGCATAGCATGGCATGTTTAGAACCTCCGCAAAGAGAGGATTTTAGATTGGCTCTTTTATAATAGGAGCTTTGGCTACAAGCTGACAGGGGCTAGTGGGTGAAGTCTCAAGTTGGCTCTATCTACAAACTGGGTTTCAGCTTGAGCTGGAATTTGAATAGAACTGAATGAGTTTCTTTAATTGAATAGGGTTGGAATTCTTTTGCTCAGGAGTGAACCAACCCCACCTAGATAACAGAATGAAACTGCTTGTCTTGTTTCCTTTGGTGGGGTCCCTCACTGAGGCAGAGTTGAAGATTTTCTCTTTAAGGAGTTTTAGAGTTTCAGGATCCCTTCTTCATTTTTACCTTAAAGTTTATTTGTTTTTTTCTCTTTTTAGTATTTATTTTTAACATTCTTTTCTTTTAAAATCTTTAGTTCTAAATTTTCTTCTTCCCTTCATCACTTTTCCACCCACTGAGAAAGCAAACAAAATAATATCAATTATATATGTGAAATCATGCAAAGCATGTTATCATCTTAGCCATATCACAAAAAAAGAAAAAAAATCAAAATTATATTTACCACTCAGTTCATCAGTCCTCTTTGTAGAAGAGGATAGCATTTTTTCCTCATGAGTCCTTTGGTTGTCTTGAATCATTCTCCTGATCATGTAATGTTGGAGAAACTGAGCAAGATAGAAATTAGAGAGTATTTAATAATTTATTTAAATGGGAGAGATTTACTGGGACCAAATGGATCCATGGTTTGGTCCCAGGGCTGAATGAGACTATGGTCTCAAAGAATCCAGCAGTGAATGTCAAATACAAGACTCTTTTATAGGGCAACAAGAATAAAGATACAATGGGGGAGGCACCTAGGACGACATAATGGGAGGTAGTGGAGAGGATCCAGATATTTTAATGATGTCTAAAATGGATAAAGACCTTTATCCCATCAAACATTAAGAGGGTATGATTATAGCCTAAGGTCTAAGATATAAAACCTTTATCCTAACATTAAAAGGGAATGGTTATAACCTGAGGCAGAGTAACTGAATAGGACAATTAAGGAAACTAGTTCAGGACATTAAAAGAGAACTGTGGCACAACAATCACAGTTGCTAAGTGTTGTAACATTGCAGTACAATGTTCTCCTGGTTCTGTTCACTTCACTTTGCATCAAATAATATAGTTTTTTTTTTTTTTTCTGAAACTCTCTCCTCATTTCTTTTAGCACATTAATATTCTATCCCATTGATCTAATTTTTTGCCACCACAAAAAGAACTATTACAAATGTTTTTGTACATATAAATCTTTTCCCTTTTCCTTTGATCTCTTTGGGGTTATAGACCTAATAGTGGTAATCCTGGATCAAAGGGTATGCACAGTTTGATAACGTTTGGGCATAATTCCAAATTTTTCTCTGAAATGGTTGAACCAGTTCACAACTACCAGTTCACTAGTTTTTGTATTTTCTTTCATTCTTGCCAGCATTTGTCATTTCTGGTAGGTGTGAAGTGGTATCTGAGTAATTTTAATTTGCCTTTCTCTAATCAATAGTGATTTAGAACATTTTTGTATGCCTATAAATAGCTTTGATTTCTTCTTCTGAAATCTGCCTATTTATATCCTTTATTTTTAATATTGAAGATTGGTTCTTATTTTTATACATTTGATACAGTTCCTTGTATATTTAAGAAATGAGACCTTTATCAGAGAAACTTGTTATTAAGAAAAGGTATTTTTAAAAAAAAATTATTTCATTAAAGATGATATTGATGTAATATAGATTCTAGGGAAGACAATAATGATTTTGAGGGGGTTTCTATATTAACAATCTATCAGGAATTCTACTATTGTTTTAACAATCTAAGTGATTCTAAAGTCTTCTGGCCTCAAGATAATCCCACAAATCAAATTCCTGAGACAATAGTGAATAAACCATTCTTCAATTCATTGCTGACTGTCAGATGGATAATCTGTTGGTCAGTGATAATGAAATTCCAGAAGACCACTCCCTGGCCCTACCTCTGGGCCATAGAACTAGCATATCAATGATAGAAAGCTGGATAAAAATGTCTTCTCTTAAGCAGTTTGCTAATCTCTTCTGAAACTTAGTCTGCTACAATTGGTGTTACAATTACAATAAACTGTGCCCCTTGACTAGATAATGGGTTCAAGCCTGAAAATTCTTTTGAAATACCTTTTTTTATTATTTTTTATTGTAGCTTTTTATTGACAGAACATATGCATGAGTAATTTTTCAACATTGTCTCTTGCAATCACTTCTATTCCAACTTTTCCCTTCCCTCCCTCTACCCTCTCCCCTAGATGGCAGGCAGTCTTACACATGTTATACATGTTAAAGTATATCTTAAATATAATATATGTGTACACAACCATACAGTTCTCTTGTTGCACAAGAAAAATTGGATTCAGAAAGGTAAAAATAACTTGGGAAGAAAAACAAAAATGCAGGTAGTCCACATTCATTTTCCAGTGTTGTTTCTCTGAGTGTAGCTGGTTCTGTCCAACATTGATCTATTGGAATTGAATTGGATTTTCTCGTTGTCAAAGATATCTACTTCTATCAGAATACATGTTCCTACAGTATTGTTGTTGAAGTGTATAATGATCTCCTGGTTCTGCTCATTTCACTCAGCATCAGTTGATGTAAGTCTCTTCAAGCCTCTCTGTATTTATCCTGCTGGTCATTTCTTACAGAACAATAATATTCCATAACATTCATATACCACAATTTACCCAACCATTCTCCAATTGATGGGCACCCACTCAGTTTCCAATTCCTTGCCATTACAAAGAGGGCTGCCACAAACATTTTGCACTTTTCCTTTCTTCAATATCTCTTTGGGATATAAGCCCAGTAGTAGCACTGCTGGATCAAAGGGTATGCACAGTTTGATAACTTTTTGAGCATAATTCCAAATTGTTCTTCAGAATGGTTGGATTCTTTCACAATTCCACCAAACAATGCATCAGTGTTCCACTTTTCTCGCATCCCCTCCAATATTCGTCATTATCTTTTCCTGTCATCATTGCCAATCTGACAGGTGTATAGTGCTATGAGATACCTTTTGACACAGTCTGTGACCCCAAAACTTTTGGGATCCCCTTCCTAATCTCAACAGTACCTTTTAGCAAAATGCAGTTTCCCTGATTATCTCTTTCAGTTAGGTCTATTTATGGTCAAATACGTTTGTTGCTGTTGTTGTTTATTCATTTTTCCAGCCTATTTCTTCCCTTTGAACTTTATGGTAATTTTGGTGTCTGCTCACCTGGAGGTGAGGAGGCATTGTTCCAAGCTTCAGCCTTTTTTCATACCATTATTTTCACTGCTTTTTCTAGAGTTTGCAGATTTTTGGTGCTTTCAAGATAGCTATTCTGGGAGAGGTGAGGTGTGGTCATGGTTCTTCTGGTCTGCACTTTGGTCATTGTCGAGGGGAGACTCCTAATCCCCTGCAACTATAAGCATCAGTATTCCTCTCTGCCTTGGAACTGAGACCAGGGCCCCTATTCCCTTCTACCACAAGCACTCCTCTGTAATGCTGGAGAAACTGAGGCAAGGTAGAGATTAGAGAGTTTTTAATATTTTATTGAAAGGGAGAGATTGTGCCAGGGCTGATGTCCAAAGCACCCAGCAGCTAATGTGTGCTGAAGTATATATATATACATATATATATATGTGCATATATATCATGAAGCATATATACACATATGGCTCCAAGCTACCAGGAGGGAAACTGAGGCAGGGGCAGAGTCAGAGTATTGAGAGTGGGAATGGACTATCAATCCGGTTCTGATAGGGAAGGAGGTAAGACAATACATTCTTCATGACTTAGGAGGAGTAAGAAGCCAGGAAGTCTGAACTCCCCCTTATCTTGAGATTACACATTTACAATTTATAACTTTAGAGAAACTAGCCCAGAGTTATATCAGTCCTAATGAACCAGAGGGGGGCGGGGTTTGCAACTAAGGGGATTGAGGCAGAACAATTAAGGGAAACTGAGTCAGGACACTAAAAGGAAACTGTGGCACAAGACTCTCTACTTTTAGAATTGTGACCCAAAACTGCTTATGGGTAATAGAATTACTGGTCAGTCCCAGTTGTATTTATTGCCAGTAAAATGTCTCTTATATGTCTCATTCTGATAAGGTGTTCAGTCCCCTATTGTTTCTGGGCTGTGAGTTCCTCAAGTTGCTGCCACTGCCATGGCTGCCTCCTGTTCTATCATAAATCTTCCTGAAAAAAATTTCTAACTTGTTTTAGGCTAAAAAAAAATCTCATTTTGCCCTTTTGTTGGCTTTATCACTCCAAAATTTGACTTGGGGAGTCATTTTAAAGTTATTTGGAGGGGAACATTGGGAGGGTCATCTGTGTTGCTACTCATATTCTGCCATCTACCTCCCATATTAACATTATGAATTATAGATTAGACAGAAGATACTAGAAATCCAGACAAGAAGGTCCTTATAAAATCATCTAGTCTGCCCTCACCTTATTTTTACGGAACTTAGAGAACTACCAGCAATCAATAACCAAATAAAAGACTACTCCAAATCACTAAAGATAAGATTAAATATACACTAAAACAGTTCTGAGTTTTTAACCTCTTGAAGTAACACTGCCAAGGGCGACAAAAAATAAGAATGGTAAAGTTATTTGACCAACATGACAAATATTTAACTGCCAAAATTGGGATCCAATTTTATCTTCTAATGTCAAAATCAGAATTCTTTCTATTGAAAAGGACTTTTTAGAATTCTGAAAAGGCTGCAAGGAGATGCTTGCTAGCCAATATAATTTTTGACATGGGACTTTTAAGTATTTTATGTTAATTATTCAACTGGGTAGTCACTTTCATGTAAAAAGGAGGTGAAATTTCTTTTATTTATTCAGAAGAAGCCAGAGGGAAGCCCATTGAGTTTTTAACAGCAAAGGTATTGCCATATCTTCAACATAGGATAATTTCAATTATAACTACTCAAAAATGTCCAGTAATCCAGAGGATCAGAAACAGAACCAGAAGCCATATTTTCTAATTCCTATATTAATAAACCCTCCATAAATCCAGACAGCTTTCTTGCTAGATGGGAGGTCTATGAATCTTTGGTGATTTGGAAGAAAATGTCCCCATTAATAATTTAGGAAAGATAAAACTGCTTTCCTTGCAATCATTGCATCCTCAAATCACTCAAAAGCACATGATCTCTTAGGCATATCTGGTTTCCAAGTAGCTGAATAGTGAAATATGACTGGCCTCTCAGCATTGATCCTGACTCTCTTGCCTCCTGAGCTCTTCTTTCTCAGCTAGGCTTTTTTTTTTTTTGTCTTTTTTGTAAGGTATAATCATTCTTCTGAAAAGGCTCAAGAACAAAACTACTTCTTTTCACTCCTAGGAAATCTACAGTTATTTTGGCATTTTACCATGGATGAAGACCTAGATGGAGGAGAGAGCTGGCAAAGCTTCTCTGTTTCCTGGGGCAATGGCAAGGTGACAGAAGAGGATGAGGAAGGAGAGCACATTTGTCAGTAAGTAAAGACCATCAGGGAGAAATCCCAGGAATTTTTTTCTTATGTTGATGATAGTCATGTAATCACTGTGAAATGAAAGTTCTGAGCAGAGACTGAAAATCATGTCTCAGTATTAGAAAGGATTGTTGCCTTTGATGGGAATATTTGTTTTGTGTGTTTTGTTTTTTAGCACACCAGATGCTCTCAAGTACACTTTTGGATAAAAGGAAAACAAAGTTTGATGTTATACATTGCATATAGTCTGATCATATGCCAGGAATTATACTAAAACTATTGACTTTCTGTCGAGAGAAATTGGATGACATTATTTTATTGGCTTTAAAAAATGTATCTGCTAACAGTCAAAAAGGTATTTTATATAGGAACATCTTTAAGAGTAATGAGTTTTGATTTTTAATTCAGCCAATTAATTGGCTCTACAAGTTAGTTTATTTTATTTGTTTATTAAGGGGATAGAAGTTCTTTTAAAATAATATTTCATCAGTTTGATTACAATCCTTTCTCTTGCTTATTTCTGATGATACATGTGTATCTGGAGCAAACTCATGTGTGTCACTAAGTTGACTATGGTTCATATAAGTAGTTGACTGAGGAAAACCTTTTTGGGTCACTTTAATTTCCTTTGGATTTAAAACTAACACCTGAGCGATTGTTGTTTGAACAGTGATTTCCTGGGCAGGTTTGTGACTTGAAAGCTAGAAGTCAATCTAAGACTTGCAAGATGATGTCAGCATTTCTGTGTGTTTTACATGCCACATGTTTACTTGTTTAACAGATGTCCTTGCAAAAGCTTTTATGATTATCAAATTTATAAGTTTAGCAATAGGACCATTATATTAATGCTTAGGGATAGGTGAAGTCCCAAAGGTTAAGAGCTAACATAAAAATGAATAAACCTCATTGACCTTGGATTTTATGATCCCCTAATTCCTTTCCGGCTTTTTATAATTGTCTGATTTTTTTTTTTTTTTCATGACAAGATTTGACTATTACTGGAAAGTTGATATGTAAAATAGAGTTGAGATGATTGTCAAAATATCTCCCTTTTATTATATGGACTTTTATATTGAAAATCCCCAAATGTTAGTTCTCAACTTACACGACTGTTAAAGTACTTCTAATGAATGGAAAATATTAGCCTTTACATTGCCAAAGAACATTGGTTTTAGAATGACAAAATGAGATTGTCTTTTTATTTCTTCTAAATATTTTTTCAACTTTCACTTTTCTACTGAGGTTCTCAAGGCCAAAGTGATGAAATTTTTGGTGTGAGAATGTATTCCAAAAAGGCATATACCGTGGAATTCTAACTTTGTTTACTAGGACTTTATCCATTTGGGTTTTGAGAAGAATATAGGTAATAGGAGGTAGGCAAAGTGTTAATTTCTTTCTTTTATATAAAAGGGGAAAAAAAACTTTCGAGTAAAACTGTTGAACTTAAATTTGATTGAATTAAAATTATTTGAAGTTAGATAGGATAAAGATTTTAGCTTATTAGGTATTTGATATTTTATTAGGCATTTGGGTCCCCTCTTATGATAGAGTAATTTTATTTAATTAAAATTTGAATTATTTAAAATAACTATTGTTGCTATTAATCTCTTTACATTTTTTTTGGTTGTTTTAAAATAAATCACTGCAAATTAACTCTTGAATCATTGTTTTTTAATGTAAGGAAAAATGCCAAAGTTTAGAGCTATATGAATATTGTTTGGAAATTTACTAATTAAAGTAATTCTTGTAGAATAGTTTGTATTTTTTTCCAAAAAAAAAAAAAAAAAATTGTCCCTTGTGTTCAATCTATTATTTTTCTTGCTATATTCTTGTCATGAAGTAGAATTTGCAAGTCTAGAATGTGATTCTATCTTTGTTACTTTTTCATATGTATTATCATTACTGTGGAAGGCATATTCTCTTATAGAAATCCCTAAACCTATGGTGAAGAGGAGTTGCTTTGAATGTTCTTAAAACATTCTGATCATTGAACACTGAAGCCTGGGTTATAGAAGGTGAAGGCTTAAGTAGAAATTGAATTGAGTAGGGATCATAAATTAAGAACTAGAAGGTCTTCTATGCAACCATGTTGCCTAGATGAGGAAATAAGCATAGCCAATTGACTTACCGGAGGCCATACAAGATGTAGAAGACAAACCTATGCCAGTTACATGCCATTTCCCATTAGGAATCTTGGCAAAATATGCATAGAGGTAGTAGGGGTTGGAATTTAAAGCTAGAAAAACTATAGAAATTATATAGCAAAACTTCTTCATTTTTCAGAAACAAAAACAGAAACTGTGAGGGAAAAAAAGGTCATATAGTAAGTAAAAGAGCAGGCATTTGAATTTACCCCCCAAATCCAGTGTTCTTTTTAGCATGAGAGAATGCCTATTGGATATAATAATAGCTTTTTATTTTTCCAAATACAAGCAAAGGTAGTTTTCAACATTCACCCCTGCAAAATCTTATGTTCCAAATTTTTTTCCCTCCCTACCCTTCTCCCTTATCCCCTAGACAACAAGTAATCCAATATAGATTAAACATCTACAATTCTTATTTCCACATTTACCATGCTGCACAAGAAAAATCAGATCAGAAAGGAAAAAAAATGAGAAAGAAAAAACAAACAAGCAAACAACAACAACAAAATATGAAAATACTATGTTGTGATCCACATAGAATGAATATTGTGTCAGGAACAACTATTTCTGATGTCTATAATTGATGTGCTAGAAAATTGTAATAGAGGTTCAAAGTCAGTGGCTTTACTTCTGATAAGATAGATCTTTTTTTTTTTCCCCTATCCAATTAAAATTAATTAAGATTGATTTTTCTGCTATTTTGGGTTACACTACTCTGTAGCCCACACCAAAGACAATAACTCTGGAGCTAAAGTACTAAAATTCTTGATAAGAGCTACAAAGGAATTTCAGGTCAGTTGATATGAATAATTAAAGGAATTTGTGTTTGTAGTTTTTTTGTGCTCATTTTAAGTTAAGTATTTGGTTCTAATTCAGTAAAACAAAATGCCACAAGAGGAAGGAGATGGGAAAGAATCAATATTGGTAGATCAAGGTCAACTTTGCAAAATTCTATTATTTGAACTTCACAATAATTCTGTGAGGTTAGTAATGCAAATGTTGTCTCCATTTCATAGACTAAGAAACTGAAGTTCAGAGACCCTAAATGATTTGACTGAGGTCAACCATTGTAAGGATATGATGTTGTGAAAAAGAATACTGGAATTGGATTGATATTGTCATTATAGATTTAAAGCTGAGAGAGACCTTAGAGGCTTAGTCTAATTCTATCTTTTTACAGATAAGGAACCTGAGGCTAAGGGAAATTGTTTTCCCAAGGTCATACATAATCATTGTAGGTATGTGATATAGTGCAAATAATATTAAATTTGGTTTCAGTTGACCTGGGTTCAACTCCTGGATCTGTCACTCACTATTTGTATATGCCTCTGAGCAAATAATTTATTTCTTGAAATCTCAGTTTCCTCTTTTGTAAAATGGTGAATTTGGACCAGACAACATTTAAAATACCTTTCAGTGTTATGCCCTGAATAAAATTATTTTAGCCCCCACTTTTCCCTTGCCATTAGGATTGGAAGAATTGGAACAGAAAAGAAGCCTTGAAATACCATTGAGCCGTAAAACTCCAGGTGTCTTATCTCAATCCTTGCTGGGATAATTTCCCCTTCTTTTGAGTATTGTCCCTCACCTTGCTGTCTCCTGCCCTCAACCTTCTTATTGTGACCCTTATCCTGTCAGATCTAAGTTATGGATCTCTTGAGTTATGTCTTGTCCACTCACCCAGTATCTTCTCCCCGCTTATCTTCCTTTTTTGTATACTCAGGTTATATATCCTGTTTAGCTTAAAAAAACCTATTAAAAAGTCCTTGCTTCAGTCCCTCAGGGCCAGAATGATTTTTGGACATGAGTTCCATCCTGGTCGACAAGCCTAAACTCTCCATGATTAAAAGATTTAAAACCAATCTCTGTCTTGTCTCAAGTTTTTCTGGTATTACATTAGATGTAAAGTCATGATTCTAAGTGGTAGACCTGAGATTTCAAATGAAGTAAATTTAATGTTCTTCCCATGGCACCAGGCTGTCCCAGGGTTTAGTGAGTCCATGTGGTAAAGCTTCTTTTTTTAAAAATACACACACACACACACACACACACACACACACACAAGCTTGACTGAAAATATGAAAATAAGATAACAGTAAAAGTGAAAAATGGTATAAGCAAAGATAGTAATTTAAGCTTCAGGCTCCTTAATAAAAAATATTGTTCCTTCATAGGGAATGTGGAGCTTATCTTCTTGAGGGTAGACTAGTCCCAAATTGGCAATTCACAATAACATGTAGAACTCTACATGATGAGGGGAATACCAAACAATAGAAGACTTGGTCCTGCTTTTTAAGAGTTTGCTATCTTTTGAAGGAGATAGCACTTGGTGTATGTTGATAGGATTATGGGGAAGGGGCCAATTCCAAACTAAGTATATTCCAAACAAGCATGAAACCAATTGCTTTAGTAAGCAAAAGCTTTCCAGAGAAGGCAAATTTTGAAACTATGTATGATAAGAGATGGTAGAAAGAGTGCTGGGCCTAGAATCAGGAAGACTTACATTTTTAAGTTTAAATCCAACTCCAAGACACATCCCAACTGTGTAATACTGAACAAGTCACTTAAAGCTGTTTGTATTATTTTTCTCTTTTGTAAAATGAGCTGTAGAAGGAAATAGCGCACCACTCCAGTATCTTTGCCAAGAAAATCCCAAATGGGATCATAGAGTCAGACATGACTGAAAATAACTGAACAACAATAAATGTATAAGAGGTAGAGATAGATAGATAGACAAATACATATTATTAAATGCTTTCTATGTGCTCTAAACTGTGTTAAGCACTGGGAATACAAGTACAAGAAAAAAGCAACACAGTTCCTGTCCTCAAGTAATCTGCATTCCAACTGGGGAAGACAATGAATGAAGAGTAAAGTGAGGTTGGATGCTCTGCTACTAGTTAGTTGATCATGAGACATTATCTTACATGTAAAATAAAGGCAATAATCCCCAATCTCCTGATTTCCCATATTTGTGGTGAGAATCAAATGAAATAATGTATATGAAAACATTTTATAAAGTATAAACAGATGAAGATGCATTATTATATAATCTTATATAACAAACTTTCTTCAACTTGCCTTAGACAAATAATGTTATTTCAGTTTAGACAAATTAAGCATAATCTTTAGGGAAAGCAATAGTATGTAGTGAAGCAAGCATTGGAACTAGTTTTTGAGCACCTACAATTACATTTTGACTCTGTCCCTCACTATTATGTAAGCTTGGGTAAATTACATTCTTTCAAGGGCCTCAGTTTCCTGGTCTGTAAAATGAAGTGTGTATGTGTGTTTATTTTTAAAAAAAAGAAGCTTTACCACATGGACTCACTAAACCCTGGGACAGCCTGGTGCCATGGGAAGAACATTAAATTTACTTCATTTGAAGTAAAATGAAAGAGTAAATGATCTTTAAAATCTTTAAGGTCATTTCCACAGTAGTTATGATTCTACCCTGTTATTTACCTAGCATATGCTCGGTGAAGGGGGATGTTCTTATGGCCAAATGATCTTGCAAAATTGATTCGTTTGGGGGGTTCTGCCTTGGAGATTATCATCCCAGGGAATATTGAGCCTGACTGAGCTGTAATCTCTAGTTGTGTTTTCCTGTCTCTCCACAGCAAATAAGAGGAGTCAGCGTGTAGCCAAAGCTAGTTAACTTTACATCAGAACAGTTTTTTATTTAGTTTCCACCATATAGCCTATCCCTCTGCCAACTCTGAATCACCATTTCTTCGAAGCTTTCCTTAGCACAGGTAGAAGGGCTTTTCCATGGTCCCATTGAAGTGGGAAGTTAGAGATAATTTAACATCAGGAAACTCTAGTGTGAAGTGTAGATGATTTATATCAGGAGAACCTGCTTTCTCTCACTTTAGAGTATACAGTGACAATCAGATCTGTGTTCCAAAAGATAATTATTAATGGCAAATGGTTTTTCACCAGCCAACTTGATACACACTTAAAGAGTTCTTCTCTGACAGCAATTGTGCCTTTGACCTTTTCAAGGCTCACTTTCAGAGTTTAAAGATTTTTATCCTTTATTACAAGTAATTGCTGACTGAATTGAATTCAATCCTCCTAGCATACCACATTGAAGGGTTTGGGCTTTCCATGTTTTAATAGATTTTCCTGGGAAGTGGGGAAAAAACCAATAATCCATGAAAATCCTCATCCTAGTAATTAGAGCTTTCTCATTGGTTAAGCTTCAAATTTCTGGCCCTGATCCTGCTGGGCTTTGGTGTGATTGAGTGTCTTAACCTTAACTCTCCTTGAGGATATGTCTGTATCTGTGCTATGTGCTCAAGGGCAAGCTTGTACCTAGAGCTAGAAAGCTGGCTGTCTCAGGAAAAACATAAGTTGTTCTTTCTTGGGATCAAGGGAGAGGAGGAATAAGAAGATGAAAATGAATGGTTAGCTCTTTAATCTTTTTTTGGGGGGGGTATTCATTCTTTCTCTTGGTCTTTTCAGAGTCCAATGTGTTTAGAAGGCATGACTTAAAACACAAATACAGAAAAAGGTATTTGTAAGTAGTGCCTATAATACTGATATCCTGATTGAAAGATCAAATTTATTATATAAATTTTTTTAAAGGTAGATGATGTAATGATGATGATGGTAGTGAGGGTGATGGTAATTAGCAAACCTATATTTAAGGTGAACTTAAACACAAATATAATTATTCCATTGTCAAAAAAGCAAACACACAAACAACCAAAAAAATCCAAACCAATCATTTTGTCCACTTGTATAAGTCATCTGAATATTAAATATAAAAGAACAACAGATTAGTAAATTGTCCCAGGACAGTTTCTAGCCCAACTATTTTAAATATAAGATGAAAAGAACAAGATTAGGAATAATAACAAACAATTTTAGGGTGCTCAAAAGCTGGTAAAATATTTTCCCTGAATTTTCACACTGGATCCTCACAATGGACCTGTGAAGTTTGTGTTACAGATATTATTATCCTCATTTTACAGATGAGACAATTGCAGCTCAGTGAATTTAAGCAATTGCCCAGAATTATATAGCTAGTAAGCAACTGAGATGGATTTCGAACCCAAGTCATCCTGAATATAAATTTAGGGCTCTATCCAATGAGGTCAGAACACCAAGCATTTGTCCTGGGCAAAACTCAAATTTTGAATTGGTTCTTTAATGTTCTCTTACCTACATGTACCATTTATACAAATTGAATTTTGTGATCAATTTTCACTTTCATGACCCTCTTTTATCTTTTCTATTTCACTTGAAGCATATGCACAATCTTAAAAAAAAAAAATACTCTCTGGTATATGCAATGGTAGTTGTGAAGTTAGTCAGCTAAGCATCAGATTTTCACATGACACTCCCACAATTTTTATCCTCATTACATCTCTGAAATTCTGCCATCTTTATTCCTGTGACAAATCTACTAGGATACACTTGTCAATTTGTGCATATTAATTTAGCAATATTCTTGCCTAGATGTGCCATATGAAGTCATGTTGTAAAAAGTTTCTTTTTTAAAAATTTCATCTACTGTGAACAGGTCACTAGAGTGTGAATATACTAAACATTGCTAGACTAAGCCTTTTACTTTAAATGGGTCTGCCTTCTCACCATGCCTTAAACATTACAGGATTATTTCTGTCTCTGAAGCTTTGTTTATACTGTTTCCTCATCCTTATCGCTCACTGTACTAAATCTCTTTCCTTTCCTCCTTCCCCTTCTTTTTTCCCTCTTTTTCCTTCCTTTTCCACTTCTTTTCTTTCTTCCCTTCTTTTCCCCCCCTCCTTTTTTCCTTCCTTTCCTTCTCTCCTTTCTTCATCCATTTTTCTATTTCTTTCTTCTTTTCTTTCTTTCTTTCTACCTTTTCTCCCCTTTCCCATTCTTAAGGGTCATCTCCATGGTCTTTCTTAAAAAGTCTTGTTCAGATGGATCTTTATGCCACTGATCTATCATAGCTTTTGTATATCATTCAATTCAGCTCAACAAATACTTATTCAGCACCTATCATGGATAGAGTTTAAGGTTAGAAGCCGAGGAAGATACAACATTTAGATAAAACAAGATCTTGGGCAAGTGAAGACTAGGTGAATACTATGTGCACAAAAAATGCCTGACATTTTTATAGTGGTTTAAAGTTGAAAATAATGATTGTCCTCAATATATTTTAAAGTTTCCAAAGTATTATATATTCTTAGTTAATCCTTAAAGCAGTCCTGTGAGAATAATAGGTAAGGTCATTAAGGTGCTTTCCTTACAACAATCTTATTGGAGAAAGAGTATTATTGCTAATACAAGTCCTCACAATCCAGAATGCACTTTTCTGAGCCTAATTCTTTCAGTATCTCTGTCTCTTTGTCTCTGTTTCTGTCTCTATCTCTTTGTCTCTCTATCTCTGTCTCTGTCTCTTTGTATCTGTCTGTGTCTCTGTCTGTCTGTCTTCATTTTTTTTTTCAACCCATCTTTACTATGAAATTCTCTTTACTACCACCTCCTCACTGATAGTCGCTATGGCATTTCTTCCTTTGATCCCTAAAGTAGTTGACACATTGGGTAAAAGCACACTTAACTTAATATGATACTTGTTTCTGAAGAGTGTTCATAAATGAATTTTTGTAAAGTGGCCTATGCTTTTAAGTTGGCTAATGTTATAATTTCAAAGATGTGTTCTCAAGGAAAACGTTTTCAGTCAAACAGTTTTCTGTTTCACTTTCCCAGAATCTTGATAGGCAGAGGGAGATATCCCAGTCTGCGCTGAAATTTTTATAGCTGTTTTAAAAAGCCATCACTCATAATTCTACCCAAATCCTCTAATTTAAAAAAATTCTCTGTTCTAATTAATATATCTATACCTTCTCCTTTGTTAGACTGCTGCTTAAATAAAATCTTATTTTGGTACCATTCCAGGGGAGGGGACAAATTGAGATTGCCCCAAATTTAAAGTAAGAAACTCCTTCTCCAATATTTTCTTTTTCAGAAATTATTAAACATAGTCACTGCATGAAACAATAGAGCTATTGGAAGGTGCTTACACCCAAGGTCAAGTTCACAGAACTAGCTTCCCATGCAAAATGTCCATCATTCTCTAAGTGGTAGCAGCAAATCTAGAAGGGATTGGGGGAATATCTGTTAGGAGAATATCCAATCCTTTAAGAGTTCTTCTTTTCTCAAAAGTATCTTCCTTTAATTCATCGCAGACCTGCTTCAATTCATCTCTTAAATTCCTGCCTTTGAAGATTACACACATTAGGGCAATCAGGTATGTATATTGGTGCTTCTGCTCTTTCCTCTACTACACTGAAACCTACTTAGAAGTAAGCTTTCCATATAGTCATCTATACATGAGAGCTCAAAGATTATTTAGTTTAACTACCTCATTTACCAGATGAGGAAACTGAGGCCATTTTGATTTATTCAAAGCCATATAGATAGTAAGCATCAGAAGACAGATTTGAACTCAGGTATTTATTCTGATCCCAGAACGATTGTTTATTCTGTTGAACCATATTACCTCCCTTAACTAATTTAAAGACAAAGGAACAGGGAAACTGTTTTCCCTTTGTTGTACTTAAATTACAACTCAGTCTTGGAAACAAAGCAGAAGGGAAGAGAAGCCTATCCTTTTTAATTCATTAAGGAAAAAAAGTCTCTCTGTCTCTGTCTCTCTACATTTCTGTCTCTCTGTCTCTCTATTTCTCCCTCTATTTCCCTCTCTCTCCATTTCCGTCTCTCTGTCTATCTCTGTTTCTGTCTTTCTGTGTGTCTGTCTCTCTTTCCTTTTAGGTTATTCATTATTTTCTCCCAACATGAATCCAGAGACTTGTATATGGTACTTCTAGAGATGTAATTTTTATAGAGAAAAAACCCCAATTACCCCCAAAAAAATCCTGAACATTTTGGAAAGAAATCAGTTAGTTTTGTGAACGTCAATGATTGTCTTAGGATAGGGTTACTCAGCCCTCTTTATCAGATAGTCATTTAATTTTCTGAGATATTAAAAGAATAATAGGATACTAAAGTGTTAAATCTTAGTTAATAAATATCACTCTAGGATCAAACATATTGTCCCTATGGGACCAAATCACAGATAGGTATTATATCTCCTTTCCCATTCCCTCATGACAGTTTGAGTAGATAACAGGTTAATTCTTTCCAGCGTCCCCTCTCTATCCTTTTTGGGCCAAGAAGGAGGCATATTCTTGCTACACACTCATTCTTCATCCTCTCCTTTCTCATTCCTTGAAAGGGATCAGCAGGGATGGAAATGGTCTTTCCATCCCACGCACAGCTGTTGGAATGAAGCTCTGGCAAGCACCAGTCTTAACTAAAAGAGGAAACCCAGGAGAAGCATCTCTCCCTGTCCCACTTCTCTTGGCTCACATATGCTTGGATAAGCTACTTCCACATGGTGCCCGATGCATGTGTGTGTCCCAGGCAGCCATAGGAGTGCCTCTTGGGCTAGGTTTCACTTCTAGCAAGAGCCAAAAGAGTGTTCTCTAGAAATGGACCCTGCCACAAAAGCTCTAAGTAAGGGCTCCAAAGAGCAATGACAAGATCACATTTTGATGGTCATTTGTCTCAAACATCTGACTTAATGGGAAGGCAAAGCAAACCCATTGAGCTGTTCTCTTGTCCATAGCAGCTGGAGATACCCCAAGAGTTATCTGCCTGACTGGCGATGGATATGACCAACAGCTGTGTGCCCAGTGTTGTAGGTACAGCTGTACGGATGGCAGTGCTGTGCAGGTCCATCTGTTACATGCCCAATGCCAACTTCCTTATTTCAGGCAAATTGAGCATGGGAGTCATTAGAAAGAAAAGCAGTGGCCCAATAAAACAATACTTCAGTGTTTCACTGCCTTCCTTCAATGCACCCTCCCTCTAAGGTCCATCGCTCTATACTCTTTCTGCTAGGGAATATTCAAGCCAAAAAAAAACCCAAACAAACAAAAAACACTTCTCAGATTAGCTAGGTGGGTTACCCAAACCCATATCACAGGGACATATTGTTAATAGGGATGAGGATACTGTGAGATTAAGTGGTTTGGTAGAAGGAGTTCCAGATAGTAAGGATACCCAGGTTCTTTAATTCTATAGCTTCTTCTAGCTCATTGTATGACCTTGGTAAGTCATTGTTTTTTCTCTCTACTGTCCCAAAAATTGGGGAGGGGAGAAGAACAAAATTATGGTAAAATATGCATAATTAAGCAAAACAAATTCATTAGCCATTTTCAAAAGCTATATGTCATTCTATGCTAAGTCTATCATCTTTCTGTTAGATGTGATAGCATGCTTCATCCTGGTTCTTCTGGAATTATGATAGGTCATTCTTGCAGAAAATATTTCACTTCTCTGTGACTTGTTTTCTTTATACAAATGAATGAAAAAGCACTTCTTTATGTTCCCACCACTTTGTTAAATAGTGAAGCTACAAACAGTAGGAAAGAGGATTCTAGTCTTCTTGGAGCTTACATTATTTTGGGAGGAGACAACATATAATCAGAGAGTGGTGGCTGAGGGATATTTTGGCTTAGAAGGTTACAGGGATGATAAATGGAGCCATAGGAAAAGTAATCTGATACATCCTTTCAAAGAATAAATAGAGGTGATTACGGGTCTAAAACTACAAAAGGGTATTGTGGATGGTACATGTGTGGCAGCTGACTAGGAGATTGTCCAGGAATGGAGTGTCCCCAGATGTAACCCTAGATGTAGTGAATGATTGAGGCAATCATCAGTCAGAATATCAGGACTTTGGGGAAGAAGTTATGGGTATGAAAGATTTGAGGAAAATTAATTTTTGCTGTATTATTTGATATTCAACATTAATTTGTAATACACTTTTTTTTCTGTCAAAAATCCATCTCTTAATCTAACACATAAGAGTCCCCTCCCATTCTAGTTGAGGAAAGTAATTACTTCCCAGCCCAAAGTACCTACCTAAGTAAGGACTTTTTTTTTTTTTTTTTTTTTTTTTTGCTGAGGCAATTGGGATTAAGTGATTTGCCCAGAGTCACACAGCTAGGAAGTGTTAAGTGTCTGAAACCACATTTAAATTCGGGTTCTCCTGTCTTCAGGGCTGGTTCTCTATCCACTGCGCCACCTAGCTGCCCCGGTAGGGACTCTTACTATTGTTTAACTTGGAAATAAAAATCAGCCTAAGGTAGGTCCTCCAGCAGGGACGTGTCTGTCCTTTTGCCCTTGCCATTCCCCTTATCAAAGTTGGGGGTGACCTGTTCTACAAAGGGGGAAACTAAACCAGAAGGATTTAGATAGGAGTGGTTATTTTAGGCAGAAATTGGTAGCCATATCTGGGTCTCAAGATCAACCCACTTTTCCCAACTGAAAATCCTTCCTTTCCTTTCTTTTCCCATTCTTTCCCACTAAGATGAAGTAATAGAGAGGAGTTGAGAATTTTAGCCCACCTATTCATTAAAATGTCCATCAATCACGACTGCCTAGGCTTTGCCGAGGGAGGTCCCAATATTGTAATGACAGGAAAACAGCTTTGGGTTTAAAGGGGCATGCAACCCTCACTTAAGTTCTTTGAACACCAAGAGAAATCAATGACCTTCATATATTGATTATTACTAGCCTAAATTGATAAATTTGTAATTATACCTGGAACTATGTCTCTTGGAATTTCATTTGACACAAGTAACATCTTAGAGAAGGAACTCCGTTAACTTACAAGCTTGCTATCAGTGTGCATTGTAAAAACATTCTGTAAGTAAGGCCCAAGTTATGTTCAGACCAAAGATAACAAACTAATGAAGAATTGTACCAATGAACTAATTAGTAGGTTAAATACAACCTGGGAATATTTTGCTTAATCTATACTGTTTTTGATTAAGATTTTTGTTCCTTTTCAGTTCATTCCAGTTAGTATATATTGAGTCCCAGGGTAAGCAGAAGAACTTTATGAAACTAACAGTATTATTGGGTAATGCAAACACATAAAAAATAAAGACTGAATTGAAACTCTCAACATCTTAAAGAAATCCTATTTAGGTAACCTTATCTCAAGGTCAAGGGTTCTTAATTGTTCTTCTATCATGGTTCCATTTGGTATTCTTGGGCCTTTTTCTGCATAAAACAAAATAAGAAAACTATTTCATTAAAATAAAGTCATCAAAATATAGTTTGAGGTGAAATTTATCCAAGCCTGATCCATAGAATAATAGATGAGTTGCAAAAGACCTCAGAGACCATTTAGTCCAACTCTCTCATTTTATTGATGAGGAATGGAGGCCAGAGAGCAATGCCTTGCACAAGTTCACACAAGTATTAAGTAGTAGAGCCAAGAATAAAGCCCTGTGGCCTTGACTGCTAATATATTTCCAATGTATCAAGTTGCTCATCTCTTGAGATAATATATGTAAAGCTCTTAGCACAGTGCCTGGCATATAATTAGTACTTCACAAATGCTTGTTTCCTTCTTTTTTTGTATCAGTGGGAATTAACAGAAGAAGACCTTCAACAACATACAAAAGGGTGCACTCAATCCAGAGGGCACTGTGGAAAGAAAGCTGGAGATGACAATAGAATTCTTGGATTCAAATTCCAGCTTTGTCACCTAGAACCTATGTTATCTTTGACATGGCCCTCTTTATAGGCTTCAATTTCCAATAATATAAATAAAAATAATAAAGTAATATATAATACATAGCATTTATATGGTGCTTTCAAGTTTGTGAAGTGCCTTACAATTATTATCTCATTTTAACTGCAAAATCACCCTCAGCATTAGGTGCTATTGTTGTTTCCATTTTACAAATGAGGAAACTAAGACTGAAGGTAAGTTATCTGCCCAAGAGCCAGAGGTTGTCTAGATTTCAGATCCAGCTCTCCAAATACTGTGCCTCTTGATTGCCTCAACTGTAGAATAATGGGATTGGACAAAATGACTTCTAAGGGACTTCCACTTCTAAACCAGTTATCCTAAAGAAATCTAAAAATCTACCAGAAGAGCTTGTTCTAAATATTTTTAAGAAAGATTATTCATCTTTGCTATATGAAGGAAAGTCAAAAGTAGGGAGTTTGATTTAGAAGTTATTATAGTCAATTCAAAAGCACTTACATTATAACAGATTGGAACTAGGTTAATAGTGAGGGAAAGGGGATACAAGGAACATTGCACATGACATCTAGGGAGCAAAGGATAGGGGAGACACAATCTGAATTACTAAATGGCCTTTTGGATTTCAGCAATGGTCAGTCCAAAAGGGAGGGGGGGAAAGAACAAATTAATCTGATGATAGGATTGCATGGCTTAAAGATAAAGGTGGGAAGGATGAGATCCTGTTCCACTGGAATATCTTATATTGGAGTACCAACAAGACATCTTCTGCATTTTTGTCTACTGCGAGTCTGTATCCTCAAGTAGTGTGAATGTTTTGTTGTTCCAGAAATTGCTCAGGCATGTAATAGATAGAGTTCTACTTCAGATAAGTGGTTTTCTTTCCTGCAGTTGGGTCAATTTTTATGGTTTTGACAGGATAGTTTAAGTAGCCTGAGCTTTTATAACCATTTTTAAAGTCAGCATTCATGCTGGTGCCTGGATTCTTTATCAAGAAGGGTTTCTTAGTCTTTTCTCTAATCAAGTTACTCTTTCTTCTCTCAGGACTATATAATCCTTTAAAAAAATAACATTCAATGTGATTGCTCAGCTGTGGACTTTTTTCTGAGATTGATTTCTTCATGATTTGCCTTATATACCTGCCTAAATACAATTCTTGATTTGTTCAGACTATTGATGATTCAGCAAGTAGCCCAATTAGACATCCCAATTAGTGTTTGTGTTTGATTTTTTTGGGGAAAAATGCAATTCTAACAGTTTAATTTAGTTGTTTCTTCCTATAGTGTTAATTAGTCTGTTCACTAATCCCAAAGTAGTATTTTTAAGGAGGCCCCAATAATTTGCTTCTGATGTCTGCTTATCTGATTCTAAACCATTAGTGAGAAGGAGAAATGTTTGAAGATGGGATTATTTATAAACATAAAGTTAATTATAGTCATCTAGGAACCTGAGTAAATAGGCCAAAAAGTATTTAAGTCAATCTCTATGTCTGTGAGATTGAGAAGGGACTAGATCCAAACTGGTACATTTGAAATAATAGCAGTGTCTCTTTGCTGGATTACACACAGAAACCTTTGCATTTTACTTTTCCTTTGGTGATTCCAACTTTCCTCATCTGTGAAATGAAGACATCAGAGTAGATGATATTCAAAAGTTTTCTTTTGGCTCTTTCCAGGATAATAGTCTACGAATGAAGGAGTTGCTAAGTTCTGTTGATTTAAACTTAATAATTCTTGAATATGTTCACTTTTCTCTATTGACATGGCAACCAAAATTCAAATATTCAAAATTCAAATTAGAAATATTCATTATCACCCATCTGGACAAATGCAATAACCAAAGTTGCTGTTCTTTTACTTTCAATTATTTCCTTTTTTTCCAGACAAATATACTTACTTTGTCAAACAAATCTTTATAGATCTTATCATATTACCCATGTACAGGTCTTATCATATTACCCATCAATGTAATAAATGTATCAAATGTAATAAACTATAGATTGAAAAATGGATAGGACCTATCTTTACCTACATAATAAAATTCAAAAGCCTTAGTCTGGCATTTGACACTCCATGATCTAATGTCATGATGATTTTTCAGGTGTTATGCCCTTTAGTTAAAATGGACTACTCGTCCTTCAAAGACATCTTGGGCTTTCCCTTCTTTCCCCTGATGGTTTAATTCCTACTAATCCTTTAAAGTTTAACTCAATCTAACTAGATTAACTCAAATCTCACCTTCTCCATGCAGCCTTTCTAGGTTTTTCCCATTGGTTAGGACTATATTCTCTATTCTTACAAGGCACTTTGTACTTCTCTTAAGTGTTCACCATGTTTTTTTTAAATAAGAGGTACTCTCACAGAATAAACTCTCTCTAATAAAACAGATCAATAACTCAGCTGTAACTTACTCAGGGCCTTAAAGCCTTAAAGGAAGGATTAGAATTGAGGTTTTCCTGACTCTAACTGTGACCCACTAGTGTATCTCTTACGTAACATAGCACCTTACTAAACCCTAAGCCCTATTGAATTGATAATAAATTTACAAAATCATAAAATGGGAGACAAGTATGCTTTGGACACTCTGGGATTGTTGTTTCTCCTTCATTCTTGAAGAAAACCAATGACATCAGAAGGATGATGTGTTGACTTGCAAGTAATTGAATTTAAGTGAGACAGAGATACATGGTCATCAGTTCCATTCTTTCCTCTAAAGTCAAGACAACTGAAAGTGGCCCCAGATGCAAAACATTGGCTTTTTAAAGCTGGCAGTGGTAAAAGGGACAATAACCCAATAAAATACAGAGACAAGTAGCAAAATAAATAAAAAGGCACAGAGAAACAGAATAGGAGGGGATGGAAAGGTGAAGGGAGAAAGATAACATGAGGAAGAGGAAGAGGTTGGGGAGAGAGAAAGATAAGAGAGTATCATTCATGTAAGCACACATTAGAATTAGGAGTACAAAGAACATAGACTTGATGGAGATGAAAGGAGAACAGATGGGGTGGCAAGAAATTGAGGTCCCATTTTATAGTCTTTGCAGGGAGCAGAGTTTTATCTGTGCCACCTTGGGGTCAGTTCATCAACATGTCCAAAACAGCTGAAAGTTGTCAGTCAAACTTTAAAGTCAACGGGATCACATCATCTCAAAATTATCAGCATTTTTTTTGTGTGTGTTCTGCAGATGATTAGGATTTGTCTGCTTTACATGTCATAGAATAAAAAACCTTGACAGCAAAGTCTAGACTTCTCCCAAGATTGGTTTTTGGTTAATATAAGATGCAATTTATTGCTGTTTGTTCTTCATTCTTCAAAATGATCAAGACATCAGGGAGGTGATGCTATGACATACAAGTGAATTGTATGTGGAGGGCTGTGCAAGATCACCTGCTTCATTTTTCCATCCAGAGCCAGTGGCAAGATATAGATCAAGATGACTGTCGAATTGATCTTTTGTTGAAGACTTCCAGATTCCCTTTTGTAGTTTTATTTCTTACTACTTTTCCTTTATATTAACTACTTATAGACTTACTTTATGACTGGAGTGACAATGGACTATGTATGTTGGGGGGTGGGTAGGTGGGACCCAGAGCAAGATCTAATTTTAACATGTCTATGAAGTCAAGGCCTAGATTTATACTCACTTTGCCTCAATATGGTCACCATACAATGGGTGATTAATTTAAATTTGTTTAGTTGAATTATATCTTGCTGTTCCTCTACTTTAAAATCTAGTTTGAGATAAATAATCAGTAGTTCAGTTAAAAATCTGACTATTTATTTTTAGAAGACCTTAATTAGGGAAGTATTTCTTTTTTTAAATTAATTTTATAATTATAACATTTTTTTGACAGTACATATGCATAGGTAGTTTTTTTTTTTTTTACAACATTATCCCTTGTACTCCCTTCTGTTCCGAATTTTTCCCCTCCTTCCCTCCACCCTCTCCCCTAGATGGCAGGCATTCATTAGGGAAGTATTTCAAGTGCATAGTAGGCTTGGTCCAAGAGGTTGTAATTCTCAATTCCCAATAATTGAGGTTCTATTACTTATATAATTGATTCTAAGCTTGCTTGGTCAGAGATATTAAAGCTTGGAACAATGGATGGAGTTTAGGGGGTATTGATTTAGTTTGGATGTAGGTCTAAAGTACTAGCCTTTTTCATGTGAGGCAGTTTGGTGCTGAAAAAGATATAATAAAAGATTTAAAAAAGATATAAAAGGGGATAAATAACACCTATCTCCCAGAAATGATTGTGAGGATCAAATGATATAATTGTAAAGAATATAGCATAGTGCCTGACACATAGTAAATGTTATATAAAAGTTTTTCAAAGTTGTCTTTACAATGTTACTATTATTGGTATTATTCACTGTACTGCGTATCAATATGTCTTCCCAAGTTTCTTTGAACCCACCTACCACTTTTTATGGAATAATAATATTCTATTATAGTCCTTTGCCATCATTTGTTCTACCATTCCTCCAAATGATGGACAGCCTTTTAGTTTCCAGTTCTTTGCCACCACAAAAAGAGATCCTATAAATATTTTTGTTCACATGGGTCCATTTCCTCTTTTTTTAAAATCTCTTCAGAGCATAGACTAAATAGTATTATTATTGGACCAGAGTTTAGCGACTTTGGGGGCTTGGGAATATTCTCTCAATTCTCTTTGAATAGAAGCTGAAAGTGCTTATAAATTCTATAGAGAAAAGATTTACTCAGCTAGACAGCAGTGAAGACTAATAGTGAGTTAACAGAGAGGTACTAAGGGTGCTGCAGATTTTCCTGAATGGATCAGTAACATTAAAGATTTCAGTCTGGAGTTGTATTACTCCAAGCCCATTGGGTTTTTCCCTCTCATGTGCTTCCCTGCCAGGTTCTGGTGGGTTCCCACTCTTCCCCACAAATTAAGGACATTGGTAATAGAGTATGACTCAGATTTATGTGTGAATCTTAATAGATTTTGTTCATTACATTTGGGTATTTATTGTTGTTATTTAGGTGTTTCAATTACGTCCAACTGTTTATGACCCTATTTGGGAATTTTGTTAGTAAGGATACTGAAGTGGTTTGCCATTTCTTCTTCAGCTCATTTTACAAATTAAGAAAACTGAGGCAAACAGAATTGAGTAACTTGCTCAGGGTCACATACTAGCAACACTTTGAAACAAGATTTGAATTCAGGAAGATAAATCTTCTTGACCTTAGGCCTGACAGTCTATCTACTGTGCCACCTAAGATGTCCTGGGTATTTGTACACTTGCTTAATAATGAGATATTAGTATTAATGCTTTTGTCTTATTGCTGCCTAAATGGTTATATTTCATGTCTAAAGCTATCATTATGTGGATAGTTTGTGTAAATAGCAATCTTTGATTGGGGCTGAAGAGCTAAAGTGATGAGTATAGAGCTGTGTTCCTATCCCATCAGATTTGGAGTCCCTTGCAATTCTGAAATTCTCTGATTCTGCAGAAAGCAGATTTACAAATTATAATTTGAAGGCAGAATATAGCCATTCTCCACCAAATGGCCCTGAAGATTGACCTACGAGATAAGGCTTCCAGCCATCAGATCTTTCCTTTAATATGAAAATTTATCTTTAATGTGAAATCAGAGACAATTGTGTGAAATAGGTTTCAGTATGTGATGTTCAATAATATAGTCAATGTTTCCTCTTTTCCAGAGGATCGGACAGAATGTTGCTTGGCAACAGTTGTTTTAATTGACCAATTTCTGCCAATCAGTCATATCATAATGGAAAATCTATTGGAGAGCATGAAGAGAAAGATTAATTTCTTGAAAGAAAATAACAATCTTAAGGAGCATCACACAAAAAATGTTAGAGTTTAAAGGGACCTCAATAGGTAGTTAGTGTACAGAAGACAGACCTGGAGTCAGGAAGAATTTATTTCAATTCCTGCCTCAGATACTCAATAGTATGTGACTTGGATCAATCACTTAATTGATCAATTTCTGTCAATTTCAGTTTCTTCATCTACAAAATGGGAATGATAATAGTACTTACCTCACTGGAGTTTTCAAGATTATTAAAGGACCTAATATATAGAAAATACTTTGTAAATGTCAGAGTGATATATAACTATTGTTTTTATTTATCATCATCATCATCATCATCATCATCATCATCATCATCATCATCATTTATTAAGTTCAGTAGGATTAGGAATGAAATTTATGATGTTATTACTATAGGGATCTTCCAGGAAGAAAGATTCCTTTACTACTATAGCTTGCACTTGTTCAAGTTATAATCTTAGACAGCTACTTAGAAATTAAATGATTTACCCAGGGTGAATATCCAGTTTATATCAGAAATGAGGCTTGAATTCATGACTTTAAGGCTGATTCTCTACCCATTTATCACACATTTGTCTCAATATTAAGTCCAATACATGACGAAACCATGAATACCTTCTATATCATCTGACAATTGGCCATGCAGCTTTTACTTATATTCTTCTAGGAAGGGGTACTCATTACCTCATTCCATTTGAGGGTATCTTATAGTGAATGAAAATCTACCTCTTCTCGGTTTTTATTCTTTGTTGCTGGTTCTTCATTCTGGGACCAAGCAGAAGAAAGTTAATCCCTCTTTCACAAAACAGTCCTTTCCGTATTTGAAAGTAGCTATCATAGTTCTAAACAAATAGTGTGTGTGTGTGTGTGTGTGTGTGTGTGTGTGTGTGTGTGTGTGTGTGTAACTTCATTTACACTATTTTTCCATCTATAAAATTCAGAGGTATTGTTTTTAAATTTTAAAATGGGAAGGTTATATTCTTTTATTCAATGTAAAAAAAACTGGGAAAAATAGATTTTCTAAAATGCAGAGTAGAAATTATCTGTTTATGAAGGAACCAATCTCCAGATAATTTCTTCTCAGTATCTCTCTGATCAGCTGTGTCTTTTTTTCCTTTCTCACTTCTTTCCCATTCCCTCTGAAGTGTTTAGTAAAGAGCCATTCCAGACTTTGTCTGAGTTATATTAACCTGGCCTATTTCCTAAAATCTTACCTCCTTCCCCCCTTCCCCCCAGTAACCAAATAGAAAGAAAAAAGTCCAGAGATCAAATCATCTTTGATTGCAGCAAGCCAAGCCTATGATTTCTTTCTTAGTCCCTTTGTGGAATATATTTAATTATGTCTGCAAGTTGCTGGTTGTCATGGAGCAGTTGCCCAAGGGTGACATCTAGAGGTCACTTCTGTAGGGTTACTGATAATGAGATTTTGGGGGATCTATTCCTGTATAGTGCCTTAATGTAGCTCTTGGAGACATGCTGGTTAGTCCTCAACAACAGAAGTGTCAAACAAGAAACAGGTACTGCCTCAAACAGTAGGAACTAGATTATAAAGCAATTGGGAAATAAAAGAAGAAAGAATTCAATAAAACATAGATAATGTTAATTTGTGGCTTTCTAAGTCAACATGGGGCATCAAAAAGATTATTTCTATTTACATTTGACATACTGTTTTACAATATCATCAAACTATTCTCTATAACTTCTTACTCTTTCTGCCATATTCTTTGGGGGGGGATGAAAGGAAATAATTATTTATATGGTATCTAAAATGTATGAGACATTGTGCTAAGTGCTTTACAATTATTCTCTTATTTGATTTTTACCCCAATCCTGTAAGACAAATATTGTTATCACTCCCAATTTACAATTGAGAATATTGAGGCAAACAAAGATTAAGTGATTTGCCCAGGGTCAGGCAGTATTGTCTGAGGACAGATTTTAATGCAGGCCTTCTTGATTCTAGGTCAAGTATTGTCACAAAGTTAACATGCTTCTGAGTAAGCATTTAAATCTAGTTTTTCCTAACTCCCAGTCCAGCACTATCTCCAATTAAGTCCACTACCTTTCAATGTAAAATCTTTAAAAGTCACCTTCCCCCCCCCTCATATATTATAATAACAATAGCTCTCATTTCTATAGTTTTAAAAAAAAATTTTCCTAAAAAAATTCCTATGAGATAGGTACTTCAAATAGTATTTTCTTTGCTTTACAAATAAATGATAAAATCTAAAGATCATAAAGATGAAATTATTTCCTTAGAAAGTCTCAGAGATGATACTCTTTCTCCCTCCAACCCTGTTAAAAGGATATTGGAGATTTTTTTTTTTAAAACTAGCTGGATCAATGTTGAAGAACAATGTGTTACTATTATAACTATTTGATAATAACTCCTTTTACTTTGGGATTTATAGTTGATAAAGTACTTTGATATACAGGATATATCAAAAGTAAAGCTTAAGTACTGCTGCACTAAGACTTTAGGGACACCCTGCTTGTTATCTTACTTGAGATCCTTAGGTCTGTGGAGTAGGTTCTACAATTATTACTATCTCCATTTTGCTGATAGAGAAACAGGTTAAGGAAGCCAGGATTCAAAGCTAGGTCAAACATTCTCTGCTGAGTAAAGCAAAGAAAATGTTTGCTAGCACTTCCACTTGTTAACCAAATATAACATTTTTCATTTCCTTAAGATTAGCTATTATGTCTGTGCAACAGCTCCATAAAAAGTACAAAATCATTTTTTTCCTGTCCAAGCAGATTTGGGAAGGAATACAAAAATGTGGGTAAAACACAGCCATAAATTTGTGGGGGTTTTGTGTGATGTGAGCAGCAAATGGTCCTACATACCCACATCAATGGCATCCCAATTTTTCATTCCTAACATTATATATTTCCTCAGATGATGGAGAACATGTTTCCTTCTCTTCATTTCAGAATCTGCTAAGTAGATGACTTTAGCAGGCAATGTTGCAGAATAATTTGTTATAATACTGGGAAAAGGATGAAGGGCTTATATCAGGGTAGAACCTTGGCATCCAAACTAATCTTGTTTCAAGCTACAAATGCTTAGGCTTTGAAGTGATGTTTCTTTTATTTTATACCTTTTTTTTTTTTTTTTTTTTTTTTTTTTGCTGTTATTAGTAATTCCTTCCCACCTTAATCCACATTCTCATGTATTTTTGTCTTTATACTTGAGGGAGCTGGAGGTTGCAATTTAAATGATGGGGAGAACAGAGATGAGAAAATCACTAAACTTGTGGTCATAAGAGCAGATAGAACAATAGGTAGAGTTCTAAACGTGAAAATCTAAATTGAAATCCTGCCTCAGACACTTACTAGCTCTGTGACTCTAGGCAATTCACTTAACCTCTATTAGTTTCAATTTCCTCACAGATGAAATAGAGATAATAATAGTACCTACCTACTAGGGTTGTGATAAAGATAAAACAAGATGATTTTAAAGTTCTTTGTAAACCTGAAAGCATTACATAATAGTAGCTCTTATTATTATTATTAGCTCTATCTCTAGATTCCATCCCTCCTACCTTATCCCCACAAAACTTGGGCAAATTACTTAAATTTCCCCACTCTCTGTTTTTTCATCTTTAAAATGAAGATAATAATCCAGGATGGGCTATTAATTAGGTGTTAAATTTTCAGTGTGAGCATTTTTATACTTCTGAAATATAAAATTGCTATAAATCTAGGCTTGATTCTTATTTTGTTTCTTGATTTGATTTAAGGATGCAGATTAAACTTTAAAGTATTTTTTTTCATAGATCTTAATTGTTAAACATTTATGAGTTTATACATACATATCCTCCAGCTCATCCAACTCTCATTTTTGGGTCCAAAAAGATTTAGCATGCCCAATGGCCATACCCTGATAAAAACTTCTTGGTAGATGAGCTAAACTAGGTTGAGCGTAGCTGACAGGTCTAAACCTGTTGGTGAGTTAGGGGAATGCTTCCTCCTAGCCTGTGATGATTTCCAATGGT
Organism: Sminthopsis crassicaudata; assembly: GCF_048593235.1. Taxonomy (NCBI): domain Eukaryota; kingdom Metazoa; phylum Chordata; class Mammalia; order Dasyuromorphia; family Dasyuridae; genus Sminthopsis; species Sminthopsis crassicaudata. Next base: position 220,155,924 of record NC_133619.1, on the reverse strand, counting down.
AGAACAGGTAGATAGGAACAATTAGTTCCAATGGTCATGAAGGCAGCTGAAGCAAGTACTGTGACATGGAAAATGCCAAGGTCATCCAAAATGAAGGACCAATAACAACCCAGCCATTGCATATAAACATTACTGAAGCTCAGGGGATCTTCAATAATAGCTCAGGGAATGAGGTCATCACCAGACTGGCATCCTAAACTATAGGCTAAAAATTTGATAATAGTTAGATAGGTAGATAGATTGTTAAGACAGATTATTGTTGTTATTGTTTGTTCTTCATTCTCAAAGAGGTTCATGGCATCAGGGAGGTGACACCATCACATACAAGTGAATTGGATTTAAGTGAGGGAAGGGCTGTGCAAGGTCAGCTGCCTCACTTCCCTTCCAGAGCATCAGGATCCAGTGGCCAAATATAGAGCTGGATGACTAGAGATGGCTCTGGATGCAATGAAAGACCTTAGCCTTTTTAGGCTAAGATCTTCAACTGGTTTCAGTTTGACTGAGGGCACACTCATTCAGATAGAAAGAAAGAAAATCTGGCATTTATATTGTGTTTTAGAGCAGCTAGATGGTGCCTTAGTGTATAGAGTATTGGGCTTGGAATCAGAAAACTCATCTTCCTGAGTTCAAATCTGACCTCAGACACTTCTTAGTTGTGTGATCCTGAGCAAGTTACTTAATCTGTTTGCCTCATCCCCATCTATAAAATGAGCCAGAGAAGGATATGACAAACTACTCCAATAAGTTTGCTGAGAAAATCCCAAATGGAGTTATGTAGAGTCAGACACAACTGAACAGTAACATGTAATGCTTTAAGGATGCTTTGAACCTATTGCTTCATTTGAGCCTCACAACACCTTTGATAATAATTTATATACAACTTGCTCCACAGGGTCATTGTGAAGGCCAACCAAGATAATATGCATAAAACATCTAGTTTATAGAACCCTAATGCCTGAAATTTTTGGCTCAGAGGCTTTCAAAGAGATTTGACTCTTATTTACAACTTTTTATATCCAGACAACTGAAAACTTCATAATGAAACAACACCTAGTATATAGTCACCAACTCCTCTTGCAACCACATAGTTAGTTCACAAAGTGAAAGAATGAAAACATTTAATGACAGATTAAAGAAAATAGAATTTTTCTGTCCAGAGAAAACCAAAGATGGTTCATAACACTGGAAATAGCACCAGCTTATAAATAATTTAGAGCCATTGTCTCATTAGGAATCTAAGCAGAGTTTGTCTCTAAAACCTCTGGTCTTCAATATTTTTCCAGACTCAGACACGACATCCCATAATACCACCTTCTCAGTTCTCATGGTTCACTAGACCATTGTGCACTCTAAAATATCCTTTTTTTTTTTTTCTGCTAGCAGTTTCCAACAGGTGTCATTTTTTTCCCCTGAAGCAATCAGTATCTCCTACTTACTCTACCTGCCAACCTGCCACATCACAAGTTGTCTGTCTCTAGTGCCATTTTCCCCCTCATCTCCCAGAAGGTGGCACCCATCACTTTCTTTTGCAGTTTTTAAGCACCTGTCATCTTGTAGCAATTCTCCTAAGTAAAAATTCTTTAGAGAAACCTTCCTATACCTGGGGGAAAAGCAATGCAGACCTTCCTAGTTTTCTATTTCCCTGTATTCTGTCCTAATGTCATGACAAATAATAGTTTTTGGTCTCGTGGTAAATTCCCAGCCAACTTCTGGCTTCATACAAACTTGCCCAGCAATCAAGAATATACGAGCCTTTTCTCTAATCTTGAGGTGAATTTATGCTACTGTTGCTGGGTTGGAGTAGGGTGAATTTCCTAATCTAATATTTTCTCTCCCTAGCATATTGATTCAGAGCCCTCTGCTGGTATAAGTAGTTCTCATGAGTCTGGAAATTCTGAAGAACTCCCAATTCTTCATTCTCTCCTTACTAACTAATTGTTTATTATTATTTTTTTAAGTCTTATTTAAACCTCTGGACCCTAGTGGGCAAGATTATTCAGATTATCAAGGACTACTTTCCTCAATTTAGAGAGGGCAGGAAGATAGATTTCCAGATAGGGTTGGATGAGAAAGGAGGGAACAAGTGAATGAAAAATAAGCATTCCTTGCTGTTACTATGACAAGACTGAAGAAACAAATTGGTATCTATATTATACTGATTTTCTGATGGCTTAAGTTATTAAATATATTTGCTGCTTTTATGATACTTTCATTGTTTATAATGAGACAAGAGAATAAGTATAAAGAAAATTAAAATGATAGTTGGCAACTTAATAGTTCGTCCAAAGAAGACAAGGGAAGTATATTATCTTCTCATCCAAATTTTTTTTTAACTTATCTTGTCTTTGTATATAACATAATGGTCATCCTTATAATCATCTGAGCTGTTACTCTTGGATCATGTTCAACTCTTCTTTTTTCCCTTACCCTCCATGTCTATCCACACCTGGTATTCCTGTTTCTAAAATATTTCTTCTATATTCTTCTTCTTTTCTACTCCTGTCACCACTCTAGTCCAAGGCCTAATCATTTTTCATCAAGATTAACAATTTATGGAGTCAATCATATCAATCCCTTATTCAATACCCTTCACCAGAAACTCTTTGGTTGGACAAGCTTGACTTATAGTCATTGGATTCCAAATTATTTTATTTTTGAATAAAATTTTATTTAATTAGAAAGTATTTGTTTTCTTTCCATCCCATAGCCTCTCCTGGAGAAGAGAAAACAAACAACAGAGATAATCAAGTAAAATAAACTCCCATGTTTAAAAAAATGTTTCTCATTCTGCATATTTAGTCCATAGCTTCTCATTAAGAAGGTCAGTAGCATTTTTTTTTTTTATTACTGAGCCACTGGATTTGTGTTTGGTCATTACAATAATCAGATTCCCTATATCTTTCAAAATTGTTTATTTTAAAATGTTATTAAAATATAAATCATTTTCCTGATTTTATACACTTTACCCTGTATCAATTCACACACATTTTTCAAAGTTTCTCTGAAAACATTGCCTTCATCATCTCTTAAAATACAACAATATTTTATAACATTTTTCCATTGATGGATATTTTCTTTGTTTCCAGTTCTTTGCCACTTTAAAAATTGATATATAATATTAAAGGATGTATAATAATGTGTAATATTACATATAGGACCTTTTCTTCTTTCTTTTAGCTCTTTAGGTTATAAAATAAAGGTCATGCACAGTTTAATACTTTTTGAGAGTAGTCCCAAATTTTTTTCTAGAATGGACCAATTAACAATTCCACCAACAGGACTTGAGTAGACTTGTTTTCTAAGAGCCCCTCCAACATTAGTTATTTTTTTTCCTTCCTTCCTCCCCTCCCTATTATATTTAATTTACTTTTTTTCTAAATTATTGTAATTTGGAGCATTTTATATATTCCTATAGGTAGTTGGATTTCTTATCTTGAAAACAACCTTTTCATATCTTTTAATCATTAATCAATTGGTAAATGGTTCTTCAAATTTGAATAAGTTAATTATTTAGCTAGGAAATAAGACCTTTACCAGAGAAAATTGCTACAAAGACTCTTGCCCTGCAATTAGTTGGTTCCCTTCTAATGTTAGCTACACTGGATTTATCTATGCAAAATCTTTTACATTTTAAGCAATCTGAATTGTTCTTTTTCGTCCTTTATGATCTCATTCATGTCTTATTTATTCATGAACTCTTCTCCTATCTGAAATTTGAAAAGCACTTTTATCTCTGCTCCTCTAATTTTATTTTTGTGACCTTTTGTATTGAGATCACATATCTAACCTAGAGTTTATTTTGATATATTGTTCAAGGTGCTAGTCTAAATATAATTTCTGCCATGCCTGTCTTCTCATGTTCCCAGCAATTTTTGTCAAATGATATGTGTGTATTCTAGTAGCTGGGATAATTGGGCTTATCATACAAAAGGATACCATGTTCACTTGCTTCCGTATATTATATAGTTAATTTGTTCTACTGATCAACCTCTCAAATTGTTTGATAATTATTGCTCTATATCAGTATTTGAGATATGGTACTCATCTTTCTCACTTTAAAAAATTATTTCCTTTGAGATTCTTGACCTTTTATTCTTCCAGATGAATTTGGTTATTAATTTCTCTATTTCTATGAAATAATCCTTTGGTAGTCTGATTCTAAAGTATTGTAGTTATATATACTATACTATACTATATATTGTAGTTAAGTTTGGCTATTTATCCTGACTTTTGCTTCATATGAATAGGTAAGTAAATTACCCAAAGTCATACAGTTTACAAGTATTTTTGAAATAGGATTTGTCCAAGTCTACTCACTTTAAATGCCATGTTTCCCCTCCCCATTATTCCATGCTGTACTTCTTCTAATATGGGTAGCATTTACATAGCACACAAAGATTTACAAAATTTTTTGCAAATATTGCCTCATTTGATCCTCATAATAACCCTTAGGGGTAGATTATTATTATTATTCCTATTTTATAAATAGATAAATTGAGTCAGATAATGGTTGAGTAACTTGCCCAAGATCATTTAGTTAGTAAAAGTCTAAGATGAGGTTATGCCAACTTCTAAATTGTAAGATTTTTGAAAGCAGGGACTTTCTCTCCTTCCATATTGGTCTTTCCAGTACCCATCAAGGGGAAGGCACTAAATAAATGTTTGTTGACTGATTAGGAAATATATCTTCTTTGTAACCAAATTTTTCATCTAATAGCTCTCTGAATTGCTTTATAATATACTCTGATAGTATGATTACATAAATGATCAGATATGAATTAATAGTAATTAATAGTAATAATAATAATATCTACATATTTCTTATTTGAAAGTACTATATTACAATTTCAATGGTCCAATACCCCATGATTCAGAATGTCTTTCCTATGACCAATAGATCATTTTTCTTTCAAAAGAGAAAACTTATCACTGGTTATTTTTCATTTGGTATTGTCTGAAAAAAAAAAAAAACCCAGAAGAAATACTGATTACCACCTTTACTTTTATGTTTAATTGAAGGAATTCCATGGGGAAAATATAAACTTTAGATAAATTATCCTAATAGTTTTCAGTGAGAATCTTTTGTTTTACTCACAAATTAGAGGCAAACATTATTAGCAAGGTTATTGGATATATGGAATCAATCAAATTTTTGTTAAGTTATTGGATCAGAAATTGCAGCAGCCACTTGGACCTAATGCCCAAGCTTGGGAGACCACAAAGTTAGATAGGGAAAATGAAATGGAATCAGCAGAGAGCAGACTGTATTAATAGAGTGCATTAGTAGTCTATAGATAGAAAGCTGTATTGAGAAAATGCATTAATAGTCTTCAGGGAGGAGACTGCATTAATAGAGACATAATGTCTAGAACATAGGAGGTGGTAGTCTCTCTGTACTCTTCCCTGGTCAGAACACGTCTGGAGTACTGTTTTAGAAAGGTCATTGACAAGTTATAGAGTATGCAGGGGAAGGTAGCTAAGATGATGAGATGGCTACAGACCATGAAATAAATGGAACAAACTGGGTATGTTCAGTCTAGAAATGAGAAGGGTTAAAGGGAAGATGGAATAAGCTTCAGGATTATAGATAGAAATCTGTAAGGAACTTCAGATACCATTAAGTTCTCCCTTCCCCAAACAATATTTACAGATAAAGTTATTAAGACTTAGAAAATTAAGTGATCCTAAGCCTAGGATCACAAAGGGAGTTTCTGAAGCATGATTTGAACCCAGTTCTTGCTGATTCCACATCTGTTTTTCTATCTTTCAAGTATTTGAAAGATGTGATTCCATATCTGTGGAAGAAGAATTTGGTTTACTCTGGCCACAGAAGGCAGAAGTAGGAATAGTAGATGAAGTTTGCAGAAAGGTATTTTCAGTTTTGCTTTGAAGAAAATCTTTCTAATAATGGAGAGTGATCTCAAAGTATAATAGGTTACCTCGAAGTGGTGGGTTTTCACTGGAATTCTTCAAAGAGAGTCTGGATAACTACTTGCTGAGAATATTTTAGAAGGAATCTATGTTCAAACAATAAATAACCATTTAAGATCCTTCTAGTCCTCTGTTTCTTTCCATTCTTTTCTTTTTTCTCTTTAATCAGAATCCTAAAGGATACTTCATATTCCTCCCCTTCATTCCTTCATTGAAAGGGCTTCCATATTCCTTCCAGGAAAACAAGGGAATGGGGAGAATAGTAAAGGATGAAACTTTGCCAGAAGAATAAGAGCTATGGCATATATTTTTGTCTGCTTTCAGCAGGAATTTGAATATCAAACTGGAAATTTGCTAAATGCAGAACTAAATTCCATTATTTACACGTTTACTAAATTACTGCCATCAAAAACCAAAATGTTCTCAAAAATCTTTTCAAACAGGATCTTAATTTATACATTCTCTAAAAGCTTTGAACTAAAACATGATTTTTTTTCTTGAACCAATAATAGTATAGAAAGAAGGGGAAAGTGTATATTAGAATGGAATTTTGGCTCAGATTTTGTTAATTGAATTTGAGATATGAACTGAAAATAATAAAAACGATTTCAGGAGCCGTGTGAGAAAATCATTCTTTTCACTTTATAATTTTCTTTCTCTTTTTACTTTAATATTGCTATTATTGTTTTAATGAACAACCATTTTAAAATTATACCTGTAAAGGTATATCAGATAACTTACTCTCAGAGATCCATTATATTATGCAAAGACATAAATTGAGACTATATATATATATATATATATATATATATATATATATATATATATATATATATATATATATATATATATACATTTTTTTTTTTTTTGAGGCCGGGGTTAAGTGACTTGCCCAGGGCCACACAACTAGGAAGTGTTAAGTGTCTGAGACCAGATTTGAACTCGGCTCCGCCTGAATTCAAGGCTGGTGCTCTATCCACTGCGCCACCTAGCTGCCCCGAGACTTTATATTTATAGCCAAAATTTCACAGAATTCCATAATCTCAGACCTTAAACATCACCTAGCCTCATCATTTTACAGATTAAGAAAACTGAGTTCTCTGTCTCTCTCTGTCTCTCTATCTTTTTGGGTTTCTCACTGTCTATCTCTTTCTCTGTCTCTTTCTCTCTCTGGCAAAGATTGGGGTTAAATAACTTGTCTAGGGTCACACAAGTAATAAATATTGAATCTGAGGCTCAGGTCTGGTACTCTATTCACTGTGCTATCTAGCTGTCCCCAAAAGTGATTTCTCAAAAGAAATAGATATAAAGCTAGGAACTCAAGTTTCCTAACTCATGTTCTAGGGCTTTTTTCACTGCATTTATAGATGAACCCTTTTTTCCCCATTGCTTTTTATGCAAAAGAACCAGTTTTCCAACTGAGCAGGAGGGACTCCTTGCTTTCATGCCCACATTCTTTCATTATAGGCACTACTTGATCTTTTGTAAGTTAGCTAGCTGTGAGCTCTATTTCCCTTTCTTTCTTGTGCCTACAAACTCTTGTTTGATTTTGGAATAAATTTCAGGGTTCTGATAGAAATGCATATGTGTTATTGACAAACCTAGGCAGAACTTTGAAATACTTAGCCTGAGCATGAATTAAGAAATGTTAGCTTCAGGATATTACAGAAGCAAGAGCTTTAAAAAATAAAAATTCAGGGTTTTCTCAATTCTGTCTTTTCAATGGAATAGTTCCGATGGACATATGCAATGAAGAAAAAAACCTACTTTTACTTCCTTCAATCTCGACATCCAAGTAGTGAAGATAGCCTAAAGACCCCACTGCATTTTATGAGGAACAATAGAAGCCCCATTAATTACAGGCAACCAATGAAGGGGATGTCAACATAACTTTGTTGCTAAGAAGTGTATCTGCTTCTTTATTTCATTCTTTTTTTAGTATCATATTTTTTAATGTTCATTGTTATAAAGGTGAAGAGTAACAGAAACTGTGAAAGCCAGAGGCTACAAAGAATAAAGGACTTGACTGGGGGGAAGGGGAGGTTTAAATCCATGACCCAAGAAAGACCAATGTAATCCAATGCTCTTTACACACATGGGATTGCTCCTCTACAAACAGGTACTAAGGGGTGGTTATTGAGCATATCCTATTATTCACTTTTGACTGCATCCCGTAAGTAGGTTCAAATTGGCTTCTTGATCTCATCATTACTGAAATTCAAAACTACAATTTGGAGCACTTTGAAGACACTATTGATCACCTCCTCATTAGGGACATCCCTAATGATTAAAGTTATAGCAAAGCCTTAGAGGAAAACAAACAACAACTCCAAATAAGGTTTGAATGCAGAAAGAACATATAAAGGGACACTGGAATTCAGCTAAATAGGCAGTAGCAGAATTTTTAAGTAGATTGGAAATGAACCCTACAAGAGGGCTAATGAACTGAAACATCCTCCTCCTCATCATCATTATTGTTGTCCTTGATGTCATTATCATTATTATCACATTTATATAGAGCTTTAAGGTATGCAAAGCATATGTTAAATTATTGAATCCTCATAATAATTCTGTGAGATAAAGCTATTATCCCAATTTTATAGATAAGGAAACTGAGACTGAGAGGTTAAGGGATTTGCAGGGTCACAAAGAATAAGTGTCTAAGCCAAGATTTTTAGCTCTTGTCTTCTAATTCCAAACCTAATACTTGATTAATTACATCATCCAGCTTAAATTAGAACATTGTCTGGAAAAACACAATGTGACTTGAGTTATTCTCATGGCATATAAGTAGCTTCTAACACACACATGCAGAGACTCATGTGGGCCTATGTATATATATATATATATATATATATATATATATATACACACACACGCATGTATGCACACACATGTATACACACATGCATATATATGTAGGCGTAACATAAAACATACATGTGAATGTTGGTTTTTATGCATATATGTATGTAGACTGAATATAGGACAGTTTGGTAATGTAGTAGATAAAGTAGTGGACCTAGAGTCAGGAAGACTCATCATCCTTAGTTCAAATATGACCTCAGATACTAGCTGTCGTTGATGCTATATGAGTCACTTAACATTGTCTCAGTTTCCTCACCTGTAACATGAGCTGGAGAAGGAGATGACAAACCACTCCAGTATCTTTTTCAAGAAGACCCCAAATGGGGTCATGAAGAATTGGACACAACTGAAAAATGACTGAATAATATATGGACTGGATAATGGATTAATAAATACTTGTTGATTTTACATGATAATTCTAAAAAATTAGAAAGTTGATAATTATGAGATGGGAAATATGTTTGTGTGTGTATACACAGTGTTTATTATACACACATGAGACACAGTACACATTATAAATAAATATACATGCATATGTGTTTCAGTATCATATGTGCATGTGTGTATATATACATATATACTTGTGATTTCATTGTAATATGGAATTTTCAGATAGAGGAAATAACCTCTATCAATTCAAAGCAGAGTTGTTCTATAACTTGTAATTTTTGAGAATTACTTTTAAGATTTCTCATTTAAGTATCATAACAGCCTATGAATTAGATACTGAAGGCATTATTAGCATCATTTTATAGTTGGGCATACTACATTTTAGTAAAAACAAACAAGAACAACAACAAATGATCAGTGGGAGAACATTAAAAAAGTCATCATTTTGGAATAAAGTTACCATATTGGAATCTAGGTCATATAAGGCTCATTTGAAAGAACTGAGAGTGTGCAGAACCATAACTAGCAATTTTTCATGTGTTGGTTGTGACATGAAACAAGTCAATCCTAGTAGGGGGGAACTCATCTGGGATATTGCTGTCAAGGAGAAGAAGCTCCTGGAACTTTTCTTAAAAACAAACAAACAAACAAACAAACAAAACAACGAACTATTCTTGCTACCAAGGTGTTAAGTTGAATTGTTTATGTGCTTCTACGGGAGTGTAAGCATAAATCTGTAGCCTAAAACAAAGACCCAGTTGTCTTACCCTAGTTACAAAGTTCTGTGTCTCTCTCTATATGAAATCATGTCTCTTTAATAATAAATTATGTCTCAATAGTTTCTGCCTATAATTGTACTTATATTTCTCTTTATTGAAGAGCTAGTTAATATTTTTTTCTTATTCATAGGAAATGTGCAAAAATAATAACCTATAAAACATTTGGTAGGGTATTAAACATACAGCTTGTAGGCTTAATGTGAATCAGGGATGAAAATCCATAAGTGCCATACATGGAATATCAGTTTCATCCCTATTATTGAAAAGGAGTTATTTTTCTTGCTTGGGAGAGGGGGAAGGTGACATAAAAGGCCATTTCCTGTTAATCTCCATCACAGTGATTGATCATTCTCTTCCAGCTTTGGTGGAGACCTAAGGAGCAATTGATTTAATCTCTGGGCTTGGCAGGCTGGTTTTTTCCCATCATCTTCATTTTATTCAGCGCAAGAAAGGAGGGAGGAGAAGGCAGATACAACGGAGTACATTGACTGTGACTCCAGGAGACAGTTATGAATAATTCCTAATGGGCTGGGATCCATAAGCACCCAGGAGAAAGCCAGAAGCTTTCTGTTCCCTTTGTCCTCTCAATAGAATGTCGGTCCACTAAGGTGGGATCTCCCTTTCAGGACGTCTTCCTCACTCCTTCATTCCTCTCACTCTCTGGAGAGCCACCCACAGCTCAAAAGCTCAAATACAACACGATTGGACCTTTTCATGGCAACTCAGACTTGAAATGTTGCCCTTGGTAACAGAAGCTTTTGTTCGCTCATGACTTGAAATTTATTCTCCTTTGCCAATGCTTCCCCAGAGTAAAATGTATGCTCTTGAGGTTATTTTCCTCCCTGTTCCTTCTCTCCCGGATAATCACTTAATGAGGAGATGAAGGATTTCTACTTACTCTTGTGGAAGTCTAGTTAGCAACTGGCTCATGGGGTGACCAGCATGCAAAAAGAAACAAAATAGCCTGGACTCCTCAAAAGAGCAAAATATTCTGCCCCTTGAATCTTTCTTTTCTTGGCCTCTTAAGGGAAAGAAAGAAATGTATGAACACTATCATAAGTAAACAAGATCTGGTCCTCTTTGTTGAAGAAGATGACTTTAAATATTGTTCAATGTGGGTATTGACTACCTGCTATTGGATCACCCATTGTCAGAGTAGGTTGGTGACAAAACTCAGCATGTAGGGCAAACAGATGGAGTAGGGAGTAAGGAAAAGTGGTTTGGGTCGACTTTGTATAAATGGTTGACGTGATCTCATGGAACAGCACAGAGAAGTAATTCTGACTTTTCTACTGAAAATTCTAAATATGTTCATATGTTTTTCTCCCAGCTAATAAGAATGGTAATCATTCATATAGTGGAGACTGGGCTTGCTTTGGCCTCCAGAAGTCCTATTTCAAGTCTTGTTTCTAACGGATGGGTTATTGTTGCTATTCAGTCATATCCAACTCTTTGTGACCATGTTTGGGGTATTCTTGGCAAAGTGGTTAGCCATTTCTTTCTTTGACTCATTGTACAAATGAGGGCAGAAACTGAGGCAAATAGGATTAAGTTACTTACCCAAGGTCACACAGTTAGCATCAGATTCAAATTCAAGTGATTCTAAGCTCAGTGCTCTATCCACTGCACCACCTGACTGATTGCTGAGATACAACTGGTAGCCTCTTTTTTATTAAGTGATTAAACAATGCAGAAAAAAAATTGATGCTCCTTTTTAAGCCAAATATGTTTTATTTTCTCTGTACTTTCTTCCTTTTATAAATAAGAAAATTTAAATAATGAACTTTTTGTGCTCCAAGTCAATCAAACTCTTGTTCTGTTAATATGGAAACAAAATTTGTTTTCAGAAAATAAAAAGGAACATTCATGAAAAGAATAAAAATCTTACTTCATGGGGCTTCCAAATATTTTTGTTTATTCTCTCTGAGACTTGTATGTGAGCATAGTGGGGGAGGGGGGAAGTTGAGTGTGAGTATATGAGTGCATATATTATGTATGTATGTATGTATGTATGTGTGTATGTGCATTCTGAGTCCAGATTGGCTCAGACTCGTCCAGTGATTTAAAATAAATTAGCCCTAGGCTGTGTAGCATGGTTCATAGTAGATGTTATACCTAAAAGAGAGATAGAGACAGAGACAAAGAGAGACAGAAAGAGAAAGAGACAGAGTGACAGAGAGAGAGAGAGAGAGACAAAGAGACAGAGGGACAGAGAATGTGTGTGTGTGTGTGTGAGAGAGAGAGAGACAGAGAGAGAGAGAGAGAGAGAGAGAGAGAGAGAGAGAGAGAGAGAGAGAGAGAGAGAGAGACAGAGAGAGAGACAGAGAGAGACAGAGAGAGAGAGAGAGAGACAGAGAGAGAGAGAGAGAGAGAGAGAGAGAGAGAGAGAGAGAGAGAGAGAGAGAGATGGAAGAATGTGGAACAATGAATTCCCTGAGCAGGGTGTAAGTGGGGCAAGGTTGACAATAAAGTATCTTGCTCTGACAGGCCTCAGCCACTAGCTATGATCTGATACCTGCTGAGAATCTTAGTAATGATGGCGACAAGATCAATAAAGCCTTAGCAATGGCTTGGAGCTAGGCTGCACAAAGTTTTGAAAACTTCTTTATGAAAATGAGGGTATGTATATTTTTCTGAACCAACAGTCTTTCCATGTTATTTTACATAGGCTTTTCTCGAAATTGAAATGTGTGTTTTATAAATGTCTTAATTTATTCCAGTCTTGAGGCTAAATCATAAGTCCAGCATGTAGTCTGGACTCAGACTAGGAGAGTCTGATCTATCATCTATAGACCCCCTACTTGATGAACATGGGACCAGAATACTTTGTGTGAGAATTCTATATTTTCATTTAATTTAAATACAGACCCATCAATTTGCTTTTCCTCTTTTACACATTAATAAGTTTGAGGAGTAAATAGTAAGAACATTGCAAAAGCATGCCAAGTTGTAACTTCAAATTATAATTAGGAATACATATCTTTATTGGAAAGTATTTAAGTACTTTCAGTTTTTTTTGAGAAGAAAAGCCATCTGAATTCCAAGTATTTATTATTACTGTATTCAGGCCCATAGTGTATTCCTTTTATAGAAATCATCACTTTAATTAGCCCAAAGTCCTTCTTCGCAATTTATATCTTGCCACCTGCTTCTTTGCTTCTTTCTCTCTTCTCTTTCTACTCTTACCCTAACCCAGACTCATAGTTACAGTCCTGAGGATTGTACCTATAACAGCTGTTTTCTTGGAATATGGGGAAATTAGTCTACATTTTTCTTCTCTCCACATTTATTGTGCTGGAGGGGCATCAACTTTTTTTTTCTTGTATGCATTAAATAATATGATATAGACACAACATATGCCACTTTTGTCACTTCCAGGTTTTCACAATGCAACTTGAATGGCTTTCAGAAATTAAAAATGAGTAACTTTTCTTAGACAGAAACATGCCAAGGTTTTCTAGGCACAAATTCCTATAGTTCTTATAATTCTTAGACGGGTAACCTTTGAAACAGATAATTTACAACAACTTTATCTTTGTCATGTTGATTTTTATTCTACCTTCTTCTGTTATTAAGTGTTGACCTGGTAAATATTAGAACATGTTGACTGAGGATGTCACATTTATTAATTAGTATAATTCTACTTCTAACACTTGGAGTTCACATTTGTAAGCATCAAGACGGTATTTTCCAGGTGTCTGAAAACAAAAAACAAAGCAGAGTAATGTATGCAAAGCATTTACAATTAAAATGTAGAATCAACATTTTCTAATATATATTGTTCACAAGATGTTGTAGTATATTGTCTCAGCAAAGTCATCTTATTCTTCATTAGAATGGGGAGAGGAAGAGAATCTGAGGTCTGTGCTTTCTTATGGCAGAAAATATCACCCATCTTTCTCCTTTTTCCTTTGTCAGTGATAAGTGATCTCTCATACTGTTTCCTTTTTTCTCTTCCCTTTGATTTTTTTCTAAACAGCCAGGATCCCCTCTCAAATATCTGATTTATTGACTTGCTATGGTTTCTGAAACTATGCCCACTGGAATCCTTTTAAGTTAAACTGTTGTGATCACAGAACTCTCTTAAAATGCAAATATGTTGCCTGGAAACACTGAACACATAGTAGGGCACTCAAAACACACCAGCTAAACTGAATTAAGGAGGAGCACATTTACCTCTTAGCACTTAGAATCTCATGGCAGATTTGTTAATCAGAATAACCAGTAGGATCGGCTCCTTGAGGGAATGGAGGTCCAAAAGGCAAAACAGTAGCCTGGGACATCTGGGAAAGGGCACCAAAAGAATAGGTTAGCTGAGTCAGGAGAGTGGGGCTGGGGAGCATGAACAAAGGGAGATTTTTGCCCTTTCAATTTTTCTGGGACTAGTTCCATTTCTTGGAATGAGGAAGTAAAAACCACTGGGGGTGCTGCTGGCGAATTGGCAGAACTTACTTCCATCAAACTCCAGAATATGACCCAACTCGTTCTATCTTTCAATTAGTTGGTTATCTTTCTCCCCTTACTGTGACTCCTCTTTCCCTCTTTCCCTCAATCTAAAATTTTAATGTACATGAATTTACCTAATTAAGTTTTTGGCTCATGTTATCCCTACTTTGTTGTCCCCAGCTCTGCCTCTCTTCCCTGCCCTGATGCTTTTCAATGGAATTTACTCCAGAAATAATGATATAATTAGATATAATAAAAGAACATCAAGGAACCAAGACACCTTTCAAGACCAAGTAGCACAACCATTTGCTTTTAGAGAAGATAAAAACACAACTCAAAGAAAGATGTCTTAGTATCTTGTAATCAAACTTTATCTTTGTCTTCCACCAAATTCAACCCAGAATTCAGTGCAGCCCCCCTCAACCAGTTCCACAAAAAGCTAACAAGCATTCCCTCAAGGCTGCTCCATCCATAGCCAAACCTCCTACAGGAGGAATATCCTGTCAACTAGACTGACTCATCACCAAGGAGCCCAGCACATCTCTATCTCTTTTTCAAGGCTGGTGGACACTGAATGAGACCAAGCTGACGGAATCCTCTCTTTCTTTGTCTCTGTCCTACTCATGAGACAGTGTGAATGGAGGAGATCTTCAGAGGGCACAACTAACTTAGGTTTCTTGGAAAAGAACATGTAAAAATACCTTTAGCCAAGGATCATTACTATGATGTAAACCATACATTTCATAAAAAACAAAAACAAAAACACTGGAGGGTTTAGAAGTAGAATTATACCAATTGATAAATGTGACATCTATAGTCAACATGGACTAACATTTACTAGGTCAGCATATAATTCCAGAAGAAGACAGAATACGGATCACTGACAAAGATAAAGTTGCTGTTAATTATGTATTTCATTCTACAATAAAGATTGTCCCTGAGAATTATAAGACCTATAGCAATTTGTGCCTAGAAAACCTCGACATGTTTCTGTCTCAAAAAAGTTATTCATTTTAAATATTGGACATCTCTTAAAATCCACCCCTTTTTTGGCTCCTTTCTGTCCTTGCTTCAGCAGCAAAATATTCCATGGGTAAACCTTTCAGGCAGGTCTATTACACATAGTATTTTTCTGTGAAAGTTAATGAAAGTTATCATCATTTAATAGAAATGATCATTTATTGTATTAATACCTATTAATATTTAAGCATTATTTATTATGATTAATTATTAATTATCATCAATAATATTAATGATGCTATTTATAGAAATTATTATCTTAAATTTACAGAGAACTAAGCTGAGGGTGATACAGTGATTGAAGTGCTGGGACTGGAGTCGGGAAGACTCATATTCCTGAGTTCAAATGTGGCCTCAGATACTTACCATCTGTGTGATTCTAGACAAGTCATTTAACCTCATTTGCCTCAGTTTTCTCATCTGTAAAATCAACTGGAGAAGGAGACAGCAAACTACTCCAGTATCTTTTCTAAGAAAGCCCCAAATAGAATTATGAAGTGTCAGACATGATTGAACAAACTAAGGTGTGCCATCATGAAAGGCAATAATACAGTTGAGATTTAAACCCAGGTCTTCAGACTTCAACTCCAGCTTCTCATAAGTAATAGTATATGTATAGTATTCTCCTAGTGGAAGTTGGGGGAGCATAGAATTATAGAATCACAGACTGAGATATGTAAGGGAATCCAAAAGCTATTTATTCTAAATCATACCTATGCAGTAATGTCCTCGGAGACATCAGTGACAGATGGTCATTTGGCTTAAGGACCTTTAATAATGGAAAACTCACTGCCCAGCTCACCCCACTTTTGTTAGGGTTAATTATTAGGAAAGTCTTCCTTATGGGAAGCTGAAATCTATCAACCTATAACTTCCATACATTGCTCCTAGAATTTGCCTAGCTTATTAGAAGTTCAGCTGCCTACTCATACTCAAGTATCATGGTGTCAGAACATTAGGAATATAGATTTTAGCATCTTAATTTCCTCCCCAATTCTTCCCTTTCCTGCAGACGTCAGTTTATAATTGGTAAAAAGCTTGGGAATTCTGACAGCAGAGCACACTCTCTGCTCGGTAACTATTAAACCATTCTTGAATTAGTTCAGAATTACTAAAAGACAATATGGCAATGTGGAATAAAAGAAGGGGATATTTATTAGAGGATAAATTTCTTTTGGCATTATAATTCCTGAATTAAAAGCAACACAGCTGGCAACTTTTAATGAAATTCAGCGGTCTATTGCACTCCTACCCCTCAACAGCCCCTACCCCAATTTTCAAGGTACTCCTCTTTGTTTCTAATAAAATTTGAGGGATTTTATTCTAAGCCTTTGTTGATGTTTAGAACCAGAGTTGCTGAGAACCATTGAAAGACCCAGGAGGAAGAAAAATGCCATGATCGCTTTCATCTAGTATAATGACTATGGACTTTACTTGCAACTGATGATTAATGTGGATGTCTTTATTTAAATGCCAGGGTTATTACGACAAGCAAACTCCAGTCAGCTGCACAGTGTGTAATACTAAATAGAAAAGCAGGGAGCCATTCTCCTTGTCAGCAGGCTGGGCCAAACAGAACCATCTTTTCCCCTTTTTCTCCCTCACTAATTCCCAAGTTTACAGTCAATCATTTCTTCTTCTGTGTAATGATTAGTTGGGGGGTTATTTATAGAGGAGAAGAAAAAGTGGGGGGAGGTTCTGAAGCCTAGCTTGCAATCATAAAATCATAGATTTAAAGCTGAGAGGAGTCTTAGTAATCATCTAATTCAATCCTTCCATGTTTCAGATGAGGAAAGTAGGATGTGTCATTTGGTTGTTTAGTCTTGTCCTGCTCTGGATCACACTGTCCTTGGGATTTATTTGGCAGAGATACCAGAGTGATTTGCCATTTCTTTCTTTAGCATGTAAAGGCAAACAGAGGTCAGGTTGTTTAGGTCACAGCTAGTTAGTATCTGAGGTAGCACCTTAAAGTCAGATCTTTCTTATTCTGGGGCAGGTAGGTAGTACAGTGGATAAAGTGCTGAGCTTGAATTTAGGAAGACTAATCTTCCTGAGTTTAAATGTGGCCTCAAACATTTTCTAGCTGGGTGACTCTGGATAAGTCCCTTAACTCTATTTGCCTCAGTTTTGCTGTCCATAAAATGAGTTGGAGAAGAAAATGGAAAAATATTCCAACATCTCTGTCAAGAAAACCTTAAATGGGATCATGAAGAGTCAGACATGACTAAAATAACTGAACAACATTCTGACTCCAGGTCCAGAGCTCTATCCATTGAACCACCTACCTGTCTATAACTAGAAAGGTAAGAAGGTTTTTTTGTTTATTTGTTTGTTCAAGTTACCTAACTTCAGTGTTCTTTCCACTATTGGGTTTGCATCAAGACATGGGATTTCGTTGGTATCAGGTAGATGCAGGGACCAGCAAAGCTGAGGAACAAATATTATAAATCAGAGCTTTATGTATTGTTTTGTTAATTGTCTGGGCTTAAAGCGATGGAAAAATGTTAATGATATAAATTAAGCTTAACAATGGTTGTGCATGCATGCTTTTTTTTTTTTCCCCTCTAGAGAGCCAATTGATAAAGATATACCAGAATATCATTGGGTATTTAAAACTTAGAAGAAACTCAGGTTTTTTTTTTAATTGATATATTTCTGAACTGAACCCTTGTGGCTCTGGCTCTGTATGTGTATATATACACACATACAGATGTACCAAACTTGTGTGCGTGTGTGTGTGTGTGTGTGTGTGTGTGTGTGTGAGAGAGAGAGAGAGAGAGAGAGAGAGAGAGAGAGAGAGAGAGAGAGAGAAAGAGAGAGAGAGAGAGAGAGAGAGAGAGAGAGAGAGAGAGAGAGAGAGAGAGAGAGAGAGAGAGAGAAAGAGAGAGAGAGAGAGGAGAGAGAGAGAGAGAGAGAGAGAGAGAGAGAGAGAGAGAGAAGAGAGAGAGAGAGAGAGAGAGAGAGAGAGAGAGAGAGAGAGAGGAGAGAGAGAGAGAGAGAGAGAGAGAGAGAGAGAGAGAAGAGAGAGAGAGGGAGGGAGAGAATGCAACTGGCAAAATAGAAGTTCACCTTATCTCAGAGAATTTGGAGTCTCCATGGACAGCACCCTTGCCCAGGAGGAAGAATGACCTCACAGGAAAGCAAATATTATAACTGGGTTGTGTTTTTTGTCATACTTTGTATCTCTTAACTCTTAGCACATAGTCTAGCCCATGGTAAGAGCCTAGTAACTTATTTAAGAGGTGTTTTATTTCTTTAAGGAATATTTAAATCATTAAGTACATTTTGGT
Organism: Sminthopsis crassicaudata; assembly: GCF_048593235.1. Classification (NCBI taxonomy): domain Eukaryota; kingdom Metazoa; phylum Chordata; class Mammalia; order Dasyuromorphia; family Dasyuridae; genus Sminthopsis; species Sminthopsis crassicaudata. Next base: position 220,137,200 of record NC_133619.1, on the reverse strand, counting down.
ATATTGTTAGGTATTTTATGCATTTTTAGGTATTTCATAAAAGATTTCTTTTTTATTATTTGCTTCTGAATTTTGCTATGGCTACACACAAAAGAGCAGTTAGGTGGCACAGTAAATACAGTTCTAGGCTTGAAATCAGAAAGACTCACCTTCAGGAGTTCAAATTTGCCTCAGATACTTATTAGCTAGTTGTGTGACCTTGGATAAGTCACTTAACACTGTTTGCCTCAGTTTCCTCATCAGTGAAAGAAATCACTCATTGAAATCACTCATTGCTCCAAATCATAAAGTACAATTTTAACTCTTGTATTTCCCCATAATTGTTTTTCATCCAAGATTCAGATGCCATCCAATGAGATTCAATATTCTCTTAGACATGATGAACTCCTAATTCACCAACTACTTAACCTCCCAATATCTAATTCCTTCTTCTTTTTTTAAAGTGTTAGACAATTAAAGTAGCTTGGAGAAAGCGTTTATTTTGCCATTTTGTGAGGATTGGGACCCAGAAGTCTCTCTCTGAATTTGGGAAACTCTTCTATAACTTATAATCTTCTATAACTTATAAGAGAGTTGTCAAGATCACTAGAAATTAAATGAATTGCTTAGGGTTACACATTCAATATTTATTAATCACACATTCAAGAAGAGCTGCACCCAGGTCTTCTTGACTTTAAGGCTGAATGTTTACCCATTTTTTCTACACTGAGTATCACTATATACCACTATACCACCAATCCTTAGAAAAGAAGGACTTGTTCAGAAAATAAATGAGACATGATGAGTTTTGTTTTTCTTCTGAGATTTCCCCTAGGCATATTTTACTGTATCCTGTTCTAAAAGTCTGTTGCTCTCAGTCACCTCTCAAATATCATTTCACAGAACTGATAGTGAACAATTGAAATGTAAACTGTATTAATGCTCCTAAAAAAATCAGAAGGGCTTTAAGTTCTAAAGGATTGAGTTTCTAATGGTAGATTTTCAAGTACTATGACAAGAAATCCCTTAAAATACATTTTGTGCCAGGAGACAAATTATTCACACAGGTAATTGTCACTAAGTATTTTGGAGTAAGAAGAGAGAGAAGAGAGACTTAGGGGTGGGTACATTTGCTGTTTTCATGGTATTTGAAGGATGGTCATATGGAAGAGCAAATAAATTCTGCTTAGTACCAAAGAAATAAATGGGGGGAGAAGAAATATGCATATATAGATGTAAGTATACCATGTGATACTTTTGATATATGTATATGTGTATATGTGTACACGTGTGTAATATAAAATATCACTTACCATGTGCTAGGCATTGTGTTGTGCAAGTGCTTTACCAATTTGATTTTGATCTACCATTCGATCTTCCAATAATTCTGTAAGTAGATATTATTATTATCTGTATTTACATCTGAAAAAAATGAAGCAAACCGGTTAAGTGACAGTGTTGTTTCACAATTCATTGCATTATTATTACAATCTGTTCAATAGATCCCTAATGACTTCAGATAATATAGCTTCCTAAGCACCTAATTTTCCAGAAGAGAATAGGGAAAATCAAACCAGTGATTCTTTTTGTTTCAGGTGCCCCTGGGAAATTTTACCAAGTATACTCTCAGCCCTCTACATTCTAGATAAGGTTTAGTGATCCTCTCTTGTGAGCCCACAAACATTGCAAGACCTCCTTGGCTTATAGTTTTTCTTAAAAGGCTCTAGAAGTGGGTTTAAATTCCTAGTGCTAGGTCTTGCACAAAGTAGGTGTTTAATTTAAATGAATGAATAGATAAATGAGTATAGGGTGCACTGATAATGAATGAAAAGAACAATTGATCTTTGCATTTGAGTCATTTTTATAAGGGAACTTGATGATCTTGAAATTATTGAATTAACAGGTAAAAGAAGCCATTTGTCTGGTGAGCACTAAACTTAGCATGGAATAGTGATATAATTCATATTATTAAGTATAGGTTGACTAAACAGTACTTTTTTTGTTCTAGCAATTTACTTTTTAAATGAGAAAAACATTAGAAAGGAAATATGAAGAATAATTGGCTTCTTTCCCCCCTAAATACCTAGACAGTAGATGAATTTTGAATTAAATGACATGTTAACTCACCAAAGAGAAACTATATATAGAGATCTTAAACAATTTAAAAATCAATATCCTTATCTTTATTGAATCATTTCCTCCTCTGGAATTATGTTATTTCTTCAGCTTAACACCCTCTGATCTTTCCTAGTCCAATCTTTACAACTATAGAATATTGGGATTATTTTATAATTTACTGTCAAATAGAGCACATTGTGTGCTGCAAAAAAGACATAGGCAACAGAGAACATATTAAAATGATGTGAAAACATTGGCAACTTTGTCTGTAAAGTTTTTAATAAAGTGGGAAGCCAATGGTGACACTTGTGTTCTCTCAAGTGACTACCACCAATGTTAAGGTGATAATTACTAAGCATCTGTTTTACTGAATTGGATGTTGTATCAAGATGTTGAAGTTTCTCCAATAAATACTGCTCTTTGAGTCAAGGAAAGGAAGGTGTTTGAGAAAAAAGGGCTAAAGTAGGGCAGACACTTCCAAGATGTTCACAGAAAAAAATAACTTTAAAAATTGTGAGCTGAATATAACACATTTTGTTTCAGACAATGGACCAGAACACTCCACCTGTGGCAGGAGAGGCCAGGTGAGATTTTCAGCACTTGGAAAACATATGTCAGCAGAAAGTAATGAAAGCAAATGACAAAAACAGCAAAATGAGAATCAAGAGCCAATTTCTACATAGGGGAACATCTGTCCAAATTGTGTTAAAGACTGCCAGCTGCAGACTGACCTCATTAACCATTGATCATGCAGGAGAAATTCTCTTTTTCTCTGTGAAGGATTAGTTCTCATCATTATTTCCAAAGGATTCACCAGGCCTTTTGCAGTCAATATGAAAATAATGTTCCTGCTTCAGGCACCTTCCCCAAATAAAACAATTCCTAAACAAGTTCAGATTATGAAAAGAGACACTGAAACCATTCAGGTAACTTTATGTACTTATGATAATAATGATGATGATGACAATAATAATAATCGACATTTTTGATAGAGTTTCAAGTGCCTCACATTCATTCATTAACTCCTCTGAGTCTCACAACCCTATGAAATAGGTGCTATTATTAGTCCCACTTTGTAGATAAGAAAACAGAGGTTTAAAATTTTTAAGTGACTTCCCTGACATCACAAAGCTAATGTGAGTCTCTGAGATCAGATTCTAACTCTGCTGCTCATATCTGTCCTTTCTTATTTTGCTGAAGGATCTAAAGGAAGACTTATAACTTAAAAAGGAGGTAGGGAAAGATTGATTTGAAAGGTAGCTCTCATCTTAGACCACCAGGCTATCTACATAGCTAGGTGTGGTGGATAGAGAGCAGAAACTAAAATCAGGAAGACCTGATTTTGAAATTATGAATATGAGACTATACATAGGTATATCTTGTTTTGTTATTTCTTTATTGTGATTTGCAGATACTATGGAGTTTTTCCTTTTGTTTTTACAAATTGGCAATTTAACAAATTTTACAAATTTTTACAAATTTTTTACAAATTGGTTTGTGGCAACAGTACATTGAGCAAGTCTGTGTGTGCCATTTTCACATTAGTTCACATAGTGTCACATTTTGGTAATTCTCAACTATATTTCATTATCATATCACATTATTATTATATCTGCTATGGTGGTTTGTGATCTTTGATTTTGCTGTTCTAAATTGTTTTGTGACACCATGAACACCCATATAAGATAGCTATCTTAATTGATAAATGGTCTGTTTTCTGACAACTCCATTGACCCCCTGTCCCAGTCTTTCTCCCTTTCCTGGAGCCTTCCTGTTCCCCAAGACACAACAATATTGAAATTAGGCCATTTAATAACCTTAAAATAACCTTTAGGTGTTCAAGTGAAAGAAAGAAAGCTCACTTTAAATAAAATAGAAATGATTAAGCTTAATGAGGAAGACATGTTTAAAACTGGGTTAGACTGATAGCTAGATCATCACCCTGAGCAGTCAGCATCCATTAATACCAAGGCATACCCTTTATCTGAAAAAAGATTACAATTTGCTAAAGGCTTATATGATGCTTAATATAATTTTAAAAAAGTATTTTAATTGCAGTATGTACTTTTTTAGACATAATGCCATTGCACACTTAATATAGTATAAATATAACTTTTATATGCATTGGAAAACCAAAAAATTCATCTAACTTACTTTATTGCAATACTTGCTTGACTGTGATGGTCTAGAATTGAACCCACAACATCTTCAAAGTTTGCACATATCAGACAACACAGGCAACATAGGTTGAATTAACTGAGAGTGTGGTAATTCATCTCTAGTCAATCAACAACCAGATCTAATCCAAAGGAGAAACTCCCCAAAGTCTCTCATAAAGATCTGAGATTGGGGGCATGCTTAAAATTCTGCTTGCAGGCTTCTTCTCAATCTTTATGCCTTCAGCGCATGTTGAAAAAGAGTTGCAAAAGTCCATCTTCTTTTTTGAAAATGGAAGCCAGAAGAAATTAAAAAAGGCTGAAGACATCAGAGCTTCTCTCCTACATTAATTCCATCTGCCCCTCATAAAGGGTTTGGGCATTGATGTCCACTGATGAAAAGAGAATCCCCTGCCAATGGACCTTGGCACTCAAGTTTGAAAAAATATTCTGTAAGGTTCATAATCATTATAATTTTTTTTAAAATAGAGATTGCTTAGTGAAATGAAAAGAACCAGGAGATCATTGTACATGGCAACAGCAAGATTATACAGTGATCAGTTCTGATGGACATGGCTCTTTCCAACAATGAGATTATTCAGATCTGTTCCAATATTCTTGTGAGAGCCATCTTTTATCCAGAGAGATGACTGTGGAAACTGAGTGTGGACTGCAACATAGCATTTTCATTCTTCCTGTTGTTTGCTTGAATTTTGTTTCCTTTCTCAGCTTTTTTCCCCTTCTTGATCCAATTTTTCTCGTGCAGCAGTGTATATGTACAAAATACATATATTGGATTTAACATATATTTTAACATATTTAACATGCATTAGACTATCCATTTAAGGGAGGGGGTGGGGGGAAGGAAGGGAATATGTGGAACACAAGATTTTGCAAGGGTCAGTGTTGAAAAATCACCCACGCATATATTTTGTAAATAAAAAGCTGTAATAAAAAAAAGTGGAAAAAAGAATAGAGATAACTGTGGAATTTACTGATTCCATGAACAGCAATTAAAGGGTCCCTGTTTATATATATATATATATATATATATATATGTATATATATATGTCATTTAGATTATCTTGTTACTGAGTATTAAAGTGATTAATGCATCAGGGTCAGCACACTATCAATGATAAGAAGAAGAATTTTTATTTTCAAGCATTAGACCCCAAATCAGTGCTACCTCACATTGTAGAAAGTGTCTTCATCAGCACCCCACCCCCACTCCAAAGCCCTTTTTTTCTCATAAGCAATGCCTATTTTCCTTTTTACATAAAACAAATGGCAGAAATTGGATAGTATTGGCAGATTTGTTGCACTTGTTTCCTTTGGGAGTAGGGGCATTATAGATTGCATGTGGCATGCCTTATCTAGGTTCAGTCGAATATTAGCAGCACTGACCCATTTAGTCACCTAAGACATCACTGGAAGTTTCATTTTCATATTTCTGTATTGTTACACCTAATGGAGGAAGGCAGCTACAGATTAATGGAAAGAAAGGATGGTGATTGGACCACCTAGAAAAGAAATCTGAGGTCATCTCCAGGAAGCAGAATTGCTAGCCTCTCCATGTAGAAACATTGCATCAATCAAATAAATTAATGGGGTCTGCATATACATTGGATCCTGGTTATCAGGGCAAAGTATTTGTTTCAGAACAAAAGCTGTTCTGTAAGTGAATTTCAGGAATTGGTCTGACAAGTGTCAGACTTCTCAATATGTCATTTTAGACAGTGTCTGTTCAGGTTCTAGGGTAGAAGCGACATCCAGTTGCTTACTTATAATAATGGAGAATTTCATTATACTGCCTTCAACTGTCTAGTTTTAATAGGATCACAGCCTTGTCAGCAGAATGAGTATTGTGTCAGGCATCAGCAAATAGTCAAGGAGTGAATAGGTCTTCAATGGGACTGGTCTTTGATGCTACAAAACTATATCACATGAGTCATCTCAACATATATCCAGGTACAAAAATGAGTAAAAACATGACAAAAATCAAAAGAGATTAAAACTAATGGGGATTGTGCCAGATATCAGCAAAAAGCAAGGGGGGAATAGATCTGAGTGGAACTGTCTTTGCTGTTACAAAACTACTCTGAGTAAAGCTATACCACACATACGTCATCACATGGATCCAAGTACAAGAATGGGTAAAAATATCACAGAACTCAAGAGTTAAAAACTGATGTCCTCTGGCATCTGGAAAAAATGCTCTCTCTTCTCTCATTCCTTCATGTTTTCTAAAGAGAAACATTCTCGGATGCATGACTTTATCCATAGACAGCTAGAAGAATGAAACCAGAATCATTGAATCAGCACCATTTTCTCCCTCCCTCCTCTTGCCCTGGCATTTTTATGGATGAAAATGTTGGGACCTGGAGATATGCCAAAGTTCACAGAATTGATTAATAGCACAGACAGGAGAAAGAGCCAAGCCTCTTGATTCCCAGTTCAATGTTTTTTCTGTTATTTCATGCACATCCAGAAACAAGCAAGGAGGTCACTCAACAGTAGGGTATGCCCTCATGACTACTGAGAGCTGTGGTTGCTATGACTACAGCCTTGTACATAAAGGACTGATTGGTAAGAGTGGTTTGCTTGGTCTAGTCTATCTCACATCTTTCTGTGAAGGTAGTGACAAGAAGCATATTACAAAACCACTTGGGTTCCTACACTATAATCTATCTTCTCCTCTATTTCAAAATTTCAAAGATTTGTAATTTCAGTAGTATGGATATTCATCCCATACACAATTCTGTCCCATTATTATTTTGTAATTGTATTCATAAGTTACTATGATTCAAAACAATCATTCGGTCATAGGATGATAGATCAGGTGCTGAAAGGAACCTCAGAGTTTGTCAATCAGATAAAAAAAATGGAGGTCTAGGAGCATATCAGTGATTTTTCCAGATTTAATGATATTTAGTGGCAGGATTAAATAAAATTCGAGTTCAGATCATACTGAAAGGAGCTTCAAATCCTATTTGATACTATCTCATTTATTTAATATTTTCTTTTCTCCACTTACATGCAAAACCAATTTTCAATATTCTTTTTTTTTTTTGAATTCCAAAGTCTCTCTCCTTCTTCTTCCCCCTTCCTTAAATGGCAAGCAATTTGATATAGATTATATATCTGTAATCATATGAAACATACTTCCTTATTAGTCATGTTGTGAAAGACCAAATAAAAGACAGACCAAAACCAAAACAAAGCAAAATCTAAAAACCAAGAAAAATGAAGAAAGTTTTTTTAAAGTGTGTTTTGATCTGCATTAAGACTGTCCAGTCTCAACACTTTACTTCTTCCATATCTGTAAAGTGAAGGTTGTCTAAGGTGTTATTTTACAGATGAAGAAAAGTAGACTCAGAGAAATGAAGTGATTTTCTGAAGGTCATACAGTAAGTAGTAAGATTAGAATATAGGTTGTCTGATCCCAAATCCAGTGTTCTTTCTGCACCATCATAGAGAATGAATATAATTCTGGTTTTGTCCATTTGGTGAAGATGGCTCTCAACAGTCATGCATAGTTTATTGCTAAACCTAGCTTGATAAAACCTTCCAGAGTTTGCTCTCTCTTGACAGGTTTATCTCCATACTACGATGAGAAATCAGAGAAAAACAAAACTGGATGATCTTATCCCACACCAGTTATCCAACTGCAATTAGGGGATACTGAGTACTTTTGAAAAGATAACATTGAATACTGTCCTTGAAGTTTAATCATTTTCTTCTTAGGAGAAGGCACAAGCCTATTTTCCTTATTGCTTTTGGGGGAATAACTGTCTGTTTTAGGAGAGCAATGGAGATGTGTGGCCAGCCAAATTTCAAGTCTTTGGCACTTTTCTGTGAACATTTGTAAACTCTCCACAGATCCACAATGTTAATTTGTGCAATAAAATTTGTACCTTTTTTTGACACCAAGATATCCTATCAATGCAATAAGATGGCAGCTGGCTATGTTTCTTTCCCTTTTCTCTTTTCTTTTTTAAAAGTAGTATTGGGAGGTTTTAAGTGTTTAGTATTATAATAAATACCATATGTTCCCCTTCAGGCCATACTGTTATTTGTTGGTAACTGCATTTCCTACTGTTTTAGTCACTGGGTGAAATATAGACGTGCTTTGCCACTTTCCCCCACAGTTAGCCACATGTCATTTTCTATCCATAGGTAACTCTACTCAATTCATTGCCTCCTGAGAATGGGAAAATAGCTCTGCTGCATGAAGTCCCAATTGAAAATAGGCAAAAATGTTAGCTGTCCTTGATTGGCTTAAAAAAACAACAACCAGGAATTAAAATATCCTTGTTGTTGAGTCATATGTCACTTTTTATGACCCCATTTGGTATTTCCTTGACAAAGATAGTTGAATGGTTTACCATTTCCTTCTCCAGTTTATTTTATGAATGAGGAATCTGGAGCAAAGATGACATGCCAAGGGTCATACAGCTAGTAAATATCTCAGGCCATATTTGAATTCAGCTCTTCTTAACTCCTGGCTTGGCACTGTTCATTGACACCTCCCCCCCTCCATATACCTAGAATATCTTTAAAATGGAACAAATCAGGGCTTCTTCTGTTCTATGTCTTCCCTCCAGAAGCCTAAGGAAGCATTATTTCAGATGACATCTATTGGGAAAAAATCCAATAGCGGGGAAGGGACCTTGAAAGCAGATTTCTTACATTATCCTCAGTTCTAAAAGATTATCACAAACTCATTCTATGACTTTGAGCAAACATCAAACTTTCTGGGCCTTAGTTCTCTCTGTAATTCTCTCTAAGTTACCAGATTATAGTGGAAAGTCCATTAGTTTTGTAGTCATAGATCATAGATCTAAAGTTGATAGGGATGTTGGTTCATCTGATCCAAAATCCTCATTTAACCAGGTAGAAAACTGAGACTCAGAGAAGTTTAAATGATTTGTTCAAGGTTCTGCAAAATCAATTAACTAATTAATAGCAATTAGCTTTTACAAAGAAATATTTTACTGAAAAGACATTATCAGGACAGAAGCACATAAATATGTGTGCACACATACACACACATAGAATCCACATGCATGTGTACTTATTACACGCATTACACACATACATGCAAAATACATATGATATGCACAATGCACATATATATGCATGCACACACCACACATATACACATATACTTACATGCATACCATATACATAAACACATATATACATGCACACTACATATAGTGTAATACACACACACACACACCCAATGCAATGCACACAAATTACACACATGTACACACATACTCATATACTTACATGTGCTCATTCTTACACATATACAGTACATATATTGTACACACATGCAAATCCAATGCATATGTTCACAATATACATAATATGCATACACATGTAAACACATATTACACACATATATTTGTCTATATATACTATATATTTATATTATATATCCACATATACATACAAACGCACACATATATTATACACATGCACACACACAAATAATCTCCCTTCAAAAAAACCCCAAACAGGAGGCTCAAGCTCTCTTCTGTTTATGAGGAGAGTGATTTCAAACATAAAATGGGAGAGGGGAAAGGTTGGGGGGTAATGCTTCCCATACATGGGAGTTCTTTTCTCACTTCACAAAGTCCCCACTAAATGCATTTCTGGATGTGGTGCAGCCAGTGCATGAGTCATCCCCATGCTTGCAGAACATAGTATTTTATTTGCTAAATCTGTTTGCTGCTGATATAGGTCAAACAGGTCATGCCTCAGGTCTGGTTTCTTACTGGATTTGTGTGCTCTAGTTACCAACAGTCTTTACTACAGACTCTAAGATGCTGGGTCCCCTGATGGTTCTTCCAACTTTTAAAGAACTCACAGTTTTAAACTAGTTCATTCCATTTCCATATACACAGTCAGCTGAAATCAAGAATGAGCAGCTAGATGGTGCAGTGGATTGAGCAGAGGGACTAGAGTCAGGAAGATCTGAATTCAAAGCTGACCTCGGATATTTACTAGCTGGGTAAATCACTTACCCCCGTTTGCCTCAGTTTCCTCATCAGAAAAAGAGGGAAAATGTCAGATCACACCTGTGTCTGGTATCCGTCTGATTCTGGCAAGGAACTCCCAAAATGGAGTTATGAAGAGTTGGACAAGGTTGAAATAATTGAACAATTGTAATAAAATCAAGAAAGAATAAAAGAAAAAAAAAAAACCCATTATGAGCTCGGGTTTACTTGGAGATCAAATGGGAGAGAGGACTTGATGTTCATCCCCAAACAAAAGGCTTACAATGACTTTGCCTTTTTATAATAAGCTACCTGAGAAGAGAGCAACACATTGTCCGGCTAGTTTTTTATATGCTAACTCATTTCTGGCTCAGGCTCTAGTTAAAAGGTTGTATATTATTTAAAACATAATAAGAGCAGAGATTCAAAACTAATCCCTAATTCTCTCATTTTATAGATGAGACTAAAGGAGGTCAAGGCTTTTGTCCATGATTCTTCATTAAGGCAACTAGATGGTACAATGGATAGAAGTATCAGGAAGACCTGACTTCAAATTTGCATGACCTTGGAGAAATCATTTAACTTTTATTTTCCTGAGTATTCCTCAATTACAAAAGGAGGATAATAATAATAGCATCCACTTGCCTGTATTATTGTAAGGATCAAACAAGATAACATTTGTAAAATGCTTAATATAGTTGCTGGCATATAGTAGATGTTATGTAAATACTAGCAATTACTATAATTATTTATGGTAGTAATTTTGTCAGGGATGAGATTCAAGACAGACCCTCTGACCCCAGAATCCATGCTCTTTCTTTTTCATTACCATTCAATAAATGGTCAGGAAAGAGTCAGGATGGTTCTCTGTGATCTGAAGTGGGGGAGGGGAGAAGGGCAAGATCCTGTTCATTATATATGCCAGGAGGCCCACTCACCAAACCTCACCTAGATTGGAACGAGGCAGGACACATTAGTCATGCTTTAAGCATCAGACCATCACTTTTGTTCAAATTACTTTAATTCATTTCTAAGGCATTTATTAGGGACATATTATGTGCTCAATATGTGCTCACTTAATAGTACTGACAGAGTAGCAAAGGCATTTTTCAAAGCCTAGTGTTTGAGAAGTTTCAGTGTTTTTTTAAATTTTCCTTTAATGTTTGGTGAATTTATCATAGTATAATAATATATTATGTTATATTTCTAATTACCAGTATATATCAGATTTTCTTCTCTCCTAAGACAATGATATCTGCTTGTGATATAATGTATATGTCTCAAAAATATATTGTAATTCAGGATCAGAATAAATGACCTAGAGGATGGAAATGTGAATTATTAATATTAAGAAAACAATCCATATAGAATTATAGAATTTCCAAATGGAGCAGAGTTGCACAAAGCCTAAATAATATGAAAAACTAATGTCTTGTTTATGACCAAAGGAAAATTATATGGGACAGGAACATACTGATTGCTGTTGGTGATGTAGATTATTATTTAGAATATTTTAATTTGTTTAAATTTCTTTTTTTAGTTTTACTTTACATTTATATCTGAATATATCCCACCTTCCTTTTCTACTCAACAAACTATCTTTTGTAGCAAAAATAAAAAGGAAAAGAGGAAAAAAAATCAATTCAGCCAAACTTCCCAACCCATCAATTGAGTCTGACAGAGTAAGCAATGTTCCAGCCAGTCAGTCAAGAAGCATTTATTAAGTACTCGCTTTGTGTCAGACGCTGCACTATGCATTGGGTATACAAAACAAGGCAAAGATACTATTCCTGCTTTCAAGGAACTCATTTTTTTAATCTGGGAAACCATATGCAAATAACTACAGGATATATATAGAGTGAGATCACAGGATTATAGATGTAGAATGGAAAAGGACAATAGAGGACATTGCTTTGTTTTACAGGTGAAGAAACTGAAGCCCAAAGTAGAACATAACCTTTGAGAGGAAGACACGAGAATCTGTAGGGAATAGAAAAGACTTCCTGCATTTGGTGGAATTTGAACTGTCTTTTTAGACTTTATTTTTTTATGTTATTTTAAAAATATTTTAATAGTTTTTACTTACCAGATATATGCATGGGTAATTTTACAACACTGACAATTTCCAAACCTTTTGTTCTAATTTTTCCCCTTCTTCCCCCCCCCCAAATGGCATGTTAAATATGTTAGAGTATAAATTAAATACAATATATGTATACATGACCAAACAGTTATTTTGCTGTACAAAAAGAATCAGACTTCGAAATAGTGTACAATTAACCTGTGAAGGAAATCCAAAATGCAGGCGGACAAAATTAGAGGGATTGGAAATTCTATGTAGTGGTTCATAGTCATCTCCTAGAGTTCTTTTGCTGGGTGTAGCTGGTTCATTGAACTGTCTTTTTAAAAAAAATATTTATTTGATTTTAAATTTATGGAATAAAAGAAACATTTCCATAATATAGTATAATAAAAAGTACAGATGAAACTTCAAATCTATTATGTACAGCTTGCTATCCTTTTAAAATAAATAATGAAGTTATCATGTAAATTTCTTTTTTTTTTAAACTTTTCTTCCTTCCTCTCTAGAGATGGTTACCTACCATTAGACATGTGTGTATGTATGTATGTGTGTGTGTGTGTGTGTGTGTGTGTGTGTGTGTGTGTGTGTGTAAAATCACTCTAAACACATTTCTTTTTTTTTATTAGTTCTTTCTCTGGATGCAGATAGCATCTTCCTTTATATGTCCTTTGTAGTTAATCTGGGTATTTATAATTGTCAAAATGACTTATTTATTCAGTTGTTTTTATTTTTTTCACTCTTAAGATATTCACTTTATTGCAGCTGTCTGAAAATGAACCTATGATATCTCTGAGATTTGTCTACATATATCAATGAAATCAAAGCTCCCCAAAATATCAAATTAAGTAATTGCTCTATTAGACTGAATGTTATAATTTTTACATTTCAACTGGAAAGATAAAGTTCTTATTTGGGTTTTTAAATGTAAATGTATTTTCAAATATGAAAATCCAAATTGTAAAGCAGCATACATATTTTTGATCAGATATATTTTCCAATGTTTCATCAATTGAAATAATGAAATTCTTGTCTAACTTTTGGGGAAAATTTAACACATAATAGACAAGTTATCCTACAAATCATTACACATTTGTCCCCCCAAAATATATAAATACAAATGTTTGCAAAAAATCCTCACAAATACTTTAATGAGCTACATATGTGATATAAAATTCAATTTTACACCGACAGAAAATATAAGAATTTTATTTTTGGACTATAGCTATTACTGAGCTTGGCCACTTTTAAGGCAAAATGGAATTTCTTATTCAGAGCTCCAAAATGTAGGGAAAACCCTAAAAATGTAACAGAAGCACTTCTACACACTGGTTTCAATAGTTTAATTTGTGCAAAAATGTTTCCACTAGATTCATAGAGTGTGCATTAGAAGGGGAGACTTCATTTGGTCAATTTTTTTGACAATCTGTAGTTCTTCAAATTCTCATGTTGGTGAATTATGAAAAGCTTGTGAGGCTGGTAAAGATTCACATTTTCCCATGGTTCTGGATTTTTCTTTCTATTAATGATCACATCAGTTTTGAAAAGGAAATACATGAGCATGGAGTCTGCTCCAGTTCTAGCAGTACTCAAAAATGTGTTCTTTCTTTTTATATCACAAGTTGTGAGAGGTTCCTGATTGTGACTTGGGGGATGGCAGTCAAAGAAGATGATTTAGTATTTGAATGAATCTTGCTAAAGCTGAGAACTGTATCTGCTCAGCTGTTCTTAAAACAATATTGGTCTTACTGGATTCAACATTCTCTTGTTCATTTTACTCTCCATTATTTCATGTGAGTCTGTTCATGTTTTTCTAAGATAATCGAGCACGTTGTTTCTGATAGCACAGTAGTATTCCATAACAATCACATACATAATGGGTTTAGCCATTTCTCAATTGACAGGCATCTGTGCAATTTCCAGTTCTTTGCCACCACAAAGAAAACTGCTATAAATATTTTAGAACATAGAGGTTCTAAACTTATTCTTGAAGCAAACCAAGAAAACAAAAGCAGAAATAAAGAGGGAGAGCATTCCAGGGATGGAGAAATATAGTGCAAAGGCATGGAGACAGAAGATAAGAGTATCATGTATGAGGAACAAGAAGTGAGCCCATCTAGATTGATCCTAGAATGTATCCAGGGAAATAAAGTATAAAGAGATTGGGAAGATAAGGGAGGGGCCAGCTTATGAAGAGCTTCAAATGCCAAATAGGGGACTTTACATTTGATCTTGGAGATAATAGGGAGCTGCTTGAGTTTATGATATGATTGGCATGATATGACTGGAGATATTATATAGAAAAACCACTTTGGCAGTTGACGGGAGCATGGATTGGAGTGGGGAAAGATTGAAAACAGAAAGGACAATTATAAAAGTATAGCATTAGTCTTAATTGGAGGCAATGAGGGATTAAATTAGAGTGAAGTTTGTTTGAATGGAGAAAATATATGCAAGAGATGCTGGAAGATTAAAAAACCCCATAAAATATGACAAGAGATTAGCTCAGTAAGGGTGAAATTGAAGAACTGAGGATAAGGCTGAAGTTGCTGTTCTTGGTGTTATTGGAAGACTGGCAATAAAGATATTGGGGAAAGAGGAAGGTTTTGAGGAAAGATAATGATTTTTGTTTTGAAAATGTTGAGATTGAGGCAGGTAAGTAATATAGTAGATAGAGTTCCAGCCCTGGATCCTGGACCTGAGTTCAAATCCAGCCTCAGACACTTGACAATTATTAGTATGTACACAAGTGACTTAACCCTGATTGCCTTGAAAAGGAAGGAAGGAAGGAAGGAAGGAAGGAAGGAAGGAAATGTTGAAGTTGAGATGCCTAGGAATTACCCAATTCAAGTTGTACTGAAGGCAGTTGGTTGTATGATAGGAGCTCAGGAGACTAAGGCTGGATATGTAGTTCTGGAAATCATCTGTACAAAGGTTATTGTTGAATCTCTGGGAAATAATGGGATCAAGAAGTGAGATAGTATAAAGGGAAAAAGTTGAGAATAAAGTTAATAAAAGGCAATATATGAAAATAAAAATATAAAAAAGATAAAAGAGGGAAACATTTTTTCCTCATTTCTTTGGAATAAAGTTTGATTATCAAAATTATATGCTGTCAGTTTCAGGGGCTAAGAATTGTTATTTTTTTGCTATTGTTCTTTGCATTTGGAGATAGTTTTTTTAAATAATTTTTTAGTTGAGATTGAGGCAGGTAAGTAATATAGTAGATAGAGTTCCAGCCCTGGATCCTGGACCTGAGTTCAAATCCAGCCTCAGACACTTGACAATTATTAGCATGTACACAAGTGACTTAACCCTGATTGCCTTGAAAAGGAAGGAAGGAAGGAAGGAAGGAAGGAAGGAAGGAAGGAAGGAAGGAAGGAAGGAAGGAAGGAAGGAAGGAAGGAAGGAAGGAAGGAAATGTTGAAGTTGAGATGCCTAGGAATTACCCAATTCAAGTTGTACTGAAGGCAGTTGGTTGTATGATAGGAGCTCAGGAGACTAAGGCTGGATATGTAGTTCTGGAAATCATCTGTACAAAGGTTATTGTTGAATCTCTGGGAAATAATGGGATCAAGAAGTGAGATAGTATAAAGGGAAAAAGTTGAGAATAAAGTTAATAAAAGGCAATATATGAAAATAAAAATATAAAAAAGATAAAAGAGGGAAACATTTTTTCCTCATTTCTTTGGAATAAAGTTTGATTATCAAAATTATATGCTGTCAGTTTCAGGGGCTAAGAATTGTTATTTTTTTGCTATTGTTCTTTGCATTTGGAGATAGTTTTTTTAAATAATTTTTTATTATATATATTTTTATAATATTATCCCTTGTATTCATTTTTCCAAATTATTCCCCCCTCCCTCTACTCCCTCCCCCCGATGACAGGCAATCCCATACATTTTACTTGTGTTACAATATAACCTAGATACAATACATGTGTGTAAATATCATTTTCTTGTTGCACAATAAGCATTAGATTCCGAAGGTACATGTAACCTGGGCAGACAGATATTAGTGCTAACAATTTACATTCACTTTCCAGTGTTTCTTCTCTGGGTGTAGCTACCTCTGTCCATCATTGATCAACTGGAAGTGAGTTGGATCTTCTTTATGTTGAAGATTTCCACTTCCAACAGAATACATCCTCATACAGTATTGTTGTTGAAGTGTACAGTGATCTTCTGGTTCTGCTCATTTCACTCAGCATCAGTTGATGTAAGTCTCTCCAAGCCTCTCTGTATTCCTCCTGCTGGTCATTTCTTACAGAGCAATAATATTCCATAACCTTCATATACCATAATTTACCCAACCATTCTCCAACTGATGGACATCCATTCATCTTCCAGTTTCTAGCTACCACAAAAAGAGCTGCCACAAACATTTTGGCACACACAGGTCCCTTTCCCCTCTTTAGTATTTCTTTGGGATATAAGCCCAGTAGTAGCACTGCTGGGTCAAAGGGTATGCACAGTTTGATAACTTTTTGGGCATAGTTCCAAATTGTTCATTTGGAGATAGTTTTTGAGAATTTTATTATCTGTTTTCTTTACTTTAACTTGCATTGGTTCACATGAATAAACAATTTACAATTTTTAAAAATAGATTTTATTGATATTTTCATAACTATATTATTCAGATTTTCTTCTACATTTTACCTCTTTTCAGAAATCCAATTCTTATAACTGTTCTTTTTTTAAAAAGAGAAGAAAAATTTCAGGAAAATCAGTCAATAAACTGGCCCATGGGCCATAGTTTGAGGACCCCTGAATTAGAGTAATGGATTTATGAGTAAAGAGAAGGGGACAAATGCTATAAGTATTTTGTAAGTAAAAACAATAAGATTTGGCAGTTGGATATGTAGAGTTAAGAAGAATGAGAAGTCAAGGATGATTCTAAAGCTGTGAACAAGGGAGACTAGAATAATGATGATGTCCTTGACAGAAATGCAGAAGTAAGAAAGGGTAGGATGTTGAGTAGTTGGGAAAGAAAATGAATTCTGTTTGGCTATGTTGAGTTTGAAATGTCTAAAGAACCTCAAGTTTGAAATATCCAATAGGCAGTTGGTGATTTGGAGCTGGAGCTTAACAAAGAGACCAGATATAGATCTGGTAGACATTTGTGCGGGGATGGTACTTGAACCCATGAAAGCTGATGAGATCAAGAGGGAGTAAAGAGTATGAAGAGGAAGACCCCTTCACAGGGAGTGTTCAATAAGAGGCTAGATGATCATTAGTTAAGAATATTATCACTTCAACCATGAAGCCTTTCCTATTCTTTGCCACTGAAAATGATCTCTTATTCTTTTTTCTTAGAGCACTCTACCTTGGTTTTCCTTTTCCCCTTAGCACATTTAATATTGTATCATTTTTGATTATGTATATGCCATATGTTCTATATGTAGATATGTATGTTTCTTCCCCAATAGCTATTTGAGAGCAGAGATTATTTCAGCTTATTCCAAGTGCCTAGCAGAGTGCTTAGAACATAGTAGGCACTTAATAAATATATGCTTATTGATGTTTTGAATGCAGTCAATTTAATTGACTATTGCTGCATGAGGTGGGTATTAGATGACTCCTTCCAGCTATAATATTGTGTATCTTTGTGGTTTCCTGTCTTATTGAAGCGTATAACATGGAATCCTTTCTACTTAATCGTTGCTGTCACCTTGCATTTCTTCATGTAGGGATTTATTCCAGTCAATCTGGTAAGCATTTAGAATGTGTAACATCATGTAAAATTAATGTTACATGCTCTTCAGGCTGTTCACTCAATATACATAACTCCACTTTAAATTTCAGGTGGACCAAGAAAGCATTTACCTTAAGGATGCTCTCATTTGTCTCCTAAGATTGAATCTTTCATCACCAGCCACCTGCTGGACATCTTCCATAAGCATATTAAATTCTTTCTTTCTAAAGCAAACTCAGCTTTCTTACCTGCAAAACCCTCTCTTCTTCCAACATCCCTATTTCTGTCATTTTTTTCAGTCACTGAAGTTCATAATTTCAGAATTCATTCTTGACTATCCAGTATTCTTCATCTTCCATATCCAATCATTTCCCAAGTTTTGTCAATTCTACTCCTACGACATCTCTCTTCTCCACTCATATAGCCACCATCTTAGTACAGGTTCTCATCATCTCCAGCCTGGATTGGGACCACGGTACTCTACTCACCGTACCGCCTAGCTGCTCATCTTCTTGATTTAAAATGGGAATAATAGTATCACAATGGATTGTTGTGAGAATCAAATGAGACTATGTATATAGACTTTAAATTTTTATGTAGCTACATAAACATGAGTCATCGTGTATGTTTATGTGAGAATGAGCTCCGAATAGTACACAAAATACTCATATATCCTAATAGCTGTGGCTACTGTTGCTATGGGGGTGGCTAAAAGAGGACAAGGGAGGAAACACATACTCATCCACAGAACTTATAGTTATCAGAATTTCTGATATCTTGGAAATAAAAAAGAAAAAGAAACTGAAAAATGTGAGCATTTTAAAGATAAGGAGCCCAAGTAAATTCAGAAATTCAATTTCATAAATATTTATTCAGAACCTGCTATATCCTGAAGACTTTCACATGAATATAGTCAATCAATAACTCAGATAAACATTTATCAAGCATCTATTATGGGTCAAGTAGCAAGGAAGCCATTGGTGGCTCAGTGGATAAAGACCAGAGTCAGGAAGGAAGACTTGAATAAATATCTGGCCTCAGATTAGTTGTGTGACCCTGGAAAAGTCATTTAATTTATAATTGCCTTAATCTAGTGAAGAAGGAAATGGTAAACAACTCCAGTATTCTTGCTAAGAAAATCCTATGGATAATATTGATGTGTTATGATCTATGGGGTCATGAGGAGCAGGACATGACTAAACAACTACAAATGTATCAGGTATTGTTTTAAGCAGGAGAAATACCAAAAGAGGTGAAAGATAGTCCTTGCCTTCAAGGAGCTTATAATTTAATGGGAGAAATGACATGCAAATAAATATGTATACAACTACGCTACATAAAGGATAAGTAGGAAATAGTTAAAAGAATAATTACACTAGAACTAAGAGGGGTTGAAGGTTTCCTATAGAAAGTGGGATTTTAGGTGAGATTTAAAAATAAGCACATGAAGCCAGATGGCAGAGATAAAGAGGAAGAGTATTCCAGGCATGGAGAACAGCCAGAGAAAATGACTGGAGTCAAAAGATGATGGATGGTCTTGTTCCTGGGATAGCATAAAGGCCAGTGTCACTGGACTGAAGAGTATGTGGAGGGGAGCAAGATATAAGAGGGCTGAAAAGGGAGAAGGATTATGAAAAGATTTGAATGCCAAACATTCAGGATGCTTTCCTATCAAGACCTAGCTAAACAAGAACTAGTAAGTAATGGAATTTTTGCAAGAAAACATAGGGCAGAGTTATGGGAAGTAAAACAGAGTAAACAATATGAAAGCAGCACTTTAATGCATATCTTTGAACACAATAGAAGAAATGGAAGAGGGGAATAGAAAGGGAGAGTATCAAAACAAATTTGACTTGTTTTTAATATTTAGCTAGATCTGGTTCAATATCAAGGAAAAAAGGGAAACTTCTCATCCTCCCTCCCCTTCCCCCTGCCATTTTGTTTCTCTTTTCTTCCTCCTTATCTAATATCTTGTTTCCCTTTTTCTTCTTCTCTTCCTCTTTCTCCACTTTCACCTTACTAGACAGAATGGTGCTCTTAAGATTGAGAATTCTATGATCATTCTATAAAATCAAAGTATATTATGAATGAAAGCTTTTGTTGGCTATCCTCAAAATAAAACATCCTTTTAAAATCCTTTTAAATTGTTTTTACAGGAAATTTTGAACCAAGTTTTAAACAAATGACTTACAAAGCAACTTCTGGAATAGGAGTTCTTAACTTGGAGGTTGTGAATTTGTTTTTTTTTCAAAGATTGAAAATGATATTTCAGTATTATTGATTTCTTTTGTAATTGTATGGATTGTGTTTTATGAAATCAAAAACATTATTGTGAAAATGGGGTCTGTAGGCTTCATTAGACTGCCCAAGGAAGTCATCACAAACTCACAAACACACACACCCACACACACCCACACACACACACATATGGTTAAGAATTACCATTTTAGACTATAACTCATTTATAAGCATAGAACTGTATTCCATATAGTCAATACTTTGAAAATGTGTGATTTTCTCAGGGTAGTTGCTCTGTCCCCTTTCCCCCAGTCAATGTGCCTTGGAACCCTTTTAGACAGTTTCATGAAGTTTCTGTGGCCAAAATAATTCCTCACCTGGTAGCCAAACTTCTGGTAGTGAGTCTCTCTATAAACTTAGCTAGGCTGGTCCTCATCTAGATAGCAGACATGCAATCTGTCACTGGGCTTATGCTCTAAGCCTTTCCAGCCTGGTAAGATCTGCCAGAGCTTGTGCTCTGTTGGCATAGCTTCTGAGAGCCCAGGCGCAAGACTCTCTTCCAGGCTGATGCATTGCAAATGAAATTCCTGACCTACTTGCTCCGAAAGAATACTTTACAGGAAGCTCCTAGAGGTACATATGGTGAACATAGGTTTCAGATCTGGGGGAGGGAAGGGATGGTGAACATAAGCCTCAGATTTGGGAGGACCGGTTCTGATTTCAAGAAAAGAAAGTGAATTTTAATGAGGTTTTACAAAATGAATATTCTTTGTCAGACCATGTGTCCCAAATTTTGTTTTGGGAAATAAGCTTTGTAAGAAAGTTCACTGTAAGAAACAAGGAAGTTGGTTGTGGTGTGAAAAAAAGATGAAGTAAGGAGACTAAAAGTGCTTAGAAGTATTACATTAGGTTCACAGTGACATGGAAGACTTAGGGTTAGATTAGGAGGGCAGGGTGGGGACAGAGTTACACAAAGAGATTTCCTTTTCCAGAAGATATTGGTAGTTATGTGTATGCATTTTGGGAGGAACATGAAAAATCTAGAATTTGAGAAGGATAAAAATGTACATTTGGATAGTGCCAGTGATATTAGTCTAGGAAAATAACTGTGTGCGGATTTTTATTCTTTGAATTTTGCCATTGACTTTGCTACAGTAATAATTTGGGAAGACATGAGTCCAGTTTAGAGTCTTCATTTAAAATGACTTAATATTTATTATTAGGATAGATGACCAGACCATATCTTAGTGCAGTGACAGTAGATGAAGACTTCTTCTCCAGTTTAATAAAAACATAATGTTTTTTTTGAATTAATATTTTTTTTGGTGGGGAGGCAATCACAGTTAAGTGACTTGCCAGGGGTCACATGGCTAGTAAATATCTGATGCTGGATTTGAACCCAGTCCTCTTGATTCTAGGACTAGTGCTCTATTTACTGTACCATCTACATCTGTTTTTAGTCATATTTTTAAATCTTCCATTTCATTATCTCTGTCACTGAATTGTAAAAAGTAGTAATGAGTCTTGCTGACCTTAGTGTATACTTTCTGTTCTTTTAGATAATTCAACACAGATTTTTTTTTTTGAAGTGGGGGGTTAGTCCAAAAAAATGTAGTTGCTATGGCATGAATGATGTTTTCCAAGAAATTAGGCAACTAGGTTAGGTGGTGAAAAAAAAAAGTGCTTCAGACCTGGGTTTGAGTTTCTGTTCTCATATCTATTTTCTGTGTGAATAGCTATTTAACCAGATTCTTTGAGTCTCAATTTCCTATCGGTGAATAGTTGAGGGGATAGTGGATAGAGTTCTAGACCTGGAGTTGGGAAGATTTATCTCTCTGAGTTCAAATCTGGCCTTACTAGTTG
The DNA here is from genome assembly GCF_048593235.1 of Sminthopsis crassicaudata. Classification (NCBI taxonomy): domain Eukaryota; kingdom Metazoa; phylum Chordata; class Mammalia; order Dasyuromorphia; family Dasyuridae; genus Sminthopsis; species Sminthopsis crassicaudata. Next base: position 220,115,061 of record NC_133619.1, on the reverse strand, counting down.
TGTGACTTTGGGAAAGCCACTTAATTCTATTTGCCTCAGTTTCCTCATCTATAAAATGAGCTGGAAAAGGAAATGGCAAACCATTCCAGTATATTTGTCAATAAAACCTTTAAAAGTATCACTGCACACCTCTCAGATTGGCTAACATGACAGAAAAAGATAATGATGAATGTTGGAAGGGCTGTGGGAAAACTGAGACACTAATACATTGTTGGTGGAGTTGTGAATTGAGCCAACCATTTGGGAGAGCAATTTGGGTATCAGACTCTGCATAACTTTTGATATAGCCATGTCTTTACAGGACATGTATCCCAAAAAGATCATAAAAAGAGAAAAGGATTTATCTGTGCAAATATATTTGTAGCAGCCTTCTTAGTAGTGGCAAGGAACTGGAAACTGAGGGGTTCCCCCTCAGTTGGAGAGTGGCTGAATAAGTTATGATATATAAATGCTATGAAATATTATTGTTCTATAAAAACTATTAGCAGGATGATTTCAGAGACTTACATGAACTGATGCTAAATGAAGTGAGTAGAACTGGGAGGTCATTGTACACAGCAACAGCAAGATTATGCAATGATCAATTGTGATGGATGTGGCTCTTTTCAACAATGAGGTGATTCAGATCAATTCCAATGCCTTGTGATGAAGAGAGTCATCTGCACCCAGAGGGAGGACTGTGGAGACTGTGGATCACAACATAATATTTTCACTTTTTTTGTTCTTAATTATTTGCATTTTGTTTTCTTTCTAATTTTTTTTTTTAACATTTTTAGTCTGATTTTTCTGGTGCAGCATGATAATGTGGAAATACGTATAGAAGAATTGCACGTATTTGATATATTTTGGATTACTTGCCATTTAGGAGAGGGAGTGGGGGGAAGAAAGGGAAAAATAAAAATGAAAACCCCAAAAAGGTCATGAAGAATTGGAAACAACTGAAAACGACTGAACAACAATGACAATTACCCATTTGTAAAATGGAGTTTTAATAACTATACTATGTACCTCTTAAGTTTGTTTTTTTTTTTTTAATGGCACCACATTAAGACTCTGAATCCAAGGAGTCTTTAGTTACACAAAGAGTTCATGTGATGATGCCCAAGGATCCAGAGGGCAAAGTAGTGACAAAGAATCTTTGGTATTCTTCCATCTCACTAGGAGGTTTATAGCTGGTGACTCCCAACTCATCCAAGTAATATAAGAGTCATGTGTCTACTTAATGGAATCTGGGAGGTTCATGGTCTTCTGGGGAAGAGCAAAAGGAAGAGAAGGGGGGAAAGATAAGTCTTATTGGCAGTTCTTGTCTAGGCAACCTGGGCTCCTCTGCCCCTGTAGTCATATACGAACTGTTTCATGATGTTTGATATTCTCAAACACAAATTGTCAGGATGCCAAACATATTTCCTCAAAATGGTTAAAGCCCTTGCTGATATTATTTTACTTTCTAAAGCATTCTCATTCAAGGTTGCTAAGCCTTTATCTAACAAGGCAAATAATAGCATTTATTTCAAATTAAAGATTTTGTTGCTCTTTTTGAAGGCATGAATTCAGGTACTCCTTTGTAAAAGATGATGCTCACCTTACAGACTAGCTAGATTGATTTCACCATTTCTGTTTGTAATTAAACTAAATTTGCATGATTAGACTGCCTCTTCTAGGATGGAGATAATTACCAGACTTGGAATATCCAAATATAAATCCAGAGAACAGACCGTCAAAACAATTTTGGGACAGCCTCTGGATTTCTTAAAGTGGGGTAGCAGTAATGATTGGGGAGCAGGGATAGACTATTTATAACTGACTGGATGAATTGTTATTATAAGAATACTACATTTTTTCTTCCTCTGTCAATTCATATAGTGTATAAAACTTTTTTAAAAAAGCTCTGTTAAACCTGACAGCAATGACTAACAAAGTGACTGGAAGCCATTAGGCAGTAAAGAAAAAAAAAGTTCACAGGTTGTCCTATTAGCACCTCCTAAAATAATTATGTGTTAAAGTTTAATAATAATGATGACAATAAAAAGGTGCTAGAATGCTAAAGTTGCAAATGACTAATAAATAGCACCTGGTCTTTGAAATCATCAGGTACAACTTGTAGGGGGGAAAAAGTGATTTCCCATCAAAAACATCTTTGATCATACCTTTGAAACTACAATCTGTAGTGTCTTCTCCTTCTTCTTCTCCTCCTCCTCCTTCTCTTCCTCCTCCTCCTCTTTTTTCTTCTTCCTTTTTTCTTTCTTATTCTTCCTCCAAATAATGCTCTTTCCATGACCTACTTCTGAGGTTGTAAAAACATAACTGAAAGCAAACATTTTCTTTGATAATTGTAATGGTACCTGGTCTGGTGAAATGCTTTTGGCACCCCTTAATTAATGGAATTGATTGACAAGAGAGTATGTGTCCCATGGAAAGTTCTGATCTCAATCCTTTTCTGCTTAGAAGAAATTGGTACCATTTAAGAGGTTAAACTCATATTGGAAAAGAAACTTGTGGGAGAAGACAATGGCAGAACTTTTTCCCTCATGAATTTCCTATACATGTTCTGCAGCTCCATGTTATTCTTCCTTTAAGTAGAAAGCTCTCATGGAGTGCTCAATAGATGTGTAGAATGAAGGAAATCTTACCACTACTAAAAGGGATATGACTTATTAGTGCTATATGACCTGGGGCATGTCAGTTAACTGTTCTAAAACTCAAGCATGTTTTAGAGGGAATTAAATTGAACTTTGTAAACTCTGAAGTATGAAAAATTTAGGTATGTTAATGTTATTCTACTTCAGTGCATTATGGCTTAGACATGGCTGTGGATTTTTAGAGGCTCTAAACAAAGAGCACAAAACTTGATATATTCTACCAAGTTCTGAGGACAAGCTCAATTATCAAACTATATGATCCAATGATATTGGCCTTTTTTTTTTCTTCTGATATTTATATATGACAATACAGTTCTCATCACCTCTCACCTTTTCACTTGCTTGTTTGCCACCTGACTTTTCTACTTAGTTCAGTTCTCAGCTCAAATGTCATCTTTTGTAAGCGGTTTTTCCATCCATATATCTCTACTGCTATAGCATTTATACAGTGTTTATTTATATTGCAATTTATTTAGGCTATATATTATATCTTTCCCTATTTGTACCGTTTCTATATTGTATTGGCATTTTAAAAAATGTTCCTCCCTGCATTACAATGTGAGGACTTGCATGAAGGGAGGGATTTAATGTAGTGTCTAGCACATAATGAACATTTTCCCCCCTGTATGTTGTCTGAGAACTAGCCTAATTCAGTTTAGAGACTCATTGCTAAAAGACTGGCCGAGAAGGGTATGAATTTCTTTGGCAGAGGCATGGAGTACTTGCTATCTGTGGAATTGAAAGTGTATATAGGTCAATAAAAATATGGATCCTTAAGAAATTACAGGTTCACAGAGTGAGAACTGGAAGCAGGGATGGGTTTGAAAGTGTTTAATATGCTGATTTTGGGGGGAAATGTATGAAGAGCAAGCTTTTAAGTTTAATCTACATCACTAATATTTTATGTATCACTTAAGTCTAAATAATCAACAAAACAGTAAATTAAGTTTTGATTTGTATCTTTTGCTGATTTTCCAGGTATAGATGTTAATATTAAAACATTAAATGTATTTATTTTTAATTTTTATTTTTCTTAAATGTGAGTTTCTCATTATTTGACAAAAATTTCTGGGAAATTGGAAAATAGCATGGCAGAAACTAGGCATTGACCAACACCTAACACCTATTACAAGATAAAGTCAAAATGGGTCCAGGATTTAGACATAAAGAGTGATACCAATAAATTAGGAGAACAAAGAAATAGTCTACCTCTCAGATCTCTGGAGAAAAAAGAAATTTGTGGCCAAAGAAGAACTAGAGTACATTATGAAATGCAAAATAGATAATTTTGATTATTTTAAATTAAAAAAAATTTGTAAAACAAAACCAATACAATCAAGATTAGAAGGAACGCAGAATAATTGGATTTTTGCATCCTGGTCCTCTAATAAAGGTCTCTTTTCTAAAATATATAGAGAATTGACTCAAATTTATAAAGATACATGCCATTCATTAATTGATAAATGGTCAAAGGATATAAACAGACAATTTTCAGATGAAGAAATTGAACCAATTCTAGTCATGAGAAAAAATGTTGTAAATCACTATTGTTTAGAGAAATGCAAATTAAGACAACTCTGAGATACCACTACACATCCTCAGATTGGCTAATATGCCAGGAAAAGATAATGATAAATGTTGAAGGGGACGTGGGAAAACTGGAACACTGATACATTGTTGGTGGAGTTGTAAACTGATTCAACCATTCTGAAGAGCAATTTGGAACTATGTCCAAAGGGCTATTAAACTATGTATATCCTTTCTTTGATCCAGTCGTCTCTCTACTATATCTCAAAGAAATTATAAAAAAGGAAAAAAGGTCCCACTGAGTAGATGCCCATCACCTGGGGAATGGCTGGATAAATTATGGTTTATGAATGTTATGGAATATTATTATTCTATAAGAAATGATCAGCAGGATGATATCAGAAGGCCTGAAGAGACTTACATGAATTGATGTTGAGTGAAGTGAGTAAAACCAAGAGAACATTGTACACAGCATCAACAAGATTATGTAATGATCAATTCAGACTAATTCCAATAGACTTTTTTTTATTATAACTTTTTATTGACAGAACATATGCATGGGTACTTTTTTTTACAACATTATCCCTTGCACTCACATCTGTTCCAACTTTTCCCTTCTCTCCTTCCACCCCCTCCCCTAGATGGCAAGCAGTCTTATACATGTTAAATATGTTATAGTATATCCTAGACACAATATATATGTGCAGAACCAAACAGTTCTCTTGTTGTACAGAGAGAATTGGATTCAGAAGGTAAAAATAACCTGGGAAGAAAAATAAAAATGCAAGCAGCTTACACTCATTTCCCAGTGTTCCTTTTCTGAGTGTAGCTGATTCTGTTCATCATTGATCAATTGGAACTGAATTAGTTCTTCTCTTTGTCAAAGATATCCACTTCCGTCAGAATACATCCTCATACAGTATCATTGTTGAAGTGTATAATGATCTCCTGGTTCTGCTCATTTCACTTAGCCTCAGTTCACGTAAATCTCTCCAAAGCCTCTCTGTATTCATCCTGCTGATCATTTCTTACAAAACAATAATATTCCATAACATCGATATATCATAATTTACTCAACCATTCTCCAGTTGATGGGCATCCATTCATTTTCCAGTTTCTAGCCACTACAAAAAGGGCTGCTACAAACATTTTGGCACACACAGGTCCCTTTCCCCTCTTTAGTATTTCTTTGGGATATAAGGCCAGCAGTAGCACTGCTGGATCAAAGAGTATGCACAGTTTGATAACTTTTTGGGCATAATTCCAGATTGCTCTCCAGAATGGTTGGATTCATTCACAACTCCACCAGCAATGCATCAATGTCCCAGTTTTCCCTTCCAACATTCATCATTATTTTTTCCTGTCATCTTAGCCAATCTGACAGGTGTGTAGTGGTATCTCAGAGTTGTCTTAATTTGCATTTCTCTGATCAATAGTGATCCAATAGACTTTTGATGGAGAGAGCTATATGCATCCAAAAAGAGAAATGTGAGGACTAAATGTGGATGGCAGCATGGTATTTTCACTTTTTTGTTGTTGTTTGCTTGTTTTTTTGTTTTCTTTCTCACTTTTTGTCCTTTTTGATCTGATTTTTCTTGTGCAGCATGATAAACATGGAAATATGTACAGAAGAATTGCCTATGTTTAACATATATTGGATTACTTACCATCTAGGGGAGGAGGTGAGGGAGAGGAAAGGAGAAAATAATTTGGAACACAAGGTTTTTCAAGAGTGAATGCTGAAAAATTATTTTTGCATATATTTTGAAAATAAAAAGCTATTATTAAAAAATAATGCGAATTCCAAATTCTCTCCCTTCAATTCCTCTTCCACCCATTGACAAGATATGTCAGTTTTGCATTTAAAGACAGACAAAACTTACTTCCATATTATCTATGTTGCAAAAAACAAAGCAAGAAAAGTTTAAAAAAATGAAAAAGTATGCTTTAATCTATACTCAGAGTTCATCCGTTTTCTCTTTTGAGTTGGATGGCATTTTTCATTGTGGGTCCTTTTAAATTATATCGGATCATTGTATTGACCAGATCAGTTAAAATTTTCACAATTAGTCATTCTTACAACATTGTTGTTACTATGTACAATGTACTCCTGGTTCTGTTCACTTCAAATTGTGTCAGTTCATATAAGTCTTCCCAGTATTTTCTGAAAGCATCTATCTCATCAATTTTCATAGCACAATATTATTAGCCTGGAGGCTGGGGAAATGAACCTACAATACCATGATGAATTAACATTTGTTTTGGTGTAGAATAATAGTGGACTTCTGATATAACACAGGATAGAATATTTAGATGAAGGTATTCCTACTATTAAAAAGCTTATTATCTCTTTCTTTTCCTTTCTGTTTTCCTTCCCCTTCCTTTTACTTTCTTTCCTATAAAACAAAACAAAACAACTCTTTGATATTCTTTTATGAGTCCAGAATAAAATCTGTATTTTTTCTCTTTCTTAATCTTAGAGTCTTTAAAAAAATTATTTTGTTTTGAATTTATGGAACAAAATAAGTATTTCCATTACAATTCAATAAAAATGATGATTTCATATGACCATGTACACAACTTGCTTTCCCCCTATAAATATGCAATGAAATTATGATGCAAATTTCTTTTTTTTCCTTTTTTTCCTTTCCTCTCCCACTCCACCTTAGATGGGTGGGGTTGGGGATGGGAGAATGGGAAGAAGGTAACAGGAATAGGGTAAAAAGAGGGTTGAGAAAGAAAATGGTGAGTAAAAATAAGATGGAAGTAAATTCACAAATAGTAATTTTAACTTTGAATATGAATGGGATGTTCTATTTGTAGTGGCAAAGACCTGGAAATTGCAGGGATTGCCATTAGTTGGCTAATGATTAAAAAAGTTGTGGTCAACTTTTTTACACACTTTACCAACACTTGTGATGTGTTACAAATAATTATGAGATCAATGATCTTAGAAAGACATGGAAAGACTTGCATGAAATATAGAGTGAATTTATCAGAACCAAGAGAACATTGTATACAGTAGTAGCAGTAATGCTTTAAGAATAACTTTGAGTGACTAAGTCATTCTTAGATTCTTATAAAATAAACTTAAAATGCTAAGTATGTTTTTGCCTCAAAAATATAAAAAAGAAGGCTCAGAAAATCCCATGAGAAGCTGCTTCTAGAAAGAATCTGTTGGGAAGACTTCATCTCTTAGTAATTAATAGTCATTACAATGTCATAAAAATACTGACAATAATAATTATAATTAATAATAATAATTATACTAGTTGACACTTGAATAGTGCTTTGTAATTGTCATTGTGCTTTTACACAAATGTTCTCATTTCATCTGAAGAGATTTTATTTTTTTTAAATTCAGACTATACAGATGCAAGTAACTCAAATAAGAAAGAAAAGTCTTGTAAAGAAAGCAAATATAACCACATTGGTTTCAAAGGGAAATTTGGGGTGTTTGGGGTGTTCAAGAAGAACTAGTACTTCTGGTGTGAAGTTTGCTGAGCAGTTTTCAGGATCATTCATCTACCTTTGGTGTCTACCTGATAGTCAAATCTCATCTTTGACTCCAAGAAGCTGTAAATTCTGCAACAGTCACAAGACAGTAAAATCATCTTGGCAAATGGCTAAACTAGATTGAAAGTTACAAAAAGGTCTCAGATCCATTGATGAATTAGGAGGATATCTAATCCAACCATATGAAGACCTCCTCCAGTAAAATGGATGGATAAGAACAGTTTGTTCCAGGGGCCATGAAGGAGACTGTAGTAGGGACCATGGAGTGCTTAGAGCTTGGTCAGACATCAATCAGACTTATCAAAATCATTCAATGCATCCTAGGTCATCTCCAGTCATCCTGACCTCTGTTTTGCCACCACTAGGATTCAATTTCTCTGGAAGAAAGAATGAAGCTGAGGACCTTGTGCAACTCTGCTTCATTTAAATCTAATTAACATGCATGTGAAGATATCTTATAGTGTTACTGGTCCTCTTTGAGAACAAAGAATGAACTACAAAGGGAAAAATACAAAGATAAAAGGAAGGGCATGTAACCAACGACGGATGTGGCATGAGACTGCAAGGATAGTCTAAAAGAAGGATTGCTTTGGAAAGAGAGAGAAAGCAGAACGACTCTAGCAGAAAGGGAATATAGTAAAATGGAGAATGTTACACTTCAAGGTTGGAGAGACCAGGATTCAGATTTCATCTCTGATACTTATCAGCTGTATAATCTTGGGCAAGTTTCTAATGAGTCTCAATAGCCTTACCTTTAAAAAGGGTTAAATCATTGTTGAATTTTCTCCTTGGAGTTTTTCTGAGGTCAAATAAGTAATGTATGCAAAAGTCTTTGTAAAGTTTAAAGTGATTTATAGGTATCACTATTATTCACTCAGATTCATCATAGAATGATCTTCAGACTGGAAGAGAAAAAAAGTAATCAGTATTACTAATATTTATAGAATGACTTATGATTTGTGTCATCTCAATGAATTCTACCCTAGGAAGTATGAATATATGTTTTATTATTCTCATTTTACAGAGGGGCAAATTGAGACTCAGGTCAAGATAAGATTTCAATGGTCACACAGATATTAAGTTTGGAAAGTAAGATTTGGATCTAGGCATAGCTAGATTTGAGGTGTTTTATTTTCAAAAGATATCCAAAATAGTTTTCAACATTCACCCTTCCAAACCTTATGTTCCAATTTTTTTTCTCCCTCCATTTCCCTCAATTTCTAGTTCCTTGCCACTACAAAAAGAGCTCTACAAACATTTTTGCACAGATGGCAAGTAATTCAATATATGTTAAACATGTGTAATTTTTTTCTTTCTTTCTTTCTTTTTTCCCCCCCAGAACCTCCTATTTATTTATTTATTTTTTGGCGCTCTCTCTCTCTCTCTCTCTCTCTCTCTCTCTCTCTCTCTCTCTCTCTCTCTCTCTCTCTCTCTCTCTCTCTCTCTCTCTCTTTCTCCATTTAATGATCCTATGATACACAGTGTCCAGAATGAATGTGTTCTACCTTGATCATACTGAATATGGCGCATTGTGTTCCATTCTAATTCCATAATTTAGGAAAGACTAGAACATGTCCCTAGGGATGAAAGTGGCTAAGGTATTAAGTAACTGGAAACCATGAGGGTCAGAGAACTTCAAGGAATGACTAAAAGTCACATAGCATTAACTAGCAAAAACTGAATTCAAATTCAGGGATTTTGGTACCAAAGGCTTGCTCATTTTATTTAACGACAGCTATCTGTTTTTCCAAGAGCATTTTCTTTTATTCTACCTTCAGTGATCCAGCAAACAGTTATATTAAGTGAACAGCTAAGCTTTACCAGAGTGTAAGAATTTTAGGATATGAAACATAAAGATTAAGATAAATAATAATCCTGGTATAATATGCAGACATGGTATTAGAAAGACTTTTGTGAGCATTCCCTTTGTGGACCAATCTCTCTTTCATTTGTACGTCTTAATCATGGTATTGTCATATTTTCTATAGTTTTATCCTTGGTCAAGTCTTATGCATCTATGTCTAAATCTATAATTATATCTTTATCATATATGCCTGTAAAATAAAGCTTTTATGTATAAATATTTTATATTTATATTAAACAAGTATATATACATAATATATTATTTTAATATATGATACAAATTTAATATATTATCTAGATAATATATATTATTTAATATTTTTTAATAGAGGTATAAGGTTCTTTCCTGAATGGTTTCAAGATAGGTTTTCAGTTTCTTCTTATAATAGCTATCACTGTAGCCATCTGTCTCTCTGTCTTAGCAAGTATTTAATGGTCCTTCCTCTTAGAAATCTGTATGCTTGGATTAGAATGAAGATGGTAAGATAAGAAGCAATGCATTGAGCTCCCTTCTACAAACTCTTCCAAAGAGATCTAGAAAATGCACCAAACCAAATTATGATGAGGAAATACAGGGAGAGGGGATCATAGGGACTCCTTCACCTGTCTTCATAGGGAGGTAAAGAGTACGAGGACACAAGTGATAGAGATGAATCAGGAACATCTGCATAGATCAGGGGGAACACCCCAATGCTCAACAAGAAAAAGTCCTAGACCCAAAAGATACACACAAGACCTATATCAGGGTACCATAAGGAAGACTGTGAAAATTGGTAGTTTTGTCTCCCATTATCCAGTCCAGGTTCTCAGACCCAGGACAAAGTAAGAAAGGCATTCTTAAATGGGGAGCTATGGATGCTATACCAAGAAAAGAGGAAATTTAAAAGAAAGGAGCAATAGCAGTGTGGCTCAAACCACAAGCTCAGAGTATGATCTCATTTCCAGCATCTAGTCCGACATGCCAGGGAACCTGAGGAAGGAATGCTTCTTTGAACCAACAGAGCTTTCTAGCTGATAAGAGTGGAGTTCAACAGCAGTCTACTCATATGCAGACCAAATCCAAGTCAAGGACTTGAAGAGTATAGACTAGGGATCTGATAATCAGAGTTTGCCCTGGGTCAGATCCTTTGGGAATACTGAAAATTTTCTATTATACAGTTTGTCTCTTAAGATTTTGGAATAATACCTATCAATATCCTAAGAAAGCAGCAGCAACACCCACCCAGACTTTCCCTCCAGAAGTGCCTCAAAGACAAGCCCTAACTTCATGTTTAATGTCAGGAAAAAGGCTGGAGAAATAAGTAAATTTAAAAAAAGACACTCCCCCCCCCAAAATCAGCTGTTACGGTGGTAGGGATGTTCAAGACACAAATGCAGAAGAAGAGAATGAATCCAAAATGTCTACAAGAAATGCCTCAAAGAAAATGATTGAATGGACACAAACTCATCTAAAATTCCTGAAAGATATGAAGCAATTTTTAAAAAAGACCTTAAAATGTTTTTACTAATGGAATAATAACACAAAGATGGAAATTAGAAAATAAATGAAAGCTATGGAAGAAAGAATTGGAAATAGAATTAACAGCTTAGCACAAAAAGAACAAAATCTTGTCTGAGAAACAAACTCCCTTAAAATTAGAATGAACCAATTAAAGCCATTGACTTTATTAAGAAGCAACAAGAAATGTTAAAAGAGTTATAATGATGAACAACAGAACATGAATGACATCTCAGCAAAAACAAACAATAGACCTAAAAACACATTGAGGAGAATAAATTTATGAATCATTGGACTATCTGAATGCCATTACCAGAAAAAAAATTCCTAGACATCATAATTCAAGAAACCTTAAAAAAACCTGCCCAGATCTCTTAGAGCCAGGGGACAAAATAAAAAAGAAATCCATTGGTCATCTCCTGAAAGAAACTCTAAAATAAAAAAAAAATCTATATTCTTGGAACATCATAGCTCAAACCCAGAGTTTCCATGTCAAAGAAAATATAATGCAAGCAGCCGAAAGTAAGAATTCAAATAGTAAGGAGCAACAGTTAGAATTATACCACAGCTTAGCAGCTACCACTATAAAGAACAGAGATGCTGAAATAAAATATAAAGGATATGTGCTTAAAGCCAAGAATAACTTATCTAGAAACTGAGTATAATGCTATGTAGGGATAAAAATGGATCAATTGTTCCTATTGAAAAGATCTGAGCTGAAGAGAAATTCTAAAGTTCAAACACAAAAATGAAGAGAAACATACAAATGTCAACATGAATGGATAGTGACAAAGGACTAAATAAGGATGTGGGAAATGTGGGAAAATGTGGGAAAATGATACATGTGTCCTCTCTGACTCCTATCATCATCAATGTTTATAAAAAGGGTTCAAGTAGATAAGGATTGGGAGTGTTCTGTTATATCTTGATCTTAAGAAAAGTATGGAAAGAGAGAGTAAGAGGAAAACAATGAAGAGGAGGGAAAGGAAGATTAGAGAAAATTCTTACAAAATAGCAAGTTCCGAAGTACCATCTATACAATGAGGAGAAAAGGGTGGGGGGAGTGCCCAACATTTGAGTTTCATTCATCTGAATTGGTCAAAAGAAAGAAAAATTCATAATACACAGAGTTGAATACAGAAACACATAATCAATAGGAAAATAGGAAAGAATAAGGAGAAGAGAGAAGGAAGAATCATAGGAAGGTTAGGTTAAAGGAGAAAGTAGTTTTAAGCAAAACAAATTCTAAGAAAGTTCACAAAAATTTATAGTTCTTTTTGAAGAGGCAAAGAATGAGAATCTGAAGGGCACTAAAAATTGGGGAGAAATGAACATCTTATGGTATATAAATATGATGGATTAATATTGTGCTGAAGTCTTATTAGCATAATGACTTAACAGGATTTCAGAGGACTAATGATGAAACATGCTACCCAACTCCTGATAGAGATACAAAGGACCCAGAAGGCAGAATGAAAAAAATATTTTTTAGACATGGCCATTCAGTTTCTTCATCTGTAAAATGAGTTGCAGAAGGAAATGGCAAACTATTCTGGTATCTTTGTCAAGAAAACCCCATATGGGATCATGAAAAGTCGGACATGACTGAAATAACTGAATAATAACAAGAAACAAATGTAGAAAAGTATTTTGACTAACTATACAGTTTGTAAAATAGCTTGTTTTTTCTTATAATGTAATTTTAGAGCTGGAAGGAACCTTTAAAGGCAATTTAGTTCAGTTCCCTTGCTTTTATGGATGAGGAAATTGAGACCCAGAGGAGTTATTAGGTGGCTTGTCTAATAGTCCAGCAACTAGTTGATGGGAGAGCTGAGACTAGAATCCAGGTCTCCTGGTCCCTGGAACTCTGTCCTTTCCACTACATGATAACAATCTCCCTTTTATTCTTTAGTCTCCTATGTTACTTTCTATTTCCTCTCTCTAGGCTGTACCTTTATTTCTAAGCTATATCTGAATCCTTGCTTAACATGTCCTGAATCTTCTGTCCTCCCTTCTATTCTTTTCCTATCTATCTTGTTTTCTATGAAAATACCTTTTACCTCTCCACAACTCCTCATCTCTTCTCATGACTATCTCTTCACAGTATAGCCATTTATGGGCTCATACAAGCCACTTATACACTTCATCTTTTTTAAAAAAAAAATTCCCTGTTATATTTCTTCAAACAATCCATATTATTTTTAATGGATTGATCAATCAATCAATAACCATTTATTAAATACTTCCTATGATCCAGGTACTGTGCTAAGCACTGAGGCTGAAAAGACAAAAATGAAAGACAAAAAAAGTATTCTCAAAAAACTAACATCATATTGAGAAAAAAAAGAAATATATACATACAGACACATTTTGTATATACATCTACCTATCTATTAATCATATGTGCAAAATATATGTGTGTATAATTTTTTTTCTCTCCCAATAGAATTATTTATTTGTATGTCTCTGATAAGGGGGCAAATTCAGCAGGATCTACCATGGGAAAAAGTTTCAAGCACTGATCCAAGAGAAGATAGGTATATGTGGATAATATATAAGTACATATGTACATATGTATATGTATGTATGTGCATCTTTGTGTGTATATACATACCATATGTATATATTTGTACATATGCATATATATTTATATATTTATTGTGCATGTACATGTATATATTTACATGTGTATATTTATATATACATATAACACATAAAAACATGTACATACACACAATATCATTCAACAACTTAAGTGCCCACCACAGGCCAATCATTAATTTCAATATCTCCACTAAAACAAACACAGCATTTTTATGCCTTCATAAATTACTTTCGTGAGTTTCTTGGCAAAACCATATGAAACCAAATTCTGATTACTACTTTGAACTTAGCTAGGTTGGTCCCTGGACAATAGAAGTAGATACTTTTCCCCTTAATGGAACTTGCCTGACTTTGCCTTCTTGTTGTAACTTTAAAAAATCCATAGTCACCTCCACATTACCCAGGATGAAGAATGTGAGTAAGATTTTAGTAAAAAATTTTTAAATCCAGGGTCCACAGATTTCCAAGGAGACTTTGGATAGATGTTGAAAAATTCATGAATTTAGATAGGGAAAAAATTACATCTTTATTTTTACTAAGTATTCATAATTCAATTATGAATGTAGTAAAAAATAATGATTCTGAGATAGGATCCATAGGACTTCATCAGACTATTAAAGAGGTCCATGACAAACAAAAAAAAGTTAATATTCTCTTCTTTAGATTGTTTTTTCTCTGTTTCAGATACTCAACTTTCATTTTGAATTAGCATTCTCTTCCATCCAATCCCTACCACCTGTCACTGTCCAATTCTTTCTTGCTTAGGAAGGAAGAAGTGTTTTGTAAGAATATGTGGCAGGGGATTGCTTGATTATAATTAGGGCTTATTCAAAAAATGTATATACTGACAGTGTATATGGCAGTTTTTTTGCCTTTGCTAAAGGTTAATTAAATAGGGACTTTCTCATAAGGCAATTTCCAGTTTCTGATATGAAATCTTGACTATACTTAACAAAAATTACATGCTTGAACTATTTAACACTGGAGGACATATTTCTAAAATATTGTTTCTGTAAGTGTAATAGATGTGCCTTGTTAAACAAAATAATTGCTTCATATAAAAGCCTTTGATACACACACACACACACACACACACACACACACACACAGCCTACCACACAGGAGAAAATTAATTTAGGAAACAATAAATAATCACAGACAGGACTGTAGGGATTTTAAATATCTGAAATAATGGGGCTTTATGAAAAGAATGCAAGGAACAGTGATCTATCATTATTAAAAACATACATATACATATACATACATAAGAGATACATATACCCCATTCATTCTTTCAGCTATATGCAAAGCACTGTGCTTGACAGTAGAAATATAGAAGTGAAAATAATGCTCAAATTCCTTTGCAAAATATAAACTGAAATTGAGCAGCAAAGAGCCTTGGGATCAATATAACCATGATTCAGTGCTTATTGAATTTGAGGCATCTAGATGGCATAGTAGATAGAACATGGAGTCAGGAGGATCTGAGTTCAAATCCAGCTTCAAACACTTAATACTTAATAGCTGTATGATCCTGGACAAATCATTTAATCCCAATTGCCTCACCAATAAATATATAAATTAATTAAACTATAGCTGTGACTTAGAGATAGACAAAGATCATGCATTCAGAATTTTACTAATCCCTTCTAAGATCACTAACCCAAATAGAAAGAGTAACCAAAGGGGGTGAAAATTATAATTTCTCATTGATCTCTTCTTCCCTATGATTTATCTATTCACAAGATCATACATAGCTCTATAGACTGAGAGCTGAAGGCTATCTTAAAATCATCTAGTCTAAATTCATCATTTTTCAAATAAGGAAACTGAAGTCCAAGAGTCACTGAACTGTATAACTTAAATGGCAGATATCCTGTATCCCACTCTCCAAACTTCCCTCCTTGCCTCTGAACTCCTACCACCATGATAACATGACTCTTTTTCATTACCACTTACGACTCAAAGCCACTAGTACATTTTGAGGTCAATTTTTCTCTAGAAACAAACATTACTTTTTCTATTGGCAATAATGATAAAGATATCATCTTTTGTTAAGACTTGTATCTCTTCCCATAATATGGCAGACTTCCCTCCACTCTGATAAGTCATTCTGTCCCAGAATCCAACAACTAATAATGAATCTATGGAATGCTGGAAAAGTTTTAGCTTTAATACAATACTATTATCCCATTTTACAAGAGCCTTGATGTTGCTGAAAAAAACAAAACAAAAAAAATCTCCTCACAGATTCCTTCAAACTATAAGATTTATTATATCTAGCATCATTGGACCCAAACTACTTCCTTCCCAGTACCACCATTACTCCAATTCTTCAGCTAGTTTGCTTGGATACCGGTAATATATACATATGTACCCATATATATTCATAATTATCCAGTGTGTTACTCTTTCAAGCATCTGGGTTACTTTTTTTACACATTCCAGGAATATTCTAGCAAAAATACTTTATAGGATTTGTGCTTAAAAAAAAAAAAAAAAAAAAAGAAACTACCAAGAACTTCTTTGATATTATCTGAGTTTTATCCTGTTATTTCTGTTCCCTTAGTCCTTTTTTTTTCCAGTTTGTGATGGAATTCTGGGGGATGTATTTGTTTTTAGGAGAACTGAAAGACTGTCCTTGTGTTTATAATGTCCTTGTACAGCCATGCGTCACTGCCAACAAGACATAGTAGGAGTGGCATACTAATATTAGGGTGCACTGATCCAGAACATTGTTTTAATTAAAATTTAGCAGCCTTTCAAATAATCATCATTGATATCCATTTTCAGGCCTAACTTCTTAAGCATTCTCATTTGTATGACTTTTGTTTAGAACTCTTTTTATATAGAGATATTTGGGAAACTCTAATATCCTGTGAATTAAAATTTTTGTCCATGTCCTACAATAGATATGCTGTGGTCTACAGTTGTCCAAATGCTCCTTCTAGTTCAACTCCAAACCCTTCATTGATTTCCTACTATATATTTGTACAACTCTGCCTCACTTAAATCCATTTCACATGCAGGTCAGGATATCACTTTGTGATTTCATTGGTCCTTTTTGAAAATGAAGGACAAAGAACAAAAAAACAGAATAACTCTCTATAATTATCTCCTGGGTCTTCTCTAAAAAATTCTTTCACTTCAACTGAATAGAAGGAAGGAAAAAAGAAAACAGACACTTACTAAATGCACTGTGCTAAGTGCTTTACATGCATTATTTTATTTCATCCTCACAAGGACCTTGGAAGGATGGTACCTTTATTGTTATGGTGATTCAATGGTTTCAGTAATGTACAACTCCTTGTGACACCATTTGGAGTTTTCTTGGCAAAAATACTGGAGTGGTTTGCCATTTCCTTCTCCAGCTCATTTTACAAATATAGTAACTGAAGCAGACAGGTATTTATAAGTGACTTACTCCCAAAGTCACATAGCTAGTGTGTCTGAAGACAGATTTAAGCTCACATGTTCCTGACTCCACCCAGTTGCAGCTAAGAAAAGAAATAAATAACTGATAAAACAGCCACAGCAGATAAAGCATGCAGCCATTCTCTAATGTATTCACTCTGGCTTGAATCAATATTCTTGTTCTCCTTTGAAAACTTCTTTTGTATTTCTCTTATGAGAAAGTATGGGAGAGAAGAGGTATTGGGTTGCATACCAAACTGATGGTCTACAGAGCTTTTGTGCTGAGTTCATTGTATTCTGTTGAAACTAGCACCATTTGAGAAAAGTGTCAGAAAGATTCTGAAGATCATGGGGCAAGGTAAGTACAAGACATCCTCTCCTGAGCTAAAATGTCAAGCATTCAAACTTCACTGCAGAAAATATAACTCCAATGGATAGTAGCCCACATTTACCTAAAAGACTAGGTTCTTTTATACAAATCCACCTCATTTAAATCTAATTTATATACAGGTCACACAAAACAAAAATTCACATAGAGGTCAAGAGAAGCAATAAAAGGACACTCTCAAGGTCTCTCTGAAGAGCTTTGGAATTGATTCTGAGACATGATTGCTGCTGGGACAGAACCATTGAGCATGGAGTACCCAGCATCTGCTTTTTGAATAAAGCAGTCTCACAAAGGAAACGTGAAATCTTCAAATCTAGAAATATCTCCATCCCAAATGTTCAAATCAACTATTTGTGTCTGATCTGTGGTACAGCTTCCTGAGCTGTCTGATCAGCCCCCCAACATTGTACTGTCATTAGTCCTCTTTCAGTATGAAAAAAAAGACAATGTTCAAAGTTCACTTTACATTGTTTTTGCAAATGTTTTATTTCTCCTATTAGATTGTCAACTGGAAATAACTTATTTTTTCCTTATATTTTTCCCCTTTTAAAATATATGTATTTTTCACACTTCTCAATTATCATTATTTCTATTTAACCTCCAAGTGGTTGCCTCCCTTGTAATAAATGAAAATAAATAATTAAAACAAACCATAATAGTGACCTCATCTGATGATGTAGGTAGCACTTCACCCTGTATAAATTTACTCCCTCTCCTGCCAAGAGGACAAAATTATAGCATTTGGAGCCAAGATTGGCTCTGATGCTTAATCTGAAATCTGATCTTTTAGGTTTATTTTTTACATTATTGTGGTCATTGCATATTTTTTTCCTTTTGTTCTTTCTTTGCTCTATATTTGATCATAGTCATCACATGGTTTTCTGATTCTTCACATTTGACATTGTTTAATGACATTTGTTTAACCATTTTAAATAGATGGACACCTACCTGGTTTCCAAGTTTTTGCTAAACCAAAAGGTGCTACTTTGTATATTTTTGTATCTGTTGGACTATTTTTTTCTGTTTTTATCCTTTTTGTAATTATAGTGAGTAAAAGTTTTCTTTTTTTTTTTTTTTTTTTGCCTAATTCCAAAATGCTTTTTAAAAACAATTGAACTACTTCACTATAATTTCCAGGGTATCTAGATACTACTTAAATATTTATTTTAATATTTACTATTAAATAATTCTTTAATGTGAAATGAAGTTTCATGAAGTTTGAAATTTTGAGTCAGAAACTGTTTCGTTTTCTTAGATATGTCCTGAAGACTACTCCTAGTGATGGAAGATTTAGTTATATTGATTATTTCACTTCCTGAGAAACTTTATTAAATATAACTTCATGAATTAGGCTCACTAATTTACTACAATTCATCTTAGTGCCAAATAAAGTATGATTTCTGCCCATTAGTTTCTTTATTTAAAATCAATCAATATGCTCTCTAAAATTTTGTCATTTCTCTGAAGTCACATGACTGCTGATTATCAAAATTGTGAAAATGTCCCAGTACTGCTTGTATTCTTAGGTTTGTGGGAAGAAAAAAATATACAAAATCATCCTCTAATTGGATCTTTCATGTAGAAGAAAAAAAATCAGTATTCTTTGGTCAGATAATAACTTATTTCTGTCTTTTGCTGTGTCATTGTAGTCAAAACACTTTCAATAAAATAGTAGAAAAATAAAAAATAAAAAAACTCAAAACATGAAATCATATGAAATGTTTTCACCTTCAGATAAATTGTTGACAGTGCCTTTCTTTGATTTGTGTATAATATGATATCTTTAATACTCTCTACTTAAATGTCAAGGAAAGTTTTATTTTAAATATATTTTAATTATTATTATCATTTATTATGTCAAAGAATTTTAATTATTAGTCATAACTATTGTAATCTTAGTACTTTGTGGTTGCTAAGTTCTTTCTCCACACTAATCTTGTAACAATGCTATTTGATAGGTAGTGAATATATTACTGGCCCCATTTTGTACCTGAGGAATCTGAAGCTTTTATGCATTATGGGATTCACTCAAAGTCATATAGCTGTGATTGAAAGATGGATTCTCTGACCATCAACACAGTGTTCTTCCAATTATACTAAACTACCACTTTTCTCCTTGTCTTCATCCTCACTTCATTAATAGGTAAATACTAATCTCTCCATGGACATTCTAAATGTATATATGTATAAAAGATCATTCTCTTCTTTTCTTAATCACACTGAATGGGTAGGTAGACTCAGACTTATCAGGTAGACTGAGACCTGATAAGGACCTTAAAAAGGCAAGTCTCCCATTTCATCCAGGGCCACCTCCAGTCATCTTGATTATATCTTGTCACTGGACCCACGTAGGCTCTGGAGGAAAGAGTGAGATTGGTAACTATGCACAGCTCAGCCTCACTTAAAATCAATTCACTTACATGTCAGGACATCACCTCCCTGATATTGTGGTGCTCTTCGAAAATGAAATCCTCTCCTCTTCTCTCTTTTTTTTTCCCTTTTTTCCTTTTCTTTCTTCTTTCCCTCTGTCCTTCTCTCTGTCTACATAGTGTATCACACCCTTACCTGTGGGTGTTCTGCCCAAAGGAATGTAAATTTTGATCACTGAAATCTTGCAATATATCTTGGGATTTACAAGCTAGCACCATGACTTAAACCTAGATCATTCTGTGTGTATGTGTGTGTGTGTATATGTATACATATAATATACATACACATATACACAATACACACACACACATATATATATGCATGTACACATATATGTACATATAAACTCTAATTTTAAATAATTAACAAATAATTATTTACTAATAATTAGTAAATGGTTATTTACCAACATTTAATAATTAGTAAACTGGCCAATAAGAATCCGATGAGTTCCTTGCACTGTGCTGAATACTGAGTCAGATGGTGATAAAACAGATAGAACATTGGGCCTGGAATCAGAAAGAATTGAGTGCAAATATGAATTCAGACTGTGTAACTCTAGACAAGTCACTTGACCTCTGCCTCAGTTTCCTCAACTGTGAAATGGGTGTAATAATAGCACCTACTTTTCAAAGTAGTTGTGAGAATCAAATGAGATAATATTTGTATATGCATTTATTATATACAGTAATATATACAGTACCTGGCATATAGTAGATGCTATATTAAGGCTCCTCTTCTCTTTCCCTCAATTTTATTATTTAGTTATTTCAGTTGAGTCCAACTCTTTTTTTCTTCCACTTTTTCATATGACTATAGATGGCTTTAATTTTGTCATCTGAAAATTGTCTATTCATATCCTTTGATCATTAATCAATTGAAGAATGACTTGTATTCTTATAAATTTAACAGTTCTTTATATATTTTAGAAATGAGACCTTTATCAGAAACACTGGTTGTAAAGATTTTTCTTAGCTTTGTACTTCTCAACTGTTTCTGTTGGTTTTGTTTATGCAAAATCTTTTTAATTTAATATAATCAAAGTTGTTAATTTTGTATTTTGTAATGTTCTCTAGGTTTTTTTTGTTTTGTTTTGTTTTTTTTTTTGTTTTTTGGTCATAAATTCCTCCCTTCTCCAAAGATCTTATGTGTAAATTATCCTTTGTCCTAATTTGTTTATGGTATCATCCATTATACCCCAATCATGTACCCATTTTAACCTTATTTTGGTATGGGATTGTGCCCAACTCTTTAACATCTCTTTTATTCTTCAACAACTAGATGTCAATGCCAAGAATAATTAGTTAAATAGAAAGTATCTAATTGATAGATCCTATTCCTTGATTTAGAGTTTTCTTGGCAAAAATACTGGAGTGGTTTGCCAATTCCTTCTCCAGCTCATTTTACAGATGAGAAAACTGAGGCAAACAGGGTTAAGTGATTTCCCTAGGATCACACAGATAGTAAATGTCTGAGGCCAGATCTGAACTTAGGTTTTCCTGATGATTCTATGCCTGGCACTCTATCCACTGTGCCATCTAGCTGCTTCTTTTGTCTAATAGGCAAATAAAAAACAGAGTTTAAGAGAAGAAATTTTCTTACAAGGAATATACAGGTCATTTGAGGAGATAAAATGGTCCACATTTGAAACAATTACAGAAAAAAAGATAACAGTTCACAGATCTTTCCCATTTATCTAAAAGTTTAAATGAGGAAAACCTATGGCTATTCTGTTCAGAGATATCACTAGGAATTTTTGTCCCCAGGACAAGCTAGGCAAGAAATACATGCTCTCAATTTAGTTGAAAGGGTTATTGTTGCTGTGGATGGGGAAAGACAGTAAGAGAAATGGGATTTGGTATCTGGATGCTTTCTATTTAACTAGTTATTCTTGACATCTAGTTATTCTGCTAAAGAATAAAAGAGATATTAATTCCTCCTAGATTTTTGTAGCCTTGGGGAAATGTTCCCATTTTTGTTGTGGTTGTCCAGTTCTTCTGAACTGTTCAGTGTTCCCATTGTTTCACCCCAATTATCATTCTCGTAAGGAACATAGAAAAAGTGTCTATATTGGTACTTACAGTAACTAGGTACTTTATTTTCCTA
This sequence comes from Sminthopsis crassicaudata, assembly GCF_048593235.1. NCBI lineage: Eukaryota > Metazoa > Chordata > Mammalia > Dasyuromorphia > Dasyuridae > Sminthopsis > Sminthopsis crassicaudata. Next base: position 220,093,076 of record NC_133619.1, on the reverse strand, counting down.
TTGGTTTTTGGCAGTTAAAAACCTAATCTTTCATGCATTTTGTAAACAGCTGCTTTGACATTCTTTTAAAAAATCATGTTCCTGCCCTATACTCCTTGTATATAACTTAAATTCATAGACATTATGGATAAATAAAATCATATGCTATTTGGAAAAGTTTTAATTTTAACCAAGAGTTTCCATTTTTTTTTGCCAAACTTTTGGCAAGGTATATAAAGAATAAATTTACCCAAGTCATTTCTTTGCCTCTCCTATTTTGAATTTCTCAGTTGCACCAATATCTTATTCTTTAGATCCAGTTTCTTGTCTCTTCAGAATTCCTATTATGCCCTTTAATTCTTTACATTTAAGGCTCATTTAAAAAAAAAAAGGAGAAAGTCTTGTTTGAATATAAATAACTGAATAACCAATTTGGATTAAAAATTTCTGTAAAGCCACATTTGTTTGAGTTACACCCTTTCAGGTATACTCCACAAGTCCTAGTAACATCTGACAAAGGCAATTTTTCATTGTAAAAGTTAATAGAAGAGGGTATCCCTCATTTGTATATGAGGTTGAGGTTTCAGTATTGCACTTATTTTATGAACAAATATACCTCATTCAGGACTATTAGTCAAAATTCTTATCAACACCATAAATGAAAAGGTTTTTCCTGTCTTGCTCTTTCTCTGTTATTCCTCACCAATTATTAAGAAGTCCTATTCCCCTTCCCCTCTGCAACCTCTGAAATAAGATAATAATGTCCAAAACTTATAATTATTGTTTTTCATCTATACCACTTGATCTGATAAATCCAGACTGACCAATGTTGGTGTGACAAGGTTTTCTTTAAACAATTTGTGCAAGTGTTGCCTTAATTAAAGCCTTAAGACCTGTGTCTCTGGGCTAGTTTTCTTTATATGTAGTAGAGTATGCTTGGAAAACTTTTTTTTTCATTCTTCCTATGGATCTGATGCACAAGAAAGATGCTTTAGACTAGAACATCTTCATTTTAAATCAAAGTATAGCAGTTAGGCAATTGTGACAACCATACATTCATGGAGATAGAATAGACAGAGGTAGTAGTATTTAGAGCTGGGAAAGAATTTAGAGATTATATTATCTAATCATATTTTCAGGTGAGGAAATTGAATTTCAATAGGACTAAGTGACTTGCCCAAAGGTAGAGCTAACATTAGGCCCAAGGCTTCTATTCTATATATCTGGGCTCTTTTCCATTGAAATGCAAAGAATTAATTTAGGACTGAGTTTTCCAAAGGCTGATCCTCTAGGAGTGCATTCATATCTTACCTTTGTTTCTTAGAACCTCTGGTGTTCTTGAAAATTCAGCTCATACCACCTGCTCTGGAAAGACTTAACTTTTATTTTTCCTTTAAAAAGATATATTGATAGTTTTTGGGTTTTTATATCACAGTATTTTTCATTTATCAAAAACTGTATTTTCATAATTTTTCATGGCTCAATAGTGTTCCACTACATTTGTATATTATTATTTATTCAACTATTTCTCAATTGATGAGGATTTCTTTAGTTTTTAATTCTTTGCCTCTACAAAAAAATCTGCTATGAATATTTTTGTACATATGGCTTTTCCCTCTTTCTTTGATATTTTAGGGTATAGGTCTAGTAAAAGTGTCTCTCAGTTATAGAGCATGCATTCACAGTCTAGTAACTTTTGGGGAATAATTCCATATTGCTTTCCAGAATGGCTGTATCAATTCACAGCTCTTTGAAAGGACAAAAGTATTCTTCATCTTTTCTTTAGGGCTAAGTTTAGTCATTAAATTAATCTTGTCAAATATAGGGCAGCTATGTAGCCCAGTGGATAGAGTGCTGGGCCTGAAATCAGAGACTGGTTTCATAACTGTATGACTCTGGGCAAATGATTTAACCCTATTTACTTCAGTTCCTCATTGATAAAATTACCTGGAGAAAAAAGTAGCAAATCACTCTAATATTTGTGCCATGAAAACTTCATAGTCATGGAGACAGACAAAATTGTAAAAGGACCTAACAATAACAACATGCCAAATACACTGTCTATTTTCTTTTTACTATTGTATTTACTATTCTACACTATTTAGTATTCTTTTATTTTTACTATAGACATCAGGAATATTATTGTCACAATTCTTCTTACTTCCTTCTGTACCAGCTCCTTAAGTTTTTCCTATGTTTCTTTGAATTCCTCACATTAGCCATTTCTGATAACATAATATTATTAAAGTACACTTATATGCAACACTTTTTAAGTTATTCTCCAATGAATGGATACTTAAAAAAATGTGTTGCTACAACAAAAAGTCCTGATGTGAATATTTCAATACACATGGACTCTTTCTTACTGTTTTAACTCGTTTTGGTACATGCTAAACAGTGGAATATTTAGATCAAACAAGTTATTAACATTTCTCACATACTTCAAAATTGTTTTCTATTATGGTTGGACCAATTCATAATTCTATCACCAATGTATGCGTATTTATCTCCCCATGGTTCCTTCAGCATTGACTATTTTCATCTTCTGTCATATTTACCAATTTCTGGAGAGGGGAGCAAAATCTCAGGTTAGATGTCTGTTGACACTTTTTGATTTTTTCTTTATTGGGGAAGGGATTTTGATGCCATATATTTGTATTAATTCCTCTTGAATATCAGATTGTTGTCAGAAATATTTATTAATTTTTTTCTCCCTCCTTCTTAAGTATGTAAATTAATTTTATTTGTGAAAAAATCCTTTCAGTTTTTATCAATATTTTATATTTTTATTTTTATGTTTGGTTAAGAATTTTACACACACACACACACATCATTGCAATCTTTTCCTAATCTCCCTAGTTATTATGTTTTTATGTTATTATTTTTTGTTATGTTTTTTCCTTAGTTATTTGACCTTAATAGAATTGTGAGGAAATCACTCTGTAAACTTTTTTTTAATTTTATTTCTTTTCCTGAGGCTGAGGTTAAGTGACTTGCCCGGGGCACACAGCTAGAGTGTTAAATGTCTGAGACCACATTTGAACTCTGGTCCTCCTGAATTCAGGGCTGGTGCTCTATCCACTGCGCCACCTAGCTGCACCTTCACTCTGTAAACTTTAAAGATATATGTAATGCCTACTTGTGAAAAAAAAAAATGAACAAATAAACCAAAAAAATTATTTCACCTATCTCTCAGGACTATTGTGGAGATAAAAATGAAATGACAGATTTCTATTTAAGGAAAATGAAGTGACAGATTTCTACCTAAGAATTAAATGGATATAATAGGAACTTAATAAAAATTTGTTAGATTTGAAAATAATAATGGCTATGCTTATCTAAACAAATAATATCTCCCTAGTAAAATAAACTACTTAAGAATTAGAACTTTAAAAAAAAACATAATGATATTTTATTTTTCCCCATATATATGACTAGAAAATTTTTGTTATTCAATTTTTACAAGATTTTGAGTTCAAAGTTTTCTCCCTCTCTCCTATCCACTCTTCCACAAAGGTAGAAAGTTTGATTTAATTTATACATGTGCTATCATATAAAGAATATTTCCATATTAGTCACAATTATGAAAGAAGAAACAGTCAAAAGGAGAAAAAATAAATTAAGTGAAAAAATATGTTTTGATTTGCATTGAGTACATCGGTTCTTTATTGCTTAATGTATAACCTTTTTCTTCATGAATTCCTTGTACTTCTCTTGGATCATCATGTTGCTGAGAAAAGCTGAGTAATTCATAATTGATCATCATACAATGTTGCGGACATTGTGTTTAATGTTTTCCTAGTTTTACTCATTTCACTTTGCATCAGTTCACACAAGTCTTTCTAAGTTTTTCTAAAATCTGTCTGTTCATCTTTTTGTATTATGGAACTTTATTTGTCTCCTAAGATAGACCTTATTTCATTTCTCTTCATATGTCATAGGGACTTTCAGATTCATTTAGGAGGATGCTATTGCTAGGGGAATTTTTAAAGGAATCAGAAGGATCAGAGGAGAGGAATATCTACCTATATTTGTAGTATTTTCTTTCACAAAATTCACTCTGAGAGATTTTTTTTGGCCTCCTATCTAGGGTAAGTAAATCTAATTTGTCATATTATTTCATGAACTATTTGCATCCTCGTGAATACTGCCACAAAGAAGACTTTCCCATCGTTGCTGCCAGGTATTGTTTTATAGTTAAAGAAATGCATCAGAAAGTATGTTTGTCATTGGGAAGTTTGAGGAAAATAGAGTATACGAGTTTTCAAAAAGAGAGGAGACATCTATCTTTAAAAAATTGGTGAACCCATCTATTGTTACCTAAAAGAAAAGGGAAAAGTTGAATGTTTTTCTCCGTCTGATGATTATTCAAATAACCCACTTGCTTTGCTAACATGAATTGACATTATCAGAATCTCTCAGTGGAGTCATAGGGCTTTGATTCAAAAAATAAACTTGCTATTTATCTTTTGTTATGCACAGCAGAGGTGACAAAATTTGTTTACCTTATAAGCACTAGGTACCTGTCCTTTGAAAGTAAATAGCAATGAAATTATAACTAGACTTCTAAATGGGAGGAGGACAGGAAAGTAAGTGCAGTTTCAGGTTTTTTCTATGATCAAAAACAACTGGAAAACTGGTGGGGATTATTCTGAGCATGGCATTTACTAGTTGCGATTTAGATAGATCACTTAATCCAACAATGCCTCAATTTCTTTGTCTATAAAATGAGGGGGTTGTACTAAAGTCATTTCCAGTTTTACTATTTGTGTCTTCTGGTGGATTCCAAAAGTCATTTCAAGATATAAATCCTATGAGCCTATGAGTTATAACAGTTATTATAACAAGTAACATTTATATAGTTCTTTAAAGCTTTCAAAAGCGCCTTGTATATAATATTTCATTTGGTCCCTTAAAAAAACAATTCAATTAAAACAAAATTTGTCCTGATCAACACATTCTGTATAGTTGTGGCTACATTTTAACATTTCATGGGTACTTAAAGAGCTCTTCCCTTTTTAATTAGGAGACTTCCCAGGTGCCTCCTGATAAAATAACACTCTGCTCTCCATTGTATCAAGTATGATAAAGACACTATTGATCTTTATTTTTAATACTGTTAAATCAACTCATAGTTGTTCATCATACAGTGTTGCTAATATTGTGTTTTGTGTTGCAAAACAAGCCTTTATTAAGCATTTACTATATTCCAGATACTGTGTTAGGCTCTGGGATTAGAAAGACAAATGGTGCTCACCCTTAAGGAATTCATATTCTCTGCCCAGCAGTAAATGTGCTAGGCAAATGCACACACACACACACACACACACACACACACACACATATACTATTATAGTTAATCTAAGGTTAAAATGTGGTGTTCTATTCCACGAGTTTTGGGTCCAGCCCTAGTGCATATTTTCATCAGTGACTTGAAAAGTGAGATAAATTTGCAAATGATCATAGATGGCAATGATTAAAAAGGTTTGGGAGACATAATTTCTGGGTAATTCAACCATTTTATTAATGAAACTAGAATGTTGTTAATAAAAGGATGGTTATCTGGCCATTTCTCTCAGACCAAAAGATAATGATGGCAGCAGGCTCAGAGCTTATATATTCTATTGGGAGAGGGGTATCAATCAATTCTGCTAGAATAATACAACAGGAGGTAAATTATATTAAAATGAGGGGCTGAGAATAACATACTGTCATCCTTGGGCAGAGAAACTGTCTCTAAACTCAGATCAAGGATATGTCTCCATTCAAGCTTAATTGAATGGAATTCACCTAAAATCAGAAATTCCCTTTAGGATTGCATTGGTTCTGACAGAGAAATTTAGCTTGATCTTGAGAGACTAAGGTCTTGAAAATAGAAAAGAAAAAGGGAACTCAATCTCCCCAAATCATTAATTATTAATAATAATTTCTCTCAAAGTTCTTCTGGTCCTAGGACTATAGATCTGAAAGGGACCTCAGAGACAATCTAATCAAGTAAAGGAAGATCCAGCAACTCAGGAAGGTGGGTCAGATTTCAGAGTGACCTTAGTAAGTTAGAGAGATAATTAAGATTGGTTTGAGATTGAATTAAGATTTTGAACAGACTCAAAGATACTAATGAGTGGCCTGCCCAATAGAGATAATGTTCTGAAGGAAAAGGGAAAAGATATCATTACTCTGCATGGGAATTACCTCTTTACTAATGTATTTCTGTGTGTATTCACTTAGCTCACTGATACTATTGCTCATACTATCTTAGTACATGCCTTTGATTTTAGTTTTTATGTCTATAGTGGACTATTAAAGACAAATGAACCATTATGTGGTACATGAGTTTTTTGGAATTCTGACTCACAGATTATGTTGTACCTGAATAAATATTCATCTGTGTAATTTATGAATCTGAGTGGAAATGTTAAAGGTGGGTGAGTATCTTAGAGAGAACACAGCTAAACAAAATAAATAATTTTCCTTTTGTTTGTTTTGTTACCCTGTATACTCATTAATCCCTAGAAACACTAATGAATGAACCCTTGATCAATGATAAACCATAGAAATCTAGGTTAACAAGCTAACCATAAATCCCTCTCCCAGATATTCTATAGTGAGAGTAGTTGCAGCATCTGTCCAGGGGCAATCTAGATCCACACTTTTCTCAGTGCCATATGAAACACCCCTTGTAGATTGTGAACTTTATCTTCTACTCACTACTACACCTATGAGTAATACTTTCTCAATTCCTATTTAGTCTTCTGTTTCTGTATTAATCAATCTATGACCACATGAGAGCAAATGGTATCCAGTCTCCACATTCTGTTTTCTCACTTCCATTCTTCTCAACACTATTTTACCAATATTCCATTCTAAAACCACCGACTTCTTAAAATATGCCTTCTGTAATTCCTATTCCACAGTGAACAAATTTTTCTTCAACCTGAATTTCTTTCATATTCCTTCTAACTACTAACCCTCATGGAGACTAGGATTCCTACTGATAATGTTAATTGCATTTCTGGCCATCTTTTATAGTCCTGACAGACTCATATCCTCTTAGTCCTTGAGGGGGAATAAAAACATTCCTTTCTTTCCACTGCTATTCTCTCCTGTTAATACTATCATTCAGCATCCTTCCTCCTTTAAAATCTACTCAATACAGATTATGATGGCTTCAAAGTCATGTTCTTTCCTTTGTCAAGGATGTTAGCACCAACTCACTCTCTTCTCCTTCTCAACTCCTGACATTATATTAAGGTACTTTAAATTCAAATTGATGTTTCTTCACTGTCCTTAATCTCCTAATTACTAATCTTCCTTATATCCCATGATCTACTTTATGGTACCTCAGTCCCAAATGGTCGCATTAAATATAATGATTACCCACAAATATTTCACCTTAATTAGAAACTCTGACAGCTCTATCTGATCATAAATTTTTATCATTTCTTCTCTTCCTATGTCATATAACTCCTAAATTTATTTTTTGCTTTCATCAAAATCTCCTTTCTCTCTATCTCACATGGTTAGCCATTTCTACTTTATATTGTCCTCTATTTTTCAATATCTCACCCCTCTGTCCTATCATGTCTCATTTCTTGCCAGAATTTAGCTCTACATTATTCCTACCCTCCATATCCTCTGCTAAAACTTACAAGTTGTTGAATCAAGCTGGAACTTACAATAGGGATGGCTGTATATACTTTAAATTCATGTTATATCATTCTGAGTCCACATTACAATGGAATCATTTAATCTTTCTGTAATTGATTCAAGGCTTCACTACCTACAGAAACAATTCCAAACCTTCTCTTCCCTCGTCAAGCTTCCCATGCTTCTCCCCACTCTCATTTAGCCACCAATGTTGCTTCTTCCTTTACAGAGAAAATTAAGGTAATTTTATGTAAGTTTCCTCTTCTCTCATTCCTCTCATCTCAAAACTCATTGACATCATTCCCCATCCTCTCCTTTCCCTCAGTCTCTGAAAATGAAGTGGCTCTTTTCACTAAGTCCAACCCTCTAAATATGCAGTTAATCAATCCTCTCCCTTCTTTAGCAGGTTTCAATCTTAATCAACCCCTCTTTTAAAATTTTTAACCTTTCTCTATTTGCTGGTTCCTACTCTACTGCCTTCATAATGCCCATGTCTCTTTCATCCTAAAAAAAAAAATCTTTCCTGAACCCTCCAATTCTCTTAAGGTATTATCTTATGTAGCTCCTTCCTTTCTTAGCCAAAGTTCTTGAATAAAATGTCTATAATATTTGCCTCCATTTCCTTTCAACTAATGCCTTTCTCAATCTCTTGCAGTCTAGCTTGAGTCATTACTCAATTGAAAATATTCTCTACAAATATACTACAATGATCTCTTGATTTAAAAATAAACAGGGGTGATGTGGAGCCAAATGGCAGAAAAAAAATAGCAAATAACCTGAGCTCTCCCTCAAACCCCTATGAACACCTTTAAAGCAATTCATGAAATAATAGAATCCACAAAAGGACAGGGTGAAATAATTTTCCAGTCAAAGACAACTTAGAAGCTCATCAGGAAAGGTCTGTCTCACCTAGGTGATAGTGAAGCATAGTCCAGTGCCAGCACAAGCTATGCTGTCAAACTCCCTATTCAGGAAAATAGGGCTTGGGAAGGCCTGAATCACCTGTGGCAGAAACTCCTTCTGGAGAATTCAGGTAACAAATGGTAAAGGGGTCATACAACTGGTTAGAAGGAGAACGCAGAAAAGGCAGGACTCTGTCCCATTGGCCATATTCAGATCCAAGTCTTGGCTGGCATTACGAGGGCAAGGAAGAGCACTAGCATACCAGAGCTTGTGGATACAATAAAGCAAAGACCTTCCTTGCAGTTCCAGGGCAGTAAAAAGTGCTTGTGATCACTCACAGACCAGAGCACAGGTTAGGAGAATAGTAAACACATTTCTCCTTAGATTATACCATCACCTTGGGAGAACTGAAAACATATAAATCCTTAGCAGTATCTCTGAAAACAGCTGCACAAAACTCCTGAAGCTTAGGAAAATGCATCCATTACCCTGGAAGCAGAGATTCACTTTAACAAAGAGTTAATAATCAAGAAATAGGCTAGAAAAATGAGTAAATAACAGAAAAAATATTCTGATCATCGAAAGTTACTATGGTGACAAGGAAGATCAATACATACTCCAAAAAAGATAACAAAGTCAAAACTCCCATATCCAATATATATATTGTATGTGTACAAACACACACACACACACGTATAATTTTGTTAAATATTTCACAATTTAAAATTTATCGTTCTTTTTTTTTTTTTTGAAATTTTGAGATCCAAATTATTGCCCTCTTGCCCATTCTTTTCTCACTCCTTGAGAAGGCAAGCAATATTATGTTGATTGTACTTGTGAATCCATGTAATTTTTTTTTCAAATTAGCTATGTTGCAAAAGAAAACACATTAAAAAAGAAAAATAAATTTAAAAAAATGCTTCATTCTGCACTCAGATTTCATCAATTCTCTTGACTTGATAGATTTTCTTGTAGATCAGTGTCAATACATTTTTTCTTTAATACTTTTGTCACATGGTAAAAGGAGATGCAAGGGGAAGAGTAGGCAAGGCAGATAACTCCTAAATGAAAAACAATGGTAGGAAGATGGAATAAGATAATACTAGTTAAAAGGCAAAGAGAGTTTTTTTGCTGAAAAAGAGAGATCAAAGGTTGAACAGGAAGCTAAATGAAAGGACTTTGATTGTAAACCTAATAAAGTGTCCTGAAATTTCAGAAATACCCTGATAATCCCTTGACAATTTATGAAAGATGCTGTAGAAGTTAGTTCTCAAGCTTAGAGAACATTTAGGATAAGTTAGAATGACAATTACTTGTTACTATTGAAATGAAAGGTAGAAATGGCATATGGAGGTTGGTGAATGAACTCAATGAACTAGGGAGAGGTTGGTGAAGCAATATAGAAAATAAACATGTAATCAAAACAAATATAGAACATAGGAGGTATGGAAACAAGGTAGAAAGTTTGGAGTGGAATTATTGCATATAAAAGTTACAAAAGAAGAGACACAGATGTTGAAAAACAAAGCAAAATAGGTGGATAAAAATCCAGACCACTAATCAGAAACCCAAAAAACTAAGAGAAAAACTACATGACCCTGGACAAGCCACTTAATCCTGTTTGCTTCAGTTTCTATATCTGCAAAATTAGCAAGAGAAGAAAATGGCAAACTACTCCAGAAAACCTTAAATTGGTTCATGAAGAGTCAGGTATGGCTGAAAAGCATCTGAACAAAGAACATAAATGTTTGGGTGAAATAGGAATGAAGGAAGTTATATTGTGACATGAATAGCAATGGGACAGTCTTAGACATAGAAGGGAATGCAATAAGAATTGAGCTAGCCAGGAGGTATCTGAGAGAAACCGAGACTGACCAAACAAAAACCGGAGTACCAAAGGAGGGCTGAAATAATAAGGAAATTGTAAGCAGATAAAGAGTCAATTTGAAGGAAGTTGGTGGAGGCAACATGGTATAGTGGGAAGAGGGCAGAATTTGCAGTCAGAAAAATTTGGCAGTAGGATGGTTAATTTCATGGTCCATGAATTTATTTAAAAATATTGTTGATGACTATTTCAATATAATTGTTTTCTTTTGTAATAATATGTATTTATTTATATTTTATGATTATTTAAAATTTTTAATATTTTATTTTTCCCAGTTACATGTAAAGCAATGTTTTTAAGATCTGATTTTAAAATTTTGAGTTTCAGATTCTCTTCCTCCTCCCTCCCCTACTCTCCCACATGAGACAGCAACATGCGAAGTTATGGAAAACATTTCCATAAAAGTCGTGATGCAAAAAAAAAAAACAAACAAACAAACTCATAGATCTCTCCCCCTCCATTCTCCCCAAAAAACCCTCAAGAAAAATAAAGTTTAAAAAAGTATACTTCAATCTGTATTTAAACACAATCAATTCTTTCTCTGAGTATGGATGGCATTTTTCATCATAAATCCTTCAGAGTAATTACTTCAAAGTGGATTACTGTATTGCTGAGAATAGTAAAATCATTCATAGCACAATTCCGCAACATTGCTATGACTTTTCACACAGTTCATTGAATTTTGAATGAGCTCATGGAAGACTTTCAAGGTTTTTCTTAGAGCATCCTGCTCATAATTTCCCATACAAGTATGTGATCATAATTACATGTCACAATTTATTCAGCCATTCCCCAACGGATGGACATTTATAGAAACTGCTAAATCTTTTCTTATTCTAACTGTGGCTCCATTGTACTTGAATTATCTCTTTCTGGATGCTTGTAATATTTTCTCCTTGACTGGGAATTCAGGAATTTGTCTATATTATTCCTGGAAGTTTTCCTTTTGGGATCTCATTCAGGAGATTATTCATAGATTCTGTCAATTCCTATTTTAATCTCTGATTCTAGAATATCAGAATAGTTTTTCTTGACAATTTCTTAAAGGTGATGTCTAGGTTCTTTTCTTTTCTTTTCTTTCTTTTTTTTTTTTTTTTTTTTTTTTGATCATGACTTTCAGATAGACCAATAATTCTAAGATTATCTTTCCTGGATGTATTTTTCAGGTTGTTTTTCCAATGAGATATTTTACATGTTTTATATTTCTTCTTTATTTTTATGTTTTATTGTTTCTTGAATATATTTTTAAGTAATTATTTTCTTCAGTGAACTTTTGTGTCTTTTTTTTTTTTTTCACTTAGCTAATTTTGCTTTTTGAGGCATTCTTCTCCTCATTAGCTTTTGGTATTTCCTTTTGCATTATTCTTATTTCTCTTCTCATTTTTTCCTCTACCTTTCTTACTTGAATTTCAAAATCTCTTTTGAGCTCCTCCATAGCCTAAGACCAATTCTTATTTTTCTTGGAGTCTCTGGATGTAGGAGTTTTGACTTTGTTATCCTCTTCTGAGTGTGTTTTGATCTTCCTTGTCACCATAGCAATTTTCTATGGTCAGTAAGTATCTTTTTCTGTTATTTGCTCATTTTCCTAGCCTATTACTCAGTTTTTAACTCTTTGGTTCCAGGGTAGAAGATACAATGTTCCATACTTCAAGGGTTTTGTGTAGCTGTTTTCAAAGATCCTTCTAAGGACCTGTAAATTTTTAGTTCTTTCAGGATGAGTATGGTCCAAGGAAAAGTGTGTTTAATATTCTTCTGGCCTATGCACTGGTCTGTGAGTGATCAAAAGCACTCTTATTTTTCATGGAATTGTAAGAAGAGTCCCTACACTCTATTATGAGACTGACTTGAGCCAGGACTGCATCCAAAATCTGAGTATTGCCTCAGTATTAGCAAAGAGACCTTCTCCTGGCCAGCATTTCAGTCCCCCTATTGTGGAGACTTCTTCTGCTGCTCATGCTGTTAACTCCCCTTCCCTTCCCCTCCTCTTGTTTTCCTCTCCTCTTTTTCCTGTCCTCCCATTTCCTCTCATAATACCTTACTGCCAACAAGAAGCCTTGCATTGCTAAAAATGCAAAGTCCCAATTTGTGACATGAGAGAGTAAAGTAAAAAAGAAGGAATTCTGCACAGTGAATGCCACAGAAGATGAAAGTACTTTCTAGAAAGGTTATTCTGACTTTTCTTTCTAAAAGTCATCATGCACCTTCGATAATTTGGGGTCTCTTTTCCTTGTCAACAATGAACTTCTCAAGTACAAGGTTTTTAGTTGCTATTCCTTTTGTGTGTGTGTGTGTGTGTGTGTGTGTAAACTGCAACCTTTTGCCATTAAAGTGCTTTTATTTAGAGTCAAAACACATTTTTTGACTAATGTAAATTAGCCTCCCAAGGAAACATTCCTTTTTCAGCAAGGAAATGAGTCTGGGTGGTCCTTTGAGCTCCTTAATGGCTTACATAGGGAAATTTGAAGGGGAAAAATCCTCTAAAATAATAGATCAATTACGATGCAATTCCTCATCCAACACATCCTTATTTTATATTAAACAAATCCGTCAGTATCCATTTCATCATGTTATTAACATGAATGGCAAACAAACCATTAAGGAACAGTCAAATTTGAAATGTTAACCCTGTGAGAAAATAACCTCAAAATGACTGTGATTAGTCTGTACTTATTACAACCAATTCTGTTCTCATTAGTTTGGATGAATCATTGAGCTTTGATGTAAGCATTTCTGGGATCAGTTTCACTTTACTTCTCCTCTTCTTCAGATGTGCATCAGATTTAATTGTTTATTATTGAATAAAAATATAGCAGAGTGGAATCCCTCTCCTCTCTTCTCCTCCCTTCTCTCCTTTCTTTTCTCTCCTCCTATCTCCTTCCTTCTTCACTTCTCCCTTCCTCTCCCCTTCCTCCTCCTGTCTGTCTCCTCCTTTTCCTCCTTTTTCTCCTCTCTCTCTCTCTCTCTTTCTCTCTCTCTCTCTCTCTCTCTCCCCCTCCCTTCCTCTTCCTTCTCCTTTCCTAATAGAAAATAGATATATAGTTAAAATACATACATATATATGTATATATATATATATGTAAACATGTATGAATGGGCATACATATATATTATACATATACATGTCCCTCTTAATATTTGTATTAGCAAACTGACTACTAAGCAAATCACATTTTCTCCTATATAATTAACAGGAAATGCTAAGAAAGCAATTAGTATGAGTTCCACTGCTTAGTCTTATTAAAAAAAAAAAAAAAAAAACAGCATCTGGAACAATAGTAAACAAACCTGACTAAATGACTCTCTGAAGGTGAAAGGGAGAGATCTCAGATGGTTACATTGCTTTGTAGGCTAGTCTTGTCCTGAGTTCTGAAAGCAGCAGAACTGTGACCCTAATTATAATTTAAGGGGCTACAATCTTGTCTCCTTTTAGGCTTCTTGAATTGATCCAAAAATCAGAGCAATCATTGAAATCAGTTGGAACTTCATATTTGATTCAGCTATATGAAAAGAGAAGCTTATTAAAAGTTGAACCCCCAGTGATTCAAAAGTTGTGGATTCTTAAAAAAAGAAGGGAAAAAATTCAGGAAGGAAGGAAAGAAAGAAAAAAAGGAAGAAGGGTAGGAAAAAAGAAAGGAAGGGAGGGAGGGAGAAAGGGAAGGAAGAAAGGAAGGAGGAAGGAAGTCCCTTTTTGATCTGATTTTTCTTGTGCAGAATGATAGTTGTGGAAATATATATTAAAGAATTAGGGAAGGCATGAAGAAGGAAAAGAGGGAAGGAAGGAGGGAAGAAAACTAATCAACTTAGACATTGAAAAAAATCAAAGGGGGGAAAACAGAATGCTATATTATATTACCATCTTGTCAGGAGAAAAGAGAGATTTTTTAATATTTTATATTTTTTATTATAGCTTTTTATTTACAAGATATATGCATGGATAATTTTTTTTGGCATTGACCCTTGCAAAACCTTCTGTTCCAACTTTCCCTCCCTTCCCCCCACCTCATCCCCTAGATGGCAAGTAGAACAATACATGTTAAATGTTAAAGTATATGTTAAACACAATATATGTATACATATCCTTACAGTTATTTTGCTGCACCAGAAAAATTGGACTTAGAACTAAAGTAAAAATAACCTGAAAAGGAAAACAAAAATGCAAGCAGACAAAAATAGGAGTGGAAATGCTATGTTGTGGTTCCCACTCTTTTCTCATAGTTCTTTCACTAGGTACAGATGGTTCTCTTCATTATTGAATAATTGGAATTGATTTGGTTCACCTCATTGTTGAAGAGAGCCATGTCCCTCAGAATTGATCATCATATAGTATTGTTGTTGAAGTATATGATGATCTCCTGGTTCTGCTCATTTCACTCAGCATCAGTTCATGTAAGTCTCTCCAGGCCTTTCTGAAATCATCTTGCTGGTTATTTCTTACAGAACAATAATATTCCATAACATTCATATATCACAATTTATTCAGCCATTCTCCAATTGATAGGCATCCACCCAATTTCCAGTTTCTAGCCACTACAAAGAAGGCTGCCACAAACATTTTTGTACATATGGGCCCCTTTCCTTTTTTATTTCTTTGTTACTACTTATAAGCCCAGTAGTAACACTGCTGGATCAAAGGGTAGGCACAGTTTGATAACTTTTTTGAGCATACTTCCAAATTGCACTCCAGAATGGCTGAATGTATTCACAATTCCACCAGCAATGCATCAGTGTCCCAATTTTTCCACATCCCCTCCAACAATCAGCATTATCTTTTCCTGTCATCCTAGCCAATCTGACAGGTGTGTAGTGGTATCTCAGAGTTGTCTTAATTTGCATTTCTCTGCTTAATAATGACTTAGAGCTTTTTTTCATATGGCTAGAAATAGTTTCAATTTCTTCATCTTAAAATTGTCTGTTCATATCCTTTGACCATATATCAATTAAAGAATGTTTTGAATTCTTATAAATTAGAGTCAATTCTCTATATATTTTGGAAATGAGGCCTTTATCTTTGACTGTAAAAATGTTTCCAGTTTATTGTTTTCCTTTTAATCTTGTCTGCATTAGTTTTGTTTGTACAAAAGCTTTTCAATTTTATATAATCAAAATTTTCTATTTTGTGATCAATGATGATCTCTAGTTCTTTTTTGGTCACAAATTCCTTCCTCCTCCATAGGTCTAAGAGGTAAATTCTCCTATGTTTTTCTAATTTATTTATAATCTCATTATTTATGCTTAGATTATTAACCCATTTTGACCTTATCTTGGTGTATGGTGTTAAGTGTAGGTCAATGCCTAATTTCTGCCATACTAATTTCCAATTTTCCCAGCAGTTTTTGTCAAACAGTGAATTTTTATCCCAGAAGCTGGGGTCTTTAGGTTTGTCAAAAACTAGATTATTATAGTTATTGACTATTTTGTCCTGTGAACCTAACCTATTCCACTGATCAACTAGTCTATTTCTTAGCCAATACCAAATGGTTTTGGTGACCGCTACTTTATAATATAGTTTTAGATCTGGTACAGCTAGGCCACCTTCATTTGATTTTTTTTTTCATTAGTTCCCTTGAAAGTTCTTTTGTTCTTCAGATGAATTTTGTTGTTATTTTTTTCTAGGTCAGTAAAATAGTTTTTTGGGAGTCTGATTGGTATAGCACTAAATAAATAGATTAGTTTAGGTAGTATTGTCATCTTTTTTATATTTACTCAACCTATCCAACAGCTCTTAATATTTTTCCAATTGGTTATATCTGAATTTATTTGTGTGGAAAGTGTTTTGTAGTTTTGCTCATATAGTTCCAGACTTTCTCTTGGCAGATGGATTCCCAAATATTTTATACTATAGGCAGTTACTTTAAATGGAATTTCTCTTTGTATCTCTAGCTGTTGGATTTTGTTAGTGATATATAAGAATGCTGATGACTTATGTGGATTTTTTCAGATTTTAGATTGCTAAAGTTGTAGATTATTTCTAATAGCTTTTTAGTAGAATCTCTGAGGTTCTCATCTGCAAAGAGTGATAATTTGGTTTCCTCATTATTTACTCTACTAATCTCTTTCTCAACTTTTATTGCTGAAGCTAGCATTTCTAATACAATATTGAATAGTAATGGTGATAGTGGGCAACCTTGTTTCACTCCTGATCTTATTGGGAATGGTTCCACTTTATCCCCATTACATATGATGCTTACTGATGGTTTTAAATAGATGCTATTGACTATTTTAAGGAAAAGTCCATTTATTCCTATCCTCTCAAGTGTTTTTAATAGGAATGGATGCTGGATTTTATCAAATGCTGAAAAGAGAGCTTTTAAAGTAATTACATAGCACATTTGTCGAATAGATACAGTGGAAGTTATAACTAGGATATTTGGAAAATTTATGAAAAGTAAAGTTAGAACTAATTTGTTTCCAAGAATACATAATATAAATATTACAAAAAAATCTGTCCTGGTATAAGATTAAAGTTTACTTTCATTTCTTTTGCCTTATATTTTGTTTTGTAATGTTTATTTGCATAAAATAATATTTGCAATCATGTAATTTTCCTTTATTAGACAATGAGCTCCAT
Organism: Sminthopsis crassicaudata; assembly: GCF_048593235.1. NCBI lineage: Eukaryota > Metazoa > Chordata > Mammalia > Dasyuromorphia > Dasyuridae > Sminthopsis > Sminthopsis crassicaudata. The sequence goes on along the minus strand of NC_133619.1, from coordinate 220,076,094 downwards.
GAGAGATGGGCTTTTGTCTTAGTTATCTTTTTATCTTCTTCTGTGTCAAGCAGTGTAACACAAATGGTAGGTATTTAGTAAATGTTGAACTGGTAATTATTGAATCATGGAAATAATGGAATGGATATTATGAAAATGAAAAATGCTAAGAAAATAGAATCTTAATCAGCTAAATAGATTTGAAAAATATAACCCATTCTAATTATATGATAAAACTTAATTTTGAAAGAATTAGAAAACTTATTGAAGATAGGAGTAGTCTCAAAATGATTATTCATTGCCTAATTCATTACACTCTGATTTAAGAAAAAATTTTAAAACTACAAACATCTTCATTTTCAAATTGAACAGAGGTCTATATTCTAATCTAAATCTAAAGAGGAAAAAAATAAAAATTCATCATTAAGTTAAAGGGAAAATATCACATTTTGTCATCAAATTTGTAATTGACATAAATTTTGGAGGATTAGGACTCAAGAAGTCTTTACCATGAAGTTGTAAAATCACAGAACATTAGAAGGAACCTAGAGATCATTTAGCTCATTCCTCTACATTAAAAAAAAGCAGAACCTGCAGCTAAGTGATTCATTCAATAGCTTGGGTATTAAAAGTACAGAACTAAGATTTGAAGCTGAGTTTCTGGTCCCAAATCTAACACATGGGTCATTATGATGCAGTAGAGAGAGATCTGGCTTTGAAATTGTAGAACCATCTTCTTTTCCTACCTTCTCTACTTGTGAACAAAACACCCTCATCCTTCTAGTAATTTTTCACTCATTCATTGTGTACACCCAGTGAATTCCCAAGCTTTGTTGATTCTATCTACCATATTATCTTTCAAATCTGTCCCTTTATTTCCACTCACAAATCTGCTTCCATAGTTCAGAACTCCGACCACCTCTTGCCTGAATTATTGTAATAACTTTCAATTGGCCTTTTTGCTTCCAGTTTTTCTCCCATTCCTTGCTATGATCCACACAAGCTGCCAAAGTGTTCTCCCTGAAGCATAATTCTGATCATGTCAGAATTTGCCCAGAAAGTTCCTTTGTCTTTCTATCACATCTTGAATGAAATAGAAACTAGTGCAGAGAGGGATGTATCTGGAATCAAAATAGGGGCATTCAATTCCTATTTCAAATTCAAATGCCATTTATATTACTTTGAATACGTCAAAGATTGACAAAGCATTGAAGAAGCACCTATTAAATTGTTGTGCATGAAATAGTACCTACTTTCAAGGTTTTCTTCAACTAGAACATGGAGGATAACAATAACACCTACATCCCAAAGTCACTGTGAGAATCAAATGAAATCAGTTTTGTAAAGTGCTTATCAGAGTTCCTGTTGTATGGTATGTGCTAAATAAATGCTAGCTAAAATTATTATTACTCCTATTAGTGCTACTGTTGCTGCTGATACTACTACTACTACTATTTATTATTATTACTAATACTACCACTACTGCTATCACTACTACTTCTTACTACTACTACTACTACTACTACTACTACTACTTACTACCACTACTACAACAACTACTACTGCCACCACCACCACTACTACTACCACTACTACTACTACTACTTACTGTAGAGGCCTGAAACTCTGTATGATTAATTTAAACAAGGTGCCAACTCAGTAGAATTAATAAGACAAGGTTATCTAGTTTAGCATGGTGATTAATAGTTCTCTATTTCAGTATGATTGATTTAATCTTACAACAAATAATGGTTCCCTAGTGATATAATGATAGGTTTATACTCAGTATACTGGGACAAACTCAGCCAGAGACAGACTAGGAAGGGGACTGGAACAGACTGGGGGAAGACAGAGGACTAGAGACTGGAGCACAACCTCTGAGACTGAGACAGACTTCCAGATAGAGATTGTCATGGTGGTCCTCCTGCTTCTCCCTCAGAAACCAAGACACATTCCGGAGGACCTCAAGAAAGATATCCCGGGCCCCAGGCAAAGAGACAAGACTGTAAAGGAGACATTAAAGATTTTTGGACTTTATCTCTGGTTATTGTCATGGTGATTACTCTGCTGAAATAAAGGCTAGTCCAAAGATCTCCAGAAAACTAACCAGAACATTACAACTTACTACTTCTACTACTACCACTACTACTGCTGCTGTTAGTACTACTACTAGGAATATGACTATGAATTATGACTACAACTACGACTGCTACTACTAGTATTTAAATGTTAAAGTAAAAATAAATTTTAATAGAGTGTACTAATTGGTAGAGAGATTTGGAAAGGTTTCCTGCAGGAGCCTGAGGTTTCCTAAGCTGGTCTTTGAAAGAAACTAAGGATTTCTAAATAGTAAAGATGTATTACTGTTTATTTGTTATTTGCAAGAAATCATGTAGGCAGAAGATGGAGTAGTAAGGTTGGAAAATAGCAATTAGGACACTTTAACTGGAAGGAACTTGTTGAAGTGTTGAAGCTTGTAAATGTAGGATGAACTGAGGTTGAGAAGGCTTTTAAATGTGTTTGTATTTTATGAAGCAATAGGAAGATAGAGAAAAACAATAGGGCGATAGAGAAGATTTTTCATTAGGGAAATTATGTGTGCTTTAGGAAGATCATTTTGGCCCAAGTTGTTGTATCATTTCTTTTTCATTTTCAATGACATAATGGGGTGATGACTTGCATGTGAATTGGATTTGTGAGGCAGAGTTACAAAGGTGATCTTTCTTACTCTTTCTTCCAGTAATCAAAGTCCATTGGTAAGATAAAACTGAGGACAACTGGTGATGGCCCCAGATGCAGTAGATGACCTTGGCATCTGCCAGGGCTAAGTTCTAAATCCTCCACAATGTCTGCTTCAATCACCTTCACTGTCATTGGAGCAAATTGTTCTCACCCATCCATTCCACTGGAGAAGTTTTCATATGCTTGAGGTAACCACCTTTCCCATCTCTAATTCACCATTGGATTTGAAGCTGTTGCTTACCCTTAACCTAGTTTAGACCATTTGCCAAGATACTTTGCCAGAGTATGGCTGCTTTGCAAACTATAACTTCTTGGAGTCACAGGTAAGAGTTGGGTGATTAGTGGACATTAAAAGTGAGTGAGCAGCTCTAAAAAGGATTTGGAAAACCCTCATTACACAAGTTCTAGTCCTTCCTTAACAGCCCATGACCATGGTATGGAAGAGAGAAGAAAGAGAGAGAGACTGGAAGTACAGAAACCAAAGAAGAGGTGATTGTAATAATTCTATTTAGGGGAGAAGAAGGCATAGGATAGTGGCTATTTGAGTAGAAAGGAGATAAATATGAGAGTCATTATGGGCAAAGTGACAAAATTTGAAAATTTGTTGCATAGGGGAGTGAAGGAGAGTGAATGCTTTCAAAGTTATGGGTGATCAGAAGAATGCTCATACTTTCAACACAAAAATGGAAGTTTGGAAGGGAACAAGTTATTCCTCCTGTTTAAGCTTTAGTTTTCCTCTCTGATGAAATTAGTATATAGAACTATATAACCTCTAATGTCTCTGCCAGATTTATATCTATTCCTTTATAATGATGCCAGCCTTGGACTGTTATTCCCTAGTGGATAAATCCTCTTCTGAGGTTTCTTTTTCTAGTTTCAAAAATTCAATAATGACATTTTAAAGAGTTTTCAGAAAAAGTATGAAGGACTTAGCCTTTAATAATATAATTATTAAGTTGATTTGATTAGTGAGACTAGAAATCTGGTTGCTATATGTAATATAAAATATACAACTTCAGGTAAAAAAAAATTCCCCAGGGTTCAAATTTGCACATGAAAAGTGACTCCTTTTCACATATCTCCTTTTCAGAGGTCATAGCTCTTCATAGGTGTCAGTATGAGGTTGTGGCAAGAATCAAGGGGAAAGTTAGCAAAAAAAAAGATGTATATCATAAAATTTTGAAAAGAGTTGATAAGGTCATATATAGTTTCTTTATAAAGGATTCTTATATGAAGAGATCATCAAAAGAAGGAGCAAGTCCCAAGAGAGAAAAGTAGATTTATTGTCCAGGTCACCTCACATTGTTGAGTCTCAGTTTCCTTTTCTGAAAGATGAGGAATTGACATCCTAATTCTGTGGTCCTAAAATTAATATACATTTTATGATTAATATTTGTAAATTTTCCACTTTAGATTTTATACAGTACTTTTTTCATTAATAACCTTGTAAAAAATCACATTAGTCATCTTAGCACGTAGACAAGGTAACTAGCTAAAGAGATTAAGTCACATGCCTACTGTGACACATCCTGTATCAATAATTGCCTCATGAACTCTAATAGCTAGGTAGCATAGAAGAGCTAAATTCTACAACTTGTGGAATTCCCTATAATTTGTAGCTTTTTGCCAACAAAAAGATAATCACTATAAACATTTTGGATTATATAAGATTTCGTCCTTTTCCTCTTATCACCTTTGGAAATAGAACTAATACTGGTATCGCTGGGTCAAAGAGTATAGGGAATTTGATAACTCTTTGGGCACACTCCTGCTTTAGACACTTTTTGTTTAACAATGTGTAAGTTAACCTTTATGAGTCTTAGCTTCTTCATCTGTAAAATGGGATAAAAATAGCACCTACTCATAGGGTTGGTGTGAAGACTAAATAAGGTATCACATGTCAGATGCTTTGGAAACCTTATTTAAATTCTAGCTATAATTATTATTTCAAAAAAATGTTCTTTCCACTACTCTAAACTATATCCTCATTTACTTATTATTCTGCTTTCTATGTAGATGGTTTAAAAAACCAACTACATAGTTGTGAGTCTGCTTATACAAAATAGAAAAAGCCAGAAGATTCTTGTGGCCCTTTCAAAAGCATGTACCCCATTCTTTAGAATTTCCTGAAAATGATGCTCAATTCCTTTCATAATGCATTCTAGTGTTTCACAAACTCTCAAAGTCCAGCTATTGATATTTTTATCTTATGGCTCCATAAGCTAGTTAGTGGGTGACAGGAGGAGCAGATTTCTATTGCTCCTGGATGAATCAAAGCCTTTGAAATTATTTTGTCTTTTTGTAGAGCAATACACATAATGGAAACTAAAATGTCTCAATTTAGCTGCATATTGCTGGCAATCTTTCAGTCTGAATCTCCATCTCAGCAACAAGACAAGATATAAATACATACTGCAATTCTACTTGAATAGATCACAAAAGACAGGTTAATATCACTGTTGAATTCTAGATGGTTCTCCCATAACTCTGTGATTTACTTCCTGTTTGATAGTTTTCTTCCATAAGTTCAGAAACAATACAAGTTTCCTCTAAAAATTCCAAAATTCTTGTGTGTTAGAAATTAAGGATAGCAATATAACTAAGGCAGATGTAATATTGCTTTTGACCTTGATAAAGAAACCTTAATAAAGTCCTTCATGTGACAAGTAAAGGTGGTTTTGAATGTGTTTGTGCCTGAATTGTGTCTTTTTACTTGCTAACTGTTCACTGTAGTGAGACAAAGTCTCAAACTTCCCCTGGGTTGATGTTCAAATCAGAGGTCTCAGAAACTATTTTATTTTTTATATGGAGATTATTACCCTATGATTTGGAAAATCTATTTCTCCTCATTTTATTCAGTGTGTTTCAGAATAGGCTTTTGTTTGCATGCAGACACCTAATTAGGGGGTGGGAAGATATCCCTTTTTTAAAATCAGCTAGGAATAATCAGAATGATCATTCAAAGGTTCATCAATATTACATAAGTAATAGGCAGAATATCAATAATATTTAACTGTTTTCCAGATTTGCTTAAAGCTTCTTACCTGAAAAGTCTCCATTTATAAGACAGGACGGGGACTTTAAATTCTTAATTACAACTGCTCACAGAATTTCTAATTTCAATGATTTGATTTATTTATATATTTGGAAGGATGATTGCTAAACTAACAGATTATTGCAGTGGCTATTTGTTTCAATTACTGAGTGGCAACCAAGGATGGTTTAGAATACTGGTACTTTAAAATTTTATATCATTTTTTATTAAACTTACTAGTACACTAGCTACTAGATAGTAAGTGGTTAATGAATGATTGCTTTTGTCTTTTTCTTTGAATGTTTGGGTTGGAGGAGGGGGTTATTCTTCTTTGCCATGGATTGGTGCCAAATAATCCAGGAGAAGATTAGAATGTGGACCAGCCTTGGAGTCAAGATAACTCAACCTTTAATGTATATTAATTAATATTAGACAAAGAGCTTAACTTCTTAGTTGACCTAAGGAATTCTCTAACCATCTCTTATAGACAGTGAACTGCAAAAACTAAGGAAATTTATACTGAGACCTTTCCTCTGTGGCACAGTGGATAGAATGCTGGACCTAGAGTCAGGAGGTCCAAGGTCATATGCAACCTCAGATATTTACTACTTGTGTGACCCTGCTTGCCTCAGTTTTCTCAACTACAAAATTAAGACCATAATGGCAATTATTTCTCTGAGTTGTTATGAGGACTAAATGAGGTAACAGTTATGAAATACTTTGAACAGTTCCTAGCATATATTAGTACTCTATATAAATGTTTATCTCCTTACTCCCCCCTCTTCCTTTCAGTCTTCCCTCTCCAGTGGGGAAAAAAAAACCCCACAGATTAGATCCAAAAATAAATAAATAAAATTCTCAACCGGACATAGTTTCAAATTTCAATAAATTAAAGGACTTGTGGTTATTTGGCAAAGGTATTGTTTTTTGTGACTCAGGTCACAATCTTCCATATCTTAATATTGTAGAATCATAGAATTTTAGAGGTATATGAGTCTCAAAAGCCAGACCATCTACTGTATGGCTGACCAAGGATCCCTTTGGAGTAGCTTTAAGAAATGATAATCCACTCTTCCTTTAAGACTTTCAGGAATGGAAAACTCACTCCCTCTCAAGGCAAACTCATAGATAATCTTTCACTGTTATTGTGATGTATTTTCTCTAAACTTCCTTTGGTGGATTCTCATACATTCTGTTTGGCCCATTTTTGAAGCTTATCCAGTTTGCTAGGACCTGACAGAGATTGTGCTACACTGGCTTAGTCTTTGGCTTAGTCACAGGGCTTAGAACCCTGGGTCACCTTCATGTCATGATGTAGTATCAGAGGCATCATTTAGTGGAGGGTAATTTTGTTAATTGGGGGAAAAGTCAATTAAATCTACTAGTAGTCTTCACCCAGAAGTTTCTCTACTTCTCAACAGGAGGCCTTTTTCTTTCCCACATTCTTTCCCAAGATAATTATCATGAATGCTATTTTTATACAGACAAACTGAAAATGGCAGGTTGGGGAGATGCTATCCCATCTACCAATCTAGAGAAAAGTATACCAATGAAAATCAAAAAGTATATACTGCATGGTCATCCTGCTTGGAAATACCAATTACTAGCTTTCTCATGATAGCACTATCTTCCCAGGAGTTTCTTACTTATGGCAAATTAGCTTTAAATTCTGGAAGGCCCTGTATAGTGCCTTACTTCTTTATGTCACAGAGGAAATTCAATGTAGCTTCAAATTTAGAATTGACAGAGCCTTTAAGGATCATCTAATCCAGCAGCTCATTTTGCAGATGGGGAAACTGAGTTTACAGTTGTTCGGTGACAAGCCTGAGGTGACATAAGTATAATTAGCAGATGTATTCAGGCCCCGTGTCTCAGGACCCAGTGCTCTTTTCTTTTGTACCCTGCACATGTAGTGGGAAGAGTGCTAAACTTGGCACTCAGAAAGACCAGAAAATCCCACTTCAGATAACTTTCTTATTATTTAATTCTAAGCAAAAGACTCATCCTCTATTAGTCTTCGTTTCCTCATCTATGGAAAAAAAAAAAGATTAGATGGTTTCCAAGGCCCCTGCCAGCTCTAAATCCATAATCCCTGTAACGAGCTGTCGTCTCTAGAAGCTGCCGGATCGCTCTCTGGGAAGAGATCTGCTGTGTCTACTCAAATCTTTCAGACAGATTCTTCTTCCTGTAGTGAACCGTTGTCTCCAGGCAGTTGCTGTTAACTCTTGTCCTTAGAAGTGACTTCCCTTCCTGCAGAGAACCCCGTCAAGCCTGATGCAATGCAGAGTCTTTCTTCTTGAATCCTGGCTCTGAATCTCCTCCAGTTCTTATCCTTCTCCAGGCCGATCTGCTCTCTCGGCCCAATGCTGTTCTCTCTTTTATTCTCCCAGAGAATGGGCGTGGGATAATGCAAGGGCTTCTGGGAAGAACCACCTCAGCCAATGAGCTTGCCCCCTCTATCAAGTCAACCTGAGTTCTCACCTTGTAATTGTCCAGAAAACCTGAGTTCTCACTTAGTAATCCTAACATCTCCCCCTTTCTTTTGATTTAGAACATAGGACAGTCATGACCTTGAAACATAAATCCATCAATATGGGAAGTATTACAGATAATTACATAAATGACCTTGAAACATAAATCCATCAATATGGGAAGTATTACAGATAATTACATAAATTACATAAGCATATAGTAACATAGTAACATAACACATGCTAGAAGTACATAACATAATCATAAATTGAAAATTTATAAATGTCCATAAGTCCATTGTCCATTAGTCTCATCTTGTGTGAGGAAGTCCAATGATTCCTGCTAGTTTTTAAAGTTCTTTAACAGTCTTCTTATTATCCATGCTCTTTCAGTGTCAGATGTTTCTTAGATCTTCTCCTTTATTTTGAGGTCTTTCTCTTTTTCTGTCTCTCTCTGATGGACAAGGCGAATATGACTCGTTGGCACCCATCTGATTCCTTCTCCTGCTGAAGAAATACAAGCAAACCCTCTCTCCCAGGCAGTTAACCTATCTAATTTCCTTCTATTTACCACTTTCTAAATCTCTTCTCATCATCTGGCAATTACATTGGAATTGTTTGCATTGGATACAGCCCTGTTGGTTTAAAAGGCCTGTATTCTCCCCAAGTGTAATCCATTTTTGCAATCTGATTGCCTTTTGGCTGACTGATTGGGTAATCCCTTTCTGCCATGTGATTGCTTTTCTGCTGGTTGATTAAATCAGAGTCCTGGCCTTCTAAAGGCTCTTTGGGTGTAACATCAGCTGCCATCATGCCCCAAGTCTTTTTTGCCTGGGGCCCTGGACCTGGGCCCCTCATCCCATTTCCCTGAATTAGTTTACACTCTGATGCCCAATGGAGTCCTCTGTTGCATTTTGGACATTGGGTTTTAGGTCTTCTCTCACCCTGTCTTCTCACTGTATCTCTATATCTACACTGAGCTCTTAGATGCCCAATTTTTCCACATTGAAAACATCGCCGAGTTTCTCTAGAAGTCCCTTGCCAGGAGGGACCCTGTCTTTCCACATTCATCATTGTCAGGGTGTAAAAAGCATTTGTTCCCACTGTAGCACAGCGTCTTATGATCTCCTCTAAAGGAGCATCTTTGTCTAATCCCCATATAATTCTTTTGCAAATCTCATTGGCATTTTCCTTAGCCAGATGTCTGGTCATTATTTCTGTAGCTGAATTTTCTCCAATAGTTCTTTTGACAGCAGTTTGCAAACGTCCCACAAAATCTGCAAAAGGTTCATTGGGACCTTGCTGTATTTTAGTGAAAGCCTCTCCACAATCTTTCTGTCCAGGGAGGACACCCCAAGCTTTTATTGCAGCCTTAGCAATTTGTTCATATATTGTCATGGTATAATTAATCTGTTCCGAATTCTCTCCATATTGACCTTCACCAGCTAAGTGCTCAAAAGTGAATTGTGTGTTAACTCCTATTTCCAAATTGCATCTGACTTGAATTTTACATAATTCATGAAATTCCGCAAGCCATAATAAATTTTCTCCAGGTTCCAGACATGTCCTTGCTATGGATTTCCAATCATTCGGGGTTAGGACTTCATAAGACAAACCATCTAGTAACATTTTGACATAAGCTGATGTAGCCCCATAAAGGGTACAACCTTTTTTCAAATCCTTAATAGTATTCAAATCTAAAGGTGCATATCTTCTCCTTTTTTTACCTACAGAGTCAGTATTTTCAATCACAGGATATGCATGTATAAAATCACTTATATCCTGTCCTTCTCTCTTAGCTTTAACCAATGCTTTTTCTAATCTTGTCATAGGCTTAGGCTGCTTCACAGGCAATTCTGTTTGTGTTTCTGCCTCTTCCTCTCCTCCTCCTTGCTCCACCCATGAAGGGTTAATTGAGGGAGGAGATGGGAGGTGCTCCTGTTGCTGTTGCTCAGAATTGTACTTAACTTCATTGTTATCTGATTCATCCTTTTCACCTAGTTTAGTTGACACTTCCCCATTTTGCTCCTTCATCTCTTCCTTTAGAATAACATTTTTTAAAGCCATTTGGATTAAATTGTAGGTATGAATTGTGTCTTTGGAAACTGAGTTTGGTCTGGAACCAAAGGGCAAAATGTCACAAAGGCAATTGTAGTGTTCACCTAATTGCTCTCCTACTAATTTCCACTCATCTGGATCCAATTCTTTTTCCAGAGAAAAAGAAGGACATATGACCTTCACAGTTCTTAAAAGTTCAGTAATCTCCTCTAAAATTATAATCAATCCTTGGCTTTTCATAACCTTGATGATGCTCTCTAAACATTTTCCTTGAACAGAAGGTGTTTGCCCCATTTCACTATAAGAGATTGCTGGTTTAGCCATTAACAAGTTAAGTTCCTTATTTATCTATTAGCACGCTCACTTAATCTTTAACAAAGTTTCCTTGTTACTCACGGTTCTGGGTCAGAGAGACTGAGATCTGGATGGGAGGCTTTTCCACTGGAATCAGGACCGTGTCTGTCCCTGTTCGGGCGCCAAATTGCGAAGGTCTGGTCTAGCTCCTCTTGTCAGGATAAGCAAAAGTCCTTGCCCCACGTTGGGCGCCAAATGTAACGAGCTGTCATCTCTAGAAGCTGCCGGATCGCTCTCTGGGAAGAGATCTGCTGTGTCTACTCAAATCTTTCAGACAGATTCTTCTTCCTGTAGTGAACCGTTGTCTCCAGGCAGTTGCTGTTAACTCTTGTCCTTAGAAGTGACTTCCCTTCCTGCAGAGAACCCCGTCAAGCCTGATGCAATGCAGAGTCTTTCTTCTTGAATCCTGGCTCTGAATCTCCTCCAGTTCTTATCCTTCTCCAGGCCGATCTGCTCTCTCGGCCCAATGCTGTTCTCTCTTTTATTCTCCCAGAGAATGGGCGTGGGATAATGCAAGGGCTTCTGGGAAGAACCACCTCAGCCAATGAGCTTGCCCCCTCTATCAAGTCAACCTGAGTTCTCACCTTGTAATTGTCCAGAAAACCTGAGTTCTCACTTAGTAATCCTAACAAATCCCATATTCCAATTTTGTGCCAAGTCTTATTCAAGTGCTGACAAAAATTTAAAAAGGTTGCTTTCTGCAAAAACTGGAAAATATTTGAGTGTTTATACCTATATAGTAGATAAGAATGTTCTTTTGAATGTTTTTAATAATATATTTTATAGTAAGAATGACATAACTACATGACTCAATTTTTCTAGCTGTACACATATTTTATTATCATTCACAAAGGACCTAGAATTTAGAGTTCATTGGCTAAGTTGATATTTGCAGATAACCTAAAACTGTGATTTTTTAGCATTCTCTGGAGGGCCATTTTTGTATTTTTATCTCTTTTATGGTTTTTTATGGACAAAAATTCATTACCAAGTGTTAGATACATTTCCTTTTTGGAGAAACATCTTGACAAACGATCTCTTGCTAACAGTATATTCCCAAATGTCCCTTACTTACATATGCAAAGCCATGATTAGGACAATGCAATTACCCTAGAGCATAGAAATTTAAAGAGTTCTTATAGCAGTGTAAAAGCAACTGAGATTAGCAATTATTCAGAAGGAATGATTAGTTAAAATAAGAAGCCTTCCCCCCAGAAACATCAAACTCCAACCTGACTTGAGGGCAAATTTTGTGCCAATTGTCTTGGGGGGGCAAAAAATGACTTGTTATAACTCTGACAATTTTAGACTTTGTGTGGGAGTTAGCAAAAAATAGAATATATGGTCCCATTCTTTACATCTTCATTAAAAACTTAACATTTCCCATGAAAGAGATTATGAATACTGAGAAATCACGGGAAACGGTAAGAAGAAGAATTCAAAAGCTGCTTTGGATGCTTCCAGGAATATTCTTTAAATTCTCATAATTATTAATGCTTAGAAAGAACTACCTGATTGGGAATAAATGTAGCTTTTATAAAGATATGCCTTTCCCACATCATCTAAAGATCAGTTCAGAGAGGCAGCAGAAGGTTTTAATATTCTTGCCACTTTTAGCAGAAATGAAACTTGACAACCCTGTGCTTTTTAAAAAGTTATTTTTCATTTTAGCAGTTCATGTGGTGCAGTAATTTTAGAGTCTGCTGTGTGCTTAAATGGAATACTGTTCCAAGCTAGTTATTTGGCCCATAATAAACTTTTGAAATGGGGTTTATAATACCAAATCTTTGAGTATCTGGGAGAAGAAATGAATGGGATTTGAAACTCTGGTTGATAATGCATTCTAGCTTGACAATGCAAGGCAATCTAGGAAGAGAATCTATACCTTTTAATTTGGAGGGGGTTAATGTTAAGGATTTAATTTTACATAGATATATGCATATCATGGGTATTATATTTCTTGTCTTCTTAATGGATAGAGGAAGGTTGGAGGTGAAGGAAAGAATTTGGAACTAAATATAATTTTTTAAAATGATGCATAGCCAAAAAAATAATTAAATTGTTTTTGGAAGAGGTAGGATTTGTGATTTCATTGATGTAGCAATTCCTGGTGTTCAAAGTCCCTCAATTGATCAAAATTGATTCCTTTTCTGTAATTTAGAATATTAGAAGGTTACTTGGTAAACTGAGATTTATACATGGCATTATAGCTAGTATGAGAAAGAAATGGTGTTTGAGTTCATGTTTTTCTTATTCTCAGCATGGTCTAGAAGCCTCCATACTGACACATTCAATAGATAGATAGAAAAAGAGTTGAAATGAAAATCCTCATTTTTGACATGGAGGACTGACATGAATAGCCACAATGTCGGATCCCACACTTGTTATGATCCAAGAGAAGATTATACAACCATCCCTCACTTTTCTCTACTAATGGCCTATTGTCATTCCCTAAAACTCATGCCATAGAATTTTACTTTTGTGAACAACCTTGGAGGTCAATTTGTCCAATTTCTCACTAATGCTAGAATCCTGTTTACAGAATTTTTCATAAATTATCATCTAGACTCTTCCTGGACATTGCTAGTTTCTTCGGGATTGAAGTCCTCAAGGCTTTTTAACCATTCCTTATGTATTGTTATGTTGTTGACCCTTTCTTTTCATAGTTTACATGCCCTGGATGAACTCTTAATTTGTCAATGTCTCTCTGAAAAGTCTGGTTTGCAGACTTCCATGCACAATTCTAGATGTGGTCTGGATACTAATAAAATTCACAGCTGTGAACTTTGTATAATGTCTTCAACATTCTTGAGTTTAACTTTTGCTCTTTCAAGCATTTTTGAGATTTTATTAGAAACTTCATTTTTACTTTCTCATTAACAACAATGTAAATTTGCCCCAACTTGCGTTGAGAGAGAGAGAGTTAGAGAGAGAGAGAGAGAGAGAGAGAGAGAGAGAGACATACAGAGACACAGAAAGAGACAGAGGCAGAGATAGAGAGAGACAGAGAGAGGAGGGATGCAGGTAAGTTTATACTGCAAAACGAAGGAAAGTAATCCTCAAATTGTGATTAATGCTTGAGTAAGCGCTCAAGGAAGAGTGAGGGAAAGGTGAATTGAAAAAATGGAAAAGCAGTTAAGTTGGCAGGTAAATGAGATGGCCCTCTCTTTAGTGTTTTGTTGCCCATGGAGCTTCCGACCTCCCCAGTTGCCTGTGCTTGGAATGGGCCAATAATCATGTGCTTTTTATCGGGAAACAGTTCAACCAACTCTTTTTATTCCTCTGCGTTCTTCTGACATGCAGTCCTTGCTCTTCTGATCCTTTTCATGTTGCCTCTCCTCTTCCCTGCGTTTATGGGTCATTTCATGGTTACTATGTCGGAAAAGTGCATATTAGCAGAATTAATGTTTTGTTATAAATAATCATATGCAGACAAGCTTATTTGCAGCCATCTCTAGTGGAAGATTACAGTTTTTGGTGGTCATGGGAACCTAACTTTCTATTTGCCATAGATTCAGCATATATCAACATTGGTGTTTTTACTTTCCTGACATTTTCCTAGGAAAGTTGAAGGTTGACTGTACTTCAATTAACATAAAACTTACATTTGCTTTTTTAAAGAAATTTTAATTAACTGTCAAACTATTCATTCAAAACCTGTATATCTTTTCACAATAAACTATTATTAACCCTCGTGCTCCCCATTCTGCACTTTGTGGTTAGTTTTTCAAACCTGAGAGACTGAGCATAGTAAAGTGTACTGAAGGTAGGCCTTGGAGGTGGGAAGACAAGGTTTCAAATGGTATCTTGGGCAAGTCACTTAACCAATTAGGTCCTCAAGCAACTCTAAAACTAAAAGTGGCAAAGCAGACACCATATGTTTCTTATATCTGATGAAAGGAACAGTAAAAACTATATATATATATATATATATATATATATACATATATACATGATTATTAATATAACAGTAGTAATTCAGAATTTTATCTTATTTATCTCCATGAAGCTTTAGCATCTTAATTTCAGTTAGCTATTATGATGTATGAGATTTTTGAATCCTAATTTTATCACTTGGCTTTCCCTCTCAGCTTTGCTACCCTCCAGTTTAATAAATAGGCCTTCTACATTTTCATCCAAGACACAAAACAAAATGTTGAATAGGCTAGGGCAAAGGTCAGAGCTATATGGCATGCCACAATATGCCTTCTTTCAGGTTAACACAAATTGTTCAAACAACTATACATACATAAATATATGAATAAAACATATATACATGCATAGACTTGATTTATAGATTTAATAATTTATAGATTATTTCATATTTGTTGTACCATTTGATTCTTAACAGATCCCTGAGGCAAGTACTCTTATTATTCTCAAATTACATATGAGGAAACAGGTTCAAAGAGAATAAATGACTTTCTCATTTGTCACATAACTATTAAGCATCTGAGGCAGGATTTGATCTAACCATTTTTATAATATATAAAATATAACATATAATTTTCATAATAAATGATAACAATGTAATATATAATTCCATCACATGCTATATCAGATAATATATCAAAATGTGATATAATATAATATATAATTTCATAATATATGATATAATAATATAATATCATAATTTATTATATAATATATAACACCATAATATGTTGCATAATATGTAATTTTATAATATATTATAAATGTAAAATACATTATATATAATATTGTATCAGACATTATAATATATTATAAATTATGAATATAAACCTATCATATAGTATATCATAACATAATGAAATATGTAATTTTAAATATATGCTAACACAATATGATATCATAATTTATATATTATATTAATTTATGTTATATATAATTATATATTATATAAGATGTTATATATTATATAATATATACCATAATATGCTGCACAACAGATAATTTTTTAATATATTATAAATGCCAGAATAGTTCATATATATTATACCACATATTATATTATAAATTATGAATATAACATTATATTATAAATTATAATATATTATAACATAACTGCATATCTTTTGTTTTTTTGAGACAGCCTCCTTAGGAGAATCACTTTCCTTCCTGATACTTTATTTTATTTTTTAGTTTTAATAAGTTTATTTTGCTGAGGCAATTGGGGTTAAGGGACTCATCCAGCTGTATATAATACAGCTAGAAAGCATCTGAGGCTGGATCTGAACTCAGGCCTTCCTGACTTCAGGGCTAGTGCTCTATCCACTGTACTATCTTTAGCCCCACTACTGGACATTTTACAAAATACTCATTTAATCATCCATTTTAGAACAATTTCAATGACATACTAATGAGTTTCTAAAATATCCCTTTTGCCCCATTTTATATTGTGGAAGATATTTGTAATTATCAGTTAATATTACCTTTTATTCAGATTGCACTCTCCCTGCAATTTTTTAAAAAAATGTGAATATAAATGAGGAAGGTAGAACAGGTATCATTTTACCATCAATTGATTTATCACTTTACTTCTTACAAAGGGCTTTAAATGGAGGGGCCTAGTAAATATTTGTTATCTTGAATTTATGGAAAAAAACTTAAAAATGGCATTAAAAGCTAGCCCCAGGCAGAAGTAGGACTTCTCAAATAGAGTATATTGGAAAGAAGAGCAAGTTGTTCATAGTTCATTTGTAGTTTTATATGCAATCATGCTTTTTTAAAAAAAATTGCACTGTTAGAGAAATGCTTGTTTTTTTTCCCCACAGTTAAAAATACATTTTTAAAAAGAAAAGATTGGCTATCCAATTCATATTCTACCTACTTATTAATTTTGCCTATATCAAGTTTATAAGTAAATCTACTTTTAATTTCGTGCACTAAAGTAGTTGATATGTGTGAGATGGAATTTGGAGGATTTTGGAGTGTTTTGATATGATCCTTCCCGGGTTTCTTATTTCCCTTCACATTAAATTTTAACAGGGCCTCTGTTCAAAGCAATGACTAAGAATAAATCCTTGAAGCATTTGTGTACTCATGTTTCTTGTTCCTGTGTGATTTTGGGAAAGTTGTTTAAACCCTCTGGGTTTCAATTCTCCATCTGTAAAATCAGAACAGTGATTTCTAAACTGAAGTCCATATAATTAAAAAAATACATCTTAATAACTATTTTAATATAATTGATTTCCTTTGCAATTCTACATGCCTTGTCTCAGACAGGTGCTATTTGTGTGACCACGAGTAAATCACTCAGACTCTTCTGTAAGGTGAGAATCATAATCACTCCTACTTCACATGGTTTTTGTGAGGATGAAATGAAGCAGCATGAATAAATCACTTAAAAAATCTTAAGACATTATGTACGGTCAACTAAATTGTGCCATAGTGAACAGAGTGCTAGAATTGGAATCAGGAAGACTCATTTTCCTGAGTTCAAATATGGCCTCAGACACTACTGTGACCCTGGAGAAATCACTTTGCTCTGTTTACCTTAGTTTCCTCATCTGTAAAATGAGCTAGAGAAAGAAATTGCAAATCATTCCAGTATCTTTTTTTAATTCATAGAACAAAACAAACATTTCTGTAACAATACAATTTTTTTAAAATGATTGCACATGAAACTGTAAATTTCCAATTGGAGCCACAGTCTACAACTTGTTACTCCCTCCAAACATACAACAAAGTTATCATGCAGATGTCTTTTCCCCCTTTTTTCTTCTTTTTCCCTTCCCATATGGCTATCATTAAACACAAATTTATGTGTGTGTGTGTGTATGAATATATATATATATATATATATATTTGTGTATGTGTATATACACATATACATATAGGTACATACACACATACACATTTCTCTCATATATTGAAATCTTTTATTTTCCCCAGTGGCAAATAGTATATTTAGTTATTTCAGGTAGACACAACACAGATTTATCTTGTCATTTTTTTTTCCTGCTCAGATCCTTATGCTCTTTGCTTAATGTCTAAGTCTTTCCTTGAAACAATCTTTTGTTCCTAATGAATAGTAACTAGTTCTTTAATACTTCTCCTTTGCATCATCTTGTGTTCTTCCTCCCATTAGACAGTAGGACATTGTTATATATTGATTGATAACAACCTCTGAAAATGAAGTTCATAATGGAAGTGCATGTATGGTTTCTATTCAGTGGTCATATTTTAGATCTCCTATAACTTTTAAGTAACTAAAAATATCACATAAATCTTCACAACTCCAATTTTATCTTTCTTTAAGTACACATGTAGTCTGCTTGGCTAATCGGCAAAAGGTTTTGATTGCTAGTTGGCTAGCTTCTCTTCTTCACAGGACCATGATATCCAAGGGCAATCTATTATGCTGGACTTGTACCAAAAATTCAAGTATGGGGTAACATAATTAAATTTATCCTCTCAGTTAAATTTTAATCATAAGAAGTGGAATCAGATTGTTTTTTGAATACTTCACAAAGCATCTTTTTGTGTTCTAGAATGCTGCTGAAATATTCAAGGAGAGAGGGAGATGTATTTCTACTAGATTTCCAATGTCCCAGAAAGTATGTCTGGGTTGTTTATCAACATTTCAAATCTTGTTATTTAATCCTTTTTCCTAATCAAAGACAGGACAATAAATTCATACCCCAAAATGTACTGAAGCAGAAAGAGCTGATAATTTAGAATAGACTGTTCATATACTGCAGGGAGGAAAAACATCAAAACCAAAGGATATGTCATGAAAATGCAATTCGATGTCAGTGACCATGTTAATTTTGGAACTTGAACACTGTAGGCTTGATAAATTAATTTAAAAAAATTATGGTTAGATCTATGCTTTATTTTTCAATATAACATTTTATTTTCCTCCAATTACATATTAAAACCATTTAAACTTTTTTAATTAAAGATTTTTACTTTTAGAACAAATGCATGGATACTTTTTCAACATTAACCCTTGCTGAGCCTTATGTTCCACTTTCCATTCCTCTTCTCTCCTTCCCCTAGATGGCAAATAATCCAATGTGTGTTGAACATGGTAGAAATATATGCTACATCCAATATATGCATACATATTTATATAATTTTCTTGCTGCACAAGAAAAATCAAATCAAACAGGAAAAGAATGAGAAAAAATGCAAAGCTTGATAAATTATTTTTAAAAATATTTTTATTATAGATTTTTATTTACAAGATATATGCACAGGTAATTTTTCAACATTGACAATTGCAAAACCTTTTGTCTCAATTTTTCTCCTCTTTCCCCCCACCCCTTCCCCCAGATGGCAGGTTGACCAATACATGTTAATATGTTAAATGTTAAATACAATATATATAATATTATAATACAATATATATATATATACACACATGTCCATACAATTGTTTTGCTGTACAAAAAGAATAGGACTTTGAGATAGTGTACAATTAGCCTGTGAAGGAAATAAAAAATGCTGGTGGACAAAAATAGAGGGATTGGGAATCTATGTAGTGGTTCATAGTCATCTCCCAGAATTCTTTCACTGGGTGTAGCTGGTTCAGTTCATTACTGCTCTATTGGAACTGATTTAGTTCATCTCATTGTTGAAGATGTCCACGTCCATCAGAATTGATCATCATATAGTATTGTTGTTGAAGTATATAATAATCTCCTGGTCCTGCTCATTTCACTCAGCATCAGTTCATGTAAGTATCTCCAGAAGGCTTGATAAATTATGAAAGCTCTTATACAACTTTGCCCATTGAGAAGGAAAATTAATTAATAAGTCAATGTAAAGTATGTGTTTCTGGTAAATTTTGGGAATTCATAGGTAATTCAGCATGCCAGAATATTTCCTTTTGCAATTCCCTTTCCTGCTACCACCATTGCCTCTTTCCCCAACCCAGGAAGATCATTTTTTTTGGCATTAATGATAAAAAATCAAACACTGTGCCAAATGTAATGGCAATTATGTGAAGACCATCCTTTTCTGTGAAAGGAATTCCAGAAATACATTTGTAATTTTTTTAACCTTCATTTTAGTCAGGCAGTAGTTATGAAACCTTTTAAAAAATAAGTAATAACTAAGAAAGTAGCTTCCATTAAAGGTTTATGCTGGAGAATTGTGGGATGATGGCAGAATAAGGCAGGAAACTCTCAGGTTCTCCCAAATTTCCACACAAATAACTTAAAATAATGCTTCAAAGTAAATTTCAGCACAACAGAAATAATTACAAGCTGGACAAGAGAGTAGCTGGGAGGATTTAGGAAAGACCTAAACTCCCAGGGTTTGATTAAAGTGCAGATACCTCTGGCAGAGACTCTGTTTAAATCAACAAACTAAGCCTTGGGAGGAGCTATATAGGTAGCTGTCTTAGTTTCAGGACCTTTTGTCCCAAAGATGTTGTGGGGGTTAGATGATTGATTAGAGTAATATTATGGGGCCCTGCATGCTGCATATAGGCCCCAGGAACACTGACCAGATGGACTCCAAGGCTATAGCTGTGAACAACAACAACAACAACAACAACAACAACAACAACAACAACAACAACAACAATTGTAGTAAGTATGGTCATAGCGGTCCAGTGGTCCTGCTAGATGTAATCATTCAAAGGAGAGCGGAATCCCTGATTTCAGTCCAGGGCAGAGAGGTAAGTGGATACTTTCAGTCACCTGAGGAATTTCAGGACACAAGAATGTTTGCTGTATCAGTGGGCTAGGAGGACCCTAGTCCTGCATCAGAGGTGAAGAGGCAGAATATCAGTAACATCACTTGACTTTGCATTATAGAACATTGGAAAAACAAGAAGTCAAATCTCCCCAGATAAAATTCAGAAAACAATAGTATGAAAAATCTGAAACCCAAGACATTATCTTCCATATGCAGGAGACAGTTCTCAACTCAAATATAAAGTTAACAGCCAAAAAATAGGTCATTAAAAATTAGTGAAATACAGAAAACAAAACAAAAAAAAAACAGAAAAAAAGAACCTTTCTATAGATTGCTATTATGGTGATAGAGAAAACTCAGTGTTCAAACTCAGAAGAAGATAAAAAGCTTCTTCTAAATATTAAAAGAAAAAAATACAAAATGATAAAAATATTAAAAATATAAAAGAAAAAGTAAAACTCCAAAAAGAGTCCTTGGAAGAGCTTTAAAAGGACTTTAAAAATTAAGAAAAATAGAGAAAAAAAGGAAAATAATAAAAGCAATAAAATTGTTAAAGTCAACCAATTGGAAAAAAGAAATCTAAAACTTACCAAAGAAAATAATTCCTTAAAAATGAGAATTGGGCAAGAGCAATCTAATGACTTCATAAGACTTCAAGAAATAATAAATCAAAAGAATGAAAAAATAGAAGAGAATGTGAAACATGTCTAGAAAAACAACTGACTTGGAAAATGAATCAAGGAGAGATAATGTAAGAATTGTCAGACTACCTGAAAGTTATGGTTAAAAAAAAATAAAGCATCTAGGTACTATACTTCGACCATTATTTTGAATGGAATTTCTCTTTGTATCTCTTGCTGTTGGATTGTGTTGGTAATGTATAAAAATGCTGAGGATTTATGTGGATTTATTTTGTATCCTGCAACTTTGCTAAAATTCTGAATTATTTCTAATAGCTTTTTAGCAGAGTCTTTAGGGTTCTCTAAGTATACCATCATGTCATCTGCAAAGAGTGATAATTTGATTTCCTCATTTCCTACTCTAATTCCTTGAATCTTTCTCGTCTCTTATTACCGAGGCTAGAGTTTCTAGTACTATATTGAATAGTAATGGTGATAGTGGGCAACCTTGTTTCACTCCTGATCTTATAGGGAAAGGTTCTAGTTTACCACCATTACATATGATATTTACTGATGGTTTTATATATATGCTCCTTATTATTTTAAGGAATAGTCCATTTATTCCTATACTCTCAAGCGTTTTTAGTAGGAATGGATGTTGGATTTTATCAAATGCTTTTTCTGTATCTAATGAGATGATCATATGGTTTTTATTAATTTGATTATTAATATGGTCAATTATACTAATAGTTTTCCTAATATTAAACCAGCCATGCATTCCTGGTATAAATTCCACTTGGTCATAGTATATTATCCTGGGGATGATTTTCTGAAGTCTTTTTACTAATATCTTATTTAAGATTTTAGCATCAATATTCAATAAGGAAATTGGTCTATAGTTTTCTTTCTCAGTTTTCAATCTACCTGGTTTAGGTATCAGTACCATGTCTGTGTCATAAAAGGAATTTGGTAGGACTCCTTCAATCCCTATTTTTTCAAATAGTTTATATAGCAATCTAGATACTATACTTCAAGAAATTATTAAGGAAAATTGCCTTGAAGTTCTAGAAGTAGGAGGTAAGATAGAAATTTTTTAAAAATCCACTAATCATCAGCTGAAAGAAATTTTAAAATAAAAATTTATAGGAACATAAAAGCTGTTTCAAATCTCCAAGTCAAGGAGAAAATATTATAAGAAACTAGAAACAAAAAATTTAAATATTGTGGAGCTACAGTAAAGATAACACAATATTTAGCAGCTTTTATATTAAAATAAAGACAGGCATGGGATATAATATTCTGAAGAGAAAAGAAGCTGGGTTTGGAGCCAAGAATAATCTACCCAGCAAAGTTGAGTGCAATTCTTCAAGGGAAATTTGAATAATTAATGAATTAAAGAACTTTTAGGTATTCTTGTGAAAAAGAATATAACTGAGTAGAAAATTTGACTCACAAGAATCAGGAGAAACTTAAGAAGATAAACATGAAAGACCAATTGTAAAGGATTTAATAAGTTAAAGTTGTTTATTTCTTATATAGAAAAATATTTGTGATTCTTAAAAGAGTATTATTATTAGGGAAGTTGAGTTCATTATCATGTGAAGATCCTAAAAAAATAAAACTAGGTAGAGAGAGGTATTGTCTCATATAAAAGATGTGTGAATAGAAGAACTGTCACAGAGTAGGGGAAGATAAGGTGGAAAGAGGGGATTGTGGGAACCTTATTCTCATTGGAACTAGGTTAAAGAGGAAATAATGCATTTAACAGAGTATAAAAATATTCTTAACTTATAGCGAAATAGAAGAGCAAAAGGATAGAATAAAGGAGACATCCAGAAGGTTGTACAGATTAGGGAGGCAGTGATCAAAAGTGAATTAGACTTGTGAGGAAGAGTATAGTAAAAAAGAGGGAGAAAATAATTATTTTATATTAATTTACTGATTAATTTAATTTATTTTATTAAAATTTGGAGATAACATGTATGACTGTATAACTGGAGATAACATGTATGAACTCAGCTATAGATGAGTATAATGCTTATGGTATGTAGAAGACGTAATGAATAGAGTCTTAGCCTTGAAATCAGGAAGCTTTGAATTGAAATCCTGCTTAACAAGATAACTGTATAAATACATATACATATATTGAATTTAACATATACTTTAACATTTAATATGTATTGGATTCCCTGCTATCTAGGGGAGGAGGTGGGGGAAAGGAGGGGAAAAGTTGGAACAGAAGGTTTTGCAAGGGTCCATGTTGAAAAATTACTCATGCATATGTCTTGTAAATAAAAAAGCTATAATAATAATAAAAAAATCCTGCTTAAGATACTTATTAACTTACCTTCTTATATTTTTCTTGATTCTTGTAAGTCAAATTTTCTGCTCAGTTATAGTATTTTTCACAAGATATCTGAAAGTCTTTTAATTACATTTTTCCCTCAAAAGATTACACTCATCTTTGTTAGGTAAGTTATTCTTGGTTCCAAACCCAGCTTCTTTGCTCTTCCAGAATATTATATTCCATGTACTTCTATTTTTAATATAAAAGCTGCTAAGTGGACAAACCGACTTCCTTGGACTTATATGTAAAATGAGGGGTTTATACTCAATGATCAGTTCTAAATTTATGATCCTATAAATGTATAACACGAATGTCCAGGCTAGCTTTCTAGAGGTCCTCTGGATGGACCTTGGTCTCAGCAGAATAGTCACCATGAGGATGGTCAGGAATAGAGTCTAAAGTCTTTATTGTCTCCTTCACAGTCTTTTCACTCTGACTCCTGTGTCCCCAATTCCCTCAGCCCTTAAATACCCTATTACAATTACATCATACAGCATACTGAGTATATGGCAACTAGAGTGATTATGTCATTATATCAAACTAGAGTGATTATATCATTATATCATACTAGATATATGTGATACTAGAGAACCATTATCTCAATTCCACTGAGTTAACATCTTGTTGTAAGTACCCTTGTTTCAAGTATACTTCTCCAGAGTTTCAGATCTCTACAAAACACTACCACAGGATCTAGCACGTAGAAAGCATTCAATAAATGCCTATTGAATTTAATTGAATAAAGTCAAATGGTCAAAAGATCAAACAGTTCTCTTACTTGACCAGTTATATAGTCTACATTAGCAACTGATTTTTAAAATAATAACAAGTATTTTGTTTTGTTGTTTTCAGTCATGCCGGACTCTTCGTAACACTTTTTAAAGTTTTCTTGGCAATATCAGAGTGGCTTGTTCTTTACTTCTCTGGCTCATTTTACAGATGAAGAAACTGAGGCAAATAGGGTTAAATGTCTTGCCTAAGGTAACACAACTAGGAAGTGTCTGAGACTGGAATGAACTCAGGTCTTCCTGCACTCTATCCACTGTGCCACCTGACTGCCCCAATGACAGGAAATACCATTAGCATTTAGTTGTTGAAGATATGGAGAATCTAAATAGTCCAGGAATATCTGAAGTAGTTTACCATTTTATTTTATTTAGCAATGTATAGTGATATTACAAAGGATTGAGAAGATAAGTATAATATGTAGAAAGCACAGATCTGGAATTTACCTTCTAAACAGATGGGTTGGAGAAGAGAAGACATTGAATAATCTGACTTGCAATTGCTAAATCTTAAAAAGAAGAGAAGAAAGCAATGGAAGACAATTATTTTTGGATCAATGGCATATTGCCTGATCAGAATTAGAAAATATTTAGTCTGATATTTTTATATTGAATGATTTGAGGAAATTGTAAAGGAAAATTGTCCTGAATTAACCCCATCCCTTAAAATCAATATATAATTTATCTCTAACTGACATTAAAACCTGAGTTTTGCAGTTGAATTACATTATTTTAGTACATTTGACCACAAAGCATAAACTAGGGACTAAATGAAAATAAAACCTTTAGTTAGTGAGTATCATTCCTTTCACAAAGGAATTATTAAAGTATATTTAAATTCTGATGACAATAGCTTTAATAGCATCATACATCCAGAGCTGAAGGAACCTCAGAAGTTTTTTATGACAAGCTTCTCATGTTTGCACATGAATTAACTGAAGCCTGGAGAATTTAAGTGATTTGTCTAAGCTTAAACTGAAAGCAATCATCAGGAAACAAGATTTGAACTTGTTCACCAATTCCAAAGACAACGTCCTTTCTATTCTGAAATTTCAGGATTACCTTGATTCTCTGAATTATTACAGCCAAAGTTAGTAGACACTCTTGGGAATATCAATGAGAATTATCTCTGTTGCTGGTCATGTCAAGTTAACTGCACTGAAGACTGCCAAGAGACAGTAAGTATAATGGCACCTGTTAGATCAGGGTCATTATTATAAGGAAACGAGGCACTCAAAATCATTCCACAATTAACAAAAGGAGATTTAGCTAGCCATAGAAAAGAAATAAGATTCAACAAATACTTTACAGAACTTAACTTGACTAAATGTCCTCCCTGCACCCATCCCCATTCTTTGTCTTCAAATGGAAACTTGTCTGGTCAGCATGTCAGAGTATGGTGAGTTCTTGTGCTCTTAGAACATCTGCCAAATCTGGGCTTTTTATACTATTAGGGTACCAAGAAGCCATGTAAAGGCATTCAGAAGCTACCAGGAAGATACTATCAATGGAAGTACTGCTTTAGCCATTTATTTCTGAGGCAATAAATTCCCAAGGTCAGCTTTGTTGCTTTTTGGGGAAATCTCATTTTGAAGTGGGAGGAGCTGATGGGTGGAGAGCCTAATGGGTAGTGATCCTATATTCCTGAATGAGTATTTCAGGTAAGAAATGGGAAGTTAGTTAATATCTTTAGGGGGAAAGTTATAATAAGTTGTGAAAAGAAGAAATAGAATTTCTTTTCATTATATCGTGCTGGGATGTGATTTATCTTCCCCTCCCCCTGCCCCTGCTACAAACACTTTTTCCTCTTTATTTTCAAATTGAGTCCTTTGAAAACATGTGAACACGAATCTAGTGAAAGTCCAGAATCTC